>NW_022680463.1:0-620298 GCF_009764315.1 Trachypithecus francoisi
ATGACAGAATACAAAGGATCCGAAGCCAGCCTGGCACTCAGTATCTGGTAGACCTTGGTCAGGAATTGGGTTATTCCTCCTCAAGAATAAAAGTTGCTTGGTCATATTGCTCACGTAAAAGCTGTTTTTGTTTATGTTTTCCTAGACAGGGTCTCACTCTGTCGCCCAGGCTGGAGTGCAATGGTGCAATCATAGCTCACTGTTGCCTCCAAATCCTAGGCTCAAGCAATCCCCCTGCCTCAGTCTCCTGAGTAGCTGGGCCTACAAGTGCACATCACCACGTCCATATTCTTTTGGTTATTTAAAAATGTACAGTAAATTATTGTTGATTGTAAGCATCCTGTTGTGTTATCAAATACTAGATCTTACTAATTCCATCTAACTATATTTTTGTCCCCATTAACCATCCTCACTCCCTCTGCCACTCCACTACCCTTCGTAGCCCCTGGTAACCATCGTTCTACTTTCTATCTCTGTGAATTCAATTGTTTTAATTTTTAGCTGCCACGAATTAGGGAGAACATGTGGAGTTTTACTGTCTGTATTTGGCTTATTTCACTTAACGTATTGTCCTCTAGTTCCATCCATGTTGTTGCAAACGACAGGATCTCATTTTTTTATGGCTTTTTATTTGTTTTTATAGCACTCCATTTTCATTATGTACCACATTTTCTTTATCCATTCATCTGTTGATGGACACTTAGGCTTCTTCCAAATTTTGGCTGTTGTGGAGAGTTCTGCAATAAACACGGGTGTACATATATCTCTTCAATATACTAATTTCTTTTGGATATATACCTAGCAGTGGGATTGCTGGATCTTATGGTAGTTCTATTTTTACTTTTTAGAGGAAGCTCCAAACTGTTCTCCTTAGTGGCTGTACTAATTTACATTCCCACCAGCAGTGTATGAGGGTTCCCTCCTCTCCACGCCCTTGACAGCATTTGCTATTGCCTATCTTTTGGATAAAAGCCATTTTAACTGGGGTGAGACGATAGCTCATTGTATTTTGACTTGCATTTCTCTGATGATCAGTGATGTTGAGCAACTTTTCATATGCCTGTTTGCCATTTGTATGTCTTCTTTTGAGAAATGCCTATTCAGATGCTTGGCCCACTTTTAATGGGATTATTAGGTATTTTTCCTGTTGAGTTGTTTGAGCTCCTTAAATATTCTGGTTATTAATCTTTTGTAAAATGGATACTTTGCAAATATTCTCTCCCATTCTGTGGGTTGTCTCTCCAGTTTGTTGATTATTTCCTTTGCTGTGCAGAAGCTTTTTAATGATGTGATCTCATTTGTCCATGTTTGCTTTGGTTACCTGTGCTTTTGAGTTATTACTCAATAAATCTTTGCCTAGACCAATATCCTGGAGAGTTTCCCCAAAGTTTTCTTGTAGCAGTGTCATAGTTTGAGGTCATAGATTTAAGTGTTTAATTTATTTTTATTTGATTTTTGAATAAGGTGAGAGATAGGGGTTTAGTTTCATTCTTCTGCATATAGATATTGAGTTTTTCCAGCACCATTTATTGAAGAGACTGTTGTTTCCCCAATGTATGTTCTTGGTATCTTTGTCAAAAGTGCATTCACTGTAGATGTATGGATTTATTTCTGAATTCTCTATTCTGTTCCATTGGTCTGTGTGTCTGTTTTCATGCCAGGACCTTGCTGTTTGGTTACAATAACTCTGTGGTATAATTTGAAGTCAGGTAATGTGATTTTTCCTGTTCTGTTATTTTTGCTCAGGATGGCTTTAGTTACTCTGGTTTTTTTGTGGTTCCGTATGAATTTTAGGATTATTCTTTCTATTCCTGTGAAGAATGTCATTGGTATTTTAATAGAGATTGCATTTTCTGAGGGCTATTTGTATCCCAGAAATGATGACAATAACAATCCAAGAAAAATTTAAAAGGAAAGAAAGAAAATATATTCATAAGGCTACTCACTGAAACATCATTTGCAGTAGCAAAATATTGGAAACAACTCAAGTATCTGTCAATCTAGATCGGACTGCTACTGTATGTGAAAACACATCACCGTACCCAAGGTCACCCAGATTTTCTCCTTTGTTGTCTTCTAGGAGTTTCATAGTTTCGTATTTTACATTTAGGTTTATATTACATTTTGAGTTAATGTTTGTGAGGGCTGTTAAGTCTGTGTCTAGATTTGTTTATTTTGCATGAGACTGTTCCATTGTGACAGCACCATTTATCAAAAAGATGATTTTTGCTCTTTTGCATTACCTTTGCTTGTCAAAGACCAGCTGACTATATGGATCTATTTTTGGGCCCTCTATTTTGTTTCATTGATCTATTTATCTACTCTTTTGCCAATACCAAACTATCTTGATTACTGTAGCTTTATGGTAATTGTTGAAGTTGGATGCTGCCAATCCTCCAACTTTGTTCTTCTCCATCAATATTGAGTTGGCTATTCTGGGTCTCTTGTTGCTTCATACAGACCTTAAAATCAGTTTGTCAGTATCCACAAAATAACTTACAAAGCTTTGACTGGGATTGTGTTCAATCTATAGCTCAAGTTGGAAAGAACTGACAATTTGATAGTACTGAGTCTTCTAATTTGTGAACATGAAATGTCTCTCCATTTATTTAGTTCATATTTAATATATTTCATCAGGGTTTCATAGTTTTCCTCACATAGATATTATACATATTTTGTTAGATTTATACCTAAGTATTTCATTTTGAGAGGTGCTAATGAAATGGTAATGCGTTTGTAATTTCAAGTTTCACTCGTTCATTGCTGGTATATAGAAAAGTAATTGACTTTTGTATTTTAACTTTGTATCCTGCTACCTGGCTATAATCACTCTTGGTTTCAAAGCTTCTTTGTCAATTCTTTCAGAGTTTCTACATAGAAAATCATGTCATCTGCAAACACAGTTTTATTTCTTCTATCTCAATGTATATAACTTGTATTTACTTTTCTTATCTTATTGCATTAGCTAGGACTTCCAGTTAGATTTTGAAAAGAGTAATGAGAGGGGACATTCTCCCCTTGTTCCTGTTCTTTCTGGAAAAACTTCGAGTTTATTACCATTAAATATGATGTCAGCTGTAGGTATTTTGTAGATATTATTTGTCTACAAAGGGGGAGTTCCCCTCTATTCCTAGTTTGCTGAGAGTTTCTATCATGAGTGTGTGTTGGATCTCGTCAAATGCTTTTTCTGCATCTATTAATATCATCACATGACTTCAGTTCTTTAGCCTATTGATGCAATGGATTACATTAATTGATTTTTGATTGTTGAATCAACCTTGCATAACTGAGATAAATTCCACTTGGTCATGGTGTAAAATTACTTTTCTGCCTTGTTGGATTTGATTTGCTAACATTGTTTTGAGCACTTTTGTCTCTATGTTAATGGGAGATATTGGTCTGTGTAATGGAATGTCTTTTCTTGTAATGTCTTTGACTGGTTTTAACATAGGCTAATGCTGATCTCATAGAATGAGTTAGGAATTATTTTCTTTGTTTCTTCTAGAAGAGATTGTGGAATATGGGTATAAATTTTTTCCTTCTGTGTTTGGTAGAACTCACCAATGAACCCATTTGAACCTAGTGCTTTCTGTTTTGTAAGATTAGTTATCATCCATTTAATTTCTTTAACAGATACAGGCCTATTTAAATTGTTTGTTTCTTCTTATATGAGTTTTGGCAATTTTGTCTTTCAAGGAATTGGTCCATTTCATCTAGGTTATCAAATTTGTGGGCATAGAATTGCTCATAGTATTCTTTTATTACTCTTTTAACGTTCATGGGATCTGTAGTGATGCTCTGTCATTCATTTCTGATCCTAGTAATTTGTATTTTCTCTTTTCTTTCTTTAGTTAGCCTGGGTGGAGGCTTATCAATTTTATCAGTTTCTTCAAAGACTCATCTCCTGATTTTGTTGACTTTCCCTATTGATTTCCTATTTTCAAGTTCATTGATTTCTGCTCTAATTTTTATTATGTCTTTTCTTCTGCTTAGTTTGAATTCAATTTGCTCTTTTTGTAGTTTCTATGCTCTGCCTATTTGTAATAAATATTTATTATTTATAGTAAAATAAAATTTTACTTTAAAGTAAAAAGATTAGTGGTTGCCATTAGAGGTTGGAGAGAGGAGAGGGATGAAGAGATGGAGGACTTATTTTAATGTTGCCTTGCAAGGCAGGTCTACTGCCAACAAATTCTCTCAATTTTTATTTGTTTGAGGAATTATTTCTCCCTTCACTTTTCAAGGATAATTTCACGGAGTACAGAATTCTAAATTGATAGTTTTTTTTTTTCTCTCAACACTTTAAATATTTCACTCTACTCTCTTCTTCTTTTTTCTCCACTCTCTTCTTGCTTGCTTTTATCTTGGGAGAGATTGATACAATTCTTATCTTTTTTCCTTCAGAGGTAAGACTTTCTTTTTCCTTTCTTTTTTCAAGATTTTTTTCTATATCTTTGATTTTATGAAATTTGAATATAATATGCCTATGTGTAGTTTTTAAGGGGATTTATCCTACTTGGTAGTCTCTGAATTTCCTGGGTCTGTGGTGTGGTGCATGACATTAATTTAGAGACATTCTCAGTCATTAAAGATTTGAATATTTTCTTTCTGTTTCTGTCATTCTTCCCTGCATGGTAGTATTCCCATTGTGGGCATGCTACACCTTTTGTGGTTGTGACACAACTCTAGAATATTCTATTCTCTTCTTTTCAGTATTTTTTTCTCTTTACTTTTCAGTTTTAGAAATTTCAATTGTTATAGCCTCAAGCTCAGAGACTCTTTCCCTCAGTCAAACCCAGTATACTAATGAGGCCATTGTCCAATTAGTTTTGCTGTGATAATAATATGGCATGTTTTAAAAAGAAGTCCTTTTATAGATTCAAACAGAAGTATTACAAATTTAATTCTACTATAGCTACGATTTGTCTCATACCTATACAGTACAGTGTGCATGGGACAGGGGAGGGAAAGGATAAGTGGAGGTTGAGATGACCAAGTTTGGCTGTTAGTTAATACATGTTGAAGCTGGGTGATACGTACATGGAGGTTTACTATACTAGTCTCTCCAATTTTGTATATGTTTGAAATTTCTCATAATAAAACAGATAAAGATAGATTAACAGAGAGCAGAAGAACAATCTAACGCAGAGAATAGATAATGGTCATTTCAGATCTTGGGGAATCATGAAGAATGCTTTCCTGGGCCCCTCACATCATACGTAGGTGACCAAATGGTTTGCCTTTGCCAAGCTTCCTGGCTCAGAAACGATTCCTTCTACAGCTCTGTTATGCTTCTGCTTCTCTAAAAGTTGGTGTCTGTGACTGCCTGCACAGCCCTGGGCAAATCCCACGTGCACTGTTAATCAAGTTTGCTAAGCTGCCACGAAGTCTAGGGGTCACTGATCCCCCTGGACCCTGCTCGGTGCTATTGATTCCTGCCTGCTGCCCCGTGGTCTTGTGACCTCTCTGTGTGCCCCATGGCCTGTGTTTCCTGTCCCTCCAGGAGCGCGCTTGTCAGCTCCACGGTTTCCCTTGCTGCAGGGAGTAGTATGTGATGCCTAATGAAATTTACTGGGCAACAATAAAGTTCAAGGTTGGCGCCTCCTGCAGAGGAGTTAAGTCTTATCTGCTTTCAGCACCACTCTCCCTGTGGTACTTGGCCAGACTTGCTGCAGATTTTCAGAGCAATTGGTTTTCAAGCTGTCACTGCTAACCCCGGCTGTAGCCTTAGAGGTGACCTTTCTCCGGGCTGGATTATTTATGTCTATCCTGCAGCCTCACTAGGGAAGTGTGTTTTGGCCCCCAAACAAAGATTACTGTCTCCTATATGACCTCAAAATATTTCCCTGCACATGGCTCTCCAGTGGGATACTTTGCTGAAGTTTGCTGACTTTTTATTTTAGTTGCTTAAGATTGTTTCCTTTTTGAGGTACCAGAGGCATCTCTTTGGGGATCTAATGTGTCCATTTCAAATAGGTTAAAAAGTTTGTGCTACAGACAGTGGGCACAATTTTCAGTTTTAGGATTTGGTACTAGTGTGGCCTGGTGGTTAAGCTCATGGCCATTGTCAGGCTGACTTGGGTTTAGATATCAGCTCCTTCATAGCTATGTGATTTTTAATCTAATTTGTTTAATTTTTAATTGACAAGTATTAGTTGTATATAGGCATATCTTGGAGATATTTCAGGGTTGGTTCCAGATCACCACAATAAAAAGAACGTCATAATAAAGCACGTTGCACACGTTTTTGGCTTCCCAATGCATTGTGAAGGTTATATTTACACTATAGTCTATTAAGTGTGCAATAGCATCATGTCTTATAAAGCAATGTGCATGCCTTCATTTAAAAATACTTTGTTGTGAAAAAATGCTGAAACAGAGACACAAAATAAGCACATGTTTTTAAAAAAATGGTGCTGGTGGATTTGCTTGTTGCAGGGTTACCACAAGCCTTCAATTTGTAAAAAACACAGTATCTTGTGAAGTGCAATAAAGTGAGGTATGCCTGTATATTTACAGTGCACACTGTGATGTTTTGTTATATGTATTTATTCACATATTTAAATGTTACGGAATAACAAAATCAAACTAATTAACATGTCTATCACCTCATATGCTTATCTGTTTTTTATGATGAGAGCATTTAAAATCTACTCTATTAGCATTTTGAAATATAGAACACATTATGATTAACTATAGCCACCATGCCGTGCGGTAGACCCCAAAAAATGTATTCCTCTGATCTAATGGAAACATTGTCCCTTTCGACCAACATTTTCCTATTTCACCCCACCCCACCAGACTCTGGTAACCAATAGCTGTGTGATTATGAAAAATTAGCTCACCCCTGAGCCTCAGTTTCCTCAGCTCTACTGTAGTACTTATCTTGTGGGGAGCTGCAAAGAGTAGGAGAGATACTATGTGCATGCTTGTCACGTTGTGACTCTTCATTAAATGGTAATTACTCATATATTATTGAAAAGATTAACCACAATGTATAGTTATAATTTTGATAGTGACAGCTTTCAAAACTTATAAATTGTACTCCATCATACATCTACTATAACACTTAATACCTTGTGCTGTAATTATTTTAAATTTTTATTATTTTTAGGAGATAGTCTCTTGCTCTGTTGCCTAGGCTGGAATGCAGTGATGTGATCACAGTCACTGTGATCTGCTTCAGGAGTCCTCCTGCTCCAGCCTCCTAAGTAGCTGGGAGTATCAGCACAAACCACCACACCCAGCTAATTTTTATTTATTTATTTATTTATTTTTGAGACAGAGTCTCACTCTGTTGCCTAGGCTGGAGTGCAGTGGTGCAATCCCAGCTCACTGCAGCCTCCACCTCCTGGATTCAAGTGATTCTCCTGCCTCAGCCTCCCAAGTAGCTGGGATTACAGGCACCTGCCACCATGCCCAGGGAATTTTGTATTTTTAGTAGAGATGGGGTTTTACCGTATCAGCCAGGCTGGTTTCAAACTCCTGACCTCAGGTGATCTGCCCGCATTGGCCTCCCAAAATGCTGGGATTATAGGCATGAGCCACCGCTCCTGGCCACACCTAGCTAATTTTTTAAAAGAATTTTTGTAGAGATGAGGATTTGCTATGTTGCCCAGGCAGGTCTCAAATTCCTGGCCTCAGGTGATTCTCCTGCGTGGGCATCCCAGAGTACTGAGATTATACATGTAAGCCACCATGCCCGGCCAGTAATTATTATTATTATTATTGTTATTTTTTTTTTGAGATGGAGTCTCGCTTTGTCACCCAGGCTGGAGTGCAGTGGCTTGATCTCAGCTCACTGCAACCTCTGCCTACCAGGTTCAAGTGATTCTCCTGCCTCAGCCTCCCAAGTAACTGGGATTACAGGCGTGTGCCACCAAGTCTGGCTAATTTTTGTATTTTCAGTAGAGATGGGGTTTTACCATATTGACAAGGCTGGTCTCAAACTCCTGATCCACCCACCTCAGCTTCCCAAAGTGCTGGAATTACAGATGTGAGCCACCACGCCTGACCCCAGTAATTATTTTATGGAATTATCTCCTAGCCTAGACTAAACGGCAGAAACTCTCATTTATTTTTTCTTAATAGGACATTCCTTGCCACCTAATAGGTAATCAGTATTTGTTGATTGGATAAATGGTTGTCTGTTATCAGCAACTGGTGATACCGACTTTAAAATTATAAAACACACCCAACATGCATGTGCATTTTCATGCACCTCCATATCAGTGATCAAAATATTGACAATCCCCAGACACTGCATTCCTTATTTACTTCTTTCAGAAGTGGCCATGGAGGGCAACTTCAGGAGATTCCTGTGGGTTTTTGCTCCCGCTTCCCTACCCTGGAAAGAGTAGAGCATGAAATAAGGCCACTTAATGCTGGTCAGGGGGAAAATCTGCTGTTTTGCAGCTGCATGTGGGTGAAGCTGTTGACCTGTGGTTTGAAGGATATTCATTTTCTGTTTTTTCTTGTAGTGTGCAGTCTTCCATATCTTTATATTGGCTAGGGTTTTGCTGGATTTTTCTCAAATATTTCTGACTTTAGTGTTTTGTGCTTCTGGAGCATTGGAAATGGAGCACATCCTGTTTCATGAAGGCCAGTTATGGTGTAATGCAGGCAAGTGGAGATACAGATACTGAATCAGGTTCAGATAACTGAAATGAGTGACAGATTAAAGATAATCTTGATTAAGCTTTGTCTACAAAAGTATAGCTCTTCGTTAAAATAGTATAACCATCAACTGATCCTTAATGAAGTACAGTTACACAGTTATTCACATACGATGAAGACACCAGGTGAAGCAGGATTTAAAAAAATACATCTATTCTTTCTTCTCAAATCTGCAATTTTCTAAAGGCCTACTTACTTTGTTTCCCCAGGAATTTATTTTCTGCACCATAATTCTCTCCTTCTGGCCAGAAGTAATTTGTAATCCTGATTCTGTGACTTGACCATGGGCAGCCTTCACTGAGAAGCCTTGGACTTTGACATTCTTTGAGGTTTGGGTTAAATCGTTCTGTCTATATACCATAAAAATGACAACAATGGCAATAATAATAAAACACCCAAAATACCTCCATAACTTTTTGTTTCAGGTACATAAGAAAAGTGTAGAAACTTATTGCCTCAACCTATTATTTTCTCCCTAGGGTCATAACGCCTTTAAATGTTTTACGTTATCTTTCTGGGGGAAATTCAAGGTGCAATTTTTCCCACTGTGCATTTGCATTTTTCAATACACACACGTACATATGCATATACACACATATACACATATCACCACCACACAATAATAACAGAAGTTCAATCTTTCCTGGCATTTTAAAGCTTTTAGTGTCCATATGACTTTTCAAGGTAGGAAGCATCTCTGAGAGGGAGAGAGACGGCTCTGGGACCAACTTCGGCTGCGGCCTATCAGCGCCTTATCAGATACAGGCAGATTTCTGAAATCCACAAAGTCAGCTTCTGTAGACTCCTAGTTCTTCTCTTCTGGAGACACCTTATTAGTTTAAGTCACTTCCACGTTTTCTACAGAAACATTCCCAATGTATGTGAAATGTACAATTTTAAAAGCAAGCAGAAAAAGAAAAGTTCCATATCGCTCTCTCTAAAGAGGGTGAGGGAATAGAAGAACATGAGCTTATAATCATATGATTTAGACACAACCCTTGACAAGCCCAAGTGACTACTTCAAGGCACTGGAGGAGAAAGTCCAGGGGCAACATGCTGATTAAACATGCTGCACTGAAGTCAGAGTTCTGCATAAATACTATTATGTGTCACTGTTGATTTTCTCCTTTAGCACAACCGAAAATAAATTGCTCGCGTTGTGTCCATCATCTCACCTTGAATGGAATTTCCTTAGTGTACAGAATATCAGAAGTGGGGCTGCCTTGCCCCTACAAAATGGCGAAGTAGATAAAGTTTATTTTTTGCTGCCATCCTACCTTCCTTGCTCGCGTCCCGATTTCCTGGAGTTGTTCCTTAGGCTCTATCCTGTGTCCAATTCCCCAGGGCCTCCTTGCTGTCAGTTAATAATAGCTTTCAATGCTATTATTCTTCTCAGAGTTTTTGCATTTTAATAGGACCCCTAGGGATTAAAATGCTGCCAGAACCAAAAGAGTGAATCTCTAATGGTGGAATTTTAGGTACCAGTGACAGGCATTGTGGGAGATTTCATGGGGAGGGTTCTCTCAGAAGACAAACACCCCCACAGCTTTTGACTTGACTGACTTGGTGTGGTTGACCCTACAAAGGAGTGTAGGAATGTGAATTAATCAGCCATGAAATACTGAACGTTATTGCAAAGAAAACCTTCAACTTTGCTAATTATACTTTCATGTTTTAATCAACTTTTCAATAAATGAATATGTGGTAATATTGGAGTGTTTCCTGGCTGGGAAAATTATGCGGTATCTTAGGGAAAGTTCTCTGGAGTGACAGTGGAGTAGGGGATGGAGTGGAGTTGTTGGGATGGAAATGCTTAGTAATCTGTGTTCCAGGTCTCAGCCCATTACTGAAGGAAGCAATCACATTGACACAGAAGAGAATCGCCCGATGAACTCTTAGGTACAGGCGTGAAATAATAATAAACCCCATACTGAACTGTTGTTTCCATATACATTTTGCACATGGACAAAAAAAAAAAAAAAAAAAAAAGAAGAAGAAGAAGAAGCTGGGATATTCTTTTCACCATTGTTCAGCACAGGAGGATGTCAGATTCCTGCACTTTATTTGGACTTCTCTATCATTCTTTTATTTTCTCCTGCTAAGTAAACAGTGGAGCTTCATCCATTATTCAGCTATCAGAGACTCAGGATTTTCTGGTTGTAGAACTTGGGAATTCTTACATTTCTTTAAAACTGTGGAAAAATGTATTTGCAAAACTGCTGGAAAGAGAAATTAAGAGCGATATGAACCCCTACAATATAATTAATCCTTGTGAGCTTCTCCCCCAGAGGGCTAACTTGAGTTTTTCTGTAGAAATGGGAATTTAGTTTTGTTTCTTTCTTTCTTTTTTTTGGTTGCCATTATTCACACTTAGCTACCTGTGGCAAGTACTGTGGAGGAGAGAGACTGTTGTAAACAGATTTGGGGGAGCACAGGAAGGAAGGGCTTTGAAACCATGCCCCTTGAGAAAATGCATAGAGCGGCTGGGCGCCACTCTACCTTAAAGCTGGTAAACACACAGCCCTTCCCACAAGCCAAATGTTATGAATTCTATTTTTATAGCTCTTGGAAGGCTTTCTGTAATCTTTTCTACGTTGAATGCTGCAGTTAAAAGATATCTTTAGGAGAGATTTCCAGATCGAAAATCACAGGTATAAGAATATTGAAAAGAATGTAAAATCTTGTGCATGCAAATATCTATTTTATTGCTTTCATCTTTTGAATCAAGGAGGCACAGCAAATGACCCCTTCAGGCAGGGGAGTCATTATACCCTCACATTTTCTGTAAGATTTCTTGTGGGTAAATTGCAAAGCACTATTGGAGTATAATAGTGCAAGGCACTATTGAAGTATTTACTATTTTGTAAACTGCCAAGCACTATTGGAGTGTGTCTTCATTAGAATGATGGAAAAGTTATTCTTGTGCATTTAATCATAATCTGCATCAGTCTGAGGTTGTAATACATTATTAAATGCGGTAAAGAGTGCTCAGAATAGAAATGGTGGATTCTTTTGAGCCTGCATTGGTGAACAAAGAAAAGGAAGCACACTCCTTTCCTCTGTTTTTTTTATTCTTTGATAAAGTGATTACTGTTAGAGTAGTGGATTGCTGTAAACTTGATGTAATTATGACTTACTAAATCATTTGAAAAACTCTCTCGTGGTAGCATGTGAGTGTTCAGGTGGAAATAATGACAATAATGACAGCTGACACCCAGGAAGCATTTGTTATATGTAGGGAGAAATATCAAAAGAAGAAATCTAGTTAGAAAGATCCATAACTTGTGAACAACCATATATCAAAAGTCACCAATATTATCGCAAAGAGCAGAGGCTCTCAGGGGAATGTTACAGGGCTTCATATCTTTCAAAATACTTATTAATGGCTGCAGGAAGACAAAGAAGACACTTGTGGAAACCTAGGTGGAATAGCCAACAAGATTGATGAAACTACCAATTTAACATAGAATCCAGTGAAAACAAATATCTGAGCACTCACAGTTTAGATCCTCAGGAGTGGGTACATATCATATTGGGGGTTCTACAATTTTAACTGGGAGATCCAAGCATAAACAACTAAAATAAGATGAAATTAACAAGATGTGCATTTAAGCCTGCATTCGAATCCCTGTTCTAACACTAATTTGTACAATCTTGAGCTAGTTACACTTAGTCTCTAAAATTCTCAATGTTCTTATCTAGAAAATGGGATAATATTAGTGCCTAGAATAGAACTTAATAGGATAGGACATGTCAAATATTTAGCATAGTAGCACCCAGTACCTTTTAGCTATTATTATTATTACTGTCATCATAGTTGTTACTAAGAATAATAAATATGGATAATAAATACGGCTAGCATGGTGGCTCATGTCTGCAGTTCAGCACTTTGGGAGTCCAAGTCAGAAGGATTGCTTGAGGCCAGGAGTTCGATATCAGCCTGGGCAACAAAGTGAGAATCTGTCTCTCTAATAATAATAATAATATTAATAATAAATACTATAGTAGAGATATCTAGTCCTTGTAGGTAACTGCACATTTTATCAAGATAATGATGAATTTAACATTCAAGCAATCAGTGCAAGAAAGGATTGGGGAAGTTTGGCAAAATAAATGTTCATGTGAAACGGAGTGAAGGTTTTTGTTAAAAATCAACTTCGTTTTCACCAGTGGTGTAAATGAGCTATTGAAAAACAGAATGGCTAATGAATAAAAGCATATTGCCCAGGTTGGCAAAGTTGAGAGTGTCTTAGTGTTCTAAAATAGTCAGATCCTATGTGAAGGACCGGGCTCAGTTCTGAACAGCCAGCTCTGAGATAGACGGATTAGGGATGACTCGAGAGTCTTGAGGGAGGTGATAAAGGATACGGGTTAAGGGCACAGAAGAAAGCTTTGGAAGAAACTGGGTAACTGCTTTCAATGGGTTTTCAGGCATTTCACTGATCACACAAATCAATTTTATTTATTTATGTATTTATTTATTTTTTGAGACAGAATCTCACTCTGTCACCCAGACTGGAGTGCAGTGGCTCCGTCATGACTCACTGCAGCTTTGACCTCCCAGGCTCAAGGAATCCTCCCGCCTCAGTCAATCAAGTAGCTGGGATCACAGACCTGCAGCACTACAGCAGGCTAGTTGTGTTTCATTTTTGTAGAGGTGGGATCTTGCTGTGTTCATTTTCATAAAGGTGGGGTCTTGCTGTTTTGCCCAGGCTGGTCTTGAACTCCCGAACTCAAGCAATTCTCCCAGCTTGGCATCCCAAAGTGCTGGAAGACACATTGATTTTAATTTATAGAGGTCACTGAGCAGCTTATGTCATGGAAAGATTTTCATTGCTTCTACTTCCCAAGAGAAGGGGCATGGCAGGCCACACAGGGCCACATGGGAGAAGGCCAGTGTTGGACAGGAGGTGGAGAAGAGCGAGGAGAGAGCATGGGCCAATCTTCATTGTGTTTTCTGTGGAACAGTCATGGCAGGGCAGGGGAAAAAGCTTAACATAGGCTAGTTTGAATGGCGCCAGTGGGTTTGGGGGCAGAGGGGCTGTCCCTAGTTGTTTGGTACCTGGCCCTGCATTGATTTCAGACAGGGAAAATATTGGCCTGGTATGTGTTAGATACAGGAGGTGGTTGGGGTATAGACTTTAGATTGGTTGCTTTGTGTATGAAAGGCACTCACACAGGTCAGTCATTTATCGCCTGAGGAATTAGCTAACCCAGAGGAGGGGGTCAGTCTGTCTTACCCAACTAGTTCCCCCAAGAGGTCAAAACATCATAAAATATAAAAACAAAAAACTATGATTAATACATCAGGGTACAAGCTGTAGCTCCAGGGGAAGAACCAGGAACTAACTATAGGGAGAAGTTCTCTCGAGAGGTAGATTTTAGGGAAAAAGAAAAATAAATCTTTCTGTGAAACAGGACCACTGGAAAGTGGGAAGAATGTCTTTGTGACACCAAGAATGCCTGAACTCAGATATATTCTAGGATGGCATAACCAAGTTGCTCATGTTATAGGTGGGATTCTTTCAAGGACTGGGAGGTTGGAATAAGCTCCAACTCACAGATTCTATTATTTGATGACTGATGGCATGCCTAGAAGGAAATCAGATGTCCATTGCTTCTCTTCATGTACTACTCCTTAATTTCTCAGGAGCAGGACCAACTTAGAAAGATTAAAATTCAGCACTGGGAATAAGTGACATTTTTATATATAGTTGTAATAACTGGGGCTCTGACGGGAAAGACTGGAAATCAGCCACTGGAAAAAAGAACCCCTATTTTAGTGCCAGTTAAGTGGGAGCCAAGTGGCCAGACGCCTATGTTAAAAACAATGGGCTGACCTTGAGTTCTCCTGAGAAACTGCAGACTATAAGGTTTGTATTGGCAAAGTCTTTCTATGAAGTCATTCTTCCACTAGAAATATATTGAGCTCTGGCTTGGCCCTGTCCACTGGGGACTTTACTGTGTGTTAGGACCATTTTTTTCAGAACCGGCCTTCTTTTTTTTTTTTTAATGGTTATCATTTTAAGTCTGTGCTTCCATTAAGTATTAAAAGATGTTAATGGATGATAAGATTCTCAGTTTCCTCTTCCTAAACAGGAAAGAACAATACTAGAATGATCTAAAGGTTTCCTTCTGATTCTAAAATTATTTGATTTTGTGACGATATTCTCTGTTGACTCTCAAAACTCTATTCCTTGAATTGACTCTACTTGCAAGAACTATACACTGTTGTTGACAGTATACTGTGTGCCTATCTAGTGTTATTCTAGGCATTTCCATTTGTTATCAGATAGGTAGGGTTGCTCTTATTTTAGAGCCAAAGAAGCAGAGACTCATGTTAGTAACTTGTCCAAAATGAAGGAGCTAACAAAGGGGAAGATTAGGGAAGACTAAGTCTCTCTCTCTAACTCTTCCTGTCCTGTTGCAGAGTTCCACATTACAGTGATGAGCATCAGAAGCTGTCAGAAAATGGCTCTGGGAATGCCATTCTTTGTTAGACAGTAAAGCCACTGCCTCTGGCTTAGAAGTATTGATCACTGCATCTCAGATTTGAGAATTGAAGGCGGTTAACTATGGTCCCACTTGCCCCTCTCTCCAGATAAGAGTTTGTTTTTTCTGGTAAAGGTGTGGAGGGGAGAGAAACAAAAAAGAGAAAAGATATATTTAAAAATCATGGAAATATTTTGATTTTTCTTTCATTTAATTATTTATTTTTGTCCCAAGTTTAATATCAGTTTTTGTTTGCTCCAATTCTACCTAAGGCAAGAAGAAACTTCTCTTTTACTTCTAAAATTCTGTTAATTTTTTCTTTTATATTTCTTTTAAAAATTTTTAAATAACTTTTGTGAGTATGTAGTAGGTGTATATATTTGTGGGGTACATGATATATTTTGATACAGGCATACAATGTGTAATAATCACAACAGGGTAAATGGGGTATCTGTCACCTCAAGCATCGATTATTTCTTTGTGTTGCAGATATTCCAATTATGTTCTTCTGTTTTGATATGCAAAGACAGATACCTGCCTTGCTTTTAAAATCCATCTGAGCTCAGCATGCCTTTCAAATTGGGCATTTTAAGGTAATGAAGGTTGTTTGAGAATCCTGAACATTCAGTGCTCACTTGAGGCACTTGAACTCTTATCCAATCCTAGAAAACAGGCTATTTCTGTCTGGATGGCCTCTAAATTCTCATGGGAAATACATCAGATTATTTTCTTTCTCAGATACGGGTTGCTGGATCTCCATTTATTTTGTCAATCACATGGTCACCGTAACTGAAAGTGTCATTTTATGTGTTATTGCTATGAAAAACCTCAACTTTATTTATTTTAAAATGAACACATCAACTATGTCAGGTATGGTGTTTTGTAATGTACAAAAAATCGGGAGTGGGAGGTTCATTTATAAATTCGTGACATTTAGGCTGAAGCATCTCTTGGGACTTTGAATTGTCTGGAAAATAGATACTAACCAACTAGGCTAAACAGTTTCTGTGGCCATCTGTTCAGAATTAAAACGTGGAGGAGGAAATTAGATAAATCATTCTACAGTTTGGGGAATTCAGTATGACGATCTGTGTTTACTGTGAATGCTTTTATTTTTAAGCATTTGAATGAAAGTTTTTCTACAACTGGCTTCCACTATATATTTGTGAAAATGAACTTTAAGGTGTGTGTGTGCATGTATATTTGTGCCATGTGGTATGTGGACATGAGTGACACAATTTTGGGGATGTGGTGGTGGCAGGTGAGACAGCCAAGTGGCTAGGCATATCATAGGCTTTAATGTTAGATAACTTTTGGATAAGAATACTTTACTTTTCTCAAATGTAAAAGGGAGTAATAAAATTATTTATTTCATAAGGCCTTATAAGGATTACTTAAGATAATTATTGCATGTAAAGTACTTCGTATAATCCCTGGCACATAGTAAACACACACTAAATATTAGTCACTATTCTGTGTCAACATTTATCATCATCATCATCACCTTTGTCCTCTTATTTCAAAATACAAAATGAATTTTACACCCTTCAAAAATAGCTTTCTTTAGATTTATTTTCTAATAGGTATTTACTGCATTATTAACAAATTAAATGGTGTGTGTGTGTGAGTGTGTGAGTATGAGCATAAGTATTGGTGTGTGAAAGTATTGGTGAGTGTGTGTGTGTGTGTGTGTGTGTGTATTTTAGTGGATCAAATCTTTAAAAACTCCGATCCACTTAAATTAATTGCTTCATTTGCAGAACTACTGCCTGGTATTAACAGAGAATGACTCCTTTCCCCTTTTTAAATATACAGATACACTGTTGAATATGTTGTTATACTGAATGTTAAAATAATGACTAATACACAAGGGGCCAATTTAGCAGGAACTCTTAATCATGACTTCCTGCAACTTGGCCCCTGATGGATGTATATAATTACGGGTCAGAAATTGTAGATAACAGAACACTGGAAAATTGAGTCTAGGCCAATGCCAATAGAAATCAGCCCCCAAGCTCCTTTCAATATAGATTTAAAGAAATTGAAGCTCTCTTGGGTATAATCTTGCTTCATCTTTGTCTCTCCTCTTCCACTTTTTTTGGACTCCCACTTCAATCTCACCATCCCTAACCAGCAGTTCATAATGACCAGACCTCTTCCTCCCTCCCTCCTTCTCTCCTTTCCTTCCTCCTTTTCTTCTTCCCTCCTTTCTTTCCTTCTTTCCTTCCTCTTCCCCTCTCTCCTCCTTCCCTCCCTTCTTCTCCCTGTTTCTCTTTCCTCTATTGCTCTTTTTTCCCCAATACATCAACTGGGCATACACTATATGTCAAGCCTTGGCTTGATTAAGTGGTGAATAGTATAGACGTTTTATTTGCTTTCATGAAATTTACAGAGCAGACATTTAAAAAATACACACATAATTAATGTTAATGTTTATGACAATGAAAGAGAAGTTCACAGTGCGTGAGACTTTGTAACAGGGGACTAACTTGTGTTATGGTGGATTGGCAAGAAAAATCATTATGGCAGGATTACATCTGAGCTTGATGGTGGAAGAGGAGTTCCCTAAGTGAAGCGGGGAGGCAGGTGTTTTTATTAGAAGGAATAGCTCAACTTATGTAAAGGCCTTGAGAGAAGAAAAATCACGGACAGTGGGGAACTGAGTCTGGAAAGAAAACAGCTGGAAGAAGAGCAGCTTGAGGCTTTTGTCTTTCTTCTAAGAGAAGCGAACAGCAATGGAACAATCTTCAAAGTGATTGTGTTGAAATATTGTATTTCAAACATAATGAAAATTATACGATGTAATAAACAAAGGTATGTATGCACAGTAAATACCTTCTTCAGGTTGGTGATTTATCTTGTTTATGATGTTTTTTGACATACAATAAGCTTTAGCTTTTAATTTAGTGAAAGAATGTCGTGTTTCCATTTATGGTTTGTGTTTTTCGTTGTCTAGTTTAAAAAATCATTACCCAAGATGTTATCCTAAGATATTTCTCGTATTATTTTCTAAATTTTTAAGAGTCTGATACTTCACTTTTAGGTCTTGAATCCAGCTGAATTTATTTTTGGGTATGGATGTAAATTTACTCTATTTTCCTTATGAATAATCAATCGTTCTAGTACCATTTGAGTTTTTCATCCTTTCTCCTTCCCTTAATTTACATTGTCACTTTTTCTGTAGGTCTAGTTTTCATATATGTGTGGTTCTCTTTCTGTACTCTCTATTCTCTTCCATGGGTTTGCTTGTAGATTTCATTACTATAGAACATGTAACTTCATAAAATGTCTTGGTATTTTATATCATAAGTTGTTGTTTCTAGCTCTTGACATTTGTTCTCCATATGAGCTTAAGGAGCAGCTTGTCAATGAAAACCTCTTTGGGGCTTTTAATCAGAACAGCTTTAAATTTATAGATTAATTTTTAAAGAACTCATATCTTTACTCTGAGTTTTTCTGTCTATAAATGTAGTTGCTCTCTCATTTATTCTGAAATTCTTGTATGTCTGTTAGTAATTATTTTTTATAAAGCTCTTATATATTTTTGTTTGTTGGATTAATACCAGGTATTTCTAATTTTGATTGGAATTTTCTGTGGTATTTTTAAAAATTATATTTTATATTACATTTTAAGTGGCTATTACTGGTGTAAAATAAAGTGATGTTGACTTTGTATCTAGCACCTTACTATACTCTTTTATACATTCAAACAATTTTTAAGATTTTAAAAATATTAGTTCCTCTTCTAATAGCCAAGTAAGCTCCGATCAGACTGAGCTTTCACCTTTAATAACTATATACACATTGAACAGACAAACAAAAGAAAAGGAAAATTAAATAAAGCAAAAAGAGAAAACAAAAGCAACACTAGAAGGCACTGGAAAGTGAACCAAAGCAGGAATATTATGAAAGGGAGTTGATGCTTGGAAGAAGGCAATGACTCTAGATAAGTGTCTCATTTTTAGACAACTGAGGGGATTCTGCAGCATGTGAGAGGCAGCTAAAATTCCGAGAGAAAATCTATAGTATTTCTGGCATGAAGAACCAGAGGAAAAATTTAGGCAATAACAGTCTCTGGAAAGTTAAGGAGAAATCTCAGCAGAGAGCCAGAAAGGGAATCTCCAAGTTATTTGTATAAACTCTGCCCAATTGAGCCATATATATGTGAGGCAGACTCTGAGAAGCTCAACTAATAATACAAGAAGTGAACTGAGATTTGAGTTGCTATCAAACATACAGAGTTTTTACTTTGAGTCTAGTCATATTATTGCCTTGTAAACAAACCCAAACAATCCATACTCTTTGAAAGACTAATGATAAAACCCAGAGATTCCATAACATAATATTCACAATGTCCAGGATAATATCCAATATTGTTTGACTGCAAAGATTCAGGCATATGTGACCCATTCTCTAGGGAAAGAAAATCAGCAGAGACCATTCCTGGCTGTTGAAATTATCAGGCAAACTGTATAAAGCAGCAACTATAAAAATCCTCAATGCTGTAAAAGAAAATATACTCAGAATGGACAAAGGGAGAAAAAATTTCAGCAGAAGAATAAGAATTCAGAAATACGGAAATTCTAGAACTAAAAAAAATATTAAATTAAAAATTCACTAGACAGTCTTAACAATTGAATGGAGATGACAGGGAATTGTAGTTATCTTAATGATTGATCAATAGAAACTATGCAATATGAAGAACAGAGAGAAAAAAGATGAGGAAAAAATGAACAGAGCCCCAGACAACTGTGGAGAAATAATGCTATCTAACATATGCATAACTGGGGTCCCAGAAGTATAGGAGAGAGATAATGGGCAGATAAAATTACTTAAAGACAATGTGCTGGGTGTGTTTGCTCACACCTGTAATTGCAGAACTTTGGGAGGCTGAGATGGGTGGATTGCTTGAGCTCAGGAGTTCAAGACCAGCCTGGGCAACATTGCGAGACCCAATCTCCACCAAAAATACAAAAAATTAGCCAAGCATGGTGGCGCATGTTTGTAGTCTCAGCTACTCAGGAGGCTGAGGTGGGAGAATCGCCTGAGCCTGGGAGGTCAAGGCTGCAGTGAGCTGTGATTGCTCTGCGTGACAGAGTGAGAGCCTGTCTCAAAAAAAAAAAAAAAACATAATGCTAGAAAAGTTTCCAAATTTGATAAAAGATACAAATTTACAGTTTCAAGAATTTCAATAAATTGTAGGATAAATTGACATGTCTAAGCACATTACAGTCCAACTGATGAAAACCAAAGATGAAGGGAAAGTCTTCAAAACAGAGAAAAATGATACATTGTATATAAGGAAGCAATTATTCAAATGACTGATGACTTCATCAAACAATAGAGTCCAGAAGTTAGTGAAATAACATATGTAGGTGCTGAAAGAAAACGAAAAAATCTGTCAACCCAGATTTTATATCCAGATAAATATTCTTAATAGGAATAATAACTACACAAAAATATTTTCAGATGAAAGAATGAAGGGAGTTTATTTCCAGCAGAACTAGCAATGCTAAATTTCAAGAAATGTTCCAGTTACAAAAATGCTAAAAGACATTTGTCATGCTTAAAGGAAATGATACCAGATCCTTCTGAAGAGAGAGAACATGAGAAATAGTTAAAATAATAGATAAACTTTCAAGTCTATATTTTCCACTTAATTACTTGATAGTATATATTCTTTTTTTAAATTAATTAATTTTTTTATTATACTTTAAGTTCTAGGGTACATGTGCATAACGTGCAGGTTTGTTACATATGTATACTTATGCCATGTTGGTGTGCTGCACCCATCAACTCGTCAGCACCCATCAATTCATCATTTATATCATGTATAACTCCCAATGCAATCCCTCCCTCCTCCCCCCTCCCATGATAGGCCCCAGTGTGTGATGTTCCCCTTCCCCAGTCCAAGTGATCTCATTGTTAAGTTCCCACCTATGAGTGAGAACATGCCGTGTTTGGTTTTCTGTTCTTGTGATAGTTTGCTAAGAATGATGGTTTCCAGCTGCATCCATGTCCCTACAAAGGACGCAAACTCATCTTTTTGATGGCTGCATAGTATTCCATGGTGTATATATGCCACATTTTCTTAATCCAGTCTGTCACAGATGGACATTTGGGTTGATTCCAAGTCTTTGCTATTGTGAATAGTGCCGCAATAAACATACGTGTGCATGTGTCTTTGTAGTAGAGTAATTTATAATCCTTTGGGTATATACCCAGTAGTGGGATGGCTGGGTCATATGGTACATCTAGTTCTAGATCCTTGAGGAATTGCCATACTGTTTTCCATAATGGTTGAACTAGTTTACAATCCCACCAACAGTGTAAAAGTGTTCCTATTTCTCCACATCCTCTCCAACACCTGTTGTTTCCTGACTTCTTAATGATTGCCATTCTGACTGTGTGAGATGGTATCTCATTGTGGTTTTGATTTGCATTTCTCTGATGGCGAGTGATGATGAGCATTTTTTCATGTGTCTGTTGGCTGTATGGATGTCTTCTTTTGAGAAATGTCTGTTCATATCCTTTCCCCACTTTTTGATGGGGTTGTTTGTTTTTTTCTTGTATATTGTTTGAGTTCTTTGTAGATTCTGGATATTAGCCCTTTGTCAGATGAGTAGGTTGCAAAAATGTTCTCCCATTCTGTAGGTTGCCTGTTCACTCTGATGGTAGTTTCTTTTGCTGTGCAGAAGCTCTTTAGTTTAATGAGATCCCATTTGTCAGTTTTGGCTTTTGCTGCCGTTGCTTTTGTGTTTTAGACATGAAGTCCTTGCCCATGCCTCTGTCCTGAATGGTACTACCTAGATTTTTTCTCTAGGATTTTTATGGTATTAGGTCTAACATTTAAGTCTCTAATCCATCTTGAATTAATTTTCGTATAAGTGGTAAGGAAAGCATCCAGTTTCAGCTTTCTACTTATGGCTAGCCAATTTTCCCAGCACCATTTATTAAATAGGGAATCCTTTCCCCATTTCTTGTTTCTCTCAGGTTTATCAAAGATCAGATGGCTGTAGACATGTGGTGTTATTTCTGAGGACTCTGTTCTGTTCCATTGGTCTGTATCTCTGTTGTGGTACCAATACCATGCTGTTTTGGTTACTGTAGCCTTGTAGTATAGTTTGAAGTCAGGTAGCGTGACGCCTCCAGCTTTGTCCTTTTGACTTAGGATTGTCTTGGCAATGCAGGCTCTTTTTTGGTTCCATATGAACTTTAAAGCCGTTTTTTCCAATTCTGTGAAGAAACTCATTGGTAGCTTAATGGGATGGCATTGAATCTATAAATCACCTTGGGCAGTATGGCCATTTTCACGATATTGATTCTTCCTATCCATGAGCATGGTATGTTCTTCCATTTGTTTGTGTCCTCTTTGATTTCACTGAGCAGTGGTTTGTAGTTCTCCTTGAAGAGGTCCTTTACATCCCTTGTAAGCTGGATTCCTAGGTATTTTATTCTCTTTGAAGCAATTGTGAATGGAAGTTCATTCCTGATTTGGCTCTCTGCTTGTCTGTTACTGGTGTATAAGAATGCTTGTGATTTTTGCACATTAATTTTGTATCCTGAGACTTTGCTGAAGTTGCTTATCAGCTTAAGGAGATTTTGGGCTGAGACCATGGGGTTTTCTAAATATACAATCATGTCATCTGCAAACAGGGACAATTTGACTTCTTCTTTTCCTAACTGGATACCCTTGATTTCTTTCTCTTGCCTGATTGCCCTAGCCAGAACTTCCAACACTATGTTGAATAGGAGTGGTGAGAGAGGGCATCCCTGTCTTGTGCCAGTTTTCAAGGGAATTTTTCCAGTTTTTGCCCATTCAGTATGATATTAGCTGTGGTTTTGTCGTAATAGCTCTTATTATTTTGAGGTACGTTCCATCAATACCGAATTTATTGAGAGTTTTTAGCATAAAGGACTGTTGAATTTTGTCAAAAGCCTTTTCTGCATTTATTGAGATAATCATGTGGTTCTTGTCTTTGGTTCTGTTTATATGCTGGATTACATTTATTGATTTGCGAATGTTGAACCAGCCTTGCATCCCAGGGATGAAGCCCACTTGATCATGGTGGATAAGCTTTTTGATGTGCTGCTGAATCCGGTTTGCCAGTATTTTATTGAGGATTTTTGCATCGATGTTCATCAGGGATATTGGTCTAAAATTCTCTTTTTTTGTTGTGTCTCTGCCAGGCTTTGTATCAGGATGATGTTGGCCTCATAAAAAGAGTTCGGGAGGATTCCCTCTTTTTCTATTGATTGGAATAGTTTCAGAAGGACTGGTACCAGCTCCTCCTGTACCTCTGGTAGAATTCAGCTGTGAATCCATCTGGTCCTGGACTTTTTTTGGTGGGTAGGCTATAATTATTGCCTCAATTTCAGAGCCTGCTATTGGTCTATTCAGGGATTCAACTTCTTCCTGGTTTAGTCTTGGGAGAGTGTAAGTGTCCAGGAAATTCCATTTCTTCTAGATTTTCTAGTTGATTTGCATAGAGGCATTATAGTATTCTCTGATGGTAGTTTGTATTTCTGTGGGGTCGGTGGTGATATCCCCTTTATCATTTTTTATTGCATCTATTTGATTCCTCTCTCTTTTCTTCTTTATTAGTCTTGCTGGCGGTCTGTCAATTTTATGGATCTTTTCAAAAAACCAACTCCTGGATTCATTGATTTTTTGGAGGGTTTTTTGTGTCTCTATCTCCTTCAGTTCTGCTCTGATCTTAGTTATTTCTTGCCTTCTGCTTGCTTTTGAATGTGTTTGCCCTTGCCTCTCTAGTTCTTTTAATTGTGATGTTAGAGTGTCAATTTTAGATCTTTCCTGCTTTCTCTTGTGGGCATTTAGTGCTATAAATTTCCCTCTACACACTGCTTTAAATGTGTCCCAGAGATTCTGGTATGTTGTATCTTTGTTCTCATTGGTTTCAAAGAACATCTTTATTTCTGCTTTCATTTCGTTATGTACCCAGTAGTCATTCAGGAGCAGGTTGTTCAGTTTCCATGTAGTTGAGTGGTTTTGACTGAGTTTCTTAGTCCTGAGTTCTAGTTTGATTGCACTGTGGTCTGAGAGACAGTTTGTTATAATTTCTGTTCTTTTACATTTGCTGAGGAGTGCTTTACTTCCAATTATGTGGTCAATTTTGGAATAAGTGCGATGTGGTGCTGAGAAGAATGTATATTCTGTTGATTTGGGGTGGAGAGTTCTATAGATGTCTATTAGGTCCACTTGGTGCAGAGATGAGTTCAATTCCTTGATATCCTTGTTAACTTTCTGTCTCGTTAATCTGTCTAATGTTGACAGTGGAGTGTTGAAGTCTCCCATTATTATTGTATGGGAGTCTAAGTCTCTTTGTAGGTCTCTAAGGACTTGCTTTATGAATCTGGGTCCTCCTGTATTGGGTGCATATATATTTAGGAGAGTTAGCTCTTCCTGTTGAATTGATCCCTTTACCATTATGTAATGGCCTTCTTTGTCTCTTTTGATCTTTGATGGTTTAAAGTCTGTTTTATCAGAGACTAGGATTGCAACCCCTGCTTTTTTTTGTTCTCCATTTGCTTGGTAGATCTTCCTCCATCCTTTATTTTGAGCCTCTGTATGTCTCTGCATGTGAGATGGGTCTCCTGAATACAGCAGACTGATGGGTCTTGACTCTTGATCCAGTTTGCCAGTCTGTGTCTTTTAATTGGAGCATTTAGTCCATTTACATTTAGGTTAATATTGTTATGTGTGAACTTGATCCTGTCATTATGATATTAACTGGTTATTTTGCTCGTTAGTTGATGCAGTTTCTTCCTAGCCTCGATGGTCTTTACATTTTGGCATGTTTTTGCAATGGCTGGTACCGGTTGTTCCTTTCCATGTTTAGGGCTTCCTTCAGGGTCTCTTTTAAGGCAGGCCTGGTGGTGACAAAATCTCTAAGCATTTGCTTATCTGTAAAGGATTTTATTTCTCCTTCACTGATGAAACTTAGTTTGGCTGGATATGAAATTCTGGGTTGAAAATTCTTTTCTTTAAGAACGTTGAATATTGGCCCCCACTCTCTTCTGGCTTGTAGAGTTTCTGCCGAGAGATCTGCTGTTAGTCTGATGGGCTTCCCTTTGTGGGTAACCCGACCTTTCTCTCTGGCTGCCCTTAAGATTTTTTTCCTTCATTTCAACTTTGGTGAATCTGGCAATTATGTGTCTTGGAGTTACTCTTCTGGAGGAGTATCTTTGTGGCGTTCTCTGTATTTCCTGAATTTGAGTTGGCCTGCCCTACTAGGTTGGGGAAGTTCTCCTGGATGATACCCTGAAGTGTTTTCCAACTTGGTTCCATTTTCCCCCTCACTTTCAGGCACCCCAATCAGACGTAGATTGGTCTTTTACATAATCCCATGCTTCTTGCAGGCTTTGTTCATTTCTTTTTCTTCTTTTTTCTTTTGGTTTCTCTTCTCGCTTCATTTCATTCATTTGATCCTCAATCGCTGATACTCTTTCTTCCAGTTGATCGAGTCGGTTACTGAAGCTTGTGCATTTGTCACGTATTTCTCGTGTCATGGTTTTCATCTCTGTCATTTCGTTTATGATCTTCTCTGCATTAATTAGTCTAGCTGTCAATTCTTCCACTCTTTTTTCAAGATTTTTAGTTTCTTTGCGCTGGGTACGTAATTCCTCCTTTAGCTCTGAGAAGTTTGATGGACTGAAGCCTTCTTCTCTCATCTCGTCAAAGTCATCCTCTGACCAGCTTTGATCCGTTGCTGGCGATGGGCTGCGCTCCTTTGCAGGGGGAGATGCGCTCTTATTTTTTGAATTTCCAGCTTTTCTGCCCTGCTTTTTCCCCATCTTTGTGGTTTTATCTGTCTCTGGTCTTTGATGATGGTGACGTACTGTTGGGGTTTTGGTATAGGTGTCCTTCCTGTTTGCTAGTTTTCTGTCTGTCAGTCAGAAGGACTGTCTGTTGGTGTGTTGGAGATTGCTTGAGGTCCACTCCAGACCCTGTTTGCCTGGGTATCAGCAGCAGAGGTTGCCGAAGATAGAATATTGCTGAACAGCGAGTGTACCTGTCTGATTCTTCCTTTGGAAGTTTCCTCTCAGGGGTGACTCCACCCTGTGAGGTGTGGGGTGTCAGACTGCCCCTAGTGGGGGATGTCTCCCAGCTAGGCTACTCAGGGGTCAGGACCCACCTGAGCAGGCAGTCTGTCCGTTCTCGGATCTCAACCTCCGCGTTGGGAGATCCACGGCTCTCCCCAAAGCTGTCAGACAGAGTTGTTCGCGACTGCACCGGCCCCCGCTGCTTTCCCTTTTGGACTTCAGCTGTGGGCTCTCCCCAGAGGTGGAGTCTACAGAGACAGGCAGGCTTCCTTGAGCTGCTGTGAGCTCCACCCAGTTCGAGCTTCCCAGCGGCTTTGTTTACCTACTTAAGCCTCAGCAATGGCGGGCGCCCCTCCCCCAGCCTCGCTGCTGCCTTGCGGATCGATCGCGGCAGACTGCTGAGTTAGCAGTGAGGGAGGCTCCGTGGGCGTGGGACCCTCCCGGCCAGGTGTGGGATATATTCTCCTGGTGTGCCTGTTTCCTTAAAGCGCAGTATTGGGGTGGGAGTTACCCGATTTTCCAGGTGTTGTGTGTCTCATTTCCCCTGGCTAGGAAAACGGATTTCCTTCCCCCTTGCGCTTCCAGGTGAGGCGATGTCTCGCTCTGCTTCAGCTCTCGCTGGTCAGGCTGCAGCAGCTGACCCGCACCGATTGTCCGGCACTCCCTAATGAGATGACCCCAGTACCTCAGTTGAAAATGCAGAAATCACCGGTCTTCTGTGTCGCTGGCGCTGGGAGTTGGAGACTGGAGCTGTTCCTATTCGGCTATCTTGCTCCGCCCCCTTTTTTGGGGTCTTGACTCTTTATCCAGTTTGCCAGTCTGTGTCTTTTAATTGGAGCATTTAGTGCATTAACATTTAAGGTTAATATTTTTATGTGTGAACTTGATCTTGCCGTTATGATATTAACTGGTTATTTTGCCCGTTAGTTGATGCAGTTTCTTCCTAGCCTCGATGGTCTTTACATTTTGGCGTGTTTTTGCAATGGCTGGTACCAGTTTTTCCTTTCCATGTTTAGGGCTTCCTTCAGGGTCTCTTGTAAGGCAGGCCTGGTGGTGACAAAATCTCTAAGCATTTGCTTATCTGTAAAGGATTTTATTTCTCCTTCACTGATGAAACTTAGTTTGGCTGGATATGAAATTCTGGGTTGAAAATTCTTTGCTTTAAGAATGTTGAATATTGGCCCCCACTCTCTTCTGGCTTGTGGAGTTTCTGCTGAGAGGTCTGCTGTTAGTCTGATAGGCTTCCCTTTGTGGGTAACCCGACCTTTCTCTCTGGCTGCCCTTAAGATTTTTTCCTTCATTTCAACTTTGGTGAATCTGGCAATTATGTGTCTTGGAGTTGCTCTTCTGGAGGAGTATCTTTGTGGCGTTCTCTGTATTTCCTGAATTTGAATGTTGGCCTGCCCTACTAGGTTGGGGAATTTCTCCTGGATGATATCTTGAAGAGTGTTTTCCAACTTGGTTCCATTTTCCCCCTCACTTTCAGGCACCCCAATCAGACGTAGATTTGGTGTTTTTACATAATCCCATACTTCTTGCAGGCTTTGTTCATTTCTTTTTCTTCTTTTTTCTTTTGGTTTCTCTTCGTGCTTCATTTCATTCATTTGATCCTCAATCGCTGATACTCTTTCTTCCAGTTGATCGAGTCGGTTACTGAAGCTTGTGCATTTGTCACGTATTTCTCGTGTCATGGTTTTCATCTCTGTCATTTCATTTATGACCTTCTCTGCATTAATTATTCTAGCTATCAATTCTTCCATTCTTTTTTTCAAGATTTTTAGTTTCTTTGCGCTGGGTACGTAATTCCTCCTTTCGCTCTGAGAAGTTTGATGGACTGAAGCCTTCTTCTCTCATCTCGTCAAAGTCATTCTCTGACCAGCTTTGATCCATTGCTGGCGATGAGCTGCGCTCCTTTGCAGGGGGAGATGCGCTCTTATTTTTTGAATTTCCAGCTATTCTGCCCTGCTTCTTCCCCATCTTTGTAGTTTTACCTGCCTCTGGTCTTTGATGATGGTGACGTACTGATGGGGTTTTGGTATAGGTGTTCTTCCTGTTTGATAGTTTTCCTTCTAACAGTCAGGACCCTCCACTGTAGGTCTGTTGGCGATTGCTTGAGGTCCACTCCAGACCCTGTTTGCCTGGGTATCAGCAACAGAAGTTGCAGATGATAGAAAATTGCTGAACAGCGAGTGTACCTGTCTGATTCTTACTTTGGAAGCTTCCTCTCAGGGGTGTACTCTACCCTGTGAGGTGTGGGGTGTCAGACTGCCCCTATTGGGGGATGTCTCCCAGTTAGGCTACTCGGGGATCAGGGACCCACTTGAGCAGGCAGTCTGTCCGTTCTCAGATCTCAACCTCCGTGTTGGGAGATCCACTGCTCTCTTCAAGGCTGTCAGACAGAGTCGTTCGCATCTGCACAGGCCTCTGCTGCTTCCCCTGTTGTTGTTTAGCTGTGCCCTGTCCCCAGAGGTGGAGTCTACAGAGACAGGCAGGTTTCCTTGAGCTGCTGTGAGCTCCACCCAGTTCGATCTTCCCAGCGGCTTTGTTTACCTACTTAAGCCTCAGCAATGGTGGGCGCCTTTCCCCCAGCCTCGCTGCTGCCTTGCGGATAGATCACAGACTGCTGTGCTAGCAATGAGGGAGGCTCCGTGGCCGTGGGACCCTCCCGGCCAGGTGTGCGTATAATCTCCTGGTGTGCCCATTTGCTTAAAGCGCAGTATTGGGGTGGGAATTACCCGATTTTCCAGGTGTTGTGTGTCTCAGTTCCCCTGGCTAGGAAAAGGGATTCCCTTCCCCCTTGCACTTCCCAGGCGAGGCAATGCCTTGCCCTGCTTTAGCTCTCGCTGGTCGGGCTGCAGCAGCTGACCAGCACAGATTGTCCGGCACTCCCCAGTGAGATGACCCCAGTACCTCAGTTGAAAATGCAGAAACCACCAGTCTTCTGTGTCGCTCACGCTGGGCGTTGGAGACTAGAGCTGTTCCTATTCGGTCATCTTGCTCCCGATAGTATATATTCTTATTTAAGGCATAAAGTATAAGAATGACTTGTTTATAAATCCATATATATATATAAAACAACTATAGGATCAAAGCTGAGAAGTGTTGTCAGTGTACCTATATTATTGCAAAATTTCTATATTATATTAAAAGGATTACAATAATAGCTCTAGTCTTTTTTTTTTTTTTTTTTTTTTTTGAGACAGAGTCTCGCTCTATCACCAGGCTGGAGTGCAGTGGCATGATCTCGGCTCACTGCAAGCTCCGCCTCCCGGGTTCCGGCCATTTTCCTGCCTCAGCCTCCCAAGTAGCTGGGAGTACAGGCGCTGCCACCTCACCCGGCTAGTTTTTCGTATTTTTTAGTAGAGACGGGGTTTCACCCTGTTAGCCAGGATGGTCTCGATCTTCTGACCTCGTGATCCACCCGTCTTGGCCTCCCAAAGTGCTGGGACTACAGGCTTGAGCCACCGCGCCCGGCCAATAGCTCTAGTCTTTTGGATTTCTTCTGTGCACCTACAAATAAAGGCAAATTTTGTCGTTTTCTTTTTATTTTTCATACTTATTATTTATTTTTCATGTCCTATTGAATTGAGTAGGGCATTCAAGGTAATGTTAAATACAAATTGTGGTAACTGGAAACTAAAAAGTTCTTGACTTGGATAAAAATTTTCTAAATTTCAAACCGAAGTGCAACATTTATGTAAGTATGTGGGGAGGTATTTTACTTTAAGAATTTTCCTATTCCTATCTAGTTTTCAAACATATTTGAATAATGAAAAGATGTTGAATTTCACTTAGTAATTTTATTTTTTTCTGAGATGGAGTCTCTGTCACCCAGGACAGAGTGCAGTGGCATGATCTTGGCTCACTGCAACCTCTGCCTTCCAGGTTCAAGCTATTCACCTGCCTCAGCCTCCTGAGTAGCTGGGATTACAGGCGCATGCCACTATGCCTGGCTAATTTTTGTATTTTTAGTAGAGGTGGGGTTTCACTATGTTGGCCAGACTGGTTTGGAACTCCTGATCTCAGGTGATCCACCCGCCTTGGCCTCTGAAAGTGCTGGGATTACAGGCATGAGCCACCACACCCGGCCCATCTAGTGTTCTTTCTCCATTTATTGACAGTTTGATTTTTTTTCCCTTCAGTCTCTGACTATGCTGTATTATATTAATAGATTTTTTTCTGATTGAAATATTGTTAAAATCCTTATATATTTTACTTGGTCTTGGTCATGATGGTTACATGGTGTATTACTTTTACAAACATCTAAATTTGATTTGCTTTTTAAAAATTAATTTTTAAGGATTTTTCATGTATGTACACACACAAGATTTATCTATAACTTTCTTCTATGGCATTGATCCTGTCTCTTTTGGATAGCAAGGTTTTAACTAATACGCCAAAATGAGTACCTTTTTCTTCTCTTCCAACTCAGAAATAGTTCAAGAGAAATTATCTATTCTACCAATGTTTGGTAAAACTTTCCTTTAAAATGCTCTCAGTCTGATGACTCTTGGAGATGAAGATTTGACTACTTATTTAATTTTAAAATGGATTATTAATTTATTCAGTTATCTATTTCTTCTATAGTCAATATTGGTAATATGGTTTGGATTTGTGTCCCCATCAATCTCATGCTTAAATGTAATCTCCAGTGTTGGAGGTGGGGCCTGGTGGGAGGTGGGGCCTGGTGGGAGGTGATTGGCTCCTGGGGGAAGAGTTCTCATGAATGATTTAGTCTCAGGTGTTTATAGCAATGTAAGAACAGCAGAATACAATTGGTAACTTTATTTTCTAAAAAGTTATTTTATCAAGTTTTAAAATTTATTTTTGTAAAATTTTTTGTTGAATTCTCTCAATTGAAAATTTTATGCCTATAATCATGGCTTTCTTTTATTCTCAATATTATTAATATGTGTTTTCTAATTTTTTCTTAACCAGTCTTGCAAGTGATTTGTCATTATCATTTTCAAATAATCAGCTTTGCATTACCTTATGTTAATTTTTGCTTTGATTTTATTTCTTTCTTATTTTTATTATTTCTCTCCTTCTTATATATATTCTTCCCACCAAGCATCTAAATTAAATGCTTAACCCATCTATATTTCATTTTACATGTTTTATATATTAATACATTTAACATTATAATTTTATACTTAAATACTTTTATGGCTTCATGTCATAATGTTTTATATGTAGTTAATTCATTATTATTGTTTAGTTCTAAACAGTGTTAGTTTTTATTGTGAATTTCTGTTTTACTTATGAGTTAATTTTGGGCACTTAATGTCTCTAATCACACATTTTTTGGTGCTATCTTTGTATATTTTTACAAAATTTGATTACATTTTGATAAGAAAATGTGGTTTATATTATACTAAATCTTTGATCTCATTGAGATTTCCTTTGTGACCTAAAATATCACTATTAAAAAATATTTGATATTAAAAGAATGTCTATTTCCAGTTCTTTGAGTGCAGAATTATATACAGCCATTCCTTTCTATCCCCCTTCTATTTCTTCTTACTCATTTTTTCTTAATTCATGTTTTGCCTGGTATTAACATTGCTGTATTAGGTTTATCTTTAACATATGTGTTTGCCTGGCATATTATTTCTCTTTTATTTTTAATCCTGTAGGGTCTTTTGTTTTAGATATTCTCATACAAGTAGCATATAGCAGGAGTTTTTATTTTATTTTATTTTTAAAAATAGGGTCTTACCATTTGCCCAGGTTGGAGTGCAGTGCTGTGATCATAGCTCACAGTATCCTCTATCTCCTGGGCTCAAGCTATCCTCCTGCCTCATCCTCCTGAACAGCTGGGACACAGCTGTGCACCACCAGATCCAATAAATTTTTAATTTTTTATAGAGACAGGAGTCTTGCTATGTCTCCTAGTCTGGTCTTGAACTCCTGGCCTCAAGGGATCCTCCTGCTTTGGCTTCCTAAAGTGCTGGGATTGTAGGTGTGAGCCGCCACCCCTGACCTATTTTTACAATCATTAGATGATCTCTATCTTTGAATATATGGATAAATCTGTTTACATTTAATGTACTTACTGATACATTTTTTACCAACCTACTTTGAATTTTCATTTTCGTTTTCTATTTTTTTTTTTTTTTGAGACAGAGTCTTGTTATGTAGCCCAGGCTGGAGTGCACTGATGCAATCTTGACTCACTGCAACCTCTGCCTCCCAGGTTCAAGTGATTTTTCTGCTTCAGCCTCCTGAGTATCTGGGATTACAGATACATACCACCATGCCTGGCTAATTTTTGTATTTTTAGTAGAGACAGGGTTTCACCATGTTAGCCAGGCTGGTCTCGAATTCCTGACATCAAGTGATCCACCCGCCTCTGCCTCCCAAAGTGTTGAGATTACAGGCGTGAGCCACCATGCCCACCTTGAATTTTCCTTATACCATCTTCATCTGCCTTTTCGTTTTCACTTTTCTGTTCTCTATTGGATGGACAAAGTTTTCTAGAGTCCCCCCTTTTAATCTGTACTGATTTGGAAGCTACACATCGTGTTTCCATTTTTCGGTTTTTTTAAACTTTTTAACCAACACCCTTAGCTGTACATTTTTCTAACATATTATTTCCTTCCTGCCCCTGAATGTGACATGGGCACATATCAACCATCCATGGAATATTGTATCCATCTTAGCATTGGTTTTAGTTTCTTTTAAAAAAAAGATTTTTTTCACTTAATAGTTAAATATGTTTACTAAAACGGTTTACCTTTTTCCTGATCACTTTTACTTTTAAAATTCTATATACCTATATCTCTGAGTTTACTATTTTCCCCCCTGAAATAATCCTTTAATTATTTTCTTAGTGAGGGTCTATGGGTATTTAACTCTTGCTTTTTCTAAACACAGATTTCCCCCCCATGAGTCTTGAGTTGATAGTTTATCTGTGTATAAAACTTCAGGTTGAGAGTTACAAATTTTTCTTATCAAGTTGAAGATATAATTTCATTGTCTTCCATCATTTATTGTTGCTCATGAGAAGTTCCAATGTTGTTCTAACTGTAATTCTTTTGCAGATAATCTATCTTTTCTCTCCGGTAGCTGTAAACATTTTCTTTTTATTCCTCATGTTCTGCAGTTTTACTGTGACAATTCTGGGAATGGCTTTACCAGTATTTATCCTGATGGGTACTTGGGGTGTACTATCTATTTGAGGATTCATGTCTGTCTTCAAATCCGGAAAATTTTAAATTCTGAATAATGCTTCTTCACCATTTTGTCTGTTTCCTTGTTGGAGAATTCCTGTTGGGCCCTTAGATGGTCTCAGTAATTCTCTGTGGCTGTTAATGCAGATAATCTTTCCGCACTGCGTTCCGGGCAGATTCCTACTAGTTCTTCGCTTCTCTCTGGGTCAGATCTGGGCACGTATCATTCCTTAAGTTTTTTTTTTTTTAACTCAATGCCTTCATTTTTTTTTTTTTTTTCATTTACATCTGCTTTTATTTTAATTTCTCACACTTTTAAAATGGAAGTTATTCATTTATCTCATTGGGCAACTGAACATATCTATTTTAAAGTTTTGCCAGCTGGATCCACACACTTAATTTCCTCTGGGGCATATTCATGTTTTGAAGGTTGATTTTGTTGGCTGTCTTTCTCAGTATTAGATTTCTTCCTCTGTTTTGGAATTTTGCTTTACAGGCTTATTTTGAGTGGGAGGCTTTTGTTTTTGTTTTTCTTCTTTCTGTTTCCTTCTGTGTTCACCCCTGCTGGGCCGGGGGTTTTGTGGTCACCTTTGTGCAGCTGTTCAGGCCTCCTTGCCCTAAACCTGGCGGTGCCACAGTGCTCCTGTCCCACAGTGGCTTTGGGGATATACTGTGGCTTCTTTCCTGTCTTGATCGGACACTGTGTTTCTGTCTTCTTTTTCCTTCCTAGGTTTGTAGCTTATTCAAAACTCTAGCTCCCAGGGGAGAGTTAGCCACAACTTTTAGTTTCTTTTCTGGGTGGGTATTGGGAGCGGGGGTGGGAGTTGGTAAGTGATGCTAGTCCCATACTCTTGAGTGGAGTGTTTGTATCCTTTTTACCCCACTGGAACTAAACTGCAGACTGCCACAGCCTCCTTCCAGAAAAGCCGTCTAGTAGTCCCCCAGCTCCAGCAGAGCCCACTGACTTGCGTTTCTCTTCTGTTTCTGGTTCATGGGGAGATTTATTTTGTTATTTGAGTTTCACTATGCCTTCAGTGCTCTGTGTTTCTACTTAATCTATTTTTTTCCTCTGTATTTGGACTGGGGGAGGCATCTCCCATAAATAGGTCTTAATTAGGAAATGTCATAAATTGAATTATGTTTTAGAAAGAGCTATCTGGGCTGGGTGCTGTGGCTCACTCCTGTAATTCCAACACTTTGGGAGGCTGAGGTGGTAGGATTGATTGAGGTCAGGAGTTTGAGACCAGCCTGGGTAACATAGTGAGACCCCCAACTCTACAAAAATGTTTAAAGAAATAGCTGGGCGTGGTGGCATGCACCTGTCCCAGCTACTCAGGAAGCTGAGGTGGGAGGATCGCTTGAGCTGAGGAGTTCACGAATACAGTGAGTGACGTTTGTGCCACTGCACTTCAGCCTGGGCAACAGAGTGAGACCCTCTCTCTAAATTAAAAAAAAAAAAAATGGTGGCAGGACAGTTTCCCCTCTAATTTACTGCAAAATCCCAAATCTTTACCAGCTGAGAGACAATTACTACTACCCCAGGGTAGGAATTTGCATTTGCAAAGCCCCACACGTGCTGTTTCCTGGGATCCCCAGAGAGACCCAGGAGGAAACAAGGGCACATGCTGTCATCTCATTTTCAGAAAATGAGAAAACTTGGTTGAGTGACATGTTCCGAGTCACAGAGCCAGTGAGTGTGCGGGACAGCAGTAAGCTCTGCCCTCTGGAGGGTCTCTACCCACAAGTCTTGCAGGTCAGTGTCTTGTTTTGGACCAGATTAAGTGGGTTAAATTTGGGAGCACTTGGTAGAATGAGGGGAGACCCAACTTTTTTCCTTTGAAATCTGGTAACTGGTTCAATAAAAGGGAAGGAAGGAAGGAAGGAAGGAAGGAAGGCAGGAAGGAAGGAAAATTAAATGCAAATAATCAGACCACTGTCTCTGTCTGGTTCTCTGGTCAGTTTGTAGTGGGGTCTAGTTGGGTGTAGTTCACACCTTGGCAGGTCGGGAGACCTGTGCCCTGGGGGTGATCACAGATCAGTACATCTGGGAGTGAGGACTGCTGTCTGAACTATTTGTGTTTGTCGGGGCCAGCACAAAGAGGTTCGTGAGATCCCATGGTGCTTTCTGCTTTTTCCCCACTCTTTTCATCTAGGTAAAATCAGATGCCATGTGGGGAACGGAGGGGAAGGAGAATCGTAAAAGGCCATGTGAAGTCTGAGGGCCAGAGGATGCAAGGGAAGGGAGTCTATAGACCCACACACAAGCCTCTGACACGCCAGGCCTCGTGCATGACCGCAGGATGCAGTGTGAGCCACGACAAAACCCTCCATTCCCCAGGGCAATCCTTAAGTCTCGCGGACAGACATGCAGGTAGACACATCTAAGGTGGGAAATTAAGAATAGCATTTCCCTTAGATGGCGAGGAGCTTTGTGGGCTGATTCAGAGCACAGTTTCCAGGCTGGGAAGGCAGGTCTCTCCCCAGCTGTCTCCCTCAGCTGGGCATTCAGGGAAGGAGGCCAAATGTGGCTCTAAGCCAAAAATGGAGTGCCCGTTTTCTCAGAATCAAGTGTCAGCACTGGCAAAACTTCCCTAGTGGTGACCAAAATCGCTCCCTTGGAGGCGTGTATTTTCTGCTTTTCTCTGTTTCAGGTAAGAAAGACTCAGAAAAGGGAGAGAAGGCAGAGCCAGTCATGACACAGAGCCTCAGCAGAGGCTGGTCTCCAGCGTCAGGCACTGATGACATTCACTGAGCCACAGCCTGTGCCTAGAAGGTTTCCGATGTTCACATAGACCACAGACCTTCTCCAGAAGTCACCACCAACAGGGACTACAAGGTCACTGACAAAGAAATATATCAGAGTGCCATTCTAACAAAATAGATTCTTAAAAAAACATGCTGTGATAGAGGCAGAGTAATTACAAGAAGGGTATTGCAGGAATAACTTTTATTGCCTCTGTACTGCTCCCTCCCAAGAATATCTCCCCACATGTCTGTGAATATCTTTGCAACTTCTTGTATAATTCTAGTAATTCTAATATAAGTATTTAATAGACAGTGCAGGTCATTGGAAACCTTCAAATTCCAGTTAATTTGGATACTTTACTAAACATGATTACTGTCCATGTGGCGTAGGCTTCAAAGGAGAAAATTAAATAATGGGAATGTCATTTGATATGGTTTGGCTGTGTCTCCATCCAAATCTCATCTTGAATTGTAGCTCCCATAATTCCCAAGTGTCATGGGAGGATTCAGTGGGAGGTAATTGAATCATGGGGGTGGGTCTTTCCCATGCCGTTCTTGTGATAGTGAATAAATCTCATGAGATCTGATGGTTTTATAAATGGGAGTTCCCCTGCACAAGCTCTCTTGACTGCCACCATGGAAAACATGACTTTGTTCCTCCTTTGCCTTCTGCCATGAGTGTGAGGCCTCTGCAGCCATGTGGAGCTGTCAGTCCATTAAATATCTTTCTTTATAAATTACCCAGTCTCAGGTATGTTTTTATTAGCAGCATGAGAACAGACTAACACATTTTGTGTCTAAATAATATCAAACCTGTGATAAGAATGCATTTGATTAGATGAAGAGAGAGCTCCTAGTGTTGGTTCAGTGAGCAGTGCTGCTGACCTGCAGCCTCAGGGGGCTCAGGGAGAGAACAGGCCTTTCTGCCTCTAGGCGTCCTACAGACCACAGCACCCACCCCATGCCCAGCCTGGACCCTGCAACTCAGTCAGGACCCTGCTTATCAATCCTGGGCACTTGCTAGGTTTTCTCTTCAGTTGCATGCACCACACAGTTAATTACTGAGACGAGGAGAAAATGCCCCCTTCCATGGAAATTATGGAAATGCTATCAGATGTTAAGGATTAATGAGTATTAGATGCAGGTGTGAGATTAGATGCAGCTGAAAAGAACGTGGCATGGTGGCTGGCTGCTTGTTAACAGTCATTGTTAAAGCTGCCAAAACAAGAAACTCTTTTGCTCAGGTGATTTTTCTTAAAAAACATTTTTTTTTCTTCTTTTTCACTAAGCATTCTCGTTTTCTTGCCCTTGTAGCTAATAATCCCGTTGATGAAGGACTTTGCCTCAGAGGATCAGTTTCATCACTGGTAGATTCACAGAGAGTTGAATGACTCACACACAGGTCTCAGCCTTGTCAATCCAGAGTCCATGCTAATTGGCATCCCTAAGAACAGGCCCCACCAGCTTGAAGTAATTTACAACCTCATGTTTCCAATCAGTCATGTATAAGGGAAAGCTTGCAGGAGTGGTGGACACTTTTCAGGTAAGTCTTGTCACTTTTTGCAAAACACACTAGACATGAATCTCAGAACGTTATTGTGCCTTTTTTTTTTTTCGCTGTTCTTGTTGACATTCAAATCTCCCCCAGTCAGCCATGGGGTGATGTTATTCTATTTCAATCACATGTAGGACTCTAAAGCTACAGGGTTGAAGATGCCATGAGATTGCCACCCTTCCACCAGGGGCCCATCCACAGACAATGCATGATGGAATGTGGAGCGTGGGGAGAGCCTCCTTCTGTACTTCGTATATTTGATTAATTAATATGTGAAATAAATCCATGTCATGTACAAGGTGCTAGAACTGACAGGATGCACCTTTTATAAAGGGCTTGTTTTTCCCAGAAGGAGCTTATATTCGGGGTGGGAGGTAAGACTGTTAGTTAATGGATCTGAAATGGATTTCATCATCTTACTGTCATAGTAAAGATATGGGGTCCTGGCGAGAGTCAGTGCTCATTGCTGGCATCCCTGAAGGCCCATCCAGGGACTGGCTGTGACCATGAACAGATTAAGGGCCTCCCTTGGTAGTTGCTCCAGTGGGAGTTGTTGGCTTCTGGGTCTTGGGTTTCAGTGACCCAAATTCACAACAAAAAGGGGATTAATGAACTTGATGTCGAATATTCATTTATGCCGAGAAACTTAACTGTGAAGATTAGGATTCTATTTATAACAGCCCTATATAGAGACCCTCGCCCTGTAGGTGGTCCTTCCCCAGGAAAGAATGTGCATCTTTGTGTGGAATTTCTCAAATGGGAGTGCCTCTCTTGAGGGTGCTGAGGCCTCTTCTGGGAGACTGTGAGCTAAAACTTGCATTCAGCTGAATCATGGCAGGAGGAGAGATGTGAAGGGAGTTTGGAGTGGGGGAGGGCGAATGTTAGATTCTGGAAAATGTCATTGACCATGAAGGCAGTTTTCCACAGCTGCAATTGAGCAAGCTGTTAATTCATTCATCTCAGCAAAGCCAGAAGGAGACGTTCTGGAGGCAGACTCCAAAACCCCCTAACTGGCCACACTTCTCCCAGCCTACTGGGTGAGGCTGGGAACTTTTCCCAAATCAGACTGAAGTTTGCAAATGCAAAGTTTAAAATGCAAATCCTGGTTGAGGTGACACACTGAAATTTATGCTCACTAAATAAAATCATACTACTGGTCAAGTATAAATGACAAATAGCAGACTTGCTTTGTAAACTTTAAGATAGGGAAGGGTGGAGGGAGGGAGTTCGGGGTAGCTCTGGGAGTTGGAACTCAGGGACGGGGAACATCTAGAGGAGAAGCAGAAGAGAAAGCTCACGTTTGCTGTGATGACGGCTCTACAAAGGCTTATTGGTTTACTATGTGCCAGGCACAGGCGGACTACCTAATTCCACTCAGTCGTTGCAACAATGCTATGAAGTACTGATTATTCACTCCCATTTTATTGATGAGGAAGCTGAGGCTTCAGAGGCTACACAGTGAAATTTCTCCCATCCCCAGGAGGCTCTGTGCAGCATTTTGTCATCCCAGCTGCAGGCCTTTGCAGCACAGCTTCGACAGTTTCCACAGTTTTTTTTCTAACCATTCATGTGTTTTGACACAGAGAAAGTTTCATCCCACAAGCGTTATAATTGGGATTTTCATTGGAACTTACACAGCTGTGGCAGCCAGTGCTAAGTGGCCCACAGAGAGTTGCTGAGCATTAAATAACACAGCGCAGTTCAGGCCAAGGAGCTTGGGAGACTTCCTGGAAGGGGAAAGATGTGAGCTGTGAGTGGGACCTTGGCGGGAGGACGCAGGATGAGGACGTCTGCATACAGGAATGGGGAGGAGCCGTGGATGACTGAGACTTTAGGAATGAAGATATTAAAGAAATTGGTGGCTACTTTGATAAGATCAGGGATGAAGAAAAGGAAGTGAAAGAAGTTCTGGTAATGCTTGACTAGAGGATGGTGATACCGTCTCCTTTTCCTCATTGGAGTCAGATGCAGGCTCTAAATCCGTCCTTTAATCATTAACACTCACCTCCTGCTCTCCTTTTATCTATTACTTGCTTTACTTTTCTGCTCAGCATCATCATACAATATATTTATTTATTTTATTGCCTTCCCTCAACTAGATTGTAAGGTCCCAGTGCAGGGATATTTGTCATTTTGGTTCATTGCTGTGTCCTCAGAACCTGGAGCAATATAGGACTAAGTGTTTTCTGTGTGTATGTTTATGTATTTGCATATATATGTACATACTATACATATGTGTGTGTGTGTAGCAGAGCAGTTAGTCCTGTTTTATGTTTCATATAGCTTTTAATTCTTTTTATTTTCTTTTTTGAAACAAGTTTCGCTCTTGTCACCCAGGCTGGAGTGCAGTGGCACAGTCTCAGTTCACTGCGATCTCTACTTCCCAGATTCAAGCAATTCTTGTGGCTCAGCCTCCCGAGTAGCTGGGATTACAGGAACTTGCCACCATGCCTGGCTACTTTTTGTATTTTTAGTAGAGAGAAGGTTTCGCCATGTTGACCAGGCTGGTCTCAAACTCCTGAACTTGAGTGATCAGTCCGCCTTGGCCTCTCAAATTGCTTGGATTATAGGCATGAGCCACCATACCTGGCCTACTTTTTAATTCTTAAATAAGAAAATTTCACACAAATAGTAACTAATTTATTCTGCTAATTGTCAATGTAGCAGAAACTGTTCAAGTACCCACAAAACCACTTTATTTTTTACTTTCAACAGAATATTCAATAAATTACATGAGATATTCAACACTTCAATATAAAGTAGGCTCTGTGCAAGGTGATTTTGCCCAACTGCAGGCGACTGTAAGTGTTCTGAGCACATTTAAGGTAGGCTACCTAGGCTAAGCCCTACTGTTTGGTAGCTTAGCTGTATTAAATGCATTTCAACTTACTATATTTTCGACTTAAAATGAGTTTATCAGGGGTTACCCCATTATAAGCCAAGGAGCACCTGTATTTCCAAATCAACATTTGGGGAATGAAAATATTTAGGACCCAGGGGAATAGAGAGGCCTGAGGAGTCTCTGCAGGTCTTGCTTGTCTGTGGCCGCATGGGAAGAAGGGACTCAGGTGATTGCACACCGGGTCTGACACAGATGCCTGGGGGCAAGGACCCTGTGGAGTCAGCAGTGGAAAGCTGTGGGCTGGCACTGAAACGAGCAGCTGCTGCCATGTCGCTGAGTGGATATGGGGTGCCAGTGCAATCAGTCATATCACTGAGCCCTGATAGAATGGTGGAAAATATATACTCCCAGCAACATGATTCTGCCAGTGCCTAGAAGAATATAAATGGACATCTTCTATAAGGAGAAAGTAAGGAGGCAGCATGGCTCCTCAAATCTTCCTGCATTGAATTACAGCTACAGAGAAAAGCTTTCAGTGCAAAGAAGCTCTGCATTTAGGCAGACTTAGGTGATTTGTTTTTGATCTCACCTGTTTTCTGATAAATATATCTGGAATTAAAAATTTCCTTCTCAGTACTGCATTTGTTTTATCACATACATATTGTTGTGCGGTATTTTTTCCTTTATTTTTATTTGGCCTATAATGATTGTACATATTTATGGGATACAGAATAATATTTTGATGTGTATACATTGTGTAATGATTAAAACAGGATAATTAGCATATCTATCCTTTCTCTTTGTTGTGAACATTCAAAATCCTCTCTTCTAGCCTTTTAAAATTATACCATATTGGCCAGCTGTGGTGGCTCACACCTGTAATCCCAGCACTTTGGGAGGCCAAGGCAGGCAGATCACCTGAGATCAGGAGTTTGAGACCAGCCTGGCCATCATGGTGAAACCCCAACTCTACTAAAAATACAAAAATTAGCCAGGCGAGGTAGTGGCAGCCTATAATCCCAGCTACTTCGGAGGCTGAGACAGGAGAATCACTTGAACCCAGGAGGCAGAGGTTACAGTTAGCCTAGATCGTGCCTTTGCACTCCAGCCTGGGCAACAAGAGCAAAACTCCATCCCCCGCCCCCTGCCACCAAAAAGAAAAAAAAAAAAAAAAAAAAAAAAAAAAAAAAGGAAAAGGTATACCATATTACACTGCTGGTGGGAACACAAGCTAGTACAACCACTGTGGAAAACAGTATGGGGATTCCTTAAAAACAAAAAGTAGAACTACCATTCGATCCAGGAATCCCACTAGTGGATATCTACCCAAAGGAAAATAAGTCATTATATGAAAAAAATAAATGCACATGCATGTTTATAGCAGCACAGTTCACAATTGCAAAAATGTGGAACCAGCACAAATGCCCATCAATCAATGAGTGGATAAAGAAATTGTGGTATATGCATACACCATGGAATACTACTCAGCCATGTAAAGGAATGAAATAATGGCATTTGCAGCAACCTGAATGGAACTGGGACTATTATTCTAAGTGAAGTAACTCAGGAATGAAAAACCAAACATTGCATGTTCTCACTCATAAATGGGAGCTAATCTATGAGGATGGAAAGGCATAAGAATGAACTTTGGGGGCTCTGGGGAAAAGGTGGGGGGTGTAGGATAAAAGACTACAAATTGGGTACAGTGTGTACTGCTTGGGTGATGGATGCCCCAAAACCTCAGAAATCACCACTAAAGAACTTATACATGTGGCCAAATACCACCTGTTCCTCAAAAACCTATGTAAATAAAAAAAAACATAAAATAATACTATAAATTACATTTGACCATATTCACCCCAAAGTGCTGACATGAAGTATTTTTTATTGATGTTCAGTTTTAGTATTTCAAAATCATAATTTCTTCTTCATATAAGATGTATTTAGTGGTATGTTTTTTTGTTCCCAGACATATGGACTTTTAATTTTTTTATTAGCTAACATTTTTGTTAATTTCTACTTTTGTTAATAATTGTTAATAATTTCTACTGCTACCTCATTGTGATAAATAAACACAGTTTACACAATGCTATTTCTTTTTCTAAAACTTATTGAAGATTACTGTGTGAGTTACCTGGTCAATTTTTACAAATATTATATGTATGCTTGAAAAATTATATTTTTAAGATTCTACATTTATCTAATATTTCAAACTTATTAGTCATGCTATTTAGATCTCCTGTGTATGCAAACCTTTTGCAGCTTGATCTATCCCTTTCTGAGATGAACATGTTAAATCTCCTTGAACATAAATAAAGGCTATACTATCAGATACATATATGTTCATGATTATTAAAACATTTTGATCTGTTTTTTCCTCTAAAGGAGTATATGTCATTCTATATATAGGTATATGTATATATGTTTTTTCATGATGATTTTTGCCTTGAATTTTGTTCAATACTAAAATTTGTTCCACAATTGTGTACATATCCACCTGACTTTTCATCTTTACATTTACCCTATTGCCACAGCCTAATGTCACTTAGCACCTATGATACTGGGAATGTACACAATCATTTCAACCAGCTTTCTCCCAGAAGCCCACACTTAGGCCGTGTGTCAGCAAAAATAGCCCAACTGTGTGTATGATTGCTTCTTCATGGTGCAAACTTCTCATGTTGTTGCAGTTGTCTGGAAACACCTAGACCATATCTAGAACCAGAGCTGCAAAGAAGTCTGAGAAATGCAGTCTGTGTTTGTGGCATTAATGTTCCAGAAGGCATTTGGAAAAGAAGTTGAGCAAGTCAGTCCATAGTGTCTGCCATATTTGATTATCTTAACCCCATGTAATCTCTGCCTACTGTAAACTCCTAGGGATTTTGTGCTCTGTAACATGTTTTAATCCTTTTTCTTCTATTATCATAATTATTTGGTCGCTAGTGAAGTTTATTTTGTGTATTCTTTCAACTGGACTGTTGAAAAAATATTTGAGGACTTTTTGACCTTAGAGTACCTGGGAAAGTATCTTAAAATATCACATAAACAATAAATATTTGCTTATTAAACAATGCAATTTCAAGAGACTGGATTTATAAAGGTATGTTGTGTTTTAAGAAATTTTTATAGGTAAAACCCAAGAATTTATAAATCTGAACACACTTCAAGAGTGTGATTGCTTTATAAGGGAATTCTTCACATTAACAAATTTTAAAAGGTTTAGCACAGGTTACACAGAAACAATTGCACTTGTAGAAGACTTCAAATGCGAAATGTGGCCATTACTTACAGAAAATCACATTCCAACTGGACATGGTGGCTCACGCCTGGATCATAGGCCTGTAATCCTTTGGGAGGCTGAGATGGAAGGATTACTTGAGCCCTGGAGTTTAACATTGACTTGGGCAACATAGTGAGATTCTGTCTCTACAAATAAAAAAAATTGCTGGATAGGGTGGTGCATGCCTGCAGTCCCAGATACTCGGGAGGTTGAAGTGGGAGAATCATTTGAGCCCAGGAGGTCGAAGCTGCAGTGAGCTGAGATCGTACTACTGCAGTCCAGCCTGGGTAACAGAGTGGGAACCTGTCTCAAATTAAAAAAAAACACAAAAAACAGAAAATCACATTACATGTGACATATAAGTAACGCATCTGTAACATAAAGCACCATGTACCATTAGAATATTTAGCAGTAGAGTAATTGAACTGAGAGAGACAATATGTCACCAAATGCTGACAATAATATATCAAACAGAACAAAAAACCAGCATTTACAATGACTTGAAATCACAAAAATCATCTTAAAGATGATTGCTTGTATTGTTTATAGCACATTCATATCTGATCTCTGAAACACATTTCAACATGGTGTATCTGAGTGTTTAGACCACATGATGATTTCTGCCTATCATTTTGACCTTCGTCTGGATTGGTGGTGTGGGGATGTGTGTTTGTCATTCACACAACATGCAGAAAGTCCATCTACTGAGAATCTTGGCTGTTTCTCTTCCCATCATCACTGCCAGTTGCCCTAGTTTAGGTGTGCACTCTCTCTCTTTTCTTTTTGTTTTTTCTTTTCATGGCTTGGACAAATGTGATAGGCTCTTATGTCTCTCTGCTTCTATTCCTTTTCCCCTTAGTATGTTGGGGGAATGCTTTGGGCTACAAGAAATAGCATTATTTGACCTAAGCTGACTTAAACCATAAAAAACTTACTATGGACCAGACACAGTGGCTCACGCCTGTAATCCCAGCACTTTGGGAGGCTAATGAGGAAGGATCACCTGAGCCCAGGAGTTGGAGACCAGCCTGGCCAGCATGGTGAAACTCTGTCTCTGCTAAAAATACAAAAAGTAGCTGGGCATGGTAGCATGTAGTCCCAGCTACTCAGGAACGCTGAGGCAGGAGAATCGCTTGGGAGGTGAAGGTTGCAGTGAGCCGAGATCATGCCACTGCACTTAAGCCTGGGCTACAGAGTGAGACTACGTCTCAAAAAAAGCAAAAAAAGCAAAGCAAAACAACAACAACAACATCAAATTTATTATGTTGAATACCTGGGAGTCAGGGGTGGAGCTGGCTCAAGGCAGCTGAGTCTGAGTGATGCCCTGAAGAGCCACGGCTCACTTTGTGCCCCTACTCTACCCTTCTCAGCCTCAGTTTCACTATGGAGCCATCTGTGGCAGTTCATGGCAATAGCGATTGCGTGTTTTGCAAAGAGAAAGGGAGAGAGAGGGACAGAGACAGAGACAGACACAGACACAGACACAGAGAGATCTCCCCTATGCACATAATATGCATCATCCTCTTCAGGTTGATTGGCCCAAATAAGTCTCTTGTCAGTCCCTGAACCAAGAACAGTTTTATCAGAGCAATGCCATATATTGAATGACTTGGACTAATCAGGGTCGACCTTTGGAGCTGGAGCTGGAGTAGCAAGACAGGGTCTATGCAGGAATCAGATGGCATACTCAATTCCAAAAGAATTCAATAAAGAGGCACATTAGTGAGGCACAGGGAGGGTGAAGAGAGTCAACCAACAATAGTGACGCTGTCAGGGGACCCGTAAGTGTGGGATGCTAGTGCCATCCCTGTGCCTGAGGGGCAGGGAGAGGGAATAATGTTACTGACACAAAACAAAAGCTGTAGCCATGGGAGGGGCCCACAGACAGACGCTGTGGACAAGGAGGGACACACAGCCATAGCCAGACCAGGAGGTGGTAGAGAGAAATGCCCTAGAGTCTCTTTTCTCCCAGATGCTTGTGCTTCCCAAGGCTGGACCCAAACAGAAGCCAGAGGGCAAGGAAGGCCTGGTGATGTGGAGAACAGGATAGAGAGGGAGGAGGCCAGCTCTGGAGGGACAGATGCAGACAATCAGCACAGTGGCAGAACAAAATCTGTGAGGCAGGAAGACAGGGGGCGTAGGAGATAAGTGGCAACCTCTGTGTCAGGGGGATCACTCAGAAATGCACATACAATCACTTAAGTGTCCCACTTTCCCTGTTTCAGACTCCCCCGCACCCTTACCATAAAATCTTCATCGTGCACTTTAGGATGTCACGATCCAGCTCTGCTTGCCTTCCCAGCCCCATTTCTCCCCTCTTTCCTTCAGGTGCCCTGAGCTCCAGGCGTATTAAACTCCTGCAAGTTTCTTCTTCTGGTTTAGTACATTTGCCGCCTTTGCACAAATTGTTTCATCTGTCTTCCCACTTTGTAGCCTGGCTAGCCATTGTTCCCCTGGGACTAGTGAAGCATCCCCTACTCTGGAAGCCTCCCTTCCCCAGTCTCCCCCAGGTTGGGAGGTCTCTTTCCCTGAACCCACATGGTCCTGGGGTTGACCCTGGTCTCAGCTGACCACACCACAGGGTGACAGTTTACTCCTCTGTTCTTTCCAAGACCGTGAGCCCCTCCGGGATTTGATTTTTCTTTCCCATATCAATGAGGAGTTGTGGAATAAATGATTTCATGCAAATGAACATCGATTTCATTCAGTGCTACAGCCTTTATCAAGGTCTCAAAGAGCATCGGATTTAGGCCTGGCCTCAAGTCCCGGTTCTACCCTAAAATTGCTGCATGACTTTGTGTAAATCCTTATCTTTTTGAGACGATTTCTTCATTTACAGAATGGAGATAACTTTTTAGGGATGTTTTGGGACATGAATGTAATAATTGTAAACCTTCTCATACTCACTGCCTGGCTCTTAATCCTCTCCACGATCCAGTTTCCAAATCGCCCCAATCTAAATGGCCATGCCCAGCCTTTTACTACAGACCATGTTCACTATACAGGCACCTTGACTATGGTCCCAAGGCCACCAGCCCCACCTCCCAGCTTCTGAGAGCTTGCCATCCATTGCTCTCCTCAGCCAAACTTTGCCCTTCTCTCTGCCTGCAAACTATACTTAGGCTGATGCTTTAGGGAACTACATCAGATAAACTGTTTAGAAATCATATATAAAGCCAAAGGGGGCAGGGCGCGGTGGCTCACACCTGTAATCCCAGCACTTTGGGAGGCTGAGGCGGGCAGATCACGAGGTCAGGAGATGGAGACCATCCTGGTTAACACGGTGAAACCTCGTCTCTACTAAAAATAATACAAAAAATTAGCTGGGCGTGGTGGCGATCGCCTGTAGTCCCAGCTACTCGGGAGGCTGAGGCAGGAGAATGGCGTGAACCCGGGAGGCGGAGCTTGCAGTGAGCAGAGACCGTGAGCTACTGCACTCCAGCCTGGGCGATAGAGCGAGACTTGGTCTCAAAAAAAATAAAAATAAAAAAAGTTAAGGGGGTTTTTTCACTGGAAGATGATATCTTATTTTGCTTGAACATCAGGTTTTGTTCTGACACTTCTAGCAAATAAAAATAAGGTTCAAGCCAAGACATTTTAAAGAACCAGTAATTACCATTACAAAATGATTACAAAGACTGTTATTATTATTCTCCATGTTCACTTCAATTTGACATTTTGCCACAATTGTTTGGGAGGAGAAGGAATAATGAATGAATCCATTATTTGTCTTCAGCATGGCCAAGAGCTAGGTGATCCGATTCCCACTTGGGCATGCTTGGCTATACCAACACTCCCCTCCCACCCATCCTTCCCACAGTGGGTGTGAAGTCCTCTCCCTTCCCCATTATTGTCAAACCATCCATTTGCCTACTTTGATCTTGCTTGTTGCATGGAAATAACTTTATTTAAGGATTGTCAGTCTGTATAAAATTCATTGCAAAACTGGATGGTATTACAGAAATAATGAATGTCCCATTCCACTTCAGTCCAATTCAGAAAATGGAACAGAAATAAAAGATTCCAAAACTATGAAATATTTGAATTTAATGAAGCCCCTTTCACCCTCCAGACCCCCAGTTTTCCAAATAAACCCCTAACAAATAGTCCGTGTGAGCCTTGTCAGGCAATTTTAATATTCATTGTCCCATAGCAGCACCGAATCTAAGGAGAGCAGCATAAGGCATTTACATAATTGCACAAATTAGAGATACCCCAGAATGAAAGGTTTCCTGGTGGTTTTTCTCTGCTCTTTCATTTGCTGGTTACAAAATTAGGAGTGCTCCTGCTGTGCTGCAGCGTCTCCTCTCCTGGACTGCGTGCAGAGCTCCACTGCACCACACCCCTCTGATAATGGCTATCTGGGGCACCTGAGTGGGTGGCCTATGCCCAGGGCTCCTACCTGGGGACAGGCTGCTCCTCTAGCCCAGGTGGCTCCTGAGCCAGTGGCCACCTGGATGCACGCCTCCTTCTGTGCATGCCTCCCCACGCCTCCAACCCAACTCCAGGGTCTGCGAAGTGACAGCCAGAGATTAGGCGAAACCTTGCATGACACATTTGTATGAGATAGCTTATCTTTCCCTGCCTTTGTTTATAAATTATCCTTTTAAAAGTCCTGGAAGGTTAACTGCCCTTGAAATGATTTGCTGGAATCTCCTTCTGCAGATTGAAAACAGTTAATGTCTGAACATTTTTAGAGCATGGGTAACTAATGGAAATACTTGATTCCACGTAGTTTAACAAAGAGTTTGTTTCTTCTTTCAGAGATGTTGGCTGGTTTAGTGGAAGGAGGATTAAGAGTCTGCAGGCCTGGTTGAAGGTGCTGCACTGCTCCCTAACCAGCTGTGTCTCCCTTAGCAAACCTTCCCTCCCTAGCTTGGTTTCTCATTTGTCAAACTGCAAAAATATAATGTCCACCTCAGCTGTTTTATGTGATACCTGTTAGAATCAGGGAAGATAACTTTATGTTAATCATAAAAGAACTTTATATTATGATGAAGGTATAAGTCAGGAACCCCGGACTTAGGTGCTGACTCTACCATGTGCTGTGCGGTCAAATGCAGGTCAGCTCAGCTATCTGATTTCATTTTTAATTTGCAAAATAATTTCCTCATTTGTCTCCCAACTAGGACAGTGTGAATTCAAGTTCTTTGTAAAATTGCAAAAATAGTAAATCACATATACTCACTAGGTGTCAGAAATTGTACTAGGTGTACAGTATATTCTTTATTCTTTATAATATGTATTGTTATTTGAAAAATATTATTATTATATTTTCTATTTTAGATTCACAGGGTATGTGTGCAGGTTTGTTACATGGGAATATTGTATGATGCGAGGTTTGGGCTTCTATTGATCCCATCACCCACATGGTGAACACGGTACTCAATAGGTAGTTTTTCAGCCCTTGCCCCTCTCTTTTCCTCCCTCTTTTTAGATTCCCCAGTGTTTGTTGTTCCCATCGCTGTGTCTGTGTTTTTTGTTTCAAGAGATGGGCTCTTGCTATGTTTCCCAGGCTGGTCTCGAACCCCTGGGCTCAAATGATCCTCCCACCTCGGCCTCCCGGGTAGCTGCCATTGCAGATGTGCACCACCATGCTGGGCAACAATGTATTCTTTTATCATCACAGTGACCCTTTGAGGGGAATAATTATTATCCCAGTTTCTAGCTAAGAAAACTGAGGCTCTGATAAGTGGAGCCAACGTTCAATCACACATTTGTTTCACTGCTGAGCCTGTTTCTAATCACTGTCCACACAGCAAGGATTATTATTTTACTTTTATTGTTTCAGCTAATGACAGTGACATAATGAAGGCACAGAGGATGTTATTTCCTCAGAGATAGGGGTTCTTACGGTTGACCGGGTAACATTCCATTTACAGAGCACCTTATGTATTCCTCAATTATAATTGCATTTCCACAAGAAATGTTAAGTCCCTAAAAGACCGTGAGAAGGCAGAAGACCTCAGCAACCTTGATCCCACTCCTAATGAGTTAGCTCTACTGCTTAGTACAATTACTGAGTCATCCCTGCCAGATAATCAAATATAATTTTTTTTTAAGGGACAGGGTCTTGCTCTGTCGCCTGGGCTGGATTGCAGTGGCGCAATCACAGCTCACTGTAGCCTCCTGGGCTGTAGCGATCCTCCCACCGCAGCCTCCTGAGTAGCTGGGATTACAGGCACATGCCACCATGCCCAGCTAATTTTTATTATTATTTTGTTTTGCAGAGATGGGGTCTCCCTATGTAGCCCATGCTGGCCTCAAACTCATGGTCTCAAGGGATCCCCCCTCCTCATCTCCCTCAAGTGCTGGGATTAGAGGCATGAGCCACCAGGCCCAGCCTGTGAATATGTTCTGGATATAAGTTAAGATCTTTTGGAAATGAATTTCTCACTTACTAGATTCTTACTTTAGTACAGTGAATGATATCTCCTCTCTGTTGCCTTTGGTCATTTATATTAATAAAATGAGGAGGAGAGCACAGGGAAACACAAATACATTACGCAAGGCTCTCTGACAAAGGATTTTTATCATAAAGGGCTGAATTTATAAGCTGAGCATAGGTACTTGTTATTTATTTATGTGTTTATTCATTTATTTATTTTGGCTTTAGAGTATTCACTTCCTTGTTATTGGATAATAACTATTAGAAGATAAATTTGTCACTCCTCCTTCTGGTCCCTCCTGCACTTACTCTGTGTCTGATAGCATTGGCATTGGTGGGTTAGTGGGGAGTGGGGGGGTGGTGATTTTCTATATAGCCCACACCTGATGATTCTTCATGGAGAATAGTATAGACCAGAATTAGGAGGATTGGAGGTAAGAATGAAAATGACTTCAGAAGGAAGAAAAAGGTTTTCACTCCATCGAAGTGATCTGTTCTCTAAGGATCCACCACCCAACCAGCCACTGGCTGAGCACCGTCAACATTCTCAGCACTAGGGATGCAAACGCTCTTGGTTGGAACTTCCTTTCTAGTGGGAAGGTGATCTTGGATAGGGGGTGGCGGTGGGAGCAAAGGGATGGAAATTGCTCACTTGGGCCAGGTGAGGACAAATAACTTTCAGGGAAAAAGAGCAGAAATCTCTTTCAGGTAGAAGAGTTGTTTGATCAAATAGGTTCAGATGCTCAAAATTTGTGGCGACCAGAGGGGAGGAATTCAGTTAAGACATCCTTCTACTGAGGATAAACAACATCTTGTGTCTACTATGTGGGCTTACAATTAACCTAACTTGGAGGGAGTTTAAATCCTGACTCATAGTTGCACCCTTTATGAAGGAAGTCTCAGCAGAAGAAGTCATGGCTTTTGGGGTGCTTTATTTGCAGAAACTAGACTCAGGGCAGGGCTGGGGAAGGTGGAATGGCAGTTATGGGTCATAGCCACAAAGACCCTGCTGCAAATATGTCATTAAAAGCAGGGAGCTCGGTTGCCTCAAGCCTTAGGGTGAGCCTAGGATCTTCCTTCAGAGTGCTATGCTTCTGACTTTTGTCTTTCCCTCCCAATTCATGTAGACTCTTTTATTTGTTGTTTTTTGACTTCTCCTATAGGCCTGATATAGGAAGAAAAATGAAGACATGCTCAGCGAAACTCATTTTGACATGCACCTTTTAACATTCTGCAACTACCTTGGCTTTTGACGTATGATTTTTCTTCTTGGTCACTTTGCAAGCCAGGGACTTCTGGCTGGTGATGCCCCACCAGGGCCCTGCCTGCATGCTGGCATGCCCTAGCTCACCCGTGTTACAGCTTGTACCTGCGTTCAGCAGTTCCCAAGCTCCTGTACCACGCCCAAGAAGAATGAGGATATGCTGGACATTGAAAGGTAAGGAGGGTGGGGAAGGATTTTATTGAGTGATAAAACAGCTTTCAGCTGAGAGGGGATATGGGGGTGGTCCCCCTACCCAAAGGTGGGAAAGATCCACGTGTGGCTGGGTCCAGGGCTTTTCATGGACTCAGAATGGGGAGTGTGTGCTGATTGGTTTGTGAGTATGTGACAAAGGTTAAAGTGAAGACACCACTTAAATGTGGGCATGACAGTGTAGAAAAACCAATTTAAGACAGGCCGGGCGCATTGGCTCAAGCCTGTAATCCCAGCACTTTGGGAGGCCGAGATGGGTGGATCATGAGGTCAGGAGATCGAGACCATCCTGGCTAACACGGTGAAACCCCATCTCTACTAAAAACTACAAAAAACTAGCCGGGCGAGGTGGTGGGTGCCTGTAGTCCCAGCTACTCGGGAGGCTGAGGCAGGAGAATGGTGTAAACCCAGGAGGTGGAGCTTGCAGTGAGTTGAGATGCGGCCACTGCACTCCAGCCTGGGCAGCAGAGCGAGACTCCATCTCAAAAAAAAAAAAAAAAAAAAGACAGACTGGATTAAGAAAATGTGGCACATATACACCATGGAATACTATGCAGCCATAAAAAAGGATGAGTTCGTGTCCTTTGTAGGGACATGGATGCAGCTGGAAACCATCATTCTCAGCAAACTATCGCAAGAACGGAAAACCAAATACCGCATGTTCTCACTCATAGGTGGGAACTGAACAATGAGATCACTTGGGCTCGGGAAGGGGAACATCACACACCGGGGCCTATCATGGGGAGAAGGGAGGGGGGAGGGATTGCATTGGGAGTTATACCTGATGTAAATGACGAGTTGATGGGTGCTGACGAGTTGATGGGTGCAGCACACCAACATGGCACAAGTATACATATGTAACAAACCTGCACGTTATGCACATGTACCCTAGAACTTAAAGTATAATAATAATAAAAAAAAAAAAGCCAATTAAAGAAGAGTAGTTATACGTAAAATAGGTGAAGGGTGGGAACCAATGAGAGGAAACCACACCAAATGGGGAAGACAAGTTCTCAATCTAGTCTGAGGATTTAACTGGTAGCTTGGCTTTCAGGCTTTGAACTGTCTTTGTCTTGGAGGTGGGGTTTCACCAGGACCCACCCCATCTGCCCAGACATTTGGTTGCCTCCTGTCACTATCACTTTCTTCTGCTCTCAAAAAATAGTCATGTCCTGCAGAGAAAATTCAGCGTTGGTGTGAATGCTGGATATGTAGTCTCCCTTAGTCTTATTTTGTGTTTGGTAGTTGATTCATGACTTTATGTCAATTCAAAAAGTACTTTCTCAATTTGTCAAAGCCACTGCATATTTTTCTCCCAGGAAAGTGCAGGCAGTAGAACTATCAGTTTCAGCTGGGTTTTGCAGAGATTCCCAGCTAGCAGCTCTTCTTGCCTTTTCTCATCTAACTTCAAACCTGGGATGGGTGTGGTGACATTGTTTTCTGAAGTCATAATCAGACACCCCCTGTGATTTCATGATCAAACACCCTCTATGATCCCATAAGCACACACCCCTATAATCCTATGAGCAGATGCTCCCTGTGATCCCGCAATCAGGTGTCCTTGGAGCTCCCTCAAGAGCCCCTGGGCCCCACCTCTTTCATCCCATTACCTGGCACTCTCAGAACCCCTCGCGAATTCCCCCGTTTGAGCACTCGTCTCCAACAAGCATCAGAATTAGGGGGAACAAAAAGTAACTCTTCATCAGGAACAAGTTGTCTTCAACTGAAAGGAGAAGGGTACAGGGAAAGAGAAAGAAATCCCTAAAGGCATTATGGATTTCACAGCTCTAGGGTAGATACTTGGAGAAATAAAAGCTCTGAGCCACAGTCTACATATAAAATGGAATGTAGAAAAACTACCCCAATTCTTACCCTTTCCATTCCCTTCTCTTTTCTCTTTCCTCCCTCTCTTCCTACCTTTTCTATTTGTTCAATGCGTTTGCTGTTCACAAGGCCTCAGAGAACACTGTGTTTCCAAATGGTTCTCTAAAATGCAGAGGTCTAGTTATATAGTACCATTAGAATCTTCCCTCTCAACACAAGCTAACCACCTAGAGTCCTGACATTCATTCATGGATCCCTTTGTTCATCTCATTTACTGAGTGCATACTTTGTTCCAGTCCTAGTGTTTCCAAAGGAATAAAAGCAATGACAACTATTATTTGTTGAGTATTTTCCATCAGTAGACATTATATTAAGTGTGTAATAGGCAAAATACATTCACAAAATGGTCCCAACAGCTTAATTGTTACTGCCTGTTTTCCAGATGAAAACTAAGGTTTCAAGAATTAAATCACTTGGTCAAGGGCAGCAGGGCCCGGGCTGGCACACAGCAGTTTGAGGATGGACTCTAACCTTGCTGTATGCTGTGCTCTTTCTAGGATTGGTTCTCCAACTTTAGCTGCATCAAAATACTTGGAGGGCTTTTAAAAACATGCATTTCTAGCCCCTGCTCTCAAAGTCTGTGATTTATAAGCCTGAGAATTCCCATTTCCAACAAGTTCCCAGATGTTCTTAATGGGGATCCCACTTTGAGAACCACTGCTCTTTAGGGAAGGTGAAATGTACCTTGCAATTAATTTGCAGCTCAAATTCATGCTACCTGTAGATGGAAGAACCTGCTTTCCTCACCCGGACTCCAAATGCTACCCTTTTCCTGACCTGTATCCGCAGTTGTGAAGTCACCCTGGATTCTACTTCTTCCTTCTAGCGTTCTAAGAAAATACTCTGGGGAGAAGACCACTTTGACTTGAGGTGCTGGTTGCTGTTAGCGACTGGCTGAAGAAGCTACTCCATGTGGTTCAGGGTACTGGGAATGAAAGTGGTACACAATACAGACTGGTAAAGAATCCGCACATTCACTTCCGCTCAATACACCAGCGTCAGACTCTAGTTGTACTAGAACACCATTCTGAATCCTGAAAACAGATAGCAAAAACAGCAGCTGTATGGGGACTGTTTATTTATGGAATCCCTCATGTAAACAGAGTAAGGGTGATGCATCATCACTTGGCCCATAAACATGACTGTGCTCTGGCAGAGGCCTTGTCCTCATCTGAGCCCACTGACCTCTTCCTGTGTCTGCAAACAGTGGCAAAACAGAAACAAGGGAAATAGGAGTGAGGAAATGGTGTTTATTTGCAAAACATGGAGAGAACAATTGGCATTGCGATTCCCAGGACGAGCAGGACCCCAGCAGCTTGCAGAGGCACCAACTTGAGGGGGTGGTTCTGTTCTCTGGCCCTGAAAGTATGCACTTTCTGCAGCCTTGAATTTGTCCTGCCTCTAAGGAAGTTATTTACAGTTTTGCACAGTGGGATAGTTTTATGAGCCAACCCTCTCATTTTTATGAGGGTTCCTGGGGTAAAGCAGTTATACAATCTTACACCAGCACACCAACTTCAGCGAAGAACAAACAATATAAAGTAGGCCATCCAGACCCATAAAGCAGGCAACACTGAACAGTCGTGATTTAAGTTCAGTTCAGTGGTGACCTGGCTTATTACGATAAGATAGAGGAATAGACAGGGCGTACGCAGACAGAGCGAGCAAGTGAGTGGGAAATAAATAATTCATTGTCTCCTTCCAGAAGGTGTAAGTTGAAGGGACAGAAATCTTGTTATCAGAAAAAGGACTAAAATTCAATTGCTAGAATGTTCTTTCAAATTACTTTTCAGATTTGTTGGTTGAAGGAAATGACACCACCTTCTACCAAATATTTCGTAAGCAATCCATCATCAACACAAAGCTTTCAGATTTTAACATGGCTTTCTATGTATGACAAACCAACTTCTCCTCCGTGAACCTGTGGAGAACGAGGTCTCTGGGTGTGCTTGTATTTACAAATGAGTTTGCTAAGCTTTGACTTCATAAGAAGACAAGGTTAATTAGGAGCTAGACTGTGGATCTTAAATTTATCAGCAGGCTAAGTAGCTGGTGACTGCCCCAATCAGAGTCAGCTTCAAGGAAATGAAACGGGACTTATTTACATTTAGAGTGATGCCCAGCTTCTTAATCACCTCAAAGCATTTACAGATTAACTTTACTACCAGCAGTTCAAGAGGCAGGATGAACCCTGGGAAGGCGTGTGCTCCTCTGTCTCCCTCTTCTTCTGGAGCTGCCGATTCCTTATTTCAGCCTGTGTTCCTTGCATGTATCTTTTTGCTAATCCCTGGAAAGTTTCTTTTTGATGCTGTTCTGCGAAATAATCTGTGGTTTATTTCATAAGCCTCCTGATAAAGCAGTTTTCTAAAACCTTACCAGAATTGCTAAGGGTCACCAGCATGGCCTGGTATATGTGCATAATATAAGACAGGAATCATTCTGGTAAACTTTCTTTGACAGAAAATGTTTCTATGAAATTGTTGGGTTATTATGGATTGCACATGCTGGATAACAGAGGTGCCCCAGACTTCTCACGTGGCTCTGTGGTTGCTTATAAATGAACACTGGTAAGGATTAGATAAATTTTGGATTAGAAATTTCTAGTTAGCCAACAAAAGTGACCAGAGCAGTTAGGATGATAGATACATATATCAACGGCAGTTTCAGTCACATTTTAGTTTAACACAATCTCCAATTCAATTTGAAATTTTTATTACGGTATTTTAATCTGCAGTCTCTAATTATTTTACAGTTTCTGAACTCAGCAGAGGATGATAAGAGTTGCTAGTGGGCTGTGAGTGATAATAATACCTTCCCTGCCTTATCCAAATAACTGTTGTAAAGATTTATAAGATTTTTTTTTTTGTCAACTGAAAGGAGTTGTGCAAATATAAGCTATTGTGACATTCCATTATTTAATATTTTAATAACATGTTTGCCCATTTTTTGTTTTAGTTTAAAAAATTGAAACTACATAAAATACTATCTCTTTAAAATCATTTTTTTCTTTATGCAATAAGCTACTATGCAAAATCTTTAGAGAAAACTGTTTTCTAGAAGGGATTAGTGAAAAAAATGGACCTAGTTTGTGCGTTGTCAAGAGTACCTTTTTGGTTATACAGGGAAGAATGGAATATTTATTTGCATTTAAAGGATGCAGATGCCTTATATTTAGAAATCCAATATACGAGGAATTTGGATAGGAGGGAGACCCTTCCTTCTTGCTAAATGACAGCAGCTATGAGACCAAGAAATAGGTTTTTGGGGTTTCAACTTTGACCACAGAAGTCAGTTGCTTATTCCAGCAAAAGGTGGTACACTTGGGTTCTAAGAGCCAATTCTTAAAAAGTGAGCGGAAGCCAGCGAATCTGGCTTTGTGTCTTCATTATAGGCAGAACATTCTATATGTTACTGTTCATATGGTGCCAAGTCTGCTGGAGGAAGATTGGCAGCTACACCTCTTGGGCTTTCCCATAACAAGATGTTCATCTCTGGAGGCTATCCTGGAGAGCCAACTGCACATAAATCCATTCTAATTAAATATGCCACTCTCCAGGGGGAGATGCCTTCATTACAGGACTTACTTCAGGGGAATATAGATATGTGCATATCTATATTTTAGTGATAGACACCAGAGTCTGTTTGCAAGCAAGGGAATATACCATCCCCCTCTTTCCCCTCTCATCTTACATCTTGCTATCTAGAGACTCACGTAAAACAAATCCCTTGGGATTGCACTTACTTTCAGATATGTGAAGTTAAGCCCTTCTCAGACACACACGTCTTCCCATTACATGTACAATGAGAAGCTTTCTCTAACTCCAAATCCAGTGGTGCCATTTCCTAATTGAGGCACCTGGCCCAATTAGGAATAAATGAGTACTTGCTGATGAGAAAGTTAATGAGCAGTTAGTTACAGACACAACCAAGAAGCATTTCTTTTAAAAAATTTTATATATATACATATATAGTTCATAGAAGAAATGTGAGGCTACAAATAAGTGGTCATCTTTTTGCTTGTTTTTAAAAATGAAATATTGTCTGAACTGAGATGTCAAGTCTTATAAAACTAAGTTACCCCCAAACCCCAAACTGACTCATTAACCAGACTCTGCCTTGAAAATAGCGAGGTAAAAGAGGATTCTGGAAGCACATTCCGTGCTTGGAAACAGTGTTGCCACCTTCTTCTCCCATTCCCTCCCTCCCATTCCTCCTGGGAAGGGATCACAGGCAACAAGTGGCAAGAATATTCAGGTCAGGTTGGTTTTTGTTTTGCCTCCACTACACCACCAGTGAAGAGGAGTAAGACACCGAGACGCTTGAAAAGCCATGTCAGGCCAGGCGCAGTGGCTCACGCCTGTACTCCCAGCACTTTGGGAGGCTGTAATCCCAGCTACTTGGGAGGCTGAGGCAGGAGAATTGCTTGAACCTGGGAGGTGGAGGTTGCGGTGAGCCGAGATGGCACCATTGCACTCTAGCCTTGGCAACAAGAGTGAAACTCCATCTCATAAAGAAAAGAAAAGAAAAGAAAAGAAAAGAAAAGAAAAGAAAAGAAAGGAAAAGAAAAACCATGTGACCTTCTACCCCAAGGATTTAGCTATTGTAGGATATCAGGTACCTGACAAGAGAGAAATGAATCACGAGGCACACATTTTTAAAAAGTCTACATGTAATCATACTCAAGACTTTTGAGCAAGTACTCAAAAGCAGACTTTGACTTTTACATGGAGAATAATTTACTTTTTAAAATGTCTTTTTATGTCAAAAGCAATCACAACGAAAGCAAAAATTGACAAATGGATCTAGTTAGACTTAAGAACTTCTGCACAGCAAAAGAAACTATCAACAGAATAGATGGAAACTATACAGAATGCAAGGACATATTTGGAAACTATGCAACTATAAGGAATTTAAACAAATTTATGAGATAAAAGTAAGTAACCCCATTATGAAGTGGGCAAAGGACATGAACAGACACTTTCCAAGAGCAGGTGTACACACAGCCAACAAGCATATGAAAAAAAGCTCAATATCATTGATCGTGAGACTAATGCAAAGATGCCATCTCAAACCAGTTAGAATGGCTATTACTAAATAGGCAAAAAAAACAGGTGCTGGTGAGGTTGTAGAGAAAAGGAAACACTTATACACTGCTGGTGGTAGTATAAATTAGTTCAACCATTGTGAAAGACAGTGTGGTGAATCCTCAAAAGCTAAAATTAAATTACCATTCAACCCAGCAATCCCATGACTGGGTATATACCCAAAGAAATGTAAATCATTCTACCATAAAGACACATGCACACAAATGTTCATTGCAGCACTATTCACAATAGCCAAGACATGGAGTCACCTAAATGCCCATCAACAGCACACTGGATAAACAAGACATGGTGCGTGTGCATGTACACCATGGAATACTATGCAACCATGAAAAAAATCAGATCATGTCCTTTGCAGGAATATGGATGAAACTGGAGGCCATTATCCTAAGCAAACTAATGTGGGAACAGAAAACCAAATACCACATGTTCTTACTTATAAGTGGGAGCTAAATGTTGAGAATACGTGGAAATAGAGATGGGAACAACAGACCCTGGGCCTACTTGAGGGTGGAGGTTGGGAGGAGAGAGAAAATCAGAAAAAAATGCCTACTGGGTACTATGCTTAGTACGTGGGTGATGAAATAATCTGCACACCAAACCCCCATCACATGAGTTTACCTATATAACTTGCATATGTACCCCGAACCTAAAATAAAAGATAAAAAGTTTTAAAAAGTCAAGCCACATCAGAGTGCTACATATTTTATGATCCCATTTATGTGACATTCTGGATAACACAGAATCAGGAAACATCATTGGTTGCCTTGGGCTGGAGGTAAGGAAGGGGAATTGACTATAGTGAGGCACAAGAGAACTCATAATATGTGGTATATCAAAGTCTGTCTTTAAGAGAATGTTCTGAGCTAATGGAATCCTTCTACGTACTTGTGGTGGTGGTTACAGAACTTTATATTTTCAAAACTCATGGAACTGTACACCTAAAAGGGGTAAATTTTACTGTATGTAAATCAATATACCTGACTTTAAAAAATAAAAAATAAATAAAATATCTTATTAAATGTCTGTTTTCAAATAAATATAAATTATATTAGAGGAATTTACACTCAGGTGAGGAAAAAACACATTGTTCTGATAACACCTGAGAAAGGAGCTCAGCCAACTGTCCATTTCATAGCATGTAAACCTGCTGCTATAGTATTTTTCTGCTTCTATGAAAGTTATCACTAATTTATTTGCCCCACATTGATGATCTGTCTGCTCTTATGTATTTAGATGGTGTGCAAATTCTCTGAAGTTTTCCCTGGAGACAGTATCCAGAAACTTGTGGTGAAATTGGATATTACTACCTTGGTATTCTCATGTTGAGAATACCAGTGAGAAGGCTTACTTCTCACTAAGAATACTTAGTGAGAAGGCTCACTAAGGGGCCTTCTTTTTGGTTGACAAGGCTGATATTTCTGGGTTCCTGACAATGAGAATGTGTGCAGAAGGTCTATTTCAAATTGGGGCAATGACCGTTTAGTCCCATGTGCACTTTTACTTTTCTTTTTTAAAAAAATTTTACTTGAACTTTGGGAATAATACCCTTTGTTCTCAATTAAAATAGTATCCTGCAAGAATTTCTATTTCTGAGTAAGAAGTAAGTCAAGACGAAAATAATCCATGTGAAATGACTTCCTGAGAAATGACTTTTGAGAAAGATTTTTAACTAATATTCCATGGGATCACTGAATTTCTTTTGATTTATTGATGGTGTATTGTAAATATGACACCCTGTCCTAACATGATAATGACATGTCTTCCTTCCTCCGATAATATGTGGTATATTAAAGTCTGTCTTTAAAATCTGCATTTTGAATTTTGGGAGGGTACTCTGTGTGCTTTTGCTGAAGTCCTTGGCCTAATATTTATGTTGCATGTTCTAAGATAAAGCCTGCAAAATTGGCTTGGCTGATGATCGGGCATAAGTATGAGTATAAACATGTTTTCCAAATGATGGCAACACTGAATATCATGAGGGTTTAGTCAGTGGAACTACAGGAGAATGTTAAGAATGAAGTCTTGACCATACACAGCACACATGCCCTTTTCCGATGGGGTATGGAGGACACAGAGCTCTGATAACAACACTCATTTAGGGTCTCCCAACCCTGCCTTCGTCTAAGGGACTAAGCATGTACCTAAGTCTTCTTGGTAGTAAGTATATACGCATCATTAGGAGCAAACATTGGTTTCAGAAGCAATGCATCACATGTTGAAGTAGCAACTGGCTTGATAGAAAAGTTATGAAAAAAATATGGAATTGAATTCCAGCAATTGCATTCTAAGCTGTGCGCCGCCAGGTAAAACAGCCTGGGGACACTTTTTAATCAAGTCAGAGATTACCTTAGTGAAGGGAAGCAAGGAAGAAAATGATTTAAAAGGGAATGTGGTTATTATTCTTGAGAATCTTAGAGTCTAACAAGGGGATGAAACAGACTTGATGGTTTTAGAACATGATCAAACAATGTCAGTAAATGAAAATACACTTAATGATTACCTAAAATTTATCCTAAGTTTTTTTTTTTTTTTGTTTGTTTTTTTTGAGATAGTCTTGCACTGCTGCCCATGCTAGAGTGCAGTGGTGTGATCTTGGCTCACTGCAACCTCCGCCTCCCAGGTTCAAGCTCCTGAATAGCTGGGATTACAGGGACATGCCCCCATACCTGGCTAATTTTGTATTTTTAGTAGAGATGAGGTTTCACCATGTTGGCTAGGCTGGTCTCGAACTCCTAACCTCAAGTGATCTGTCTCCCAAAGTACTGGGATTACAGGCGTGAGCCACCGCGCCCCGCCTATCCTAATTCTTTTCATGTAAAAAAGATTGTCTTCCTACTCTGGCAGAGGAAGTCCGTGTTGTGCAACCCCCGTGGCTCTAAAAGGTGCTTGAGGCTGGAGCTGAGAGCCAAGTGGACTCTTGTTTTGTCCCCACTTCTTGCTAGCTAGATGGATTTAGGGGAAATTTCTTAAATGTTCTAAGCTTCAGGCTTTTGTTTTTTGTTTTTGTTTTTCTCTAAAATGGAGCTAAAACGAATAGTCTCTTTTTCATAGGTTTTTTTAAGCATTTGCAGACCATAAGGCTAAGCGCGGAGAACACACATCCTTGCCTCCTCTCCAAGGCTAAGTGGGGACTAGTGGTTCTGGGCTGGGGTGATCGGAGCTTCCAAGGAGAATCAAGCTTCAACATCTTCACCCATACCAGCTGCAAAAGGGAGGGTTATCCAGTTAGCTGGTTGAAGCATCACTCTTATAAAGTAACTGCTTCTCCTTGCAGGACGCTGCATGGAACATCTCCAGCCCCAACCTGGAGGAGGACAAGAGAAGAGGCTGTCAAAGCAAAGAGAATTCTGCCTGGAGCCCCTGGAGTCACAGAATGGGTGGGAATAGGTCAGTTGAGATAACCAAAGGTGTGGCATCTGCCTATTGGCAGACGCCCTGGCCCCAGTTTGTATCTTGCCTCTTTAGTCATCACTGCTCATGTTCTGCTAAGATGTTTGGTCACGAGAATAGGAAACATCAGTGAGTCCTGCTGCAGAGCCACTTGAGAATCATGAACCAATGGCCAGGACAGGATAAATTCTGGGGCTTAAGCCAGAATGCCAACAAGCTTCGGAAAGGTCTAACCTGAGGTTCCTGTTCTAGCTTGGGTAGTTGGCTCTGCTTTCAGGGGAAAATGCTGTGGATGACACTCTTTCTTGTCGCTTTGGGGCATGAAGTGCCTGTTGGCTCCTCTGGGTACTGGGAAGGATCCCTCCACCATCCCTTAGGGGATCCTCCTGCCTGACACTGATCTTGAAACCCGGCTTATCTAAGACCTTATTCTTGTGTGATATTGCCTGATATAAACTCTTCTTACTTCCCCCACTCCCACATTCTTAGACTTATTTCAAAGTTGTAATCATTACTTACTTTAGAATAAAAGTGCAGCTGAGAGTGCAAATGTCTCTCAATTGTGAATCAAGAAAAGCAATGCCAGATGGCAGCGCTGGCTTAGTTTAGGATGTAGGAACCCAGACTATGCAGAAAGTCTGCTCTCACAACAAAGGCATAATGAATACTCCTGCTGGGGTCTACAGAGTTCTTCTTCTTTTTTTTTTTTTCTTTCTTTTTTTTTTTTTGAGACTTAGTTTCGCTCTTGTTGCCCAGGCTGGAGTGCGGTGGCGCGATCTCCGCTCACCGCAACCTCCACCTCCCGGGTTCAAGCGATTCTCCTGCCTCGGCCTCGTTGCAGGCATGCACCACCATGTCCATCTAATTTTGCATTTTTAGTGGAGACAGGTTTTTCCATGTTGGTCAGGCTGGTCTTAAACTCCTGACCTCAAGTGATCCACCTGCCTCGGCCTCCCAAAGTGGGATTACAGGCGTGAGCCACCGCGCTGGGTCAAACCTGCCTTCTGCCCCAGTTAAACGACAGGATGGAGTGGCAGTGGAGAAGCTGTGGGTCCGGGTAGTGGCAGGTGGGTAGGCTGTCAGGAGCAGGACCAGGACTGGGTTTAGGGGATGTCCCAAATTGAGCGGTAGCCTTATTTCGGGGAAAAAAAAAATCCTTAAAACTCACCCCACAATAGTCTCCCTCCGAGAAGCAGCTGTCCCCTGGAGGTATCAGAAAGCTGCACAACAAAGCCGTCTGGCTCAGTTTTGCAGTGGTCTAACCTCAGTGTGCGTAAGACATCTTCTCCTACTGTTTGTTTCTTCTCTCACTCACTCTGGTTAAATGATAGATAAATCAGCTTGGCAGGAACATTATGTTTCTATTCATTTGCTGGAGTGCTGGGCCCACAGAGCAGCCCTGATAGTGTTCAATGCTAATACCGCGACCATCAGGCAAAAAGCCCTTGAGCCAGGGGTGGCATTTGGAGAAGACAGTGGGAAGTAGGGATCTGTAAATATGTACAAGCTTGGGCACATTGCTCACCTTTGCCATTAAGTGGCTTCCAAAATAGACTGTATCCTGAGAGGGATTTGAATGGAGACATTCTTCCTGAGTGGGAAAGTATGTGCAAATTGTAGTGAGATCAAGCTGCGAGGACAGGAAATCTCACACAGGGAAGCCGACAGAGTGGCAGCGGATGAGCAGGCTAACGGAGTGACAGAGCCCAGGGGCAGCGTGGACGCTGCCAGCATAATTATTCCCGGACCTCGTCACCTTAGCCAGCTTGGCACCTGGGCCGTGGTTGCAGGTGGAGGATGGAATGCAGCCAGCCAGCTGGATACTGCCTTTCCAGGGCTGTCCTGGGTGCTTTGTTTGCTCTCATCCTGGAATGAGAGATGGTGGCTCCTGTTAACCAAAACACAACATAGGAAAATCATATTTTTTAAGATGTTTAATTTTTGTGGGTACGTGATAGGTGTATATATTTATGGGGTACATGAGATGTTTCAATACAGGCATACAAGGCATAGTAATTACATCAGGGTAAATGGGGTATCCATCTCCTCAAGCATTTCTCTTTATGTTACAAATATTCCAGTTATACTCTTTCAGTTACTTTTAAACATACAAAAAATTGTGGACTGTAGTCACCCTGTTGTGCTATCAAATACTAGATCTTACTCCTTCTATTGAACTTTATTTTGTACCCATTAGCTATTCCTCCCACCCCCACTCCACTACCCTTTCTAGCCTCTGGTAACCATCTTTCTATTCTCTGTCTCCATGAATTCAGTTGTTCTTAATTTTTAGCTCGCACAAATGAGTGAGAACATGCAAAATTTGTCTTTCTGCACCTGGTTTGTTTCACCTAATACAATGACCTCCAGTTCTATCCATGTTGTTGCAAATGACAGGATCTCATCCTTTTTAATGGCTGAGTAGTACTCCACTGTGTACATGAACCACATTTTCTTTAATCATTCATCTCTTCACAGACTCTTAGTTTGCTTCCATATCTTGGCTATTGTATTGTGAAAAATAATAATTTTTAAAATAGACCACATTCTATTAGCTGTGATTAGCTGTGAAAACAGACTTGCCGCCGTTAGAAAATAGCCAGTCATTCAAAAATGCATATTTGCATCCTCTAACATGCCCAGCATAGTAGTTTGAGTCATTGCCCTTGGGAATTTAAAAGGCCACACACTGAGAATGCCAGTCCGCAGGGACTTGGGGTGAATTTCTCCAAAGGCTTGTGTGTGTATGTGTGTGTGTGTGTGTACGTGTTCTCCCCAGGGCCCTCAGCAGGGTACTGACCCCAGATAGCCCACAGTGCTCTGGGCATCTCAGCATGGCTTGGGCAATAATGGAAAAAACAGGAGGGCAGACACAGCTCCTGTTGTGGGAGCCAAGGACACTGGAACCCTGCAGTCCCTGGCAAAGCCCCCTTTCATCCTACCTTCCTCAGAGACCTCTGGATTTCACAGTCCCCAGGGCCCCTTCCTGTGGCTGCCTGGCCTAGGAGGGACTTCGGAGAGGGAGTGAATAACAGCCGTGCACAGCACCCCATTGGTGACAGGCTTCCTGGTTTATGGGGTGGATAGAGGTTTCCCACCTCATGGTGTGGTGGGAAGGGGTACATGGCAGAGCTTACAGTAGTGTTTGCAGCATGGGGTCTGCCCCTGGATTCCTGCCCTGCCAGTACCCAGCTCCTGGGCCCACCGAACCCAGCTCTGATTTAGTTTCTCCATGGAGGAACCCATGGAAGATGGATCATGGAGGCCAATTGTCTCCATGACCTGAGGATCCACTGAAGCACAGGTGGTCTTCCAAGGCCTTCGGAGCCTGGGTTCTTCTAGCTCTTGTCTATAGCTGCCTCGCTTCAGTTTATTAGCAGTAGATAATAATAATTCCTTGACTTTAAAGGGAGAGCATTTCAGAATTTTCAGAATCTTCTTGCACAAGTCATTTGATCTTCATGGTCAGCTTTTATGGGGGATATTATTTTAAAGATGGAGCTACCAAGTCAGGGAAAAAAGAGAGAACTTCATTCATGTGTTTGGTGTGGACGAGTTATGACTTGAACACAGGCTGGTAAGTGCCAGCCCTGTGCCACTGCCCCAGAAGGGCCTGGAAGCCATGAGGCCCCGCAGTGCAGCACAATGGTAAGGTCTGGGCCCTGTAGCCAGGCTGCCCACCACCGACTAGCCATTCATCTGAGACAAGCATGTTCATCTCTGCACCTCAGCCTCTGCATAAAATGGGACTAGCACCCACCTCATAAGGTTGCATTAATACATGCTTGTTAGTACAAGTTGGTGTCTATAATGATAGTAGTCCTCTTTTGGTGCTTATTAAGTACCTGGCACTGTGCTTTGCACTTTATGGCATTCATTCATTTAATCATCACAGTAACCTTAGGGGATAGATACTCCTTATTTTCCCATTTCAGAGATGAAGAGACTGAGGCGCAGAGGCACAGGTAGACTAAGTCATTTCATAACAGCAGGAAGACCAGGGACCATGCCCCCCAGGCTTCTTCTTTTTTTTTTTTTTTTTGAGATGGAGTCTTGCTCTGTAGCCCAGGCTGGAGTGCAGTGGTGTGATCTGGGCTCACTGCAAGCTCCGCCTCCCAGGTTCACGCCATTCTCCTGCCTCAGCCTCTCGAGTAGCTGGGACTACAGGCGCTCGCCACCATGCCCGGCTAATTTTTTTGTGTTTTTATGGAGATGGGGTTTCACCGTGTTAGCCAAGATGGTCTCCGTCTCCTGACCTCGTGATCCACCCACCTCGTCCTCCCAAAGTGCTGGTATTACAGGCATGAGTCACTGCGCCCGGCCAACACCAGGCTTCTTTTAAAACAGAGGTTGGCTCCCAATAAATACTCAAAAAATATTGGCTGCAGCTGGGTGCAGTGGCTCACGCCTGTAATCCCAGCACGTTGGAAGGCTGAAGTGGGTGGATCAACTGAGGTTAGGAGTTCCAGACCAGCGTGGCCAACATGGTGAAACCCTGTCTCTACTAAAAACACAAAAAGTAGCAGGGTGTGGTGGTGGGTGCCTGTAATCCCAGCTAGTTGGGAGGCCGAGGCAGGAGAATTACTTGAACCTGGGAGGCAGAGGTTGCAGGGAGCTGGGATCACGCCACTGCACTCCAGCCTGGACAACAGAGTGAGACTCCATCTCAAAAAAAAAAAAAAAGAAAAAGAAAAACAACAACGACGTTGGCTGCTATGGCTATTGGGGTTGTTGTCGATGTGGGGTGGTATGATATCTGGGCCCCACTATCCCAGACACCTCCTCTGCAAGTTAGTTCCCAGCGGCTGAACACCACAATCAAGACTTCAGTTTGGCTAAACAGAATTTTGTCTCCTGTTAAAATGCAAAGTCCCCCTGGAAAGGCTTCCATTAAACCTGAACTTACTTGGAAGCCCTAGTGTCAGTGAGTTCTTTTTTTTTTTTTTTTTTTTTGAGACGGAGTCTCGCTCTGTCGCCCAGGCTGGAGTGCTGTGGCCGGATCTCGGCTCACTGCAAGCTCCGCCTCCCGGGTTCACGCCATTCTCCTGCCTCAGCCTCCCGAGCAGCTGGGACTACAGGCGCCCACCACCTCGCCCGGCTAGTTTTTTGTATTTTTTAGTAGAGACGGGGTTTCACCGTGGTAGCCAGGATGGTCTCGATCTCCTGACCTCGTGATCCACCCGACTCGGCCTCCCAAAGTGCTGGGATTCTAAGGCGATTATCTGGGGAAGTTTGATGGAGGAGAGAGAGAGAGAACCTGACCATACTGCTTGGAGTGGTAATGAGGGACAGTGGTGGAAATGTGGCAGAATGAGGTAGAAATTAGGTAAAAAGGGAGGATGAGGACTCGTCTATCTTACGCCTTTTCCCAGCTGTTAAAATGATCCGTATCGCATAGGACCTCGTTAGAGTTCATTCTCGGAGCACTTTTTTCATGAATTGTTTTAGGGCTGTTACGTGTTGGGAATCACAGACTAATAGGGCTTCTTTGACAGATGAGGAATTCAAAGTATGGCTAGGTCACACTGCTAGGCAGTAAAAAACCCAGAGCCAGCACCCTAGAATCCTGCCTGCCTGTATGAATACCATTTATTTTGCTATTCTCTGATAAGCTTTACAAGGAGTTATCGTATATGACCTTTGCAATAAATTTTAAATTTTCAGTGTTGATTTTTCTTCTTGGCCTCAGCTTAGCAGTAAGGGTCAGGAGTTCTTCCTTGCTGGTTTTGGCACCAAGGCTGAGCCTTTCTGGTGGAGGGCTTGTCATTTAACGTGTAGTTTCCAATCTCCTCTCCTGAAACCCAGGTTTAATGATGCTTCCCCGCCTTCCAGGTATGTAGTGAGGGTTAATTAGATGATGCTTGCACAGGGCTTTGAAGATTAAAGCAGCATGTAATTGTTATTACATATCATCTCTTCCAGAAACCAGGAATGCTTCTACTTCAGGGAACACTTGAACGTGTCTCCACTTGTATCATTCACTTTAGGATAAAACTTGTCAGGCATCAGTGAACTAATGATACTGTGTAGCACACCGGGGATCAAACAGTCCAAACAAACAAACACTCAGAACTCCTTGGATCACCAGGAAGCAGCTGTTGGTGGGCTTGGTGATGGAATGAGCCCACCCATTCAGCGGAGAGCTGCTGGGAAGTTTTCCCCCAAACTGGGTCCCCAGCATGAGAAAACGTGAGACATTAAGAGAATGTCAGGGCTCCAGAGACCAGAAAGTGCTGGAACAGACAGGAGAGGCACTATGTGACATTTTGGAGGAGCTGGGGCAGGTTATGGGAGAGGAGGGTAGCAGAGTGAAAGACATTTCTTACAGTGTTTGAAAATTATTTCAAGAGCCTCCTAATGGGTCTCCCTCCCTGTGGTCTGATTTCAACACACCAGTCCATGTACCTTCACTGCCAAGCTAACTGTACTTCCATCAAGCAAGTCCATGGCTTGTCAACCTTCAGGGCCTTCCTCTTGCCTAGAAAATAAAGTCTAGTTCTTTTAAAGCCATGCTATGGCCTTGCTGTGACTCTTGATTTTCTGCCTCTTGTTGATTTTCCTTCATGCTCTTCTTCCCTGCATGAGAGCTCTCTTCCCAACCAGCTCATGCCACCCCATCATACTAGGGCTAACATGCCTTTCCCACCCTGCACCTTTACCAGATGAATCCTTGACATTAGCCCAGCTGCTCTGTCCCTGCTGATTCTTTCCCTGATTCTGCAGTTCCCAAGAGCGCCCTCCTTTTAGTTAGCTCTGTTTGCTGTTCATTTACTTAGCACTTATCTACATTTTGTTATATTGGCATGTATCTGTTAATATGAATATTTCCCTATTTGCTATTTGGACTGCAAAATCAGGGACACCAGGGCATTGTTTCATATAGTCATGCAGAGTACTCCATGGGAAAGTTTTTTTAGAGTTGGGGTCTTATTCTGTTACCCAGGCTGGAGTGCAGTGGTGTGATCATGACTCACTACAGCCTTGAACTCCAGGATCAAGCAGTCCTCCCCCATCAGCCTACCAAAGCACTGAAAATACAGGCATGAGCCACCATACCTGGCTAGGGTCAGCAAGTTTTAAACTCCACTGGGGGTTAGTATCTCTAATACTAACACAGTGCCTGACATACCTTAGGGGCTTTCCCCAGTTATTTACTGCTGTGTAACCAATCACTAAAAGTTAATGGTATGCAATGCCAACAGTGATTTATTATTATGACCTCTCTTGGTCCTGGGGATTGAGTTGGCTCAGCTGGATGGTTCTGGCTTGGGACGTCTCATGTGATTGCAGTCAGATGGTGACTGGGCTGGGTTCATCTCAAAGGCCTCCCATGGCTGTTTCCTGAGCTGAGAAGACTTGAAGAACTGCAAAAGCTGATGTTCCTCAGGTATGCCTCTCTGACTGTATTTGAGCTCTCCAGGTGGTCCCTCTAACATGTCAGCTTCAGGGTAGATGGACTTTTTGCATGACAGCTTAGGGCTCCAAGGCACATGCCCCAGAGAGCCCTGCAGAACTGTACCCTCTTTCTAATGCATCTGGGAGTCAAGCAGCAGTGACTCCACTGTATCGTGTTCATTCACAATGTTATATGCCAGTCGCTATTCAAAGGCAGGGGAATTAACCTCTTTGATGGGGGAAGTGTCAGAGGATTTGGGGGCATATTTTACAACCACCAGTTCTCAATACACACTTCCTAATTGATTGAATGAATAAATGAATGGATGAAGCGCCGTTTTTATTTATTTATTTTTTATCACTTCCAATATGAAAGAAAGACAATGTGATAGTGTACTGAAATTTTCTTACTATCTTCTTCAACATAACAAAGATATTTGTTTATTTTTAACATGTTTACAACTCATGAGAAAGTATGAATTTCTTTTGTTCTTCTTATAAAATCACATTATGTTATTAACTGGAATTAATGGGTGTGGACTTCATTTCTCTAGATATTAATTTCCTTCTGTGATTGCCTCAAAAATACCCAACAATATTAGCTTTAATGAACTTTTGCTGTTATTTAAAAAAAATGTTTTTTAAGAGTCCAATGTCATTGATACCTCTTAATTCTTGTTCATCTCATACTAATGTACTACTTTGCTAGGGCAAGTTAAGCAAGATTTTGGAAACTTCATCAAAGTTTTTAGATTGCTCTGGGATTTCTAAGAGTAAAGCAATCAATAAAAGAATGACAATTTTGTTGTTGTTGGTTGTTTTGACAATTTTGTTTCATTTTAGGTTTAGGAATACAACTGCAGGTTTGGTGTATAAGTAAACTCATGTCATGGGAGTTTGGTATATAGATTATTTCATATTTCATCACCCAGGTACTAAGCATAGTACCCAATAGGCATTTTTTTCAGATCTCCCTTCTCCTTCCCTCCACCCTTGAGGTCCCAGTGTCTGTTGTTTCCATCTTTATGTTCATGTGTTCTCATCATTAGCTCCCACGTAGAAGGAAGAATATGCGGTGATTGGTTTTCTGTTCCTGCAAATGAAGGATAATGGCCTCCAGCTCCATCCATTTTCCTACAAAGGACATGATCTCATTGCTTTTGTGGCTGCATAGTATTCCATGATGTACATGCATCATATTTTCCTTATGTGATGTGCCATTGATGGGCATTTAGGTTGATTCCATCCATGTCTTGGCTATCATGAAAAGTGCTGCGGTGGACATTCACGTGTATGTGTCTTTATGGCAGAAAGATTTATATTCCTTTGGGTATATATCCAGTAATGGGATTACTCACACTGCTTTCCACTGTGGCTGAACTAATTTATGCTCCCACCAGCTGTGTGTAAGCATTCCCTTTTCTCTACAACCTCACCAGCATCTGTTATTTCTTGACTTTTTAATAGTAGCCAAAGGATGACAGTTTTGATGTTGAGAAGATGAGCTAAGTCTCTCTCATTCCCTGGCATCCTAGGTCTTCTAGGTCCAGTTGCTCATGTGGTTGTCCTTGAAGAATCTCATAGCCTCCAACATTGTTCTTAGTGAACAAGAGAAAAGCTTCTTCGGGCCTAATGTATTGGACATCAAAACTATGACTCATCTATTCTGATGGCTCTGGTGGAAGTCATTAGAACACGAGCATCTCCATCTGATGCTTCCTGCCTTTGCCTCCAAACCTGAGCCTGCATCTGAGCCATGTGACTGAAACAACTTAGAGGAAGCCTTGGTTAGTCCATGGCTCTCTAGTCCTGGTCACTGACTCAGTAATATTTCCTATTTACCTCCTCAGTGGCAGGAAGTATCACACCTGGAAGGTTCTGTAGAGGAGAACACATTGATTAGAGTTGAGTTTTGTATGATAAGGTGCTTTCCAGCCCAAAAAGTAGTGGAGATTGACAGCTGGGATAAGGTAGTATCAGTAAGAGGAAATGGCTGGGCTGAACTTCCGGGAGTGTGACCTGGGCCTGAGAGGGAGTAAAGGCAGTCCCTGTAGTGGAGCAGAGGGTCTGGAGGGGGTTGAGACAGTGAATGAGTCAGAGGCAGAAGCTGGGTCAGACTGTGAAGGTCTTTGAAGCCCTGCTAAGGGCATTGTTCTTTATCCTTTAGGAAATGGGAAGCCATGTGTGGTGGGAGGAATTTTAAGAGGGAAGCAATGTAGATTCATGTTTGAGATAGAGAATTATAACACTGGCAACAATGTGGAGGGATGGAAGACTGTTTAAAGAAAAAAGGAGAGAAACTAGAGTGAGGAAGACCATTTAGAGGGCAGCTTAGTGGTCCAGGAAAGAGACAATGAGGCCTGACCTTCAGCTGTAAGAGTGAGAATAGAGGCAGGACACAGAAAGAGAGATTGGGAAGGCCCACCTGACAGGACTTGGGGTCTGGTGTGGTTGAGAGAGAAGGGGGAGCTGAGAATACATGTCTTGGGTGGCTGACAATGTCACTAACAGACCTAGGCATGTGGCGACAGGCATAGGTCTGTGGGGAAAATCAAGAGTTCAGGACTTGGGCCAGGCACAGTGGTTCATGCCTGTAATCACAGCATTTTGGGAGGCTGAGGTGGGAGGATTGCTTGAGGACAGGAATTCAAGATCAGCCTGGGAAACATAGTGAGACCCTTGACTCTACAAAAAGTGAAAAAAAAAATAGCATGGTATTGTGTGCCTATAGTCCCAGCGACTTGGAAGGCTGAGGCTGGAGAATTGCTTGAGCTCCAGGTGTTCAAGGCTGCAGTGAGCTATGATTGTGCCACTGCACTTCAGCCTGAGCAACAGAGACACCTCGTCTCTCTTTAAAAAAAAAGCATACAAGAGTCAGAGCTGCACAAGATGAGCTTCAGGAACCTTAGGAAACACTCCTCCTGAGGCAGGGCAGGTGGAGTCATTGACTTCAGGGGGTCTCCCCCGTTATACGGACACAGAATCGTTTTGCCACCTGTCACTTCCTTGTGCTTTCTTCCTCTGCTCTTTGAAACTTGGTTAGTCAGACCAGGCCCACGCCTGGGAGCTGGTTAGAAATGTGGCCTCCAGCCCCACCTCCACCCTCCGGAATGGGAATCCACACTTTAACAAATCCCCAGGTGATTCCCATGCGAAGCGCTGCCTTAGAACTCTCTGGTCTCTCTTGTCCTCCACCTCCTTCTTTGCCCACATCTTAATAACTTTATTGAAATCTCAAATGTAAAAGGATCTTCTTATCTTCAGTTTCAGATACTCAGTCCTGGCAAAGCATTCTGATTGGTGATGAGGGACGCACTATTCAAATGGCAGTGAGAGACCTACTGCTGATCACTTTCAGGGGTCCTGGCTGGCTCATGGAGGGAGGGAAGCTCTGTGAGGACAATGTTGTTAGTAATAATTTCTTCTGCTAGATGCCAACTGAAAAACAAGTCCCCAGCCTCTGGGGCAGGGGCAGTTGGCAGAGGCAGAAGGTGCTGCTCATTCTAAAGGCAGTCTTTTGCCCACTGAACATACTCGATCCTAAATGAATTTCTTCTTATTGATTTTGCTATAATTGGGGCAAAAGCTGCTGCTAAGAATACACTCATTTACCTTATGTTGTGTTGCTTACAGAGTGCCTGCCTTTATTTCTCTGCACCTTCTGTCACTACTCTCAACAGGGTGGATGGAAACCTGCTAGGTCAGTTTCCAGACAATATTTATGCAGTCTTTTTTTTTTTTAAAGTACTCTTCTAGGTCTCTTTGTCCTTACATAAATGGATGGATACCAAGGAATTACTTTTTTTTCATGGTACTGACCTGCAGGCCAATGGGGTAAGTGAAATTATTTTATATTGACTGTTATGTAGAGGATCCCTTCCTGTGCTATGTGAGGGGGAGTTAAGAATGTTGAATGTCATCCCAAGGGCTAGCAAAAATGCATATTACAGTCTTCTCTACTTAACACAGCTGAGAGACAAGCTGTTCTCTTTCCAAACACCCACAAATATCTGGATTTGAGATTCTTTATGTGCCAGTCACATTTAGGCTTGATTATTTTTAGTCTGTAACATATCTAGGAGGATACAGGAAACTTCTAACTGGCCACTCTTTCACAAATAATGGCAATGAATGCGGTGATCTCTCCCTTGGTTAAAAGATCTAAAATATAATAAACAATGGTACTGGTTTGCTTCCATAAGTCCCCAAAATATTTTCTCCTGTATCCTTGCAATGAGTAAAAAAAAATGGCCTCTCTGTCATTTTAGAAGTTAAGAATTTTTAAAAGTATATCATTTTCAGTACGAGTCACATTCTGCTTCTGAATAGCATGTGCCTATCTTTTGAAGACATTAGGTTGTCTAAAAAATAAAACCAAAATTCTAATTTTCTTAGTAGAATTCAATTCAAGTCACATTTCAAGCCATTTCTCCTTTTATGACAACTCTAGCTACTGGAATTTCATGATTACATCTTGAAACATTAGCTTAGGATCATTAAAAGAAACACCATTTTAAAATAGCTTACAACCGTAAAAAAAAAAGGATAAAAATTTAACTGATCGTACTGCCACACCACATAAACACACACATATGGGCATGTGCACACACACACTCCCTCGATCATGCACAGTGTGTAATTCTGTGACAGGCAAATTAGCTGGCTGTGTAGTGATTTCGCATATAGTCCTAGTTCTTACATTTGTTTAGACCTAGCTCATTTCCCTGGTGCTTAAGCTGTTAGCTTGCATGCAAATACCTGCTCTGAGGGGGCTGAGGCCTGCACTGCTTTGGGCCTAAATTGATTGCTGAAGTTACAGGACTGAAATGCCTCAGGTAAAAAATTTAGTCAAAAGAAAAACATTAAGTCGACAGCTATGTAAAGCATGCTGCCTGACAGCTGGGGATGCTGGGAGGATGGAAAAGCTACCGCAAATAAGGTCAATGGAATTAACACTCAATTACCCCTTGACTATGAAAGGGCTATTGAAAGGAGTTGCCACTCATCCCAATACATTTCTGACTTCAGTGAATTTTAGGTTAACCCCCTTTTTACATTAACTATCCATAAATTAAAGACAACCGATTTATTTTTTTTTCCTCCTCCTCCCTCAGTTTAAAAATGTTCTCTTTAGTATTTATAGCTGCTTTGGCCTTTAAGTGCAGAAAATTGCATTAATATGACCAATGCTACTCCTTGTGCCACATTAAAAGAATAATTCTAATCTTAGACTCTTTTTTTCTCCCCCTTTGTCTACTAAGCTCATTATCAACTGCCTGGCTTCCTATAGGGTACTCAGTCTCGTGTGCTTAGCGAGTGTCCACCTTCTCCAGATGAGTATCTAAGAAAAATATATATGCTCTAAGCTTGACCTAAATATTACTGTAGAGTACTCCAGGTTGAACTGAAATATTTTTAAATCAACATTTGTTTTTCCATTGATTGTCCTTGGCAATCAATCATCTTTTGACCCCTGAGTAATAAATCATTGTATGCATAAACCATGCTTTAATATTTTCCCCTTACTTTGCTATGATAGTAATTTTAGTAAGTATCTCTGTGTTTATTGAGTTATCTGGGGGTATATATCCAGAAATTCCTGTGTTATAGAATATGTGCTTACAAAATTTTACTGTCTGTTTCTAGCTCATACCAAAATGGCTGTAATAAATGTTTGCAAAGTCACAGCGCATGTGATAGTTCCTATTTCTCCACAGCCTTGCTGACGTTGGCTATTATCTGAGTGTTTATTTTTTATCAAGGTAGCCGTCAATTGATGCCTGTAAGCTGGAATTTCCTGAAGACTTATTATGGAGTAGGCACATCTCTTCCCCATTGTCCCAATTTCTACTTCAGAAATCAGGTTCAGAAATCAGAAACGGGTTTCTTCTCTTGTTTTTACTAATTTGTGGGAGTTTCTTCAGAAGCCTGGGTATTAACCCTTTCTTGGTTATATACAGCAGAACTATGTTTTCTCCATCTGTCATCTTACTTTTAATCTGCAGTGTATTTTGTAGAGTAGAAATCCTTAATTTTGATGTCATCAACTTGTTTCATTTCCCTCTTTAGAGTAGTATTTTTTCTGACATGTTTGAGAAATCCTTCCTGATCCAAAGTCATAAAGCTATTTTCCTGCTTCCCTCTCCCTCAGTACTTATTTTATATAAAGGTCTTAAATCCATCTGGATTTATTTTTGCTTATGGAGTGAGGTAGGGATATAACTGGATCATTTCATGACAATGAGCTGATTTTTCCAACAGCATCAATTAAATGATCCAGTTTTTTCTCTGCTTATGTGTGATGCTGCTTCTATTATTACCCACTTTTGATAGGGTACAGGTCTGGTTTCAGGCTCTCCATTTCGTTCTCTTGCTCAATTTTTCTATAACTGTATCAAAAATGTAGTATTTTCATGATTTGGCATGCTCAGTGTCTTAATGTCTGGTTGGGTAATTTTAACAACATGACTCTTGTTTGCCAGAATCCATCGGAGGTTTTGATTGGCACTGCATTGGTTTAATATAATACTTGGTAGCTTTTTGCGTTTTATCTCTGCACGTATAGAATACTTTCTCCAAATAGCACAGGAACTCTGCAAATTTCAATTTCAAAGTGTTCAAATTTATAGAGAAGGAATGAATTTCTGTGCCACATTAAGTTTTAAATTATTCAGTGTTATGAAGAATTACCTGTGATGGTGGTTTTGAGAAACTCTTATCTCATGAGTCCTCATTTGTTGATATGTGAACTCACCTACTTGCTGAATGGTTATTGAGCACTGGCTGTGTATAAAGCACAGTACTAAGTGCTGCCAGTAAACATTTCTAAACTTCTATGTCATTCGCAAGTTTTGCATGAAGTTGCTGTACGTATTCCTTCATTGTTAGTAGACTTAACTACTGCTTGAACAGTGAGACTTTGGGGATCTATAGTCTGTATTAAGAAACTCTGCTTGTATTTTTAATAATGATGTTTACACTGTCAGAAATTAACGTTGTCAGATTTGGATCCAAATGCTGGTAAATATTCTCTGGAGGTCTGGACTTCAGTCCATTCTGCCACCAGCCAGGAGGTCGGTTAAATGGTCTGAGCTCCCATTTCCTCATCTGTGAAATTAAGACATAGGACCAGATGTTTTCTACAGTCTCATTCACCTCTAAAATGAATTTATGAGTCTCTGACAAGTAGGACATGGAGGTTCTTTGATTACACATGAAAGGGTACCTTTGGGTCTTGGTAGTGAAGTAACTGCCTGTCATGGGATGGAATAAGATCCTGAGGTAGGTTGCTATGGAGCAGAGGTCTGCAGGAGAGGAGGATGTGGGTCATTGAAGAATACGAGGCCAGGATAATGGCAAAGAAATACAACCCGTATGTGAAGGTGGAGGGTAGATTTTTCTGGTTGAAATATATCTGAGCAAAGGCTGAACATCAGTGAGAGGTGAGAGTATCAATTGTTGGCAGACCTTAAAATAATAATTAATAATGCTATCAATAATTAATTATTATGTAATTACAGAATGCTATTAATAATATTATATAATGCAATTATATGACATTATATTTAATAATAAGTATAGCATTTGTCTACTTATGCAATATAAAGTGAAGTCATACATTATCCATTTGGCCCTAAGAATCCCATCTTTATTCATGTTAAGTATTCTTAGCATTATTTTGCACCTGAGGAAACTGAGGCACAGGAGTTCCAACAGCCTGTCCACCAGCTTGTCATAGCAGCACTGGCACTTTATTGTCTTCGGACTCCCCAGACCCCACAGTTTCCACCTTACCACAGTGCAGAGTTTCAATCTGATGAGATAAGCATGCAGAAAGGGCCTGTGGTGATTTCTCTATCTAGGGACTCAGAATGAACTATCTTAAACCTGAAGGGTTTATTTCACTATCTTAAGTAACCAGGGCTCCGATGGAAGCCCCCTGATTAAGGAAGAATTACGCTCTACCTTGATTTTTAAAACATTTCAGTTTATACCTGTTGTTGAGAGAAACCTTGCCATCCTGGGGGCTTTTCAGACTCTTGACTGACCTCTCCAGATCAGACAGTCAGTGTGAAGTGCAGCAGAGAAAAAAACAAACCTTGATTTCCTTCCTTCATATTCATGTCCCTGTGTTTTGCAGCTTCCTGATTTCATAGCATAGGAGAGTTTCAATTAGTCAGCATATAATTGACACATTTTTTAGTTCAATTGGCCAACACGGGCTCTTATCTTAAAATAGCATTTAGAAAACAGATGGAAATGGGCTTTGAGCCTGGCAAGTCTATCCAAGCATCTGGAAAACCCCTGTTGTTAATCAGGGCATGGCTGGGAGCCGCAGGTTGCACATCTTGTAGCCTTTATGTAGGGCTCACGGCCTGTTTGTCGTGATTTACAGAAAGATGGTTTGGATAGCACTTCCCTAGAACTAGCAGGGATTCTAGCAGTACTCATCAGAACTTTAGATGCTTGAATTTAGATTTTATTTTTTAAGACCAAAAAAGATTTCATTTTTTTCTTTTAATTCAAGCTCATCTTTCTTTTTAAACCACATTCATTTTTAACATCCTAAGAAATGGTTTCTCAAGAAAATGAAAAAGAAATAAAACAGGAGAGATTCTGTAATTGGCGGCTTTAAGTTTTCCAAATGTGTTGAGTCCATTCTAGTTACTATGTTACTTATTTTTATATTGCCAGACTTCCCTGGGTATCTCAAGGGAGAGACAAAAAGGTAACAACTTTGCTTTCTATTATGGGAAAGGGACAATTGATACAGATGGCAAAAAAGTGCATCTTTATGATATGGTTATATGAGGTTTTTCTGTTTGCAAACTAGACTTTTGATGGTATGATAAAATTGTAAAAAGTTCCTGCTGCCTGTCAGCAGAGGTTTTGATTTGTTGTTATTAGAATATCTTAGGTGATTTAAATGCTCTAGCTGGGTTGAGAGACATTGATGCCTGGATCATCCCTGACCTGAAGCTGCTCATTTCCTTAGAAGCCAAGTATGGTAATAGACTAAGGAGGGCATTTTTTTAATAATTAAAAATTTAATATGACTCAATTTATTTAATTTTATTTTCAGTTAATGGAACAATTTTAGTTGTACAGAAACATAGGCAGAGAGTACAGAGAATTCCCGTATACTCCCCTGCACTCAGTTTTCCTGTTACTAACATTTTACATCAGCATGGCACATTTGTAACAAATGAACCAGTATTGAGTCATTGTTAATTAAGTGCATGGTTTATTCAGATTTCCTTAGTTTTTACCTAAGGCCCCTTTTCTTTTTCAGAATCCCATCCAAGATATGGGATCCCCACATTACCTTCAGGCACCATGTCTCCTTGGGCTCCTTTTGGCTGTGACAGTTACTCAGATTTGTTTTGGATGATCCTGAGTGCTTTGAGGGGTACTGGTCAGGCAGATTGTAGGATGCCCATCTATTGGGATCTGTCTGATGTTTATCTGATGATTAGGCTGGGATTAGGGATTTTGAAGAGAAAGAGCACAGAGATAAAGTGGCCATTTTCCTCACATCATACCGAGGGGACATTATCAATTGTCAGTGTTGACCTTGATCACCTGGCTGACATAGCCTTTATCAGATTTCCCTGCCTTAAATTTATTCTGCACTTTCTTTCTATATTTTATTCCTTGGACGGAGGTTTCAAGGGAATGTCAGTATTAAAAAGCAGAGAGTTATAGTTCCCCCATTTAGAGTGAAGTATCTACATAATTTATTTGGATTTTTTATGCATGTGAGATTTGTCTTTATTTCCCTCTTTATTAATTTATTAGATTACATCTTTATATCAGTATGAGCTTATGAATGTTTATCTTACACTTTGAATTATAATCCAATACAACTTGATTTTGTGTTCAGATGGTTCCAGCTGTGGCCACTGGGAATTCTTTTTCACTGGCTTCTGTCCCAGTGACAAGCCCCCTCATTATGGTGGGATTTTTAATTTTTTTTTTTAGTCATTTTTCCAAGCCACCTTGGTTCCTTTATTGGCGAATGGTATTAGAATCCCAGATCTGGGAGCTCAGTTTATTTTTAAGAAATTGAAATTCCACTGGGTAAAAACTCTTAACTTAGCCTGGTCTGCTAATGTGTTGTTCTGGTAAATGGAATATTTGTATCAACTGGGATTATTCCATTCATATTATGACATTTTGGAGGAATTTGTCCTTAATTGCTCTTAAATTCATTCAAGTATAAATTGTGATATTGGTTTGTGAATGACATGCTCTCGAACATGTTCAGAAAGTGCAAACAAGTTAGCTGGGTCTGTTGCACTCTAGGTTTGGTCAAGTATTTGTTTTCAAGGTTTGCTTCGAGGTAAATAAAACACATTTTTTAAATCCTTCTTCCACCCACAACTATGACCCCCCAACCATGATATAAAATGAGAGGGCAACACATGGATGAAGTTCTGAGACCTTTGTGTTACAGAGTCATGAAATCCCTGGTACTATTTTTAACACACAACTCCTGTATTTTAGTAAAAAGTGACAGCATTTTGGTGTGATAGGTCACTGCTTAAGAGCTAGTAGAACCGCTTGATCATAACTCAATGTAAGTATATGCACAGGATTTGAAGAAAATATATCAACATGTTAAGAGTGCTGCTTGGTTTCCCATGGCCTATAATTGACTTTTAACATTTTCATTTTTAGTATTTTTCAAATTTAAGAGAAAATGAGAATAAATCAAAATGAAAATTGAAAACACCCTTTTCACTTTAAGGACCTATGCATAGGCATCCATGGGGCCCCACCCAGCTGTCCCACCAGCTTCCTCAGGGTTTGCTGTCCTGGTACCTTTTATCTTGCACTCTGCTCTTTATCCACCCTACAGAATTGCACAGGGCTGGAAAATTGCTTGTTCACTTAATTCTTCTCAGTATAATTTTGCATTTTGAAAGTAGAGTTTATCAAATACATGAGTGACTAACTGGCAGAAAGTGTAACAGAGGAATCTTGTGTTTTATTCTGGAGTCCGTGGCCTTTGTTGTCCCCATATGCACAACTGAAGGAGTTCATGCCAGATACTGTCATCAATGCCCTTTGACCTTGCCCAAATTGCTTCACTCCTGGGCCCCTGTTTCCATGTTTTGAAAAATTAAAATTTTGAACGGTGTAATTTGTAAAGTCATTTCCATGTTGAAACATGATGTAGAAGGAAAACTTTTTTTGGATCATTTTTAAATTTTGTAACGATCTACAAGATAGTTTTGGGTGATTATTTTTCCCTTTTTTCACTTGGACATCGTTCCTAAATTTTTGATGAAATGTTTTTCATGATTAATTCTTCCCTCACCAAACAATATATAAGTTTACTCTTTGGTTGAAGGAAATAACACATATTTAATTTTATTTTTCACCTTATGTACTTGTTCATTTGTCCCTTATTAAGGGACAAATGAGGAGACTGGTCTTCCTTGGACAGAAGTTTTTAGGGCAGTAGTTTTTAAAGATTTTTGGTTCAAGGTTCATACTACTGCCATTAAAGACTCAAGATAATCAACTCATTAAGTATTTGGGAGTCAGAAAATGTCAAACTTTTAGTCAGTCACTAGTGAGCTGTTAAGTATTTTTGCTAAGCCATTACTTTGTATCAATGACACCTATAGAATCTTATTTAGAAAGCACTAATAACAAAATTGGTAGAAGAGAACTTAGAGATCATCTTATCCAACTTTCTCATGTTAAAGAAGAAATGGAAGGTGAAGAAGTTGGGCAGCTGGTTCAAGATTCTAGAACTGATTAGTGGTGGAATTCCTATAATCCCGCCTACTCGACTGGTAGAAACTACACCACAAATCCAACGTTCAGTTTATAACAGATGCTAAAATATGGGTAGCGTGGGGCAAGGGACACATGTTATGCTCGTCACTAGATCCGTATTGCTTAGAACACTGCTTGGCTTGTTGTAAGTATTTGTTGGATGATTAACACTGAATAATGATTCATAGAACACTCTGAGAATGTCTTGGGCTTACCAAATGCACCTTTGTAATATGGCACTCAACGTTCATCCCATTAGTTTTTGTTGAACACTCAAAATATGTCAAACATTGGGCTAGCTGCTATGGCTACAACTTTGAACAAAAGTGGATATGGTCTCTGCCTTCAGGGAGCTTGCAGTCTCATTGGGGTGACAGAAGAACTACAAAAATAAAGGTAGAATTACAAATGGAGCAAGTGGTGCAAAGGAGAACAGTCTCTGAGGAGCCACCATAGAGGGATCCGAGTGGTCAGGAAGGATGGAGAAGCTTCTCTGGGGAAGAGGCTCTGGCCTGCAATGTCAGAAAGGAGGAAGCATTGCGTAAGTGAAAAGAGGGAGGTTCCCTCCAGTTGTACTTGTTTATGCTGAGATTGAAGATAATTGAAGAAGAGTTTTGGGAGCGTGTGGTGTGTGCGTATATGTGTGCACATGGGAGAGACATGATCAGAACTGACTTTTACAGAGATAATGCTCCTAAGCCATAAAATAGTTACCGTAGTGCTCTGAGGAAAATCTGCTATGGCTATACATTGTCAACTTAAGAAAGTTTTAGTCTAGCCTGATGGTTTTATATATAATATAAAATCCCAAGTGTTCCTGTCTTTAGGTGATTTTCCCACTAAATTGTCTTTCTGCACTCCCTTTTCCTCTGTCACTATTTTACCTAATAAAATAACACACACAGAAGTGCCATCACTTAGGTTGTGGTCCTCAACCATTAGAATGCATAAGAATTGCCTGGGCCAGGCGCAGTGGCTCACATCTGTAATCCCAGCACTTTGGGAGGCCGAGGCAGGTGGATCACCTGAGGTCAGGAGTTCAAGATCAGCCTGGCCAACATGGTGAACCTCGTCTCTACTAAAAACACAAAAATTAGCTGGGTGTGGTGGTACATTCCTGCAACCTTAGCTACTCGGGAGGCTGAGGCAGGAGAATCACTTGAACCTGGGAGGTGGAGGTTGCAGTGAGCCAAGACTGTGCCACTGCACTCCAGCCTGGGCAACATAGTGAGACTCCATCTCAAAAAAAAAAAAAAAAAATCACCTGAAGAGGTTCCTTACAATTTGGATCACTGGGCTGCACCCTCCTGATATTCTGGATAAATTGATTTGTGGGGGGAGGGGAGCTCACTGATTTGTCATCTGACTCAGCTATTGTGTCCCCTATGAATTTTTCCTGCTTTCTCAAATTGATCTCTTCCAAATTCTCATAATAATTTGTTGATTTATCTTCCATAGTCATTGCAGTGAACCTGAAATATCAGAAAGTATATGCATACTTGTTTCTTTGTTGTAGTTTTGCAAATAATTATCTTTCTACACTGCATTACACAATCACAGCACATTAGCAGTGTACTACTTCAGTAAATAAAGTTAATTTTATAACAAGGGCAAAAAAAGGTCCTTTTGGCAGTGGTAGAGTCCATAGTTTGGGAAAAAGTCAGAGTGGATTTGAGCCTCAGGTTGCTGAAGTTCAAGTGCAGACAGTGGAGTTGGAGAAAGGCAGGAAGGCTGGCGATGGAGCAGAAGAGGAGGGTGAGAGAAAGAGCAGTGTCATGGCTTCCTCTTTATTTCTGCCTTGAGCCTATGGATGAATTATGAGGTTATGACTTCTTTACAGTAGAGAATATTGGAGGATAATCAGGTCTAAAAGCTGGATGGGAACCACAGTGAAGAAGTGGATATTGAAGATCATGCAAATGACGTACTTGAGCTTTTCTTGAAAAATTACCTAGATTGCCCTCAATAATTTTAGAGTTGATGTTAAGGTATTTTGAAGAATTTTATAAAGTTATACATACGTTTTTCTTTCCTTTTTTTTTTTTTTTTTTTTTTTGAGACAGAGTCTCACTTCTGTCACCCAGGCTGGAGTGCAGTGGCATGATCTTGGCTCACTGCAACCTCCGCCTCCTGAGTTCAAGCAATTCTCCTGCCTCAGCCTCCTGAGTGGCTGGGATTACAAGTGTCTGCTACCACACCTGGCTATTTTTTTTTTTTGTATTTTTAGTGCAGACGGGGTTTCGCCATGTTGGCCAGGCTGGTGTTGAACTCCTGACCGCAAGTGATCTGCCTGCCTTGGCCTCCCAAAGTGCTGGGATTACAGGTGTAAGCCACCACGACTGGCCTACACACACACTTTTGTACATTCCCACCAGGCCACTGAGTACAATTACCATGTGATAGACGTAGGAGGGAAGCAAGAGGGCATCCTGTTCACTTTTGAGTTGAGGGAATGGAGGCCTGGACCTGACTTCCCTAAGGGCCCCCGTGAGTGAGTGACAGAGTTGAAAATGCAACCTTCTTCTCAGCATAGGATCTCTGCATTGCACCAACTGCCTTTTAATCCCCTTGTTCCTTGTTGCTGAATAAAATTTGAATTTTTAACATTAAGTATTTGAGTTGATTTCAGGTTTCGGGAAATCCTATTAAAAAAGAAAAAAGAATCCTTCCCTTCCCGCCTTATTGTTTCTTGGCTATCCTTAAGCCTCCCTGGGGAACCTGGAGGCTGATGAGAATCCTTCAGTGCCAATCTATCAGCTCTGTCTGGGGCCACAAGACTTGAACTTAAATCCAGTATTTTATCTCATGTTTTGTGTCTACACTCCGGAAGTGTATTAAAACACATTGGCATGTGGCCTCTTGACAGGGACTGTGCAAAATATTCTGTAGCCATGAAAGATCCCAAGAAATATTCTATTTTGCTGATATTGTAGAAATACAGGACAGAATTTTAAAAAGTCGACTGTGTATTTGCTTTGTTTACATGGTACAATTGTTTTGCTAAACTAGTCATATTTATCTTCCCCTTTGGCCCTATCTCAATTGGCAGAGTGGAGAGAAATAGAGATGTGAGAGGCTGTTATCTAGGTAATTCCATGGAAAATCTATGTACTTTTTCAATAGTTGAAATGTTTCATATTTACTAGAAATAAAAACCATAAGTTAGAAATCCATTGTTTTCTTTAGTCGCATACATTAAACTGAAGGAGTCAGTCCATGACAGGGTTAGGCTGATTATTTTGAAGTGGATTGATCCAATTTGACTATTCACATACTGGAATTTTAAATCACCTAGACAATAGTTAATTTTATCATGTTTCCACTTTACCTTAGGCAAAAGAAGAAGGCCCACTACAGATGTACAGAGTTCATTTGAACCATGTGAGTGTACAAATGTTCCTGCGGCTTCTCCCTGTGGACCAAGGTCAGGCGAGGGCAGTACCCACACACTCTCCAGGGTTAGCTGCCTTCTCCCTCGAGCAGTCCTTATGTAGTGAGGGGAGCTGAGGGGCATTGTAAGGGTCCCAGACCTCAAATATCTTCCTAACTTCCTCTTTCCAGAATGTTTGTGTGTCTTGCCTTTGTGTGTCAATCTTTTCATAAAACCCAATAGATTGAAATCGTATCTCATGCCCTTATCAGAAATGGAGGAGGCAGCAGTCTGTTAATTGTAGCATGAGAACTGGTGATTGATATGAGTCCCGTAGGTGATACTGGGGTGCTAACAGGGTCATTGGGAAGCCAGTAATGAATGAAATGCACCTGGTCCTAAGTTTTCCTAACGTTGGCCAGCTGAACCTACAACTCAATGCTTCAGTTTGGGAGTGCATGTTGGTAGGATACCCCAATCACAGAAAATATACTTACTCTTCAGGTCTTCCTTTCTGTTTATATAAAGTGGGAGGCTGGGTACATGACCTCTGACATGTCCTCTGGGACTCCCTGGGACCTTCCTTTTAAATGATGTAGTTGACAATGAACTCTTTGGAGAGGCAGCTGCTGCTGGCCAGTGTGTTGCTGGCAGGGTGTTTTCACCCAGACGCTGCTGGATGTGATGGAGCAAATGCTGTAGACACACGTGTTCTCCTAAGCTGCAGCAGTTTCACGCCATGGCCTTCCTCAGTGAATCTGGTATCATCAACGCTGGACATCTGCTAATAATTTATGAAGTGCATGAAAATATTATTCTTTATTTATTTATTTTTGAGACAGGGTCCTGCTTTGTCACCCAGGGTGGAGTACAGTGGTGTGATCACAGCTCACTGTAGCCTCAACCTTCTGGGCTTGAGCGGTCCTCCCACCTATGCCTCCTGAGTAGCTGGGACCACAGGCATGTGCCTCTACACCTGGATCATTTTTACATTTTTTTATTTTTGTAGAGATAGGGTCTCACTATGTTGTGCAGGCTAGTCTGATCCTCCTCCCTCAGCCTCCCAAAGTGCTCAATTACAGGCTAATTTTTTTTTTATTACTTTTACTTTTTGTAGAGACAAGATCTCACTATGTTGCCCTGGCTAGTGTTGAACTCCTGACCTCAAGCAGTCCTCACACCTTGGCATCCCAAAGTGTGGGGATTACAGGTGTGAGCCATCATGCCTGGCCTGAAAATCTTACCGAGAGAAAGTTTTGGGGAAAAAAGCTGCATTCACTCAGGCTAATAGGCTAGAAAGACGCAGTAACTCAGGAAAACATGCACTTGTGTGGTTAGAGAGCAAACCTGTGTGAACTATGATATAAATGTGAGTGAAATAGTAAGTGGGTTTGAAGCTTTAGGAGGAGGTATGATGGGTTGAATTCTAAAGATTTAAATGGAATTAAGAAAGAAATACATAATATATTTTATCTTCTCTCATCCTTTTTTTGTTTTCCTGAAAGGAAACAAAATCTAAATAACAGAAATAGGACAAAAAAAAAAAAAAAAACTCAACTTTTCCAGTAAAGGAAATATGTAAGACATAATTATAGAAATGTCTATAATGGTTTGAATTTTTGCAGGGTAATGGTGCACATTCCCAGACACATTATTTAATCATGATTATCTTGGATAGAGTCAGGTTTTTCTTGACACCGTTTGCTTCTTTCCATGGTATCTGGGGTAAACATCTTAAATTGGATCTTTTACTTCCTAAAAATAATAATCACAGGTTTTTACATCCCTTTTCATTTCTGATACTAAGTCAATGTGAATCCTTACATTGCATCTGCAGTTTGACTAGGACTATATCTCTACATGAAAGTTTCTTGGGAAATGATTATTTGACAAAATTTGTTTTTTGTTTGAGCATTTAGTAGGATATAGAAACAACTAATGACCTGCCCAGACAGGCACTCGACATTGTGCAGATGTCAATATCCATGTCATTTAGATTGGATTACACAATGGAATTGATTTTTAGCATAAATCAAGCCTAACACCTACCAGCCACTTATCAAAAGAGTGAATCACATTTGAAAGAAAGAGGAGTCGTGTCAAAGTTTTTGTAAATATATGATGCTGTAATTTTCTAAATCTATTCATGAGACTATTGGCTCAAGTTTGGGGGAAAAATGCAACCACTTGGAGCCACTGAATTCCAGGTAATTGAGAAGCCATTGCTGTCACGCTGTCAATAGAAGTCCCGCTGTCTATCTGAAGTTCACCGCAGCTGCTGGTGCTTTCGCCCCCACCAGATTTCAGATGAACTGTCATGGACACTCAAATGAACTAGAGCTATCTCTTACATAGAAGCAGATGTAGCAGAAACCAAAAGCAAGTCAAAACTATCACTCGTACACAATTCACAAACATTGCCTCTTTTTGTTGCCAAAATAATCTATGTTTGGGTGATGTATTGCTAGGGGGCAGGGTTAAACATTCTGTAACGTTTATTCCAAACTAACAGCTGAAAAATGTTCCAAAATTAATAAGGGATTACATTATCTTTTAAATTTCTTGTTCAACAAATAACATTACTTTTCTGTTAGGCAAAAATCTAGAACTGATCAAGATGCTATTATTAATTACTAACAATATTGCGATCAATAAAAAGATGCTTTTAGTTTGAAAACCTTTTAACCTTTTCTAAGACTCTTTAATTTACTAAAGCAGACAGTTGAAGAGTAAAAATTAAATTAAATTATTTAATTTAAATTAACAATTTAATTAACAATTAAATCATTTATTTGTCTCTATAAGACATTTTCCCTGCAATAATTGTTTTGGTACCATGAATAATAAATTGAGAAAAGCAAACTACTCTTTTTAGAGCCTGTTATGGGCCAGTCACTTTCAAATGCATCCTGTGGGTTATGAAGTATTATCTTTATTTTTTAAACAGGGAAGATTAGGCTTAATGTGGTTAAACTGTTTGCCCAGACTCTTACTATTAACAAGTCCTGAGGTTTGTACTCACACTTGCCTGACTGAACATGCCATTCAGACAGGGCATGAGAAACATCTCCTCTGTCACCAACACTCTGAAAGAAAGTCAGCTATTGAAGTCCAACATAAGCTACTGTGTATTACTTTTCTTCCAGGAGTCTCAAATTACCGATGGACAATCTGGTGTGATTGTTACTATCTCATGCTTATTAAACAGAGTCACAGTCTTGGGGCCAGTGGAGAGAGGAGCAGTGTAGCACTAAAGGACATTACCAAAGTGCATTAGAGACATTCTTAGAAGCCTGTTGAAAGGAAGATTATTCAGCCTCCCCCACTTCCCAGTAGCAAAAGTACAATTTCTAGGTCTAACAATCACCCCTTTCAGACTTTTCTGAAGTTGTGGTCTCTCCCAAAATATTAAAAATTAAATAATATAGTAAGAAATAGCTTAATCTTTCAATACGGACTCTGAAAGTTTCTTTTCAAAGCGTGATAGGATTTGACAGAGCAATGCCCAGCTGTCTAAGTTCAGCACATGTAAAAATCCAGGACAGTAACAAAGATAAAGTGTTTGTCATGTGTAGATTAAACCACAAACAACAGCAAGCTATAGTAAGGTTAATGTGAGATGTGCAAGGCAGTTTCCTCTGTATTTGGATGAAGCGGATGCGCTGTAAATAAATTCAGTCATCTCAAACTTTTATTTCTTCATCTTTGAAATGTTAATTATCAATTCTAGCCATTACTGAGTGTTTGCATGTGTATGTGTGTATATGTATGCATGTGTAGGTGTATATTCTGTGTGGGTGTGTTTTTTGTCTGTGTGTATTGAATAATCAAATGATTAATTGTTAATTATTCATTAAATAAGAAAAAATACCAGAAAAATAAAGCTTATTCCAACTTTTATAAAATAGGAACTAGAAATATGTGATATCATTGAAGACTATATTAAAGATTACATATTTTTGCTGTATAAATGTCTATTGAAACAAATTTTTCCTAGATTTATAGAAATAGTGAAGGTGATTTTAAAAATTCCAAATTCTTCATAGGAAAATAAAAATTGTACTGTGACCCGCTTACTAGCCACTGTTGGCAATGAGATAATTAGAGGCAATAAATATATTAACATTTTGTAGCTCTAATATACAAGTTAATAAAATAACATCTTGACATTATATAGAAGTTAAAACTCTTAAAGTGGCTTTGCTATGTAGCAGGTGCCCAAGAAATATTTAAATTCAAATTTAATTTTTGAATGGTTAGTCAGTGTTAGACACTTGGGAAGAAACGTTTACACCCATGATCACCTAATAATTTCGATGTGTTTTTTTGTTCCTACTTTACAGATAAGAGACTTGAGAAAATAAGATCTAAGTAATATTTCTTGCTTTGATTGCTAGGAATCCTAGCAACTAATTAAAAACCCGACTAGCATTGTAGTTTTACATTTTGTATATTGTTAATTTTGTTCATCTTTTCTTACATATTCTTACATTATTCATGTTATTTTTTAACCTGTTGTATGTCTCTCTATAAATTACCTCAATTTCTTGTTTTCTCTTTTGATTTTGTTGTAAAAAGGGAAAAATTAACTTGATGATTAAGTGACATGTAATGCTAATATTCACCTCAGCTGTTGTGTTTTGCTAATTTTTGACAGTCGTGGCTGGAACTCAGGCTTCCTGACTCCACTCCTCCAGGGCTAGATTCTCAATGATCATAAAAGTCTCAGGTGAAATTACTCCTTGTAAAAACTACAACTCCACCCTCAAATAATCCATGAAGTGGTTGGTGAGAGACAGAGAAGATGAAGATTTAAAACAGAAAACAAACATACTAATGGACCAAGAAGCCATTCAAGCAGCATCCAGGAGCAGAGGGGACGGTCCCAGGTTTGCTTCCTTCCTTCCCTTCTCTGGTCAACCCCTTTAAGTCTGCAGCCTGAAGTTACAGACCAGACCTCACTTAAACCGAGTGAAAGGAGAGGAAGCAAGTCTGGCCACGCAAGGCTCCAAATCAGAGGGAGTTTCTTTCAAACAGGGTGACTTGGTTAACAAGAGGCACTTTTCTAGACATCAAAAGGCAGACACAAATGGAAACAAATGCCAAATGGACCTAATCAACCCTAATTGAGCATATTTTGTCAACACACTGTCAGGAGACCTTCTTCTGTAGACACTGGTGATGTCAGGCAGCAACGTGGACTTAGCCAGTGCAGCTGTAAACTTACAGCATATGAAGTTTAAAGCAGTGGGCTGATTCTGAGAACCACATTGCAGATCCAGAGCTGTCATTTGCTGTGGCTTCTCTGTCATTTGTACCTATGTGTTTATGCAACATCTATCAGACAAAATTATTTTCAGTGTATTGACATTCTCCAGAAAAAAAAAGAGAAATGACTTTAAAAAGTATCTTCCACACAGGTGTTTATTAAGTGTTGTTGGGCATATAAATATGCAAATGAAAGAAAAATGACAAAGTGAATTGAAATGATGCCCAATGCAAGAATGTTGTAAATTTTTGTTCAACAGAGAGGATCCCAATTTGGTGAGAAACATAACTGCTTCTTTTAATGCAGAAGTGCTGTGTCACAGAGTTTTAAGGATGCAGAAACTCAGAAAGCTGTGACCTTGGATGTCATTTTTGCTGGAGAGAACCAACATGATATGGAACAAATTATAACACTGAGAATATTTCTCTTGGAAAACAGAGACAGATCTGTGGTTTTAATAGATTAGCAAGTAAGCGTGAGTTCTGCATGCAAGCACAAGCAAAACAACGACTTACTAGATCATCAGAGGAAACTCCGGAGCAGCAGCACACAGTAAGGGCTGAGCTGTGTTTCTTGAAAAGTTACAGCAAGTCAGAGGAAGGAATGTGTGAGTCATGAAATCACAGGTAGCATCTAAATGGCATTGGAGAGGGAAAGGAGAGGGGGTTACGAGAAAAACATTTTAGGGTCTCGGCTGGGGTAAAACTAAAAGAGAGGCTCTGTGGGGAAATCATACAAACTAACTTATAGAGGAAGTAGGAAAAAATCAAATTGTTGGAGCACAAGATTTTGTATGTTTTGTTGCAATGCCACTGACAATTTGAGGCTGCAGGCAGAGGAACCAAAGATGGTTAATAGTGCCACAGCCATTTCTTTGTTATTTTAGTAACATGAAACTGAGAAAGAATTAAAGGAATAAAGAAGACTTATATTCCTGACTTAGCATCAGATTAAAAACAAATTTTTATCCATTTTGATAAATTTTCTTAAACGTAATACAATTGATGTGTTTAAGCATCATTCTTTTGGCCACCTCTCCCTGACAAAAGAACCCAGAAATTGGAGGTATCAGAGGAGGGCTGGAGAGGTTGGCAAGACTGGAAACCTGGAGAAGTGAGGAGAAGCCAGAGGATGGATTTAAACATTCCTGTAACCCATCATCATTATCAATGAGTTTCTCTTCGGTTCCCACATTCTTTTCTTCTTTGGCTCATGTGTTCACTCATCAGATACTTATTCTGCCTTAACTATGGGAACATACTGCTCTGGTATCTGTAAAGGATATTACATAAAATAAAGGAAGAAATCCCAAGGGTGCTAGGAACTGTGGGACGATTGAGATACATTCGCTTACTTTCCTGAATTCCAATTGTGTATTGAGTGGAATGTAGAGGCATTGTTTTGTAACTTTGGCAAGGATAGCAATCCCTTATTTGGGCAAGTTACGTAAATTTATTAGGGGTGAAACTGTGAAGTGATTTGCATCCTTGTAGGGCCAGAAGATTGAGAAGTGGCTTCCTTCTAAATTCCCACTAGACTTCCCTTCCCCCAGTAAAGACAGAGCAACACACCCCCCACTCCCTTCTCTTTTGTTGTCCTGGTTGTTGATTTTAGAAGAAAGAGTAATGAGGACTTTGAAGGTTTATCATAGTGGGCAACAGGAACTACTCAATTTAATCTGTTGTCCTTTCTCTTAATTTTAAAATTACAATTCTTGCACTTCAAATAGGCTTTGATCTTTTTTTCTAACTAGTCTTTGCAGAACTACAGTCTGGATAATTTGTGTCTAGTGTATATCCTATTGATACAAATGTCAGGTGTACATACACCCACTTATTGGGTTAGTCTAATTTATCATTACCGGATTTTCATGTCTAGCCTAGGGCTGGGTTGTAAGAGAGACAAAGTACTTCCACATTTTCTTCTGCTTGCCAAAAATTTCCCTGCATTATATTACGTTGAGTCTTTGATTTTTTTTGTCCTCAAATCTTGCTTGACTTTATTTGTGAGTTGAATTCTTTTTGTATTTTTATTTCCATTTTGTTCTGAAAGACATTTTAGAAAGTATTCTTTATTTATTGAGGATTTGCAAATTATTTAAGGCAGCATTCTTCCAGCAACTGGAGTGCAGTTTTTCCCTTATGTTTTATGCAAACACTTTATCTTCAAAGGAAAACCTAACAACCCTTTGTATTTACTAGAAAACTGCAGATGAACCATCATGTTTGTTAAGTAAGTGAAGATTGTGCAGAAAGCTCCTGGTCCATCTTACAGGCAAGGACACAGACTCATGGGGACATCTTGCAGCTCACTCTCGATCTCCAAGCCCGCTAAGCTGAGTGAGCTCCCTGGACTCTCTCCCAGGATGTCACTGTGTTGTGCTGCTTCAGCCGCTGCTGTCTTCTGCTTTAAACACCTTGTGCAAGACCCTCCCGCTTCCTCTGCTCCAATCACTCTGGGTCTGCTGGTCCTGCCTGCTATGGCAGAGATAGAAGAAAGAAGTACCTCCTGGATGTGATTGTGTTCTGGGAGGCTAAGAGGCTCCCTCTGGCTTTTCCCTATCCCGTGGAGATGTCACCCCTGTAATCCCAGCACTTTGGGAGGCCAAGGTGGATGATCACTTGAGGTCAGGAGTTTTAAGACCAGCCTGGCCAACATGGTGAAACCCCATCTCTACTAAAAATAGAAAAATTATCTGGGTGTGGTGGCACATGCCTATAATCCCAGCTACTCAGGAGGCTGAGGCAGGAGAATCACTAGAAGCTGGAAGATGAAGGTTGCAGTGAGCCAAGGTCGTACCACGACACTCCAGCATGGGCAACGGAACTATCTCAAAAAAAAAAAAAAAAAATTGCCTCTCATCCATTGTGCTCTGTGCTTACCTCTTCTGCAGTGCTGTCTTAGTGACACAAGGAATGATGAACAGACTTCCCTTCCTGGGGCCTCTCTATACATTTTGCCTGCTCTGCATTCCCCTGCTCAGACATTAGACTGATAAACATTTGGGGAATGGAAGAGGGAAGAATTCTAGAACCCACTAAGGAGGCATGCATGAACATGCTTTTCCCCGAGACTTACTGACCTCAGGTAAACAGTCAAATGGTTAACTACAAATCTGATTTATGTCCTGACAGAGACTGAAAATATGGGGGGTTTGCCAGAACTGTGAGTTATGCTTTGCATGTTTGTTTCCCCAGCAGCACTGGCTTTCTTGACTTTATTTTTCTGTCTTGACTCTATCTTCACTCATCAAGTTATGACCTCTCAGTCACCCAGACTTGCCCTTGGTGATGCAAGACTTTCTCTCTTTCTCACCGTGGGGAACAGCATCGCTCCGCTCCATCCATCCTGTTTCACGCCTTTCCAGCTTAGTTTTAAATCCTTACTGATTAATTCTGTAATTAAATGATTTAGATTATTTTAGGGATACAGAGGATAAAATGTCAATAGAAAGAGATCTTACTGAGCTCTGTGTTTAAGGACAAAACTAAATACTAGTAACAATTATTTTGTCTGCTTGACTTGTTCACAAAGTATCTTTATGAAGGTACTTATTCATATGGTAGCAATGCAACCAAATTATGCATATGGCATAAGCTAAAATTTACCTTCACAAATACTTATTTGATGAAAACATGTTCTCAAATTTTACGTGTAATTTATTCACTGATAATTAATGTAGCACTTTGGCCCGCTATGTAACATTTTGCAGTTGATCTATTTCTGCAACTTCCATTGGCAGTGTCTGTGAACTAGGCTCCCATGATATGATGTGGGGATACATTTTCCATAACTGGTGTCTGGTTCCTCGCTCTTGCTTGGTGCCAGTTCTCTCTGTGAAAAGAGAGGTGCTCTAAGAATAGCTAATGATTCTTTATTGGATGTTTTCGAGAATGATTCCAGACCCGAGGATTCCCAAATAAGATGTGAATACTGAAAATACCTTATACCTTTAGTGGTGCCTATAGTGCACCCATGGGATAACAGAGACTAAAAGTGTTTTCTGAATTTGAAATTCTCTTTATCAGAGCATTCTTTTATAACCATCTCTATGTGCATTCAGCAAACATCTACTGGTTTGTTGCCAGGCACTGTGCTAAGTATTGGAGGTAGAAAGATGAAGAACATGGAAACCCTGTCCACAAGTTTACAATGAAGTAGATCAGAAACATGCACGAAAATGATTACCATTCCATGCACCATGTGCCACCACATGTACATATACGCACTCACATTCAGGGCCGGCTTTATGGGTGTATGATTTGTGTTGTTGCACAGGACCCTGTGCTTAGTTAGATGGGGCCCATACTTGGTCTAATCCTCCACTGTTGCCATGTTGAAATTCTTCACAACTTTTGAACAAGGGCTTTATATTTTTATTTTACTATGGGCTCTGCAAATTATGTAGCCAATCCAGCTTATAGTCATACCTTCTTCTTTTTTCTTTTTTTTTGACTCTTGGCTCTGTTTAACACTGTTAGCAAACTCAAGGGTTTGAACAATCCCCTGTGCAATAGAAATAACATATTTAACATGTTTACACATCAGGCTTTGGGCTTTTATTGATGTTCCAGTAGTGTAGCTTTTGTATTTCTATTTTAAGAAAACAACCTGTAATCCCAGCACTCTGGGAGGCTGAGGTAGGTGGATCACGAGGTCAGGAGATCAAGACCATCCTGGCTAACACGGTGAAACCTCGTCTCTACTAAAAATACAAAAATTTAGCCAGGCGAGGTGGCGGGCGCCTGTAGTCCCAGCTACTCAGGAGGCTGAGGCAGGAGAATGACTTGAACCCGGGCGGCGGAGCTTGTAGTGAGCCGGATCACACCACTGCACTCCAGCCTGGGCGACAAGGCGAGACTCCGTCTCAAAAAAAGAAAATAAAACAGTATATCTTAGACCCTGGTCACCAAGACACAAAGTTAAATTTGAAAATGTGGTAATTAGGCCGGGCGCGGTGGCTCAAGCCTGTAATCCCAGCACTTTGGGAGGCCGAGACGGGCGGATCACGAGGTCAGGAGATCGAGACCATCCTGGCTAACACTGTGAAACCCCGTCTCTACTAAAAATACAAAAAACTAGCCGGGCGACGTGGCGGGCGCCTATAGTCCCAGCTACTCGGGAGCCTGAGGCAGGAGAATGTCGTGAACCGGAAGGCGGAGCTTGCAGTGAGCTGAGATCCGGCCACTGCACTCCAGCCCGGGCGACAGAGCGAGACTCCGTCTCAAAAAAAAAAAAAAAGAAAAAAAAAAAAAAAAAAGAAAATGTGGTAATTGTGGTAAATGGATTTTCTTTTTTCATTGCTTTAGTATACATGTTTTCTCTTTATTTGCATCAACTTTTATTTTAAGTTCCAGGGTACATGTGCAGGATGTGTAGTAGGTTCATTACATAGGTAAACATGTGTTTGTTGCACAGATCGACTCATCACCCAGGTATTAAGCAGAGCATCCATTAGCTATTCTTCCTGATGCTCTTCTGCCCCCATCCCTCCCTGACAGGCCCCAGTGTGTGTTGTTCCCACCATGTGTCCATGTGTTCTCATTGTTCAGCTCCCACTTATAAGTGAGAACATGTGGTATTTGGTTTTCTGTTCCTGCATTAGTTTGCTGAGGATAATGATCATGTCCCTGCAAAGGACATGATCTTGTTTCTTTTTATGGCTGCATAGTATTCCACAGTGTATATGTGCCACATTTTCTTTATTCAGTCTATCATTGATGGCCATTTGGGTTGATTCCATGTCTTTGCTATTGTGAATAGTGCTGCAGTGAACATATGCATGCTTGTATCTTTATAATAGAAAAACTTATATTCCTTTGGGTATATACCCAGTAATGGGATTGCTGGGTCAACTGGTATTTCTGCTTCTAGATCTTTGAGGGATTGCCACACTGTCTTCCACAATGGTTGAACTAATTTACATTCCCACCAACAGTGTAAAAGCATTCCTTTTTCTCCACAGCCTCGCCAGCATCTGTTGTTTCTTGACTTTTTAATAATTGCCATTCTGACTGGTGTGAGATGGTGTGTCATTGGGGCTTTGATTTGCATTTCTCTCATGATCAGTGATTCAACATATCTTTGTTGAGTGCCTAATAACTGTCAAGCACTGTTCCAGGTGCAAGGATGTATCATTGGGCAAGACAGCAAAACTCTCTGCCCTCATAGAGTTCATATTCTAGTTGGTGGGGAGAAAACTTAATAATCAAGTGACGTTATGTTACATCATGTTTGAAGGTGGTAGGTGCTATGGAAAAAGCAGAGCAAGGGAGGGAACATCAGTATTCAAAGAGGGAGTCCAGTTTGAGTAAGGTCAGGAGCTGTGGTGTAAAACGTCTTTTCCGTGTGTTTGTCTTTAATAGCGTGACTTTACTATTATAACTAAAGAGTTTCACAAAGCCATGAGAGATATGTAGAAACCAATGAGGTGTCATATTACTATCTTTAAGAATTGGGGGCGAGGCATGGCAGCTCACACCTGTAATCCTAGCACTTTGGGAGGCTGAGGCAGGAGGATTGCTGAAGCCCAGGAGTTTGATTTCTTCTGCACCTCAGCCCCAAATTTCTCTGGTTAATAATTAATCTTGGTCAACTAAATTGGAACAAGCTGGAAACACCCATTTGTTTGGAAATCCATAAACACTGTTTAACCCTGGGAATAATGAGCATAGTTATAGATATAATTAAGTAAACCTGACCCACAATACTCTATTTAACAGAGTGATACCCCATCTCTACAAAAATGTTGTAACAAATTAGCCAGGTGTGGTGGTATGTGCCTGTGGTCCCAGCTACTTAGCCTGTGGTCCCAGGCTGAGGTGGGAGGACTGTTTAAGCCCAGGATGTTGAGGCTGCAGTGAAAAAAAAAAAAAAAAGAAAGTGGAGGTCTTCACAGAACAGGAAAAAATAAAATAAAAAAAATTCTTGAATCCGATCTACTGAAATCAGATGATACAGCCCAAAGAAGCAGAGAAGGAAGTTAACTGTGCCTGAAAAGAGATGAAAAGAGCTCAAATCTGAGGGAAGAATTAAGTAATATGGAATTTTAGTCCAGGGTTGTCAGCTGGGAGGCCTAGTCTTCTGTATGATGTATAGATTCACTGATACAATGACTAAGATTCCACACGATTTATCAGTTTCTTGGGTAAGAAACTGATTTCTTGTGCACCTCAGCCCCAAATTTCTCTGGTTAATAATTAATCTTAGTCAACTGAATTGGAACAAGCTGGAAACCCCCACTTGTGTGGAAATCCATAAACACCATTTAATCCTGGGAATGATGAGCATAGTTATAGAAATAACTAAGTAAACCTGACCCACAATGCCCTATTTAAGAATCATCTATTTGTACATGTTTGGGCAATTTAAATAGTGGCCAAATCAAGATATCTAACAAATAGGCCTCATGATTCAAATGTAAAATATAGTTGATATCATTGTGCTTCAAAAGTTCTAAGTTTACTAACTGTGTAAACAGTTTTAATATATTAATAAAATCTAAAATTTGTCAAGCTTATGCATTAAATTTATTTCATTTATAAAAATATATTTTAGAAAGGTTCTAGTGCTTAGAGGCAGTTGAGGAACATAAGAGAAATCAAACATGTTACATTTTGGTATGCAGTTTAAGGCAATTAATGAAGTTATAGAAGACTCCTTATGAATGGTTTCTAAATTTATCATATTATACATAATATGTTATACATAATTAAGATATATAAGATTATAAATCTTTAAAGATCTTTATTGAATTATAAATTAAATTTAAAAGGTTAGGTAAAATGTAAAGAGTTTTGATTAGTATCTTTAATAAATCATAATAATTTTAAAGTCCAAAGTAGCCATAAATAGTTTTCCCTGTGCCTAAAGGCTTTTTCCTACCGTTAAGGACACCTGAGTTAATTTCACCATTTGAGCTAGAGATCGTGATAGCAGTTGAGTTTGGGAATCCAACTTGCAGTTTTTTAAAAGGCCTAACTTGCTCTTTTGTTAATTATAAGACAAACAAGGCAGGGCTGGTGAAGATTCTCTGTTTCCTTTAAAATGCGTGGTTATGAAGGATTTTTCAGAAACTAAAAAGATTAATTTTTATCCAAGTAATACTCCAATGCTTGAGATTCCTATAATTAAAAATACATTCATTGAACACAGGCGATCCAAGACTTTTGAGGGATAAAAAGAAAGGTTCTTTATCCTACTGGATTTTATAGTCTTTTTTTTTTTTGAGATGGAGTTTCACTCTTGTTGCTCAGTCTGGAGTGCAGTGGTGCCATCTCATGTTACTGCAACCTCCGCATTGCTGGTGCAAGCTATTCTCCTGCTTCAGCTTCCAGAGTAGCTGGGATTATAGACATCCACAACCATGCCTAGCTAATTTTTGTATTTTTAGTAGAGATGGGGTTTCACCATGTTGGCCAGGCTGGTCTCAAACTCCTGACCTCAAGTGATCTGCCCATCTTGGCCTCCCAAAGTGCTGGGATTACAGGCTTGAGCCACCATGCCTGGTCACATTTTATAGTATTGTTAGGGAGACAGGTATATTTAATAATGACTAAGAAAGAGTACAGAATATGATAAGTGCCAGGAGGAAAATCCAGGCGAGATCCAGGAGTGGAGCACAGAATTTCGTTTAGGGAGGGTTTGGCAAGGAGGTGTGGAAGTGTGTTCTGGAGGAGCAGCCTTTGAGGTGGATGTTGGAGGATATTTAGAGCACCTACAGGTAGAGGTGAGGTGGGAGGGCAGGCAGCCACACAAACCAGTGCTGCCAGAGATTCAGGGACTGGGACGTGAGAGGCATGTGTAGGGAGTGATGAGTGTGAATGGTGTGGCTGGAGCCTGTTGAGATAGGGATGGGGAGGGGAAGTCAGGCTGGATAATTCTATGCTCACTTTCAGCTTCCCCAAACACTGTTCCAAACCTTACCTCCAGTCCTAAGAATGCCTCTTCTTCCATTCAAATCCTCCCTTTGAGACTCAGTTTGAGACTCACTTTGAACTGGTTTGTTCCCTTACTCCAGCATGGTACCTCCCCTAAAATTCTTGTCCACACTAGTCCTTTGTCAGGTAATCACATATTGTGTTGGACAGCTTTCATGATGAATTATAATGGGAGAGGAACACTTATTCCCAGCTCCTCTTGTTTCCAGGAGGGAGGAATTTTTCCCTGAACACTCTGGCTTCTCACGCTGATTGGTGAGACTGGGATAAAAAACTGGGTGGGCATAGATTGGCCCTTTCCCCTCTCCTCCTCTCTCCGGAGCCAGGCTGCCAGATATTATAGTTTGCTTCTTTGCTTGAGAAGGTTCCTGGGGACAACTTCAACGTGTGTTTTTGACTAGGTGGGTTTGTCTTATTCTGGGGTTTTGTGTTAGAAAGTCCATTATTGCCTCACAACACACATTTTCCAACCCAGTTATTCACAACAATGAACGTACTCTAAATTTCCATCTTCCTGCTCCTTACCTATTTCTTAATTGATTTAAACATGGTTATGATAACTCTAAAATAAATATTTTATCTCTACAATGAGACCACTCACACAAATAGGGAAATAATATGTGCTTTTTTTTACCCCTTGGGTCACTCTCTTGTTTTTTCAGGAAACATTTGTGGTTTGTCTGCCATATCTTCTGTAGATAGATACTTTTTTTTTTTTTGTATAGGATTATACTATATATTAGGACCATACTATAAAAATGTTAAGGGCCCAAATGTTTGTTGACTGTATGTTAAGGAATTTGGACTTTACTTCATAGGCAAAGAAAATTAATCAAAAGTAAATAAGACAAGGTCAAAGTCTCCCTCTCCTTTCTTGGCTTAGAGATCAGGTTGAAAATGCAAGGGAAACAGGAGTCACTTTGGCTTCACTGCACATTTATGTATAAATCACTGGGTGTTCCCTGCATGCAGGTTTTCTAGGACTAGCATAAAGATACCACAAGGTAAATCTAAGGAGTGGAAGGGGTGATGGCAGCTGCAGAAAAAACAGGCTGAGAATATTTAAAACAGATTCCAATAAGTGTGTTTCAGCAGAGAATAGTGGAACACTTAGGCATAGAAAGTGACAAAAAGGACTTCCATGTGTCTACCTTTTGCTGTTTTTCTTGTCTCCTTGCAAGGTACCCTAAAAATCACGGTAACTAAACAAAACGTTTATTGATTTTTATGCCGCTTGTCTCTTTAAGGCAATATTCATTGGCACAGCCCGGCTATTTTGACAGGTGGATCCAACTAGATCTAGAGTCTTAAATTTATTGTATCAAGATACAAATTATGACACCTGATAGTTGACAGTAAAACTATAACCTGGAAGGCTCACATCATTGGATTTATTTACAACAGAGGAATGCAACATGTCAAATAGCTGCCTTATAGATGAATGGAGCCAGAGACAAGGGAAGAACATCGTTTTACTCCTCTGCCTGGGAAAATTTTAGCCCTGCTGGGCTATGTCTGGGAAAAGATTCCCATTCTGGCTTCCTGCTGCTAGGAGGATTGGCCTAACTCAAGGCAGAATTCAGCTCAGAGCACTGAAGAGTGGTGCACACAGACCCTCCAGGCAGGGTGCATGGGGCTCCACCCCAAAATCTGCAGCCCGATACTGCATGATGCTTAAAAAAATAGCTCTCTCTCTCTTTTTATTTTTAACCAGAGGCGTTTCATGTAATGAAAACCAAAGTCTTTGTGGTTCTTCTCAGGATGGTGTGCTACTTGTCACAATGTGTTTGCAAAATCAGAAGGAGCCTGAATGAACATGTGTGTGTTTAATTCCCCGGCCAAGTCCACCACCACAGCAGGGGCTGGCGCTCCGTGTGATATTGGTTTTCACCAGCTGTTTGGGGAGCGAGACACATGACAGGTGGGGAAGGCTGGCAGACGCAACAGCTTGCCTTCTTGTTGCCAAGAAATAGATCGGCCAGCTACAAATGTGGTTGATCTGAGGAGTGGGATGCTTTTTGCATGGCAAGGACAGGATGGCCACCCTGACAGTGAAAGATGCCAGTGGATCCTGGGTGCGCCTGGGTGGTCCCGATTTCAACCACTGTAGGCGTTGTCAGACCATGTGACAGGTCGGTCAAACCCTGGGTCCTGATACATCCGTGGACCCAGAGAGGTTGACAGGCATCAAGTAACACCTGTTTCCTCCAAACTGCACTCAGTTGTCACAGAGTCTGAAATTCCATTATTAGGAATTCACTACTTTGGTCTTGAAGCCCTTTGTAAAAACTTTCAGGGGACCCCATTAAAGCAGCCGATTTCATAAGTAGTGACTAATGGAGAGCAAAGCACTTACCACGAGGTGAGTGAGTATCAGGAGTGAAAGAAGCCACTGAGGGCTCTGAGGCCCTCCTCCAAGACAGCACTTATGCTGAATGCAATTTCTCTTTTTCTTATTAGATTATGACCTGTATAAGATCAAACACTAAATTTTCTTTATTTTTGCCTCTCTGGTTGCTACCCACAACTGTATTGACATAGATAGGAAACTCCATGAAGAGCTGGAAGCTGAATGCAGGAAAGCCCATCCTCAATTGTATAAAATGGCTGCACACTCGCATGCCCCGACAGTTCTCTTTCTCATCTCGTACCCTTGAATTTTATGTATTGCGTTGACCAAAGAGTTCCTTGTGCAGCCAGGTTGGACCAATTTCAGATGCAATTAGTCCACTGAAGAGAAAATGATAGAAGTTGGTGGGTCCAAGGTCCCTTTTGTTTATTTGGGGAATTGGATAAAATTAGGTTATCCCACGTCATTACACTTCACTGCAAGCATACAGGTTCCCATTCAAAGTGTGTACAGTTAATCTAAAGAAAAATTCACCCACCCACAGACTCTAATTCTCCCAGCTGATAACTCACCTTTTATGTTACTAGAACAGAATATGCCTATTTTCAGGAGCACAGATTGTCAACTTCCTCCCTGCCCGTCTTCCATGTCAAATTCATTTATCATTTCATCCATCTTTTTTCTGCTTCTCTGTGGTAGAAAAAAGTGTAACGTCCTCTTTCTCCCATACTTTATACCACTTCTCCTCATTCTTCCTTCCTTTCTCCTTCTTCTCTATCTACCCTGGTGTTCTAGCTTCCTTCCACCTTTCTAGTTGACCCCAGACTTAAACAAAAACTTTTAAAAAGTCTTCCATATAGCCTTATTTGATGGTCCTTTTTCTTATTCTCAAATATGTTTAGCTCTTCCATCTTAAAAACATTTATCCTCAAGTGTGCCCTGCTTCAAGGCCTCAGCCAAAAGCCCAGTTCACAATTTCTTCTAGAAAGAGGAGTCCACAGCTCCCTGTGTGCCCAGCTTCCAGTCATCTCTTCCTTATGGCCTTATCATTTTGCTGATGCTGGTCTTGCTAACATCACCTCACAATTATCCTCTTCCCAGGTCTCTTTGTCATTGATCTCTTTGTGGAATGAGACATGGTGGACCTTGCCTTCCCACATCTTTGTGGTACACTTTCTCTTGCTTTCATTTCTGACTTTCCTGCTTTTTCACCTTAGCTTGTCTAACAGTCTGCCAGGGCTCCCACAACCCTGTACCACAGGGCAAGTGGCTTATGCAACCTAGACTTATTTCCTCACAGTTCTGGAGGCTGGAAGTCCGAGATCAAGGTGTCAGTAGGGTTGATTTCTTCTGAGGTCTCTCCTTGGCTTGCAGATGGCCATCTTTTTCTTGTATCTTCATATAGTCATCCCTCTCTGGATATCTGTGTCCAAATTTCTTGCATGTATAGGGACACCTATCACATTGGCTACCTATGTAACCTCATTTTGCTGTAATTACCTCTTTAAAGGTCATATCTTCTAATACAGTCACATTGCCACGTACCAGGGGTGAGGACTTTGACATATGAATTTGGTGGGAGGCGTCATTGAGCCCACAACACTGCCTAATGCCAGATTCTCCTTCTTTGCCTCTCTTATTTTCTGGTGCTCTCTGCAATTATCTCAGACATTTCCTTGTGTTCTGTCTACATCTGTGTTTCTTAAGAATATGGTTGTAGACTTCTGCTTACAAATATTCATCCCTTTGTCACATCCCTGACCTCTTGCATCTTCTGCAAGAAGAATCTCCCGGGAGACATTCAAGGAGTGCATCTTCTGCAGCATTCGTAGATGATTCTTGCGCACCTCAGAGTCTGAGAACTAGAACTCTGCGTGGTGCCTGGTCACCTCATTTACTGCCATGTCTTCCACTACCATCTCTTAGAGGATGTCTTTACATTTAGGGCTCTTTACCTACTTTGTAAGCTTCAAATCCACATTTCCAACTATTATGTGGACAAATCCACCCTGGTGTCTCATTGATATCTCAAATTCCACGTGTCTGAGATGAAACGCCTCCTCATTTGTCTTCAAGTCAGTTCTTCTAAAGGCCGGACCCCATCTAATGGCATTCCTGTCTACTTACACTTCAGAGCTGGAAATCGTAGTGTTCTTCTTTATTTCTCTTATTTCCCTTACTTTCTTCCCTATAAAATTCAGGTGATTCTTCCACAGAAATGTCTCTTCAGCCTGACTCTCCTCTTCCCTGTAGAACTGTGTTCCTTGTGCCGACCCTCACCACTGCTGTCTTCCTTAGGTCACTGCACCAGCCTTACCTCTGGTTTCTCATTCTCTCCACACTGCCATGCAACTCCACACGGCTGCTGGGTTCACTCATCCAAAACCTCAATGTCATCGCCTCCCTTTCCCTATTTTAAGCCCTTCTATGAGCTCCCTGTTAGATGACAGCATGCCTCCCAGCATGGCTGGTCATCACAGGAACCAGGGTAGTTTTTAATAATCAGACTCCCAGGCTACAAGGTTCTCCTGATTCATTGGTCTGGGCTGACATCCCAGCTATCTGAGGATCAGCCAAGTCTGGGAACACCTAGGAGGTGGATCCTAGCCTGCAGGATAAAAACCCAACCCCTCCACTTAGGTGGTTCCCATATAACTTAACCAACCTCCCGAGTCTTGCCTCCCTCTGCCTTCCTCCATGTCCACATGGAGGGCTTAGGTTTTTCTAAATCTGATCTAGTTTCTCACCATAACTTTGCAGTTTCTTTCACCTGAAAGTCCTTTCTTTACTATTAATTGACAAATTGCTATTCACTCTTAATGACCCAATTTACAGACCCCCTCTTTTGTCAAGCTTCCCTAGCCTTTGGTGCCCTTCAGCTTGTTATTCCTATTTCTGTAGCATAATTAGTACATCGCAATGCAATTTACCTATGCATATATCCAATCTCTCCAAAAGATCAGAAACTCAAGTATCTAATATCTAGCAACACATAACAGGAGCCCAGTAAATATTTGTTGGATGATAATCTTTTAACATAGGTGCTCTGATCTTATGGACAAAGAAAAACCCGGAGTGTTTTTGTCATGATCAGAACATGCTTCTGTTTGGAACAAGAGCCCAGCCAGGCTCTAGGGGTACACTTATTCTCTGAGGAACAGGGGACAGCCAGAATGCAACAGGCTGTGACTCAGAATAGGACTCTAGACCCAGTGAATTGACCAATGCCCATCAGAAATTAGATTCAATATCACAGTTAAAGAATGTGGATATATGGGGCCTGGCACTGCAGCTAATGCCTGTAATCCCAGTGCTTTGGGAGGCCAAGGTGGGAGGATTGCCTGAGGCCGGGAGTTTGAGACCAGACTGGGCAACATAGCAAGATCCTGTGACTACAATAAATTAAGAAATCAGTCAGGTATGGTGCTGTGCCCTGTAGACCCAGCTACTTGGGAGGCTGAGGCAGGAGGATTCTTGAGCCCAGATTTTAATGAGACTGCAGTGAGCTTTGATTGTGCCACTGCACTCTACCCTAGGCAACAGAGTGAGCTTTTATCTCTTAAAAAAAAAAAAAAGGATGTTGATATACAGAAGAGGGGGCATCACCTAATGCTATAAGAACACTAAGTCGGGTTAAAAATGTCCACATGCTCTTTGAGGCCCCTTCCCACTAAGAGGTGGAGCTTATTTTCCCACCCCTCAATCTGGACTGCCCTTGTGACTTGCTTTGCCCAATAAATGGCATGGACATTACAGGACATGACTTCAGAGTAAGGCCTCAGGAGCCCTTGTAGTTTCTGTTCTTGCCTTCTTGAAATGCTTTTTCCATAATGAAATAGAGCCCTGGCCAGCCTCCTGGAACATGAGAGCCCACATGGAAGAGAGCTGAAGTGCCTTAGCCAACAGCCCCAGGTGGCCAAAAGGCAGGTGAGTGAGGCCACCTAAGATTAGCCCATCACCAGCTGAGCTGCCACCTGACTGCAGGTGCACAAGGATGCCCAGCCAATACGACATGAGCAGATCCCAGCTGCCCCTGCCACGCCCCACTCTCACTGCAAGGACCGAAAATCATAACCAGATAAATGAGTGGAGATTTTGCACGGCCGAGTTTTGGGGTGGTTTGTTGTGTAATCAAGATAACTGGTACATGTTGGTAGGCATAGTAGTGGTATTTTGGAACAAGAATTACTGAACTGACAAGACATTTTCCACAACCTCCACAAGATAAGGGAGGCTCTGATGTTCTGTAAGCCTTAGGCAGGATTGGCTTAGGGACTGGGTGAAGTTGAACCTGAAGCTGAGATCCAGATCTCACTCTTGGCCGCTCAGAGACACCGGGGGAAACGGATTGGCTGGAAAGGAGAGTCAACAGTAAGCACCACTAAACTCCACAACCATGTTTTCAGTGACCACCTAGTGTGCTTGAGCATGTGCTGTGTGGACATGGATGCAGCCACTGTCAGATACATAAAAACATAGCTGGAACTATAATGGAGTCTTACAATGTGATCTTTTCCTGAGAACTCCTGAAAAATTATATGCTTTTCAAAGTTGTCTTTTATTGTTAGTGTCTTTAGTAGTGTTGCTTTAAGCAGCTTCCTAATGCCACACAAATCCTCAATTGTGTGTAGGGATAATTTGTAGGTATAGCCTAGTTCTCTTAAACAGAGTTATTCTGAAACGTCAGCCCCACAGTTCCACAGCTGACACAGACGAACTGGTGACGGACGCTTAAGCACATCAGCACAATCCGTAAAGGTGTGGGGGTGTTTGACATAAAGGGCCTCCTGGTTTTGGGGGCCTACTCTTCCGCAGACGCAGTGTGATACTCCTCTGCATTTCACCCCCGTGATGGCTTTTGTCTGTCATCATATCTCAGTGCATTTCAGAACTCAGCTTCTGTTGTCATTTTTTTCAGTCTTCTCTTTACAAGATTTCATTACATTTTCCATGTTTTAATCCAAACAGCCAGTGCCAAAAAAAAGAAAGAAAGAAAGAAAGAAAGTACAGCTGTGGTGAGTCATTAAAGTGATTTTTCCAGCTGTTTAACTATTATGTCTGGCCCCACAGCAGCTTCTAAAAGACTAAGAAAATGTTCTGCTTAGACTTTCTAGGGCTGAGAGTTTACAGATCACTGACTTCTCTTACATTAACAAACCCTTATTACCACCTCTCAGAGCAATGGAGCAGAGGAAAACAGGGAGGAAACGAAGGATAAAAATGTTTTAGTGTAGTCATAAAAATCGTGAGCACTGGAGTCAACAGACCTGGGCTTCAATCAGGGATCAGCTGCCGATGAACTCAGGACACTAAGTGTGTGACTTAGCCTCTCTGAGTCTGTGTCTTCATCGGTGATATGAGGGTATTATCTCAGTTACAGAGTCATTCAGGAGAGTAAATTGATTGATGTAAAAACATTTACTTCAGCAGTAACTGACGCGTAGCTCGGGCTCCAACCCGGCGATGATTTTGCTAGTCTGGAGGCCTTGTCTGCAGTCCTGGCTCTTCCCTCCCTAGCGGGGTGTGGGCTTTGCATTGTGCTTCTCCCAGCAGTTGGGGTGTGGAGGGGGAGTGCACAACAGGCTGTGGTGTTGCGCCAGATGGCCCAGGTGTATTGCTTTCATGAAATTTACAACACGGGATATTTACACCTGTCACAGCTGTCACTCACTACAGGCGGATCAGACAGCGCTCCCTGAGAGCTGAGCAGGAATCTGTCACAATCTAGCTCTGCAGAGAAGCCAGGCTCTCTTCCTTGCTGTCTGGCAGAGCGGAGAGGATGCTTTTCCATCTTCCCCACTCGGCAGCGAGCTCAGTGAAAGGAGAGTCCTGTTTTGTACTCTTGCTCCCTCATCCCCTAACACCCTAGGGAATTTAGGTATCTAGTGGGACGGTGGTTCTACCTTTAAGAGATTGCTGTGTGTATAAGAAAATAACCTGGTGCAGCTGGTGGGGTCTGGGACTAGAGTCTGGCACTAGACTTCCAGTGGTGGTGCTGGTTAGCAGTAGCTTCTTCTGCCTAAGAGTCACGGAACCTCTTCAGATGCCAGCTCCTTTTTGTTAGGAAAAATAGTATGCATTTTGAAAGAAATAATCTCTAAGAAACCTACTATCTCTATATACTTCTGATTTTATATCAGGAAGACCTCATCCCAGTTGCTAAATGAAAATATTAGACCCAGCAATAAAAAGAAAGGATTATTTCCAAAGTTCTCATAATCATGGCTGCAGTCGATCATGGGCTTTTGGTTCACAATGAGAGGAACTGAGAGAAGTCCAATTCAATACCAGTTCTTAATAGAAGCATGAATCCTTTTGTCTGTGAGCATGAAGCAAAATGTCCATATGAAAATAAGAAATAAGTATAAATGGTAGAAGGATACACGTTCCGAAAAAGTTATAAGACAATTTTACTAGAAATTAGTTGAATGTTGACAAAAGGGAGATACATTTTGATTAATTTGAAAGTGAATAAACACAAATTTTATTTCTAATCATTGTCTTATCTCAGAAGAGGTAATGTTACAGAAATATATTATAAAAACCCAATGTTCTCAAGAGTTCTTGACCAATCATAAAGTTATGGAGAAGTCCAAATTAGTTACTTAAATATTTGTATACTGTTGGGGATTTTGATTAGGGGAAAGGAGTTAATTCTAGTGATCGATTGGGATATTATTTAACATTATGTTTTATATTGCACGTTAGGAAAGATGGCGAAGGTAAATCTCACTATTAATCATTAGACAAGTATAGCTTAGCCCCAATCTTCACAGCACTTGAAGTTCTCGTGGCTTGTGGTTCAAAAGCTTTCTGACCTCATGAATGGTAGAATGGTAGGTCCATAACAATGAATGGAATCCACAAAATGCAGAGTTATAGGTACATGTTTGAAATAACATCCTCTAGCACCCTTTGACCCCTTGCTTTCCTAGTCCCCAACGGTGCTGGTAGCAGAGGGCAGCTGGCTATGGTCCACTGCACAGGATGGCTATGATGTCATTTAGGAAGCCATCTGGAGGTTTGACTATGAGCCTGTCACAACTTCACCTGTGCCATGACAAAACGCTGAAATATCGCAGATTTCTTCCAGGCCCTTAGCTTCTGCTCTAGGGACACATTAGGACTTTGAGGATCTCATAAAATGTTTCTTCCTTCATCCTGGACTCACTTTTTATCCAACACAATGCATCTAATGCATCTTGGGAGAATAACTCAGCCTACTTTCGTGCCTCCTTCTTTCATTTTGGGGTCTATGTTGAATAAAGTGATTGACATATCAATACATTTGGCATATTTGTATTATTGTGTCTTTAGGCTTCCTAGAAAATCAGATGTATACAGGCTGGGTGCAGTGCTCACTCCTGTAATCCCAGCACTTTGGGAAGCCTAGGTGGGTGGAACTCTTGAGCTCATGAGTTCAAGACAGGCCTGGGCAACACGGCAAAGCCCTTTCTCTACAAAAAATACAAAATAATTTAGCTGGGTGTGGTGGTGTGCATCTGTAGTCCCAGCTACTCGAGAGGCTGAGGTGGGAGAATGGCTTGAGCCTGGGAGGAGGTTGCAGTGAGTTGAGATCAGGTCACTGCACTCCAGCCTGGGCAATAGAGCCAGACTTTGTCTCGAGAGAAAAAAAAAAAAAATAAATAAATAAAATGTATCCTACTGTGATCAGTGGAGAAATAAACAGGGCATTTGGTTAGAAATAACGGTTATGGGATGATGTGTGATTCCCATGAAATGGTATATTAATGGCTTATTTCAATACTCTTGAAAACTTTTTAATTTTATCAAAAATCTTTAAAGTCAATAAATCTTAAAATATTATAATTGAGCTGATTCTCCCAACTGCCATCTTTTTTCCTTGAGGATCCTTAAAATCTCAGGATATTTTTTTAAAGCTGGTACTAGATGACTGTGGAGATCAGTTTATATGAGTCAAATATAAATTTATAGATGTAATTTTTCATTAAGCCTTAAAATAGCCAGAGACCTTTTTCCCTGAGGTCAGTCCATGGCAGAACCATTTTTTTTTTTCACTTTCACAAATTTTCATAACCAAATGGAGTTTGATTAGTGACATGATTTATAAACTCTAGATATAACTCTCAGCTATAGGGAGATTTCCAGTCATTGGGAACCGCTCCTTTTCATGTAGGCAAAGAAGCTGTTGCACATTGTGGCCAAGAACACATGGCTGCCTTCCGAGTTGGTGCTGATTTCGCCTATCACGGTGGTTGTGAACCACACTGCAACTTATTATTATTATGTTTTGAGATGGAGTTTTGCTTTTGTTGCCCAGGCTGGAGTACTCACTGGGAGTGCTCACTGCAACCTCCGCCTCCGAGTTCAAGTGATTCTCCTGCCTCAGCCTCCCAAGTAGCGGGGATTACAGGCGCCCACCACTGTGCCTGGCTAATATTTTATATTTTTAATAGAGACAGGGTTTTACCTTATTGGCCAAACTGGTCTCAAACTCCTGACCTCAGGTGATCCACCCGCCTCGGCCTCCTAGAGTGTTGGGATTACAGGTATGAGCCACCAGGCCCAGCCTGCAACTTATGTTGATGGGCTCCTTGATTTCAGTTCAGTCTATGTGCTGCTTCCCACCGCTGTTTGCTTAGTGATATTTACACTAATTTTTTCATGTTTGATACATAATTTATTATTTTAGCTAGTAGTTAAAACGTATACACAACTGTATATAACTTTGGATCCTTTTTATTGTTGGAAATCCCCTAGGAAGAAATAAATTTGATATTGTGAATATGGAACTGTTAAGACCCTAACACATTTTCCTTCAAGTATATCAGTTTTTTTCTGCACATCAAAACCACTATGAAATACCATCTCACACCAGTTAGAATGGCTATTACTAAAAAGTGAAAAATAGCAGATCTTGGTAAGGCTACAGTGAAAAGAGAATGCTTATACACTGTTGGTAGGAATGTAAATTAGTTCAGCCATTAGGGAAAGCAGTTTGGAGATTTCTCAAAGAACTAAAAATAGAACTACCACTTCACCCAGCAATCCCATTTCTGGGTATTTATCCAAAGGAAAACAAAACATTCTACTAAAAGGACACATGCACTCACATGTTTATTGAAGCACTATTCACAATAGCAAATAAATGAAATCAACCTAGGTGCCCATCAACAGTGGACTGGATAAAGAAAATGTGGTACATATGCACCATGGAATACTATGCAGTCATAAAGAAAGAATGAAATCATGCCCTTTTTAGGGACATGCATGCAGCTGGAGGCCATTATCCTAAACAAGTTAACACAGAATCAGAAAGCCAGATACTACATGTTCTCATTTGTGAGTAGGAGCTAAACACTGGGGACACATGGACATAAAGATGGGAATAATAGACATGGGGGCTACTATAGGGAAGAGGGAGGGAGGAAAGTAAGGGTTGAAAAACTGCCTATTGGGGCTGGAAGCGGTGGCTCACACCTGTAATCTTAGCACTTTGGGAGGCAGAGATGGGCAGATCACCTGAGGTCAGGTGTTCGAGACCAGCCTGGCCGGCATGGTGAAACTCGGTCTCTCTAAAAAAAGAAAAATTAGCCAGACGTGGTGGTGCACGTCTGTAATCCCAGCTACGCGGGAAACTAAGGCAGGAAAATTGCTTGAACTCGGAAGGCGGAGGTTGCAGTGAGCTGAGATCGCGCCACTGCACTCCAGCCTGGGGGACAACAGCAAGACTCTGTCTCGGAAAAAAGAAAAACTACCTATCGGGTACTATGGTCAATACTTGGGCAATGGGTTTAACAGAAACCCAAACCTTAGCATCACGAAATATACCCTTGTAACAAACCTGCACATGTACCCTTTGAATCTAAAACAAAAGCTGAAAAAAATAAATCCAGATTTCTTGACACTGGCACCATTGACATTTCTGGCGGTGTTATGATTGTGGGGAGGGGCTGTCCTTGCATTGTAGGACACTGAGAACCATCCCGGTCTCTGCCCACCTGCTGTCAGTAGCGTTCCCTCCCTTAGTCCTAACAACCAGAAATATTTCTAGGAATTGCCAAATGGCCCCTGAAGGGCAAAATCATTTCTGATTGAGGATGGCTAATTTGAACAGTTGCTTTTATGATATCATTTGATAACATGCAGTTTCTTAGAAATTCAGCTCTCAAATTACAGCTCCATAGATTTTTAGTGCTTAGAGAAGTATTTTAATAACATGTACAATTGTTTCATCAGCACCAACATAAAAGCAAGGTATTTTAAATATTTATCCACATTTTGTCACTGAAATTTACCACCCTACTGCTCTAAAACCTTAAACATTGAATGTTCATCGGTCAAGAAAATTAAAACTCATTGTGTCACATCACTGGGATCTTTTACTTCCTTATTTTTTCCTTTCTTCAGTTTTTAAATATTATTTTAAAATGTTGTCAAAGTCAACTTAACAGCCTTCTCCATCCCTTCAGTTTTACCACTTTAAATTCTGGAAGATAGTCTAGTTTTTTGGAATTATTTTCAACACAAACACATATAGACTCTAAGTAAGAGTTTGAAGCTCTCGTTTATGAAAACCATGTGAGTTCTTTAGGCAGTAATTTTGGAAAAACCCATATAATTGCTCTAAAGTTTTCTAGATCTTGACTCTATGCTAAAGAGTTGAGGTTACCAAGTAATGAATCTTTGAGTAAGTATACTATTCAGAGCTAACTGGTGCTCTGAATTTTAGGAGGTTCTTTTTAGACTGAATCTCCAATAACCTTCTATTGTTGGAATATCTACTAATTTTTATGAAGATATTTTCCATGCCAACCAGCTTACAACGTGATACCCCATGTCTTGCTACATTTGTTAGGGCCTCATCCCTCTGTTTCCATTAGATTTTGCCTTTTTAAATGTCTCTTCACCTTTCGACAGACTGTTCTTTCTGCTCAAGCTGCCTTCTCCCTCTTGTGTAGCAAACTCCTACTCACACTTCAAAGCCCAAGTCACTACTCAACTTCTCTATGAAACTATCATACATGTCTCCAAAGAATGTCAGCCTCCTCTTCCTCAGACTGCTAACAGCCTTCGAACTTTTCTCCATATTTCATTTACTCCACTTTATTTCATTTGCAAAATTCTCTCCTCCAGCAGGCTGGGCACTCCTGGGGGAAGGAACTTCATCTTTTTCAATATTGGTGGCTCTGGCACTGGTCCTTTCTGTCTGGGACTGTTCTGGTTCTGTACACACAACTGTCTTAAACTTCTTGCCAGTTACCCTTGTCCTTGCCATTCAGGGCAGGGCAGGGTTCTCATATTGATTCATGAAGGACACTCTCTTTGTTGGGCGATTTGCACAGTGGTTATGATAACTAATGGTCCTTACTGTTTCTGTTTGATTAAAATAGAGGCAGCCTTTTCCCTTCATTCCTTTCTAGAGGCTCTTCCTGTAGAAGAAATGCTATGGAGAAATTCCAGAGTTACTGCAAGCACTGCTAGCAGGGATTAGTCTGAATCAGACCATCATGTTCTGTTAGTCATAGTAATGGAAAGAGAAGGGCTTTGATATTCTTGCTGGTGCAACACAATGAGGACAGGGACCAGACAGAAGCTCGCACACATCTGGTTGTTTAATATTTTTTGTAATTTATCCGGGACAATCTGTCTCATTTTTGAAGATAATTGGAGAGAACAGATATGGAGGAAGATCTAGACAAAAAATAAAATAAAATAAAATAAAACAAGAAACAAACAACTAAAAAAATCAACTTGAAAATGAAAGCTACACAATAGAATATCCACTGACCCTGGTCCTAAAGAAGTTCATTCAAGCGGGGAATATTTAAAACGCAAAAAAGAAACTCAGACTTCCCTGTTCATGGAATACAGTTATAGCCACTGACCAATATAGTCTTGAGACAGAGTGAAAGATAGTGAAATACACGCCTGAGCTGTTTTCTCAGAGGCTTTGACTTTGTAGCGTGGCTGAGATTTCATTTGCTCTGTAGCTCTGGCTTCTGGGTTGCAGGGGACGAGGAGACTTTGGGGAGGTTGGAGAGTTGGGGAAAAACTGGCAGCTAAGCAGCTTGCAAGCTTCAGGCTTCTTCTTATTTTCTTCCTTAAAGGGACTCCCGGAAAAGGAGTGTTTTAACTGGGGAAGCCTTGGCCAGGTTTGACCTGCTTCTCCTTGCAACCTCAAAGAGCCCTGCTCTCACACTGGACTCACCCTAAGGTCAGCTTTAGACCTAGTGGTTGTAAGTCTGCATCAGGAATGGAACTGTCTCAGCACAAGGGAATGGCTATTTTCTTCAGAGTCCAACTGTAAGCACAAAATGCTATGATTTCCTCAAGCTGCATCCACACTGGTGAGCGTCATGGTTAAGATTAATGATCCGACTTACTCGTAAATTTCAGGTTGACTAAGAATCAGGAATTTTAGGGTACTGTATGGCCCAGTACAAATATTGTAGGGCAAGAAAATACCTTAGTCCTTCCTATATTTTTTCCTCATAATTTAGCTCTTTGTCCACCACAGGATGCAGCTGAATTGAGCCAAGCATTAGTGGTGGGGATAAAAATAATGCTGGAATCACTCTCTCCCATTCCAACTTCCACTGTCTTCATGTGCACAGCTCTACTTTGTACAACAGTGTCAGTTTTGGAACCAAAGTTCTCCAACATATTACCAACTGAAATACAATTAAGTAATTTTATTTTTTTTTAGAGACAGGGTCTTCCTCTGTTGCCCAGGCTGGAGTGCAGTGGTGTGATCAAAGCTTACTGTAGCCTAGAACTCCTGGGCTCAAGCAAACCTCCCACTTCAGCCTCCCTAGTAACTGGGATGACAGGCTTGTGCCAAGCCTGGCTTTTTTTTTTTTTTTTTTTTTTGGTAGAGATGGAGTCTCACTAGGTTGCCCAGGTTGGTCTCAAACTCCTGGGTTCAAGGAGTCCTTCCACCTCACCCTCCCAAAGTGCTGGGATTATAGGCATGAGCCACTGCACCCAGCCACAATTAAGTAAAACTTATGATAAGTCTCTAAAGAGCAATTAAGAGGGTAAGAAACTCTTTGGAGCATGCAGTTTACCACTAAAGAATCACGGCTTACCATAACCTTCTTCCACTGGAAGAAGGCTAGAGACAGCCTTGTCTCAGTAGGCTGAACCCACTCAGTTTGGAAAACCCTTACTCTTCCCCAGGTCTTACATTGTTTCCACAGGCAGGGTCCTGAGCTAGAGCTGTTCTTGACATGTGAGGGGTCTTCTGGGTCTCCTGACTTGGAGTACAAGTTGATTATGCAGGTGACTGGGGTCCAGACTTTATCTCCCTGTGCTCCGAATGCACCCCACACCTCCTCTATTTTAACACATTTCCCAGTTGATTCCAAGTGCGTGCTCATTCATCTTTCCCCCCACTAGACAGTAAGCCTGATCTGGCTCACTCGCAGTTAGCTTCTGGACAACTTGTGGCATCTAATAAATTTTGCTCAACAAAATTTATGAAATAAATGAGTCTCTCCAATTTGAATCCCAACTTTCCTTGTTATCTTGGAAACTGCCATGGGAGCTGTGTCTGAATGCAGTGATGGGTGAAGGTGATACACTCCAATCTCCAAGTAACATGCCAATCTTTATGTTTCCAGGTTAGGTAGCTTGACCGCACTGGGGGCTGAGCTGGTCTCCGTGAGGTTGGAGTGTGCAGACTTCATACCGCCCATCCACCTGCCCTTCATTTCTATCTTTCGAGAAGCCTATAAACTGAGATCAGAGCTACAACCCAGCTGAACTGTGTCCCCTCTACCTGTTTTTGTCACATTTCTATTACTTGTTACATTTTTTCCCTCAAAAATTAACTTCCAAGACTTAATACACCCAGAACTACCCCCAATGGAAGGCGATGAGAGGGCATGGGTGTGTTTAGCAACTACGAGTTGTAGTGGCTCCATTTGAAGCATTTCAAATGTAACACTGGGATTAGAATGTACAGGGCTCAATAACTTGAGCGACTGCTCACCCTCCCTTGCCCAAAAAGAAGGGAGCTTATTAGAGGCAGTACTTTGCCTTAAAGAGTGACTGTTGTTCAGCGTATTTCTATCAAGCACATAATACAACTATCTCTCTCACTCTCTGTCTCTCTGTCTCTCTCACTCTCTCTCTCTCTCATATAGGCTAACCAAGTCCTGAATTCCATCGTCTCTCAACTGTTTGATCCAATGATTGTTATTAAGCAGTAAACCCACACCAACCGTGCAGTCATTGTGCTTCTAAAAAATGTAAATGTCACTGTTTTGGTCTTTAAAAATTATTAAGCAGAGAGAAAGATAGCAATTTCCAGTGTTTGCTCGGATGGTAAGATGCAGGAGAATTCACATTACTCTTGAGAGCTGCCATTGGTTAGCTGGAGGGAAAAAGGATATCAATTATACATAATCTAAGAAGCCTCTGCATAATAATCAGGCCCAGTAGGGGCTTTGGGGCAGCTTCGTTATTCTCTTGTAAACACAAGAGCCCAGATAGACATGTCAGTCAGGAGTAGCGGCAGCAATTCTTCCTTTTTAACACCTTCACATTCTATTGCTTCAATATGCAAACAAGGCTGTTTAGCTGAGGGTAGAGCGGTGCTAATGAGCTCCCTGCACTAACCCTGAAGTAAAAAGGTTCTGTTTCACAGCTGCTCAGAGACAGCTCCTCTGGGCATGCTCAGGTACTGGAAAATAATGCCTTTTAAACAGAGAAATGCCAATCAGGATTTTGTGCATACTTTCCCTTTTCTCTATGTGCTAATGCAATTACCTCATAACTTGTGAACTTCCAGTGCATTTGTCTGGTGTTTTCTCCCTAAACGATATGTTTGGAATGTGGATGTGGAAGGAGAACGCTTGCAATATGCAGGAACTGGAAAAAGTAGGCATTCTCTTAAAGCCTAGAGGACACTACCTCAAAGCCAATGCTCACGTTTCCGCCTTCAAGGTGGACTGTTCTTTTATCTCTTTTTCCCCCCAAATATTATTATTCCTTTTCTTCCTGAGGTCACTTTAATGACCTGAATGGACAATGCAGATCAGGACAGGCTTCTCAAGCTGCAGGGTTTGTGCCCCAGCCTCTGTGGTTTGGGAGCTACTGTGGGTCCCGGGCTCTGGGCATTGCTCCATCTTGGCAACTCCATAATTGGCTGAGCAAAGACACACAGGACCGAGGAGAGGGGGCAGGGAGGGAGGGGCTTCACATAGCAGTTGACAGTTTCAAATCAAGACACCATACATGATGGTTTTTCAATATCCAATTATTCTCATGAATAAAGAAATCTCTTGCACAGAAATATTCTTCCAATCCCCACTGGGGTAATTTACCATCTACAGAAACCACTCAGCTTTGCTGGCTAAATAGCACAGTCTGTGATTTCTTGTGTAATTATAGGACCTCCTCCTTCTCACCATTAATTCAATCTCAGGGCCATGCCTTCTAGGTGCCTGACATGGGAGACAGGGCCCGTCCATTGTGCCTGATAAATGGATGTTAATACCAGCATGAATATCCTCCACTCTTAGCCAGCGTCTTAACTCTTTCCCATAAAAAGAGGTGCCATGTTTCCTGTCCCTTAGTTAACCAATCAGTGGGCAGGTTTCTAACCACCGTCTCCGTTTATGACAGTACAGTCAGGCACTACACAGTCAGCAAGAAAGTCTTCCTGCTGGAATATTTCAGCATTTCAATTATTTATTACATTAGCTTTATGGCATATCACAACCTATTTGAGACAGGTAGAGTGAACTCTCTTCTGCCACACAGAGGCTCATTAAGTGGCCATCATGACTGGTCAGACTTAATTGTTTTACACCGGGTAGTTCTCTGTCATGATTTAAATCCCTAGTAAAGCAGCTGACCCCAATTCTCAGGGTGATTTGGTTCCCCCACCTAACTTGGAAAATCAGAGCCAGCTGAGAGTTGGCTTGCACATTTTAGCATCTGGTAAAAGCGTGCAAGCTGGTGAGCTATGCAGGGAACAAGTCATTGGCAATCGTGTGTGAAAACAGTTAATTAATTGTTTACCTCTGTTAATTTGTTTAAACGATAATAGAATTGTTCACATTATTTTGAAGATGTCTCCTTCATGTTTTTAAAACTGTCTTTATGTCTTCCACATGTTTATAAAAGGGAGTTATAATCATTTAGCTACTCATTGTTTATGATTAGAACCTAATGTGCAGAACCAGATTAACAATGCTATTGTAACCAAATTCAAATGCCAAGTGCTTTTGGCAATGATTGCATGTACATCTGACTGATATATAGATAGACAAATGCATAGATATAGATATAGATATAGATCAAGAGAGAGTGGGGAGGGAGGTTCCTGCTCTGTCACTCAGGCTGAAATCAGAGGTGTGATCACAGCTCACTGCAGCCTTGACCTCCCAGGCTCAAGGAATCCCCTCACCTCGGTCTCCCAAGTAGCTGCCACCACACCTGGATAATTTACAAAAAAATTGTGGAGATGAGATCTCACTCTGTTGCTAAGCTGATCTTGAACTCCTGTCCTCAAGTGATCCTCCCGTCTCGACCTCCCAAAGTGCTAGGATTACAGGCATGAGACACTGCGCCCGGTCTGACTGATATTGTAAGGTCATGTTGTTGGTTCTAAGTAAAATGATAAAGATGTTCAGCCAGGTGAATTTTAGGTTTGTGAATGTTCTGCTGTGTTGGTGTAGTGTTTAGATTTGCCTTCTTATGTATACGGAAGAGTACAGCCTGTGGATGAGAATGCAGACTTTTGAGCTGGACTTTTTAAATTCTGACTCTGACTTAGTGGCTGTGTGATCTGGATCAGGTTAATCAACCTTTCTGTATTTCAGTTTCCTCGTCTGTAAAATAGGTACAGGAATAGTGCCTACCTCATAGGGTTGTTGGAAAGATTAAATTACTGAATATATAAAAAGCTTCTTTTAATGCTACACATTGGCTGCTGTTGTTGCTCATTGCTGTAATATATAATAGCCTTAGTGTTGTTTACATGGTGGAGACATCTAGGTTGTCTTCTCATGTGATTATCACCATATAGTAATCTGGATTTAGAATTTGGTGATCAAATGCTACATCAACAGTTTGTCTTCCTGACAATAATGAATCCAATCTCATTGTCGGTAATACTGATATTTGTAGATCTGGAGTGCATTAAGGTTTGCATCAAGATGAAGCACCTATTGATGGATTCACCCATTGCTTCAAGCTAAGCTCTTTATGATGGCTAAAAGAACCACAGACTAATACCATTTAGTTCATTTTATATCATTCATGCACCCCTTATCATGCTAGATATAATGTATATTGATATAATTCAACAAAGAATAATGATGCTGTGTCTATGACTTAATTTTCTCTCGTCCTATAAAGTGGATTTATCTTTTGATCATATGTTCTGGAATGGAAGACACTCTTAGCAGAATAGGAGTTATAATAACATACATAACACATTCCAGTCTGCTTTGAAGGAAGAGAGCAGTTTTTCAAGACAATGCAATCTGAATGAGCTGCAGCTTGACTCCCCTCTTTTGCTGTATCCTGGATGTGAATAGGAGGAACCAATGAATCTTGCAAAACTGGTGTAAGTTGTTGTTAAAAAAATTATTCTCCTTTTTCATTAAGTGCCATTTGCTCTATAATTTAAGGGGCTGTTACGCCCAGAGTGAATTTGGGGAATTCAACAGTCTTCTCCATAAAGGGGAATCTCTGACAGCCTTATAATTAGCTGGATGATGAAGTAAAGGTGTGCTGACATTAACATACTTTATTCCAACTATCAAAGGGAGGGAAGGAGGGGAAAAGGGGAAACACTTCTGTTTTGCATTTTGATCAGCTCAGGGAGCTTTCCTTTAATTGGAGGATGGATATGGCAGGAGGGTTGAAGAACTTAGAGTATAAATGACTATTTTTGAAAGACGTCTTCAAAAATAAGACAGTTGTGTTGAATGATTTGGGGATCCTTTTTTCTACCATCTGGAAATTAACCATGTATTTAATTCCACAGGTTGATTTCCTTTGTTCCCCCCACAACCACCCACCATGAGATTGGACAAGTCTAGTGGGTAGTAGTCTAGAGGTGATGGATCTTCTAGAAGGGTTAAAATCAGAGCTGGCTTAATGAGTGTACAGAGGGGTCCCACACATGGCTGAATGCTTTCCTTCACTGCCTTAAAATTCTTAATAGTGTTTGAACAAGGTATCCCACATTTGTTTTCATTTGCTCTGTGCCCCACAAATTATGTGGCCAGATTTGGTTGCAATCAACATTTGGACAATATTAATTCTCTTTATTGCACACTGTTTTTCTTTCTTTTTTTTTTTTTTTTGAGACGGAGTCTCGCTCTATCGCCCGGGCTGGAGTGCAGTGGCCGGATCTCAGCTCACTGCCAGCTCCGCCTCCCGGGTTCACGCCATTCTCCTGTCTCAGCCTCCCGAGTAGCTGGGACTACAGGCGCCCGCCACCTCGCCCGGCTAGCTTTTTGTATTTTTTAGTAGAGACGGGGTTTCACCGTGTTAGCCAGGATGGTCTCGATCTCCTGACCTCGTGATCCGCCCGTCTCGGCCTCCCAAAGTGCTGGGATTACAGGCTCGAGCCACCGCGCCCGGCCTGCACACTGTTTTTCTAAGATAACTAGAAAAAATGCTTACATGTTAGAAATGTTGTTGAAATATCTGATGACTTAAGCTCTCTTACATTTAGACTGATATCTCTCCTTATATCTTTTCTGCCATTGAAGTTAGGGATTAGATAGACAGAGAGATCAAACAAGGCAAGGAGAACTCAAAAAAATTCGGTCACTTCAGTGAGTGTTGGTGTATGGGGAGAATCAAGTGAGAAGTGCTTTTAGAAATAGCCATGCAGGTATGAAGGAACTCTAGCATGCTGGGTGAGTGGACATGGCTTGGGGAAGATTGACAATACCTAGAGACACGTCAGCCTTTGGGTCAGAGCCTGTCTAACCTCATGGGGAACTGACAGGTGGAATAGGAGAGAACTCTAGGCTCCCACTGGCATGGGCAGGGTTGCAGAGAATTCAGACATTTGAATTCTCACGGAGGGGAGGCTGAGCTTCTGAGGGTGGAGGTTAGGGTCAGAATGGAGAGGCCAGCATGTGTGTGAGGGACTCTGAGATGGGAAGCAGACAGTTAGGACAATGGGCTTTGCCCATGGAGCCAGAAAGTTACCCTGCGAGGGTGCATGGCGCTGGGCCACATATCTTAGTGGTCAGATCTAGGATCTTAGCAGTCACACCCATCTATCAGGGATCAGACCATGGCAGGCATGCTCAGCAAAGGCCCCAACGATCCAGAAGACAAGCGAGAATTCTGCATTGTCTTTGCCTACATGATCCTGAGGACTGTGAGCGCCAAGGTGAGGACCTTGACAGACAGATTAGTTACTAGGAGGAATTATTTGCATACTGAATAATTATGAATATGTCAGATTTGTCTAAATAGATCTCACCTGCTCTCCCATCTACTGTTCTCCAGTAGAGAGGCTTACGTGGAAGACTAGATCTGTTATCAAAAATAAATTTTAAATAAAAGCCACATTCTTCTTGTATATTTTGTGACAAAATATGTACCTGTGAAGTATTTGTTTTAAAGATAAAATGATGAATTCTGGCATCTAGTAGGTGTGTCTGGTAGACCTCTCATAATGTTCCCCATGATCTCATCTCCCCATTCTCTCTCTTCCTCTCTTTTTCTTTTCCTTCCTCCTCCAATGCCGTAATTTGGGAATTACTCTGAAAATAAGTAGGAAATCTGTGATCTTCCTTTACTCCTTATATTATTATTATTTTTTCATATGGAGTCTGGCACAGTGGTCCAGGCTGGAGTGCAGTGGTGTGATCTCAGCTCACTACAATCTCTGCCTCTCGAGTTCAAGCGATTTTCCTGCCTCAGCCTCCTGAGTAGCTGGGATTACAGGTGCCTGCCACCAGGCCTGGCTAATGTTTTTGTGTTTTGAGTAGAGACAGGGTTTCACCATGTTGGCCAGGCTGGTCTTGAACTCCTGACCTCAAGTGATCTACCCACCTTGACCTCCCAAAGTGTTGGGATTACAGGCGTGAGCCACCATGCCCAGCCTACTCCTTATTTGTGAAGAAAAATTGACTTTGTTATATTTGTTTGCAGGCAGACTTTAGTAGGGTAAATATTTGCATAATGAGGGTTTTTGGTTTCTTCCAATTATATCCTCAGCTATGCCTGCAGTGTTTCCCCCATCTACACCTGGGACAATATTTGTATGAGGTTACAGAAAACCAGTGGTTCTCAAACTCTGCTGCACATTAGGGTCACCTGGGGAGCCCTTAAAAGTACAGATGTCCAGGCCTTGTTCCATTCCAATTAAGTCAGAACATGGGGTGGGGAGCAGGCACCGGTATCATGGTTTTTTTAAAAAATTCCCGAGAGATCCTAGTGTGCAACCATGCTGAGAACAAGAGTTCAAGATAGCAGTGCTTTCCAAACCCTCTTGATCATAAGAATTACCCATGGTCTTTTTAAACTATGAAAATTACCTGGCCTCTTCCATAGAAATTTGGATTCAGCAGGTCTAGGTTTGGGGCTGACTGTGTATTTTTAACTAACAGGCAAAAAGAACTGGAGGAAGCAGTTTTTGTGTAGTGCGGATGAGTTTTTGGGGGATTGGTGAGAATTTCTGAAGTTGTTTTTTAAGGGAGACAAAATAAGAAAGTGAGAAAAGAGAAATGGATTAAGTGCAGCAGTAATTTATGTGTGTGGATTTCCTTCTTACCTTCTGAGAGAAACACAAGTGAAGGACTGAAGTTATTTTACAGTTTCTTGTGGAAGTGAGCTGTGTTTTACTGAATAAGACATCTCTCTCATACTGGACTATATGAGTCTAATGCAGTTTTAAGGAGGCAGAAACATTTTTAGATGAAGAAGGCGATAGAGGCTTGGGAGTTTTAGGTACACCAGGAAAGTTTGAAGCAGCAGAATCAGGGAGGGACCTCATCACAGATATGGTACAGAGGTCCTCAGCTGTGTGTGATAATGACTGAGCTAGAATATCCTCAGTTTCTAGTAGCCCCTGTCTGAATGGTTCTGTGATTTTTTGCCAGGATTACTTAGCCACACAGTTGTAGCAGTGGAGGAAGCAGAAAGCTAGATAAATCCAAGGATGGAATTTTTCAGGAGGGTAACATCGGGCCTGAAGGCAAGAGAACTGAGTGTGCTGGAAACAGGATGATTATTTGGGGATGGTAGTTGCTTTAGCTCTCTATTGCCACAGTGTTGCTGCCTAGCAAACCACCACAATCCTCAACTGCATGCATTGGTAAGTTCTTTTGCTTATGGGTCTGGGATGTAGGAAAAGCTCTCGTTGTTCATGTGTCTGTGATGCGGTAGGTGGCCCTGCTGGTCTTGGCTGGATTTGTTCGTATTTCATGGATTTCCTGGCTGTCTGCTGACCCTGGAAGTTCTCAGCTAGGGTGACAGAATCAAAGCATAACATTGAGACAAAGGTACATGGCAGAGTATGCACGAATGGCAGGTGGAACACTGGGGCTATTTTTGTTGTCTACCACAGTAGCTACCGATACATTTTAGCATCTTTTTGAAAACATTTCAATTTATGCTTTAGATTCTGGGGATACATGGGCACGTTTGTAACATGGGTATATTGCATGATGCTGAAGTTTGGGGTATGGATGATTCCATCACCTGGGCATGTGCGTAGTACCCAATAGGTAGTTTTCCAGCCCACACTCCTCCCTTTCTCCCTCCTCGGGTAGTCCCCGCTGCCTATTGTTGCCATCTTTATGTCCACATGTACACAATGTTTAGCTTCCACTTACAAGTGAGAATGTGCAGTGTTTTGTTTACTATTCCCACATTAATTCACTTAGGATCATGGCCTCCAGTCACATTCATGTTGCTGCAAAGAACATGATTTTATTCTTTTTTATGGCTGTGTAGTATTCCATGGTATATATGTATTACATTTTCTTTATCCAATCCACCATTTGTGGCCATCTGTGTTGATCCCATGTCTTTGCTGTTGTGAATAACACTTTTAGCATCCTTTGAAAGCATACTTTTATAAGGGGCTACTTTGTACAGATAAAACAAAATATGGGGAAAAGTAATTCAGATCTTTTTTCTTTAAAATGCTTGATATTACTACCTAATAAAACTTTAACCATCTTAAGCAACCAAATCAAGAAATACTATTTTTCCATTGTTCCCTTTTATTATGGGCCATGTGTGTACATATCTCTTTTATGGATATCAATCAGGATTCATTCAGCATTTTTAAGATATAAAATGTGAGAGTTAAAATTAAATTCTGCCTCTCTAAAATCATTCTTGGTATTAAGTTTCCTTCAGGACATTCTTTTTTGAAAAATGAATTAAGATATGCAAAAGAACTTTGTACTTTGTCTTCACTATAAAAGCGCCTGGAGTGAACTTCTTCTCTACTCAAGCTAAATTGTTAATTAGTACACCAAAGATGTGATCTTGGAATCTTCCGATAGCCAACATTTATGAAAATAGTAGTCATTGGTCTTGATTAGATTTATGTGTGTGTGCAGGGCGGTGAGTAGGTGGGAGGGCGACTGGCAGCTTAGAGTAATTTTAATGTGTTACAAAGACTAGTGTTGGCCAGGTGCAGTGGCTCATGCCTATAATCCCAGCATTGTGAGAGGCTGAGGAGGGCAGATCACCTGAGATCAGGAGTTTGAGACCAGCCTGGCCAACACGGTGAAACCCCATCTCTACTAAAAAATACAAAAAAAAAAAAAAAAAAATCAGCTGGGCATGGTGACAGGTGACAGGTGCCTGGTGCCTGTAATTCCAGCCACTTGGGAGGCTGAGGCAGGAGAAATCACTTGAACCCGGGAGGTGGAGGTTGCAGTGAGCCAAGATCACACCACTGCACTCTAGCCTGGGCAACAGAGAGAGACTACATCTCAAAAACAAAACAAAACAAAAGACTAGTGTTGAAGAATTTGACAGTGGTTGGCTACCTAACAAAACCAACTAATACCTCTTTAATTCAGAATTTCTAGAAAGGTATGGCCTCATCTTGAGACATATTCTTCACCCTCATATGCACATTTGATTTCTCTACAGCTGACACTGTTTAGGAGCCCTATTATATACTTTCATAAACTCTTATCCTTCTTCTGTTATAGAAGTTGCTTGCAATTCTTGGTGTGATTTAACTGGGTTTCCTTCCCTACTGGATGGTGAGATTCATGGGGGCCAAGCTCTGTGAGCTCTGCTCATGTTACTGGAGTCTCAGCCACTGACACACAGCAGGGCCTCAGTGAACACTGTTGCATGAACAGGTGCATGAGATCCTTCTTCACAAGGACAAGGTAGGTACCTCCCTGCCTTGAGTGATTTAAAGCATTTTAAGACGTACTTTGCTGCCTCTAGATATTTCTCTGGTTAGATCCCCACAAAGGTATCTGTAACATTAAGCTCTGGGACCACGTGAGAGCAGACTAGCTGCTCACAGATTCCTGAAAGAAATGCAAAACCTTTTCTCTGGCCCCAGGTACTCAGCTTACTTTTTTCCCCTCCATCTCTTTTTGCCTTGCCAACATGGAAACTGGAAACCCCATGGAATTATTTCTCCCAGCTCTTATCTCTGAGGGTAGAACTCAATCACCACCCACCCTTAGTTTCTGTTTCTGCAGAGCCAGTTGCAATAGAATAGCAATAATTTGCATCTCCAAGCTTCTGTGACCTGGATGCATGGCATTTTCTGAGACTCTGGCCTCAAGGGTGCACAGCTCCCCTGCAGGTTGCCCCTCTGAGTCTCTGCTGAGCTTTGGGCTGGACAGCTCTGGCTTCCTGGCCCTAGGGACATCCCTGTGATTGACATAGCTTGGCTTCAGTGAAAAAACACAAAGTGCCAGGTTTTTCACTTCGGTTTATTTTTTTCCCTTCCTTTGCAAACAGAAGAAAAACTATTTTCCCCTTGTGCTTTATCAAAAGATATACATATATATGTTTTAGTTGACATATTTAAAGGAAGAGAATAGGATCACTTCTTTCCACAGCCTCTTAGCTTGTATACAGGGCCTTTTTTTTTTTTTTTTTTTTTTTTTTTTAAATATCCATGCTTTTAATACATGTGGAAACACACAGCTACAACAGGTTTTTCAATTCTCAGAATTTTTTTTTTTTTTTTTCTAATCTGCCTCCAGCACTGGCCTAAGCCTTTCCAGAACTCTGAGTGAACATTACTGGAAGCCTCAGGAGAAAGTCTCCAGCTAGATCTGCATTTGTACAACTGTCGGGATTTTGCCTCTTTTTAAGTCTTAAATCAGCCATTGACAGGTTTGCAACATAAAGCCAAGATGGAACTCTCCCAGGTATTCAAGCCTGGAAACAAGTAGAGATAAACAAAGATAGTAGCGTTTGAGGCAAACACACTGTCTTTAAGCTAGACTGGAGTCGGTTTGGGTAAGTACTTTTCCAGGAGTTTTGTTAGTGATCTGGGGAAGGCCGAATACTTTCAGACCTGCGTGTTTCCTTCTCTGACCTTTATAAATAGGAAACATCCAAACAGGATGTTAAGGAGATTTCCTGTCAGCTGTAATGAAGCGAAAGGGATGGGATGGAAGGTTTTTATTCCTTAGTCTTCAACCTGTTCTTAGATATCTCTTCCCCCCGCGATAAAGGCCCAAAGGGAAATTTCATCTTCTTGCTGCTGGGTTGGGGCAGGTGGTCTAGAAGTAGGTGGTGAAGTTAAAGAGAAACAGCCTTAAACTATTTTTCCCTCCCTCTCTCACTTCCTTCCTTCCTTCCTTCCTTCCTTCCTTCCTTCCTTCCTTCCTTCCTTCCTTCCCTCCTTCCCTCCCTCCCTCCCTCCCTCCTCCCTCCCTCCTCCTTCCTTCCCTCCTTCCCTTCTTCCTCCCTCCTTCCCTCCCTCCCTCCTTCCTTCCTTTTTGGCCACTCCTTGTTTTCCCCCAAATCATCTTGTTCTTTTATTTTTGGAGGTGGTTGTTATTATTTAATGAAATCTGTCTTTTATGGTAAGATCAACAGCAGCATGTCAAAAGCATGCCTACTAGGTTCTTTGGTTGAGATGACTTCGATATCCTAAACCCCTGTGTATTATTATAGGAGAATGCACTGTTAATTATCAGCTGATAACTTATTTATTATGTACTTACTATAATGTTTGTTGAACCTGTAGGAAATATGTAAGTGAATAAAATATAATCCCTGCCTTCAAGAAACTTCTAATTTAGGGAAGAAAAGCAATACACATCTAAAGAGATAACTGTACCAAGACAATTAGTACCACGTGTGACCTAGACAGGGAGGCGTTTAAGGGCAGCGCTGGCACAACATGGCCCCTCACAGCTCTGCTGACTATTTTTTCTGTGCTTGTGATCACTGATAGTCTGTGGCCTGGAGCTTCTGTAAGAGTGTTAATCATAAATATCAGATTTCTGTTTGTAGCAAAGCTGTGAAATTCAGCACTAGCAAGGTATTTCAAAGTTCCAGATGAAATCCCTTGAGGTACCATGTGAAAGGACCCATATTTGCTAAAGCGACTTGGAGTGAAATTCAATGTCTGGCAAAAGATCCCCTCTGGGTGAAGTATGGGAAGTGCTCTCTCGTCTCCCCTCTCTTTTATTCTCATTCCCTTTTTGTCTCACCTCTCCCTCATTTCCTCTGACCCTTTTGCTCATTTTAGTAGCTTTCCCAGTCTAATTGGGATCCCCTGCAACAGAGGGTCAGCGAAGGCTGGAAGAGAAAGGAGGGATATTCCGAATGAGGAAGGCAGGATCCTATTACAGAGGCAATTTGCCCACAAGTGAAATTTCATGTCTAACAAATATACTGCCCTATTCCAAATTCACTGCAATTAAAACTCAACTACATCATCTAACTGTACTCAGCGAAGTAGAGTAACTCTTGGGATATAATTTTGAGTGTTCTCATTATAATTGCTAAATCATAAAATCAGTCAATTCACACTGGGTCTGTAGAGCATTAATATCTAATAATGAAGTCCTACCATGGTGGGAATTCTACTCAGTTCTTCTTCCAAGATATTTCCATTAACCCTTGATGAACAAAATATATAGAGTCTCAAGGAGTCAGATTCTCCGGTTCTTCCGGATACTCAATTAGTTTGTACAAGGTAATATTTAAGATGACTGGGCAAGGCTTCTGTAGGAGTGGAAGAGGCTGAAAGAATCATAGCAAAGCGGCCGGGCGCGGTGGCTCAAGCCTGTAATCCCAGCACTTTGGGAGGCTGAGACGGGCGGATCACGAGGTCAGGAGATCGAGACCATCCTGGCTAACACGGTGAAACCCCGTCTCTACTAAAAAAAAAAACAAAAAACTAGCCGGGCGAGGTGGCGGGTGCCTGTGTCCCAGCTACTCGGGAGGCTGAGGCAGGAGAATGGTGTAAACCCGGGAGGCGGAGCTTGCAGTGAGCTGAGATCGGCCACTGCACTCCAGCCTGGGCGACAGAGCTAGACTCCGTCTCAAAAAAAAAAAAAAAAAAAAAAAAAATCATACCAAAGCACAAGGCAGGATGGTTGTGGGTGTGTGGGTTGGTTTGTTTTTATTTTAGAACTTTGAAGACAACATCGTGGAGCAGAAAAACGGGGACACAGGACACAGGATAGGTATATACCTGCTGGAAAGGTATGACCTCTTTTGGGTTGGCTTTTGATAGGCAATTAGAAATGTTAGAATTACATTGTAGAACTTTGAAATCTAGTTATGAGGTGAAATACGTGGAAGTGAAATGTAAAAAGTGACTCTTTTTGACACCATTGGTTGTTGTTGCAGCTGAAATAGAATCCTCTTTTTGTTGGTGATACTGTTTACATAGAGGTAGATTTTCCTTACACATATTTTTCTTACACTTTTCATAGCTGTGGGATGAGTGTGATTTTTTTATTTTATAGTTTAAACTCAGTGGTGGTGTAGGTCCCAGATCTCCTGGGAAGGAGGAAGAAACCTTAATCTTCTCTACCTAAGTGGGTAAGTCATTCTCTGTGTCTCTAGTCATAGTTGTTTCCAGAGCTCTGGGCATGGGAGAATATATAGTGATCTCTGGACAGGAAATGGCTAGCCCTCAACTGAAGCCATCATCACTGAAGGTGAAAAATCTTAACTTTAACAGTAGAAACCATGTGGTTGTCAGGTTTTCAGGAAAATAAAGAGGAGATTAAATGTGTGGGTGGCATGGGAGGGGTGAGTTGGTATGGGCTGGGAAAGGCAGAAACAACTTCATTTCCCTGAGCAGTTTCCCATTGTAATCAATGTGTTGGGTCAGTACCAACCTCTCTACCTGGGATAAAATATTTAACGCATGTTTCTGTTAGCCTCGAAATATGCTTTGCCCTTTTAAGTTTGTATTTGTAAGCTTGGGGTCTGGATTACGCCCCAAACTAGTGGTCTAGCCTTAGGCCAATCTCTTCCGTGAGTTTTATATCCAGCTTTGGGTGGAGCTACAGCCTCTGAGGACCCAATTATCTGAAATTCTCAGAAGTGAAACAAAATTCAGGAGAGTGATCAGAGAAAAGGCTTCATTTTTCCCCTCGCTGTTGCCCTAGTCCTGGGGAAATTAACATAGTGGACGGTTATCTCTTAACTTCTCTAGGCAGTTGACTGTACAAAATGGGGGAGTAAGGCATAGCCGCAGGTTCTCTTCCTGCAGACAAGAATCTGGAAACAGATCGTCTCTTTTATAAAAATATTCCACAATGACCAATGTGAAGCAGCCTTACCGAGAGCATGCATTCTCAGCAGGGGTGACTTATCACCCCCAAGGAGCAACAACTGCTCCTTGAGGATGGGGCAAAACAAATCTCAGATACTCAGTGGTGCATAGGCTTCCAGGGCGCCAGAACACACAGCGCTGCTTCAGAGCACGTCACCAGCATTCAAGTGTTATGGATTGAATGAGGTTGCAATTAGTAAAAAAGAAATCTCTAATAAGGCTCCCTAAGGGAATCATAATAAAAATATGGTTAAAAAGCACTAGTCAGCCAAGCGCGGTGGCTCACGCCTGTAATCCCAGCACTTTGGGAGGCCGAGGCGGGCGGGTTGCCTGAGCTCAGGAGTTCACGACCAGCCTGGGCAACATGGTGAAATCCTGTCTCTACTAAAATACAAAAAATGAGCCGAGCGTGGCGGCATGCGCCTGTATGTAGTCCCAGCTACTTGAACCTGCGAGGCGGAGGCTGCAGTGAGCCGAGATCACGCCACTGCACTCCAGCCTGGGTGACAGAGCGAGACTCTGTCTCAAACAAAACAAAACAAAACAAATAAACAAACAAAAAACAAAACAAAAAAAGAAACAAACAAAAAAGCACTGGTCCAGAGTAAGGTATGATTTTAGGAGCTACAGTATTGATATCTTTTTGGGGACACTTCTCCATGTAGCGTTAACATAATTCGTAAATTTTTCAAAAGAAAATAGAATCCAGGAATTTTTGATATAGAAAGAGTTCAGTATCTAAAACAAACAGTAAGAAAACTTTTTAAAAATAATATCGTCCTTGGAGCACAGGAGTCTTCCTGTCTCTGATATATTCTCTTGAGCACATTTAAAAAGAGGACGATGTTCAGATCCAAGAGGCTGGACAGAAACAAGTGCCTGTAATTCTTTCTGATGTGTTAACCCTGAGGATGAAGGTGAGCTGACTGTCTTGGTATCTATAGGAAAAAGATCGATTATCTGGTACACAGTTCTGTATGGGTTTCTGAAAGTGGACACATTTTACCTTGGATCTAGACTTTTAAAGTACATATTGGTAAATGTTGAGACAATTGAGAACACTTCTTCTGTTTTATGATGTAATATAATCCAAGACATTTGTCTGTATTTATAGAAGTTCTTTTCAGAGTTAACCAAATGAAACTCTTTAAAAACATTGCCATTGCATTTCTAATGATTTTAATTAATTTCGTTAAATATTATCTGTCTTTTTATTTGATAAACTTGATATACAATATCTGAACTCTCTAGATTTTACTCACCATCTATTTGTTTGCTTTCACAGAATAATGAAATTGTATTATGTTTATGTATATTCAAAAGCATTGTTTAGAAATGATTTTACTTTTATAAGAAGGTGTTAATTGTTTGATTCTTATTAAAACCTAGTAGTCGTTTCTAGAGAAATCATCAATAATGTTGTAGGAGAATAGTATTAAAGATAGAAAGCTTACACCCCCTGATTTCACCAGAGGAACTTGAACTTTGATAAATGAAGGCTTGGCTCTACTTCTGCAGAAATTGCAAAATAGGCAATTCTGGCCTAAAGTGAAGTGAAAGTTGTTTCTGTTTAGATTTAAAAATTGTGAAGCAAAATCTTATAGGCCTAAATAGGAGTTAAAATAGACTATTATCTTTTGCCCAATGGATCTCATAAAAATAATTGGACAGGTACTGAAAAGAAAATTCTTTAATGTCAAATTTCAGTCTTGATCTTTAATAATGCTATAGCAGGAAAACTATGAAGGATCTTAAGAAAACTTGCCTGAAAATAAATCAGACCTCTGATTTCCAGTCTGGTATATAAGAACCTTGGAAGTCATACCATAACCGCATCCTAATACCAAGTAAAAAGCTGAACAAACTGAAAATCAATAACTCTTCATAGAACCTTCAGACAAGGGAGGACATAGGGCAAGCCTCTGCATCCTAGACTGGAGGGACAGACAGGAAAATACAGAGAATTACAACATGCCAAAGTGGAGAGCCAGAAGCAGAAATGTCCGGGGAAACCAGCATGAGGGCATGGAAACTTGAACTGTAATTAGTGAACTGCTGAAGGCTCAGGGTGGACATGTCTGAGAGTCAAGAACTCCAGGGGCCTGGTCATAGGGGCACCCTCCTATCATTGCAATTTTGTGCATTTCACCTCTAGGATCTCAGCTCTTCTAAGTTCTCACAGTGACTATCTGAGAAAAATCCTCTCATGCTTCCAGCAGAGAAGAAAAAGTAACCATTTTGAAATATGTCAGAAATGTCTGTTCTTGAAAAGGTCTGCCCACAGGGGAAACTGTCTTACCAGTGCCTAACCAACCAGAGGGAAGGCAAATTCCTATTTCCAGCCCCTTCTAGCAATTCTGTCTCATGTAAGTGGGGAGAAAGCTGAGAAGCACTGGTAAAGTCCACAGTCCAAAGGCACAGGCTCACCAAGACCTAATCATAAAACTATAGAGCACTTTCCTTCCCTCTGCCCCTTACTACTACATCACTACATGTCTAATTACCAGACTTTCTTAAAAAAAGAAAAAAAAAAAACCACATAGGGTCTTGCTTTATCCTCCAGGCTGGAGTGCAATGGCACAATCATAGCTTACTACAGCCTTGAACTTCTGGACCCGAGTGATCCTCCTCCTTCAGTTCCCTTTGCAGCTGGGACCACAGGTGTGTGCCGCTATGCCTGGCTAATATTTTTATTTTTATTTTTTGTAAAGACAGGGTCTTGCTATGTTGCCCAGGCTGTTCTCAAACTCCTAGCCTCAAGCCATCCTCCCACCTCAGCCACTCAACATGCTGGAATGACAACTGGGAGCCACGGTGCACAGCTCAGACTCCCTTTCACCTGGTATATCATGTCTAATTTCTAACAAAAAATTACAATCATGCTAAAAGGCAAAAAAAAAAAAAAAAAAAACCACCCAAAACCCCAAAACAACAAAGAGTTTCAAGAAACAGAGCTAGCTCACAGAACCATATTCAGATATTGCAGGCATATTAGAATTATCAAATCGGGAATTTAAAACACCTATGATTAATATGGTAAAAGCTATAATGGAAAAAATAGACAATTTGTAAGAACTGATGGGTTATGTAAGCAGAGAGATGGAAAGTCTAAGAAAGAATCAAATAAAAATTCTAGGGATCAAGAAACTAACAAAAATGAAGCATGGCTTTGAAGGCTCATTGGCAGATTGGATGTGGCTGAGGAAAGACTTTTGAGCTTGAGGATATGTCAAGAGAAGCTTCCAAAAATGAAGCAAAGGGAAACAAGACTGAATAAAAAAAGGAACAGATATCCAAGAACAATGGGACAACTAAAAAGGATGTAAATAAGCATAGTGGAACCCCAGAAGAAGAAGAAAGTGAGAAAGGAATAGAAGAAGTATTCAAAGCAATAATGAATGATAATTATTCTAAATTAATATGTGACACCAAACCACAGATTCAGGAAGCTCAGAGAACACCAAGCAGGATAAGCACCAAAAACCTACATCTAAGCATATCATATCTAAACTGTAGGAAACTAAGGATAAAAAAAAATCTTTGAAAGAAGCCAGAGGAAGGTAAGGGAAATCTTACTTACAGAGGAGTAAAGATGAAAATTAAGCTGTCTATTCAGAAGCCATACAACCAAGAAGAGAGTGGAGTAAAAAATATTGAGAGGAAAAACTGATCATCCTAGAATTCTGTGTCCTGTGAAATTATCCTTCAAAAGTGAAGTTGAAGGACTTTCTCAGACCAACAAAAATAAAGGGAATATGTTACCAGTAGACCTGCCTTACAAGAAATGTTAAGGAAAGTTCTTTAGAAAGAGGAAACATGATGTAGGTCAAGGAAACTCATATCTACATAAAGGAAGGCACAACATTAGAGAAGCAGTTAGTGAAGGTAAAATAAAAATTTTTACTTTTTAAAATTCTCAATTGATCTAACAGATAACGGTTTGTTCAAAATAGTGATAGCAACACTGTATTGGATGATTATAGCTTATGTATAAGTGCAGTGAATGACAGCAATGGTACAAGAGACAGGAGAGAGGAATCAATAATATTTTGTTATACTCCGAACCTAAAATCAAAGTTTTTTGAAAAAGATATCTGCCCTACTTGTGAAGTCATATAGTGCTATTGAAAATGGATTTGGGTTAGTTATAAGTGTATATTGGAAACAGCAGGTTAACCACAAAAAATGTAAAAAAGAAGAAGTATAATTGATATGCTGAAAAAGAGAGAAAATGGAATCATAGAAAATGCTCAATTAAAGCCACAAAAGGAAGAAAGAGTGGAAAGCAAAGATAGAAACAAAGAACAAAGGCAATAAATAGAAAACAATAACAAATATGGTAGATATAAATTCAACTATAGCAATAATCCCCAAATATTTGGAGATGAAACAACATAATTCTAAATAACACGTGGTTCAAACAAGACATTTCAAAAGAAATTTTAAAAAATTAAACTACATGAACATACACGTGATTAAAATTTGTGGAATATAGCAAAAACAGTGTTTAGAGGAAAATTTATAGCATTGAATGCATATATTAGAAGAGAAGAAATATCTAAAATCAATAATCTAAGCTTCCACTTTAGAAACTAGAAAAACAAGAGCAAATTAAATCCAAAGTAAGCCGAAGAAAATAAATAATAAAAATTAGAGCACAAGTCAATGAAATTGAAAACAGAAAATCAATAGAGAAAAATCAATGAAATTAAAAGCTGTTTTTTTAAAAGACCTCTTTCTATGAGGTCAGGATTGGCCTAAAGTTAAACCAAAGACATTATAAGAAAGGAAACTACAAACCAATATCTCTCATGAACATTGATCAGAAAATTCTCAACAAAATATTAGCAAATTTTATCCAACAATTATAAAAATAATTACGTACCTTGACCAAGTAGGATTTATCCCACATATGCAAGGCTAGTTTAATAATCCAAAATCAATTTAAGTAATCCATCTCAACAGGCTAAGAAAGAAAAACTGCATGATCATATAAATAGAACCAGAAAATGCATTTGCAAAATTCTACACTCATTCATGGTAAATCTTCAACTTGACAAAGACATCTACGAAAACCTATAGCTAACAACACACTTGGTGAGAAACTAGAAGTTTTCCTGCTAATATCAGGCAAGTGGCAGAGGTGTTCTTTTCTCATCACTCCTTTTCAAAAGTTTTGGGAAGTTGAGCTAATACAATAAGATAATAAAAGGTATACTAATTGGAAAAAATGAAACTGCCTTTGTTTGAAGAACACATGAATATCTAAGTAGAAAATCTGAAAGAATCAACAAAATACTCCTTGATTATAGCAAGGTTGTAGGATGCAAGGTTAATATACAAAAGTTAAATATTTTCCTGTATGCCATCAATGAACAAGTAAAAGTTCCAATTGAAAACCCAAAATCATTTTCATTAGCACTTCTGAATATAAAATACTTAGGTATAAATGTAACAAAATGTGTACAAAATCTATACGAGGAAAATGACAAAACCCTGGAAGAAATAAATAAATTGAGAGATATTCCATGTTCATGGATTTAACGGCTCAATGTTGTCAAGATGTCACGTTTTCCCAACTTGAGGTATAGAGTCAACACAATCCCGATCAAAATCCAAGTAAAATATTTTTTGGGTATGAACAAACTAATATTAAAGTTTACATGAAGAGTTGAAGATCTAGAATTAGCAACATGTTACTGAGGGAGAACATTGATGGAGGACTGTCAGTACTTGACTTCAAGACTTCCTATAATCGATGCTAATCACAACAGTGTGGTATTGCTAAATGAATGACCAGTAAATCAATGAAACAAAATAAAGATCTCAGAAATAGACCATAAATATCATCAACTGATCTTGGGCAACGAAACAAAAGCAATATAATGGAGCAAAGATAGTCTTTTCAACAAACGGAGCTGGAACACTTGGACATCCACATGCATAAAAATAAATCTGAATATAAGCTTTATGCTCTTCACAAAAATGCACTCAAAATGGATTATAGACCTAAATGTAAAGAGCAAACTTAATAAAACTCCTAGAAGATAACACGAGAAAATCTAGGTGACCTACAGTATGACTATGAATTTTTAGATTCAACACCAAAAACCCAGTCCATGAAAGAAATAATTGATAAGCTGAACTTCATTTAAAAACTTCTGCTCTGTTGAAGATCCTATCAAAAAAACATAAGCAACAGATTTGGAGAAAATATTTGCGAAAGATCTATCTGATAAAGGACTTTATCTAAAATAGACAAAGAACTCTTAGAACTCAATAATAAGAAAGTAAACACTGTGATTTAAAAATGGGCAAAACACTTGAACAGGTACCACACCAAAGGAGATATACGGATGGCAAGTGAGCAATCGAGAAGATGCTCCACATCATATCCCATTAAGGAATCATAAATTAAAACAACAGTGAGATGCCACAACAAGCCTATTAGAATCACCAAAATTCTAAACACTGGCAACACCAGGTGCTGGGGAGGATGTGGAGTAACAGGAACTCTCATTCACTGCTGAAAGTGGTACAGCTATTTTAGAAGGCAGTTTGGAAGTTTCTTACAAAACTACACACTCTTGCCATATGATGCAGTAATCTGTTTAGCATGTACTCGAATGAGTTGAAAACTTACGTTCATACAAAAACTTGCACATGGATGCTTACAGCAGCTTTTTAAAGAATTGCCAAATCTTAGAAGCAACTGAGTTATCCTTCAGGAGGTGAGGGGATAAACACATTGTGGTACATCCAGACAATAGAATATTATTCAGTGCTACGAAGAAATTAGCTGTAAAAAGACATGGAGGAAACCTATATGCATAATACTAAGTGAAGGAAGCCAATCTGATAAGGCTGCGCACTGTATAATTCCAAGTATGACATCCTGGAAAAGACAAAACTATAGAGGCAGTAAAAGAGTCGGTGATTGCCAGGGTTTAGTGAGGAAGGAGGCATGAATAGTCAGATCACAGGGCAGTTTACATATCACTGCCCATTTATCAAAATCCATAGCATGTACAACACCAAGAGTGAACCCTAACGTAAACTATGGGTAAACCATGGACTCTGAGTGATGACGATGTGTCAGTGTAGGTTCATCAATTGTAACAAATACACCACTCTGGTGGAGGATGTTGATAATGGAGGTTGGGCATGTTGGGGGAGGGGTAGAGGGTAGATGAGAATTCGCTGTACTTTTTTTCTCAGTGTTGCTATGGGACTAAAACTGCTATAAAAAATTAAAGTCTATATAGACTAGTATTGGTGGCTCACATCTGTAATCCCAGAATTTTGGGAGACTGAGGTGGGAGGATCTCTTGAGGCTGGGAGTTTGAGACCAGCTGGCAAAATAGTGGGACCCCATCTCTACAAAAACAAAAATCTAGCCAGCCATGGTGGGGTGCATGTGTAGTGCTAGCTATTCCGGAGGCTGAGGCTAGAGGATCACTTGAGCCCAGGAGGTTGAGACTGCAGTGAGCTATGATTGTGCCACTACACTCCAGCCTAGGCAACACAGTGAGATCCTATTAGAAGAAAAGGAAAGAAAGGAGAGAAAGGAGGGGAAGGAGGAGAAGGAGGGGAAAGAAGAAAAGAAGGCAGGAAGGCAGGTAGGAAGAGGAAGGATCTGTATATAAAAAAGAAAATCAGATGGTCACTCTTTTACTGGAAATCTAACAGAACAAATGTCTACACAGACTTGTATGTAAATGATCATAGCCACTTTATATCATCATAGCCCAGAATTGGGGGGGAAATTGATATTTTGGACTATAGATCCCAAAGAACTGTAGAAAAGTGATAAAACAGCGACTGTTAGATTCTGAGCAGACAGCACCCTTGGTAGATATCCAGCCTGAAGCAGAATCATCACTGAGGATGATCTGCATGTTCTTGGGCTCATAGAGGTGCAAGGGCTGAATCAGGCTTGAGAAGTGGGGCCTGGCTTGCTGTGGAGATGAGCTCTGTCAATGAAAGGCTGCAGCCCTGTGCTGGACATGAGGGTTTGCTGAACTTGCTGCATGTGGACAGCTGAGCAGCGGCACTTTATACTTGGGGTACGTACACCTTGTGCTCTCTCACAGAATGTGTGATTTGCTTTTCTGTATTTTAATTCTTGTCGGGCCAGCACCTGATGGTTAAAAACCTCACCTTGTCCCTTACCGAATGTGTTAAAGGCTTTTTTCAGTCTTTCAAACTTGGATTCATTTTTGGCCTCTTCCTCCTTATTCTTGTCCCTCACAGTTCATCTTTTATCAAACACTTCTCAACATTTTCTAGCTTATTCTGTCCCTTCCTCTCAGCCACAGCCACCTCAGGCCTAGTTGAATGCATCATATTGCTCCCAGCTGCCCTCTGCCTTCTAATTTATTCTGCAAACAGAAGTCAGGATCATATTGTTTATGCTGGTTTTGATCATGCCCCTGCAATCTGATAATTCCAGAGCACATCCCAAATGCCTTTGGGCTCCAGTTAAACTTGAACATGTGACTAAGTCTCTCTCTTCTCCTTCTCTCCATTCCTCTTTCCATTTCCAAAAAAATTGATTTGGCTGTCTATGTCACTGCTACTGTTCTGTGATCACATACATCCAGTCCTGATTATGCTTTAAACACACTGCCTCTCAAATCCAGGGCACAAAATACATGGCTGCACATGGCCTGCAATACCCTCTACATTTCCTAGGCAGCCGGCCGAAGAGATCATGCCATGAATATCATTGTAGAGGGTTTTCCCTGGAACCTCAGAAAGTGACCTGATTTGGAAGCAGTCTTTGCAAGTGTCATTAGTTAAGATGAGGTCATACTGAGTAAGGGAGGGCTCCATAGCCAACACTGCTATCCTTATAAGGAGAGGAGAGGACACACAGACGCACAGAGGTCACATGTAGATGGAGACAGAACTTGGAGTGAAACAGTCATGAGCCAAGAGATGCAGGAGTCACCAGAAAATGCACCGGGCAAGGAAGGGTCCTTGCTGAGAGCTGTCTACAATGGTGTGGTCCTGCTGACACTTTGATTTTGGACATCTGGCCTCCAGAGCTGTGAAATAATAAATGTCTCTTGTTTTAAGCCAGCAAGTGTGCTGTGATTTCTTATGGCAGCTCCAGTGGTCAGGTGCAATAAAATGAACATGAACATGGACACTGGAGAAGCTCTGGTTTCAAATTTGGACATTCTTATTTACCCTTTAACCTTGTGCTGGTAACCTAACCTCTCAACCTCAGTCTCCTTATCTGTTTAAATAGGGATAATCATACAGATACACTGCATGGTGGGTGTGAAGATTAAATTAGGCAACACATGTACAATGCCAGGAGAGAGAATATCCTTTCCTCCTCTGCTCCTCACATTCCTACCTTGGTCCACTGAGGAGGAGGAGAGGTGTCTGTTCCCCTCCCCACCCAAGGAGCAGTAGAGTGCCCCTTCTCAGCCTCCTCCTCAATCCCTGGGCATCTGTTCCATCACAGCTCAGGGCCTGACATTGACCGGCTCCTGTCTTCCTGACGGTCATGGCCCCTGTGTAGAAGGTGAAATCAAGCTGTCTTTCCTTCTCTCCCACTGTCTCCTCCTTGGGAAAAGTTGTCCCATCTATTTCTTGGTTCCCTGTACAGTTTGGATGTTTGTCCCCTCCAAATATCATGTTGAAATGTAATCCCCAATGTGGGAGGTGGGGCCTGGTAAGAGGTGATTGGCTTGTGGTGGCAAATCCCCCATGAATGGTTTAGGGTTGTCCCCTTGGTGATGAGTGAGTTCTTTCTCAGTTCACACAAGATCTTGCTGTTTAAAAGAGTGTGGCACCTCTTGCTTTTCTCTCTTGCTCCAGCTCTCCCCATGTGATGTGCCTTCTGCCCCTTCACCTTCCACCATGATCATGAACTTCCTGAGGCCCTCACCCGACACGGATGCTGAAGCCATCCTTGTAAGACCTGCAGAACCATGAGCCAATTCAACCTCTTTTCTTCATAAATTACCCAGCCTCAGGTATTCCTTTACAGCAATGCAAAAATGTACGAATCCCTGCCCCCCCACCCCCACCTGGGTGTGTGGGGTAGGACTAGATTCCACACCCTGAAGTTGGTTGGGCCAGCCTCTTTGGAGTCTTCTAGGTCTTTGTCCTATTTTTGTAGACCTGACCAAGTAGGCTGATTCCAAGAAAAAGATCTACTGAATGACCAGTCCTAAGCTATGTTTTCCCAGTTGGGGTTTAGCAGATTCTTGTAGCTGGAGTTGTGGATTCTTATAGGACTGATAAGCACTGAAATTTATTTCCTGTTCGTGACTATGCTCCATGAGGAGAAGGCATGAGTAGCCCTGCAAACCCCAAATAGCCACCAAAGTCCTCAGACAGCACCAATTTCCTCATAGTCCTTACTGGCTTGCTCCTGGAAGGGAGAATATAATTTACAAAAGTGTGCATATAAATATGTAGATGGCAGTGATAACACCTGTTCATTTAACCTAAAAATATAAAAAGGGAAAGAGACTTGATGGGAGACTCACTCGTCCTGCAAACTTGGAATTACCAATTTATCTTACTTTCAGTGGACTGGCTTCTCTATCATGCTTATCACAGTGAGACCCTGGATAATGACTAATGGCCTCAGCAGGTGAAAAATGCCTCTCTTCTTGAACAGAGGTTCATTATACTGCTCCTGCCTAGGCTGAAAATTTTTGTTGGCTTCAAGTAAAAGATTCTATCCTGATAAATCCCACTGGTAAGAGAAAAAGTTTGTGTTCTCATAGTGTTGTGGAATTTCACAACATGTACCTTCCACAGCAGGTCTCAAGCTCCAAAAAAAAAAAAAAAAAAATCGATGTACCCAAAAAAAGACCATGTGATCAATTTTGCAAAAATGAGTTTGTCTTTTTTACCTCCTGTTATCTGCAAGTCTTTCTCTCTACAGGGAGCTCTAGTTTTCCTTCCCCTGCCCATAGCCTGTTTTCCATTCATGCCCCAAACAGCACTCTGCATGCTGAGGGGTGCAGGGTATGCCAGCCCTCTCATACGACAGGAAGTGCTGTGGGTTCGACCTCATCATAGACTCTTGGGGCCTGCGCTAGCCCATTTTTGCATCATTATGAAGAAATATCTGAGGCTAGGCAATTTACAAAGAAAAGAGGTTTATTTGACTTATGGTTCTGCAGGCTGTGCAGGAAGCATGGCTCCAACATCTGCTTATGGGGAAGTCTCAGGAAGCTTCCAATCATGGTAGAAGGTAAAGGAGAAGTTGGTATATCACATGGTGAGAGCAGGAACAAGAGAGAGAGGTGGGAGGTGCCACACTCTTTTAAACAACCAGATCTCGTATGAACTCAGAGTAAGAACTCACTCGTTACAGTGAGGAGGGAACCAAACCATACCTGAGGGATCCACCCTCATGACTCAAACACCTCCCACCAGGCCCTACCTCTAACACTGGGGATTACATTTTGACATGAAATCTGGAGGACACAAGCATCCATACCACATCTGGCCATCTCTTGGTAATTCATTAACTCGTTGACTTATCAGCACTCCTCTTGGCTTCTGTGTCTGCTCAGACACTGCACTCTAGCCCTTGTTCTTGCCTAAGAGCTGGGCTTTTGCCCTGCAAACCCCCTGTATCCTAATGCAGAAACCAAAACCCCACTTTATTCTCTTGATCTGTACTCAATACCTCTCCTTCCTCAGGGACCGGTTTTGCCTTTCTGAAACGAGCATTGTGTCCATGTACCTGATTCCCTCTATGTGATGCTAGGTCCACCCATGGCTGACTTCCCACCCACTGAATCTACAACCTGTCTGTATGCTGTGCTCTGATACCATATTTTTTTTACTTCATTTGTCTTCATAGTACAACAGAGGTGTAGTGGGGGATCAGGGGGCAAGGAGGCTTTCCGGAAGTGGTGAGGTTTAAGCTGATGTTCTGTTTTTGTTGCCTCCTGTGAGTTTTCCCTGAAGCAAGCTCTGTCTTTGTGGAAGTTTCAACATAATGGGATATCTGAGCACAACACTCATGGACCTTCGGAATTTGATGCTTTGAGGCTACTCACCAGGGCTACTTTTCCAGCTTCATTGCACACTGTGCCAGCATTTTCTTTCCACGTTTTGAGGTTAAGCTGCACACTGCAACAGTGCTTTCTTCCCAAGTTTTGAGGTTCAGTTGTATTGAAGTGCTTGTCGTTTCTTGAGCATTTCATGCTTTCTTACATCTCCTTTGCATCTCACATGATGCAGTTGACAATCTTGTTTGTTTAGTTTTTCCTTACTCCTTACCCTGCAACCCACCAGCAAGTTAGATGGTGGCATATGTTCTGCAAAAATCTTATCACTGGGGGTTCTCTGGTTTCTTGGTCCTACACATTCTGTTCTCACCTGTTTAGATCTTGATCAAGCACCAGGTTTGGAAATCATCTTTCCCTTTAACTGTAGCCCCAAAATGTCTCCTTTCTCAATTATAGTAGCTGTTGTCTTGACTACACATGTAGCATTCAACCATTAACACTGTTTCCTTGTTTAATGGTGATGTGTGTACACCCTTCTGGTGGTAGGGACTCTGGCTATATTTTATTTCCCTAAGACACTAGAATAGTTAGGGGTGGGGCTCTTGATAAACTAGGTACAAGAAGCTTATTTTCCTTTCTTTGGGAGAGACATGTTGCTGGTTCCAGGAGCCCCGATGACTCAGTATCCAATACCTTAAACAGTATCCCTCAGGGGTTCCAGGACGAAAGAACTCACACACCACATGCCTTAGTACTGATGGTTCCTATGGTTAGTCTGTCTTTATCACTTTAATCTAATACATCAAAGGGGACAATTTCCCATACAAATAATTGTCCTATTTAAAATTGCCCTCGATTGCATTTATCTACAGTTTCACTAGATCTCTCCATGACATATGCAGTTTTTTAGAAGTCATGGTGATTTACAAGCAGAAGGTTCTGCATTTGATGGGCCAGGGTTTCCTGGAGTTCTAATCCAAGCCCTATTCCCTATAGATCAAGCCACTATACCTCCTTTTCCAGAAGGGTAGGAAACCCAAACTCAGTCTGATGTGATTATACTCGAGTAAACAAACACACACCTTACCCAGGGGCCCCGAACAAATAACAAACAATCTGGGAAGAGGGCATGACCTCTCAGGTAGATTACCTCCTCCTCGTCATTTCTATTTTCGGTAGAATGGCTGATTTAGCAGGTCTCTATCTCCACTGGGGACTCCCGGGTTGTGCTGATGTTTGCTGTAGTTACCAGCCTAATGGCTCCTTTGTAAGTTGTTTGGATTTGCTAATAATTCCTAATGAGGATAATTAAGCAAACAAAGCAAAGGGTAGGGAATAGAGTGTGTAAATATAGATACATTGAATGATGCACTGACTGATGATTTCTGTTCATTGATTGTTAACTGTGAGAATCTACCCCAAAGATACTTGAGGTGTGAACAGAAACAGGGCGCTGCCACAGTTGCTTTTTCTGGATCTCTCTCTTCTCCTCCCTTCCCTTAACACCCCTTCCACTCTCCTTTACTTCTTTCTTTCTCCTTCCCTCCCACCTCGCTCCCTCCTGCCCTCCCTCTTCCTTCCTGTGGGAGGAGGAGTTAGGTCAGGTCAATACATTGGCAGGCGTTTTAGGGAAAGGGTGGTTATTCTCCTTGAATCTAACTAATTAGGCTTCTTGCATGGATGGAGAGTTTTAGGGGGTTGGTGGGTTAGAAAGCAGTGTGACTTGGCAACTGCCAAGGGACTAGGCGACGAAACCACTAAGAGGACTGCTGGTCTGGCTGGCAAAGGCAGTGGAGTTGGGAGTCAAATATGGCGAGGTGACAGGACAGGTCTGTGACAGACAACCACCCAGCAGAAGCACTTGGACTCAGGTGAATGGAGGCTGCTCTTTGGAAGCGATGAAAAGGAACTTTGGCAAAATGAAATGATTTCAAGTTCAAGAACTTCACAGGGGAGTGTGGAAGAAAGCTCCTGTGACTGTGGGTTTGGGAAAGAATAGAGAGGAATCAAGTCTGAGAAAAGAGCCACTGCAGTGACTTAGGGCACTTCTACAATCATGAATCAAAAGGACACAGGAGTGCTGCCCAGACAGCTGGGGACACGTCTGGTCAGGTGAGTTACCTGAGCTTGTGTGTATGTGGGTCATAGTCATCTGTATTTAACCTAGTATAAATTAACACAGAGAAAAACATGAAGGATCAGAATTCACAAGCATATGTTCCATTAGTCAAAGGAGAAACGATATCATTCCATGGTATATATGTACCACATTTTCTTTATCCAGTCCAACATTGACGGGCACTTGGGTAGATTCCATATCTCTACTACTGTGAATAGGCCTATGATAAACACATGAGTGCAGGTATCTTTTTGGTAGAACGATTTATTTTTGTTTGGGTATAAATATAATTTTAAATGCATCTCACAACTTTGATAAATAGTATTTTTAATCATCATTTGGTTTTAAGTATTTATATTTTTATTTTATTTGATCCATGAGGTATTCTCTTGTGTTTTAAAATTTCTAAATATATATGTATGTATGTATACATTTTTATGTTATATTTTTCATGATGAGTTTTATCCTAATCATGTTCCAGGCAGACAGAAAATACAATCTTACAGACTCAGCTTTCATAAATGTTTCATAGATGCTTGAAAAGAATATATATTCTTTATTTATTGAATGTACTTGTCATGTACATGTACATGTACATGAACTCAAACTTATTAATTTTGTTGTTAGTTATTTTTTGTTATTCTTTATCTTTTCTGATTTTTTCTTGCTTGATTTATCAAGTCCTAAGAGGTATATCCTGAAACTTCTCATGTGATAGAGGATTTCTCTACATTCTGATAATTTTTGCTTTACATATTGTGAATGTTATTATGTGTATAGAAGTTTAGGCTTTTTACATTTTTCTGGTGAGTTGAAACTTTGGTTACCATAAAATGACTTTTATCGAATGACTTGCACCCACCTGAGGGTGTTCTCTTTAAGGACTCCTGGCTGTTTGCAAAATTCCTGACCTAGCCTCATATTATTCTTAGAGATCCAAACATTGTTTCATGTTTTCAGAGAAGCTGTTGTGTATTTAAACATAGATCCTGGGGCTTCAGATATTAACAGATGTCCTAATGAAAGCTTCAGTCTTCAGACCTTATCCGTTTCTCTAAATTCATGCTAGCTTTGTTTGCTTTTTCTTTTTCTGTTTCCCCCCCACTCCCCTGGCTGACTTCAAATGATTCTCTTCCTGTGTATTTGAAAAGTTTTAAAAATCATTCCTTTACTATTTTATCCATCATCTATGTGTCCTTTATTGGAGGATTTCTCCATCCAAACATCTATCATGGCATTTTTCCAGGAATGGAAGTTCCATTCTCAATTCTTCACACATATATTGTGTGTGTCTGTGACTCACCCTAATTCCTTTACTTGATCCTTTCTTTTATTTAGACTACTACTACTAAGACGTTACTTTCTTTTGTTTTACTGATTATAAAGTAATTCAAATGTATGGTAGAAAGTTTGAAAACCAATGCAAAGTATTGAGGAGAAAAAACTACTTGCAATAATCAGTTAGAATCAAATAGCATTTTGGGGGGCCAGGTTTATTGGGATATAATTTGTATATCTCAACTTGTATAAAATTTACCTCTGTTAACTGCACAAATACATGACTTTTGACAGATATTTACTGCAGTGTAATCACCACCACAATCATGATATAGAACATTTCAGACACGTCAGAAAGTTCTTTTATACCCTTTATTTATTTATTTATTATTATTATTATACTTTAAGTTCTAGGGTACATGTGCATAACGTGCAGGTTTGTTACATATGTATACTTGTGGCATGTTGGTGTGCTGCACCCATCAACTCGTCAGCACCCATCAACTCGTCATTTACATCAGGTATAACTCCCAATGCAATCCCTCCCCCCTCCCACCTCCCCATGATAGGCCCTGGTGTGTGATGTTCCCCTTCCCAAGTCCAAGTGATCTCGTTGTTCAGTTCCCACCTATGAGTGAGAACATGCGGTGTTTGGTTTTCTGTTCTTGTGATAGTTTGCTAAGAATGATGGTTTCCAGCTGCATCCATGTCCCTACAAAGGACACGAACTCATCCTTTTTTATGGCTGCATAGTATTCCATGGTGTATATGTGCCACATTTTCTTAATCCAGTCTGTCACTGATGGACATTTGGGTTGATTCCAAGTCTTTGCTATTGTGAATAGTGCCGCAATAAACATACGTGTGCATGTGTCTTTATAGCAGCATGATTTATGATTCTTTGGGTATATACCCAGTAATGGGATGGCTGGGTCATATGGTACATCTAGTTCTAGATCCTTGAGGAATCACCATACTGTTTTCCATAATGGTTGAACTAGTTTACAATCCCACCAACAGTGTAAAAGTGTTCCTATTTCTCCACATCCTCTCCAGCACCTGTTGTTTCCTGACTTTTTAATGATTGCCATTCTAACTGGTGTGAGATGGTATCTCATTGTGGTTTTGATTTGCATTTCTCTGATGGCCAGTGATGATGAGCATTTTTTCATGTGTCTGTTGGCTGTATGAATATCTTCTTTTGAGAAATGTCTGTTCATATCTTTTGCCCACTTTTTGATGGGGTTGTTTGTTTTTTTCTTGTAAATTTGTTTGAGTTCTTTGTAGGTTCTGGATATTAGCCCTTTGTCGGATGAGTAGATTGCAAAAATTTTCTCCCATTCTGTAGGTTGCCTGTTCACTCTGATGGTAGTTTCTTTTGCTTTGCAGAAGCTCTTTAGTTTAATTATATCCCATTTGTCAATTTTGGCTTCTGCTGCTGTTGCTTTTGGTGTTTTAGACATGAAGTCCTTGCCCATGCCTATGTCCTGAATGGTACTACCTAGGTTTTCTTCTAGCGTTTTTATGGTATTAGGTCTAACATTTAAGTCTCTAATCCATCTTGAATTAATTTTCGTATAAGGAGTAAGGAAAGGATCCAGTTTCAGCTTTCTACTTATGGCTAGCCAATTTTCCCAGCACCATTTATTAAATAGGGAATCCTTTCCCCATTTCTTGTTTCTCTCAGGTTTGTCAAAGATCAGATGGCTGTAGATGTGTGGTATTCTTTCTGAGGACTCTGTTCTGTTCCATTGGTCTATATCTCTCTTTTGGTACCAGTACCATGCTGTTTTGGTGACTGTAGCCTTGTAGTATAGTTTGAAGTCAGGTAGCGTGATGCCTCCAGATTTGTTCTTTTGACTTAGGATTGTCTTGGCAATGCAGGCTCTTTTTTGGTTCCATATGAACTTTAAAGCAGTTTTTTCCAATTCTGTGAAGAAACTCATTGGTAGCTTAATGGGGATGGCATTGAATCTATAAATCACCTTGGGCAGTATGGCCATTTTCACGATATTGATTCTTCCTATCCATGAACATGGTATATTCTTCCATTTGTTTGTGTCCTCTTTTATTTCACTGAGCAGTAGTTTGTAGTCTCTCAGACCACAGTGCAATCAAACTAGAACTCAGGACTAAGAAACTCAATCAAAACCGCTCAACTACATGGAAACTGAACAACCTGCTCCTGAATGACTACTGGGTGTATAACGAAATGAAGGCAGAAATAAAGATGTTCTTTGAAACCAATGAGAACAAAGATACAACATACCAGAATCTCTGGGACACATTTAGAGCAGTGTGTAGAGGGAAATTTATAGCACTAAATGCCCACAAGAGAAAGCTGTAAAGATCTAAAATTGGCACTCTAACATCACAATTAAAAGAACTAGAGAGGCAAGAGCAAACACATTCAAAAGCTAGCAGAAGCCAAGAAATAACTAAGATCAGAGCAGAACTGAAGGAGATAGAGACACAAAAATCCCTCCAAAAAATCAATGAATCCAGGAGTTGGTTTTTGGAAAAGATCAACAAAATTGACAGACCGCTAGCAAGACTAATAAAGAAGAAAAGAGAGAAGAATCAAATAGATGCAATAAAAAATGATAAAGGGGATATCACCACCAACCCCATAGAAATACACACTTTTATACCCTTTTGCAGTTAATTCTCTCCCTGCAACTCCTGACCCCTGAAAACCACTGATACGCCATTGAAATAGTTTTGTCTGTTCTAGAATTTTACAAATGTAGAATCATAGAGTATGAGGTCTTCTGTGTTTGTCTTCCTTCACTTACCATAATGCTTTTGAGAGTCAATTCTGTTTCATGTATTTAGTAGTCTCATCTTCATTTTAAATTCTGAGTAGTATTGCATTGTATGGATATTTTAAAAATTGTTTATCCATTTACCATTTGGAAGAAATTTGGATTGTTTCCAGCTTTTGACCACTGTGAGTAAAAATACTACTGTGGAAATTCATGTATTGTACAAGTCTTCTTTGCTTGCAAACCTTTATTTCACTTGGATAAATGCTTAGGATTGGAATTGCTCAGACATTTGGTAAGTTTGTTTTTAACTTTACATGAAATTGCCAACTTTTTTCCAATGTAGTTGCACCATTTTAGATTTCCACCAGCACCAACACTTGGTATAGCAGTTGTCCCTTGGTATGCACCAGATATTGGCTCCAAGACCCCTGTGCATTCCAAAATTCATACTTGCTCAAATCCTGCAGTGGGCCCTGTGGAACAGCAGATACATTCAGCCTCCCATATACACAAGTTTTGCATCCCACGAACACGGTATTTTTAAGACATGCTTAGTTGAAAAAAATCCACATATAAATGGACCTGTGCAATTTAAACCTGTGTTATTCAAGGGTCAGTTGTAGTTTTAAATTTCAGCCATTCTACTGTATGTATATTGGTGTCTTACTTCAGTTTTTTAATTTCCATTTTCAATGAACAATAATTTAGAGCACTGTTTTCATATGGTTATTTGGCATCTGCATATTATTTTTGGTAAAGTATCCCCATCTTTTGCCCACTAAAAATGTGTTGTCTTCTTAGTATTGAGTTGTGTTTGTATATTCTTATATATTTATATATTTCATAGGTTATCTCTTTATTTTCCCAACAGTGTTTCTTGCAGAGCAAAATATTTTAATTTTTGACGAATTCAAATTTATCACTTTTTCTTTCATACAGCATTGCATCCTATTTTAAAAATCCATACTTAATCTGAGATTATTAAGATTTTCTGTTATGTTTTTAGTAGAAATTTTATAGTTTTACCCCTTATACTTAAGTCTATGGTCCATTTTGAATTAAGTTTTCATGAATGATGTGTTAGGTAAGAGTTAGTGTTTCTCTCTGTCTCTCTCTGCATGTGGATATCTAACTCTTCCAGTATAATTTGTTAAAAGTTTATTTCCCCATTGAAATGTCTTGGCACCTTTGTTGAATCTTATTTATGCAGGTCTAGTTCTGAACTCTACATTCTGTTCTCTTGAATAATAATGATTATGCCAACATCACATTTTCTTGTGACAATACGGCTTTCTGGTGAGTATTAGGTAGTGTAGGCCCTCCAACTATGTTCTTTCTTTACAAAATTGGTTTGGCTATTCTAGGGGACCTTTGTATTTTCACGTAGTGGGATTAGTGTGTCAATTTCTACCAAAAATCAGCTAGAATTTTGATGGGAATTACATTGAATATATAGATGAATTTGGAAAGAATTGCCCTCTTAACAAAATTGAGTTTATCTCTCCATTTATATAGATCTTTTAAAATTTCTCTCAGCAATGTAGTGTAGTTTTCAGTGTATAGTCTTGCATATCTTTGTTTAATTTCTAACTATATATTTCATAATTTTATGAAAGGTATTGCTTTAAAGTTTTATTTTCTGATTTTTCATTGCTAGTATTTAAGAATAAAATGATTTTTAGATCTAAACCTTGTATCCCGTAACTTTTCTAAGGTCATTTATTGGTTCTAGTAGATTTTTGATAGATTCTTTGGGTTTACTAGATAGATCACCAAGTTGTCTCTGAGTAAAGATTGTTTTACTTCTTCCTTTCCAGCATATATGCATTTCAATTCTTTTACTTGCCTTATTACACTGGTCATTCATTATAATGTTGAGTAAAAGTGGTGAGAATATTTTTGTCTTTTTCTTTATTTACAGGGAAGGAAAATCAGTCACTCTATCAGGACTATTAAATAGAATAACTACAGTTTTTTTGTAATGTCATTTATTAGTTTGAGGAAATTCTTTTCTATTTGCAATTAGCAGTTTTTATATCATGGATGAGTGCTGAATTTTTATAAAATTTTGTTTAATTGTATCTATTGACACTATCATGTAGTTTTTTATTTTGTTAATATGGTGAATTAGATTGATTACTTTTTGAATGTCAAGCCAATCTTGAATTTGTAATATACACCCCATTTGGTCATGATATATATTGCAGGACCTGATTTGCTAATAAATTGTTAAGGATTTTGTGTCTATGTTCACAAGAGATAGTAGTTTGTGGTGCCTTTATATGCAATGTTTGTGTCTGGTTTTGGTATCAGGGCAATGCTGGCCTTGTATCAATTAGGATGTGGTTCTGCCTCTTTTCTGAAACAGTTTGTGCAGTATTATATCATTTCTTCTTAAGTGTTTGTTTGAATTAATTAGCAAAATCTTCTTGTCCTAGAATTTTCTTTATGAGAAGAATTTTAACTATAACTTAAAGTAAAACTAATTTTCTTTTAGTCTTGTTTTTTTCTTTAAGAGTATAGAGCTTATGTCCTCTTATCTATTTTTGGAGTGACTTGTCTATAAATACCAAGTGATTTATCTATTTTATCAAAAGTTTTGAATTCGTTAGCATAAAGCTGCTCATAATATTCCTTATTTTCATATTAATATCTGTAGGCTCTGCACTGATACCTTGTTTCTCATTTCTGCTATTGGTAATTTATGTCTTCTATCTTTTTGTTCATGACTAACCTCTAACTAGGTTAGTCATAAACCTCTAACTAGAGCTTTATTAATTTTATTAACCTTTACAAAGAATCAGATATTTATCTTGTTGGTGTTGTCTCTTTTTTCTGTTTGTTTTAGCTTATTAGTTTCTGTTCTTATGTTTACTATTTTCTACTTCTAATTATTTAATGTTTAATTTTTTCAATTTTTTTCAAATTTCTTAAGGTAGGAGTTTAGGCCGTTGATTTTAGATATTTATTATTTTCCAATATATGCATTAATGCAAAAAAATTAACTCTATGCACTGCTTTAGTTTCATATCACAAACTTTGACATAATCTAATTTTCATTCTGTTTAAAGTATTTGAACATTCCCATTGTGATTTTTTTGATCCCATCATTGCTCTCTGATGTTTTGCCTAATTTCCAAGTATTTGAGCATTTTCTTGATATTTTCTTGTTTTGATTTCTGATTCCACTGCAGTTAGAGTACATACTCTAAATTATTTCAATCCTATTATTTGGAAATAATATGTCTCTTGATGAATTTTTCTCTTTACTATTATGTACTTTTGGCAATAGTAATTTCTCTAAAAGTTACATTTTCTAGTATTAATATAACCAAATAAGCTTTCTTTTCAGTGTTAGCACAGTATATCATTTTTCATACTTTTACTTTTAAGCTGTATGTTTTTGTTTGTTTAAAGTGAGTTTCTTCTAGACAACATTTAGTTGGATTTTGCTTTTTTAAAATTTTTTATTTTATTTTACTTTAAGTTCCAGGACACATGTGGGGAATGTGCAGGTTTGTTACATAGGTATACATGTGCCATGGTGTTTTGCTGCACCTGTCAACCAATCATCTAGGCTTTAAGCCCTGCATGTATTAGGTATTTGTCCTAATGTTCTCCTCCCCTTGTCCCCCACCCCCCAAAAGGCTCCAATGTGTGATGTTCCCCTCCCGGTGTCCATGTATTCTCATTCTTCAACTCCCACTTATGAGTGAGAACATGCAGTATTTGGTTTTCTGCTCTTGTGTTAGTTTGCTGAAAATGATGGCTTCCAGCTTTATCCATGTCCCTGCAAAGGACATGATCTCATTCTTTTTTACAGCTGCATAGTATTCCATGGTGTGTATGAGCCACATTTTCCTTATCCAATTAGGTTGGATTTTAAAAAATATCCCATCTAACAATCTTTGACTTTTAATGGGATTATTTAAGCCATTAACTTTTCATTTGATGATTGGATGGTTGGTTTTAAATATTTACTTGTAGGGTTATCTTGAGGGTTAACTTCATATATTAATATATACAATTATTAGAGCAGTGCCTAAAACATATAAAGTTCTCACTAAACATTTGCTGTTATTAAATGATTCTTCCGGGGCAAGCATGTAGTAAACATCAGAGTCTAAATTCAACCTCAGTTCTCCTAACTTGAATATATACTTTTTCCTTTGTATAAAGGTGATGTGACTATTTAAATTATGATCATTAAAAACCTTAATGAATTCTTTTTTATTTTCTTCTTGGCTGCTAAGCTCATAAATTCAGTTTGAGCTTCAGTTGTGTCATTCTGAGCTGTGCAATGATGACAGATTCCTTACATACCACTCTATCATACATTTCTGAAATAATTTGTATTTTTGTTGTCCTAGGGGCATCAAATATTCCTTTGGATGTCTTTGACACCAAGTTCATTTTCTTCTCTCTCATGATGGCAGAGAAACTTTTTGTATATCACTAGAAATACAACTGTCACACTTCCTGGTGGAAACTAATGTTTAGTGTATGGGCTTGGGTATGCAGGAGAAATGATGACAAGTCAGCATAGTTCTGAGGGTTTTGAGTATCGCTGGGCTTCCAGGGTACCTTCTTCTCTGTTATTAAAGTAGGGCAAAAAAGCCATTAATTATGTCATTTTTGTCTAGGCAAATATGTAACTAGCTAAATTGTAGATTTAACCTTGTTGAGGTCCAAGGATACTTTCCATGGTGTTCCTGAATTGGACTGGCTTAGAGCGCTAAGTGTCTCTATCACTAAACCTTATCAAAACTGACAAACTGGAGTTTTTGAAAAATACCTAACAGAAACACTGGCTTATTTTTTGACTTTGGATATATTTAGAAGCTTCCTTTGTTTTTAATTAAGAAAAAGGACATCAATATCTTCCATATTGAAGGGAGTGGTAGGCAGGACTAATTTTATATATACATATATAAATAGTAAGATTATATATATAATCTTTTACTTCCATGATTTTTTTCTCCTTTTGGGAGTTTGCAAATAGTTTTTGATTATGGCAAATACTCCTCATTGCTAATTTTTGGTGACAGAGAATATTATCTCTTTCTTCTTTAGAAAATAGCAGGAGGGGAAGCCCTCTCTTCTACTTTGAATTAGAGTAGGTGCTTCATTTGTTTGTGAGGAACCGCCCTTGGGGATCTTTTCCTTTCCTCCTTTCCTGGATTAACGATGGAACTGCAGAAAAGGGAGAGTCTCTGCTTGTCTTTGTGTGATTCTCCTGTCCTCACCTTGGAAGTTACATTTTCTCTAAAGAATGAGCTGAATTCAGTTGAACTTCTGCTGCGATCTGGGAAAGCGTTCTCACTCTCTTTAGGTTGTCTAAGTGCAGACATGGATGTGCAGGTTTGCTGGAACCTCCTGAGGATGTGCAATGGTTCTGTTCATGCCCTGGATCAGTTCTTTTGGGAGTGGGCATTCTCTCTCTCCTTCATGCACAGCTTCAGGCACATGGCTTGAGCTATGGTGGTAGGCAGTATAGCCACCACCCAGGCACACCCCTTCCCTAAGAAGAGGCTCATTGAGTTACACTCGGGTACCTTTGTTATCTGGCTTATTGTCCATAGCATCAACATAGAGTCCTGAGGTCAGTTCAAACCATCAAACCAGGGATGTTACTTATCATTTGAAAACTTGTTTGGAAAGATAATGTGGGGTTGTTTGGTGGGACCAGTCATTGACTGGCAAATCTCCAGAGAACGTGGGGTCAGTTCTCTCAGGTTCAGGAAGCGTGTAATCTCTGTAAGATTCATTAATTTTAAAAAAAGACACAGGCATATAAAAACAGAACAAAATGAAAACCCTTTATTGGATGCCTACTATGGATTATGTGCCAGGCCTTCCTCATCATTTTGGGACATGTGAGTATAAACAAGACCAGGCTATGTGGCCAGGCATTGTGTGGCTCACACCTGTAATCCTAGTGCTTTTGGAGGCCAAAGTTCAAGGTGCAAGGTTCAAGGATTGCTTGAAACCAGGAGTTCGAAACTAGCCTGGGCAACATAGTGAGACCATGTCTCTGCAAAGAAAAAAAAAAGAAAAAGAAAAAGAAAGAAAAGCGAAGAAGCTAGGGTGTGGTGGCGCATGCCTGTAGTCCCCACTACTTGAGGGGCTGAGGCAGGAGGATCGCTTGAGCCCCGGAGATTGAGGCTGCAGTGAACTGTGATTGTGCTGTTACATTCCAGCCTGGGCAACTGAGTGAAACCCTGTCTCTACAAAAACAAAGCAAAACACAACAAAAAGACCTGCCTATGTCTTCATGAACTTTGCAGTATAGTGGTAGAACATGTGAGGGCCTGTTTTGTCGTGCTTCTTGGACACTCGGTGGGTTTATGAAACCTCAATGGGGAGCTCTGAACACCATCAGGCCTTAGCCTGACTCTCTATAAAGTAATTTCTGTGTATGAGTGCCAACTGCTAGGGACAGTTCTCCTGAGCAAACTCTAAAGTCGTATGCACCGGCTTACAGTTATAACTCATTTGGGACTGAGAGGAGAACTTGTTATTTGGTTTCCTGTCTCCTGATCCAGATGTTACATTTTGTCATGGGCATGGAAAGCCCCCAAACTCCCCAAGACAGTACCTGGTTCATTCTGGGAGTTTCCAGATGTCCTGTCTTTCATATTTCCAAAGGAATTAATGAAAGTGTAGAAACTCTGCTCTCTATCTTATAGCTTCCTTGCTATACAAATTAATCTGGGGTTAGACAGTTTTCCTCTTGATGAAGTTTTAGTATTTTGTGAGACAAAAACTCTGAGTTGAGGTGGAAATATTTTTCTATCATGGGACATTACTCAGGATGCAATAAACTGTTTTGCTTGTGGCAAAATTTGCAAACCTTTGCTCAGTGAAAAGTACATGTGTTTCTTAGTGATGAAGCTGGTGAACAGTCAAATTTACCCATTTCTCTCCACATGGGGGTAATTTTTTGAGCATTGCATTCCCACTTATTTCATGTGCTCTGTTTTCATCCAGGGCTAATAATTAGACCAACAGGGGTGTCTGTTTTTATCAAAAACATAAAGACTCAGGAAGATAAGTATGCCAGGATTGCACAAATCTAAATCTGGACTCAGTTCTTAGTGGACTATTTTTCCCCCAACCTCTTTTTCCCCCATCCTCATTACATTTAAAAAGTGTGAACTTATTGGAAGCTTTACATAAACTAACACTTAAAATTCTCTCAACCCAAGGTTGATGTGAGCACGTGTGTGTAAGTGTGTGGTGATGTCTAGTACCAACTGATCCTGTCTAAAAGCCATTTGCTATTCTAACTGGTAGGACAGCAGGTAGGTTAAAATATTAATTGTAAAGCTGCCATAACTTATCAGGAGAAATCAGAAGTCTTCTTAATTCAAACAGCTGCTAATTAATTTGCCCTTGCCAACTCTAAGAAATAATAGAGCAAAAGAAAGAGTTAGAATAATCAGAGGCAAATCTGATGAAAATAGTTTAGATTTCATTGGGATCCTTTGATTAAATGTTACATTAAAAATAAATAGCATAAATTATTGAATTATTAGTCAAGCAAAAATTAGGACTTTTTGAAAGTTGCCGATGTGGCTATACCATTTAAAAATGTTTGTTTTTTTCGAGCCCATCAATGAGAGAGATAACATTTAGATAGGAGTACTGGATATTTGAAAATTCTTACACCCTGTGAAGTGACATGGAGAAGTGACCAATACAACTTTGCCAACTATACTCCATTCTTGGTAACTGCCTACTAGGAAGGATTTCTTTCCAAGTCTATCACTAATTCAGCTATTGTTTACATGAGAACTAGAGGCAGATGATAGCAGCTTGATCACTGGTTTTTTACTTAGATGATCAATGATGCACAGAATAGTGTTTGTATGTGTAAGCATGGATGTGTAGTGGATATGGTGTGTGTGTGTCTGTGTGTGTGTATGTGTATGTGGTGTGCATGTGTGTGTGTGTGTGCAGGGTAGGTATCACCATATTCCCTCTGGTGGCGTGTCTCTGGCATTGGTGCTTCTGCAATCTCCCACCTCTTAGAGCCACTTTAAGATGTTTATTTATTCTCTCCAACCATCCTGCCAATCTTTTTATCCTTAAACAGGAATAAATTCCTACAGCTGAATCTATTCAGGATTTCTGTGTGTATATGTGAAAATTTATATGATGCTCAATCCTTTAAAAAATATTTAATTCAAACAACTTTAAAAGTAAAAAGTATTTTATCACACTTTAAAAAGTATTTTATCATAAAAAGTAAGAGATATTTGTTCACCTAATTTATTGCTTTCTTTCTTTTGTGTCCCTAGATTACCTTAGCCTCTGTTTCCTGCCAGTGGGAACAGCAAGGGTGAGGGTCTTAGGAGTCAACATGTAATATTTATTATTTCCCTTTCAAGTTCAGAACCAATTCAGAGTTAAGAGCCAAGAGACACACAAATAGAGATATAAATTCAACTTTGTTTCTGATAAAACCAACTGGAGAATGTGTTTTTTAAATTTGCATGCAAATGGCTTGCTCAAATGTCCTGACTGGATTAGATGGATTCATACCCCCTGACATGGACAGCTCTGGGCATCTCCAGGTGCCACTGTGAGGCAGGCCCAGCCTGCTAGGCAGAGAGAGAACCACTGTGGTTTGCAGAATATACTGTAATCAGTTTCCCCTACTAACTCTTTTTGTTAGACAAGTCACTCATCATCTGATGATAGAGGTGCCAGAAGGATGTGTTACACTCAAATGCCTCCCCATGGAAGCATGAAGTGTGGGGAATAACTGTTCCTCCCTAAGAGCAAGTGGGATTGATTAATCCCTTGAGCCACAATATGCAGTGAGACAAGCAATTTATGTAGGGACTGAGTTCTGCAGTTAGTGTACTTATCTCTCATGGGAGGCATTCCTTGTTTTTAAGGCAATCCTGTTTTGTCTGTTGGCCTGATGTGTTTAATAAAAAGCTCCTTTCACTCTCAAACTTGTTCTAGTATGCCCGGCCTAGTGTGGATAATTAATTATATGGTCCTCATAGTGTCTGCAGATAAAGAGGTTAATAGATTGAATCTCCTTAGATAGTCTGACAGTAAACCCATACTTGTGTTATTCTTGGAGTTTGAGATTGTTTTCCAGGATATTCATTTGATGGAATTTCATATTAGTGAGAACTGAAACTATTCATCAGTGTGAACAATAACAGCAGTGTTTGCAGCAGTGAGAAACCACCACTTCCCGTGTGACTTTGTTGAAGACCTTTCCAGATTGCATATAATGTCCTTCTGGACCAGACATTTTTTTTTTTTATTTTAGAGATGGTGATTTAAAGTGAATTTCCTCCCTTTCCATGACCACAGCTGCAGCATTTATTGAAGGTTTTGTCTTTTATGACACAGGGATTATGATGGTATTAAGTCCCCAGAAAGTGAGGCTTTCCTGGGGGATGGGAAATATAAGAAACAAACTAAGAAATGGGGGTTAGGAGTAGAACCTGAGAAGACTCCAGGACACATCCTGGAGAAGTGATATTTATTGCAGGATATAGAAAATGATTCCAGCCCCGTAGCATGGGAAGAAATGGCTGCGTGACCGGAATCCAAGGCAAACTATTTGCCTGCTCTCTTGTGTTAAGCTATAAGAGGGCAAATTATTATCAGCAAGACTGAACATGCTCAAATATATTGCCCCTGGTTTCTAGAGGAAATTTTAAAAATGCCTATTAAAAGTGTTTCCGATTCAGGGTCAGGATTTGAGTTTCTTTTATTAATTGATGAAAATTTGTGAGGCTCTGTCAGAAACCATTTTCTTTATCAGGGCTTCAAAGTAAAAGAGGTGTTAGCTGGGTAGCTGGGCTGCTATTCTTAGTAAACCCCCTCTTATCCTGCTGTGTTGATGTACTAATATTTTACTCAGCATTTGAAAAATTCTTTGACTGCAATGAAAAGTTCTGTAAGTCTGAGGGGGTATATAGAGGGCTAGGGTAAAAATTAAGTATTTCCCTCCCACATTTTTTTTTTTTTTGGAATATGAGACTCTTATTATACTGAGGAAGTCAGAGCACAGTTCAGATATCAATGAATTTATTTATTTAAATATAATTATAAAAGTTTAAAGCCTGAAACACTTTTAAATGCAATGTATTTTCAGCCTTCATTTTACTGATGAGAAAACTGTGGAGCCCAAAGAATGAATTAATTACTAGACAAAAGAGGAAGTAAGTGTGAAAACCAAGAGGGGAAAGGTGGTGTATTATATTTAAGATGTAAGCAGAAATTCAATATATTTAAAGCATGGAGTTTGAGAGAAAGACAGTGGTGGGAGGTGAGTCTGAAGAGATGTAGGAACCAAATCTCCATCTATGGGAAGGTCCTGGAAGCCATGGTAAGGATTTGGTGTTTCTAAAGGGCATGGTAAGGATATTGGTGTTTCTAAAGGTGCCCAAGAGAACAGGAGAGGGCAGGAGAGGTCAGAGGTGCTCAAAAAGGCATCTGTGTCCAGAGGGCTGAGCACACATGTCTGTTTCCCTCTTGGTTCCACTCCCCTTTCATGACATACAATACATCATTAAAAAGAATATGTCTGTAAGAGAACTGGATGGTTAGAGAAGAAGTTGTCATTGAACTAAAACTTGTGAGAAATTCTTGGAAGGTAGACAGAGGAGCCAAAGCCCAAGACGTACATAGTATAAAACAGGGAGGAAGGTGAGAACACCCAGCTCCCATTCAGGGGAACACATTTTTGGAAAACAATGCTACATGACTGTAGACAAAACACATGACAGTCATTTGTACTCATTAACTTAGCCTCATTTTCCAGTCATCAAAATAAGCAGATAACTGAAGATTATTAGACCTTCAAGGAAAACCAAGATCATGGGAGAAAAAACAACTGAGCAATCCCAGGAAAATAATTATTTAGCACTTAATTATTGCCAGGACTCTTCTAAAAACTTTTCTTAAATTAACTAGTTCAATCAGCAACTCTAAGAGAGAGGTACTATTATTATCCTTGAGATGAGGGAACTGAGGGACAGACAGTTAAGCAATTTACCTTAGGTTCACACAGCTAATGATGTAGAGATTTGAACTTAAGGCTGTTTGGCTCCCAAGCCTAGGTTCTTAACCATCTGGAGAAATAGTAAAGATAATTTCTACAAAGCGAAGACAGTTAGCAGCCTTAAGCATGAAAGGATACTGCAAGTACCATGTCCAGTGAGTGACAGAGTATCAAGGCTGGTAGAGCCTGGTGAAAGCATAAGTTTTCAGAAAAGGGAAACAAACAATTCCCTACAAAGTTATGAGAATCACATTGACATCAGACTTCTCACGGGCAGAGACAACAAAGCCCTTTTCAAAAGTAGGTCAAACTGGCTGGCTGAGCACATATTCTACCTTCCCTTCCTGTCAAAAGATGTGGCATTGTCTTCAACTTTGAATGACTTACACAGCAAAACAGCATTCAAATTTATGGAGAGAAATAAAGATAATTTTAGACATGCCAGACACATGATTTACTATACAACAACCATCTCAGAAAGAATTATTCATTAATAGCATGAAAATGAAAAATAAATTAAAGAGTAAGGTAGTAAAGAGAATAAGAGTTAAGTAACTACTAACACATAAGGAAAGTAGTAACCATTCGGAGTTAAAATCAATGGTATGTGCTGCCAGAGGAGCAGTGTGGGGAGGGTGAGTATGACAGCATACTGAGGTTCCTTTTGGTTTCTGGAGAAAATATAAAAGTAAAGAAGCTTAGTTTTGTGTGTATTTTATTTTTGAGATGGGGTTTCACTCTGTTCCTCAGTTTGGACTCAAATTCTTGGGCTCAAGCAATCCATCAGCCTTAGCCTCCTGAGTAACTGGGACTCTAGGCACATTTCACTGTGACTGACTTCCTATAAAAATGTGAAGAGCAAGTATTACAAACACAGTATTAGGATTTATCACTACTAGACCACTAAAGGGGAAAATGGGATAAAGAAAAAATAACCAATAAAACCAAAGACAAGGAAGTAAAATAAATAAAAACAAAAAAGAGGAAGCAAACAGAACCAACAATGAATATAAATCAGAAACAAATAATATGGTGGAATTAAGTTTGGATATAACATTAATCCCAATTAATGTAAACAAGTTAAATTCTGCTCTTCAAAAGTGGGTACTCTGAGAATAGACAAGCAATTAAAACCCACAAACCACTGTAACAGAGTTCAAAAAATAAAAGTAAGATTTTTACTCAAATAAATGATACTCCGTTGTCATACACAAATCTTAATGCCATACTTTAAAATATATATTTAAAAATGATTCCTAATTTATTAAAAGAAAAATCTTACTTGATCATGATGTGTTTTACTCAGGAATGCAAGGATGGCTCAACATTCAGAAATATATTACTTTAACTCAGTATAACAAATAGATTAAAGAAAATATTACATTCACTCATAGAAATAGATTAGTTGTGTTATTTAAATGTAGTATTTTCTCTTCTTATTGATTTATAAAAGCTCTTTATGTATTCTGGATATTATTAATAGTCCCTCTGACATTTATATTGAAATGTTTTCCTCTTTTTAAAGTAATATCTTCTTTTTTGAATAATTTACAGTGTTATTTCAATACTGTAAATATTGTTAATATTGTTATTTTATCTTGTGGATTATCAAATCTTGTTGAAAATGGGCTTTCTTTATCCTAGGTTTTTAAACAGTTCTCTCATATATTCTTCTACTACTTTTATAATTGTTGGCTACATTGCTGTTTGTAAGAGCAATAAACTGGGAACCAACTGAATGTTGTTGGTGAAATCATGGTGCATTCATGTGATGGGATACTTACCATGAGTTCAAATGAATAAGCAGAGTTATATGAAATAATATGGAAAGAGTTCCAAAACATGGTAAGTGTTTCTATTCATCACAGAATAAAATATAATGACTACATTAAGGTAAAAAAAGTTTTTATAGAATAGAAATGAACAGAGAATGTCTAAAGTGGTATATACCAGTGCAATTCAAACAGTGGGAAGGGGAATTCAAATCGTTTGTACTCTGAATTCTATATTATTTGAAATCAAGAAGATAATCTCAGAATAAATAATTTAAAAGAGGGGAAATATAAGGAAACAGGGGTAGCTGTAGATCAAGCTTTTTATAGCACCTGACTCAAGAGAAACTCTTGTCTTCTAAGCTAGTGCCTCTCTAGGACTTAACCTGGGCAATTGTAAGAGCCCTGGGCCAATAAAATAACCAGGAGTGCTGAGGTAACCCTGCTCCCGGGCTCAAGCCATCCCCCCGCCTCAGCTTCCGAAAGGGTTGGGCTTACATGTGTGAGCCACTGCAACCATCACTTAAAGTTCATGAACCTCACTGGACCCTGGGAGAGTCAGCCTAGGGCAGGAACCAGCTCGACAGCTTTATAGATCAGAGAGACCTGGGTTCAAATCCAGACTCCACCCTTCTGAATTTGTTTGCAGGAAACAGACTATGATGCAATTCTTAAGGTGCAGGTAGGTTAAATGTGATACATTTTCTAGCACAGTGCCTGGTGACTTTCTTTTATTTTGGATTACAAAATGAAGATTTCTAAGGCTCTTTATGGTTCTAATATTTTATGGGTCTTTTGAATCTGGGAAAACTGGTTGGGGGAAGAGCCCTATTAGCTATTTTTGTCAGGTAAATGAAGAGCATTTACTATAGTAGCTTCTCACTGAGGCCTGCTAGATTAGATTAATTATTTGCTGTGGATTAAACTGGATTTTAATTATGAGCTCAAATAAGATCCTGGTGTGATTCATCCACGTTAACGTTAAGACTTTTCTTTTTCTAATGATTCCGACAGAAAGAGGGAAAGGCTATTCCTGGAACTTTAAATAAGGCATAAATAGCCACAGCTGGTTTAATTACACCAGAATGAGATCAGAGGGAAGCAAAAAAGATGAGGTATATGATCCCATGATATGCTAATTAGAAATTTTCATATATGTTGGTTTGCAAAATACGACTGAATACGCATTAGGTATTTTTGCAAAGACCTTGAAGAGGAAAATTGCACTGTTTTATGAGTCTCCGGTCTCTCTGAAGATAGCAACTTTCCAAACCACACTGGTCAAGATGAAAACACGACTTTCTGCAATTGTTCTACAGTCAGGACTTTGCAATCACAGTGACTGAAGTGAAAGTGCTGATTAAGGGCTCTGCAGGAAGGTGACATGTGCAGAATTACAATAAGAAGGTGGCAGTTATTCAACCATTGGGTCATTTACTTTGGCAACTGTCATTAGCAGATGACAAGGCTGTGGTGAAGGGAAGAGGAGAGTCATTCCAATTATGTCCCATAGCTTTTACTTGTTCCTCCAATTCCATGCCTTTCTCAATTTTGCTTTTTTTTTTCAGGGTCTCTCTCTGTCACCCAGGCTAGATAGAGTGTGGTGGCACAATGACAGCTCACTGCAATACTGCAGTCTTGACCTCCTGGGCTCAAGCAAATCCTCCTGCCTCAGCCTTCTAAGTAGCTAGGACTACAGGCACATGCCACCATGTCCAGCTAACTTTCTTATTTTTTGCAGAGACAGGGTCTCACTATGTTTCCCAGGCTGGTCTTGAACTCCTGGGCTCAAGCCATCCTCCCACTTTGGCCTCCAAAGTGCTGGGATTACAGATGTGAGCCATTGCAACCAGCAATTTTGCTTTTCAGTGTAGTTGTTTGCATATTTGCCTCCCCAATAAGATTTTAAAGGTGTACAGCATAAACTAGAAATGTATTCATCAGTGACCCCTACAGCACTTAGCAGGATACTTTGCAGGAATACTCTGCAGTAATAGATGCTTAATAAATCCTGGTTGAATTACATTTTCAAATATCTGGCCCTGTGGATTTATTCCACAGATGCTGGTTTAAACATTTGGCTATAAGCATAAACAGACATGTGGCGTAGTCTTTGTGCTTGGCCTGAAAGAGTTTCACTCTTTTTAAAACATTAATTTTTTTTTTTTTTTTTTTGGAGACAGATCCTCATTCCATCACTCAAGGCTGAAGTGCTGTGATGCTATCACACGTCACTGCAGGCTCAAACTCCTGGGCTCAAGTGGTCCCCATACCTCAGCCTCCTGAGTAGCTGGGACTACAGTTGTGAGCCACCATGCCCTGCTAATGTTTTCATTTTTATAGAGATCAGGTCTCGTTATGTTGCCCAGGCTGGTCTCAAACTCCTGTGCTCAAGCAATCCCCCACCACCTCAGCATCCCAAAATGCTGGGATCACAGGCATGAGCCACAGCACCCCATAGGAGACTGACTCTTCATTAAATCTGTGAGTCCTATTTTGCACTTGACAGAATGACTTGAGTATACTGCTGGTTAGGAACCGTAGTTGGAGAGCTGTGCTCCAAACCAGTATGATTTTTTAAAACTCCCTGAAAAGAGTAATCAAAGGAGCTGAAATCAGCTTCGAGTTGACTGATTCTAGTTTTGAACACCTCTCAGTATCAGTAAATCCTTTGAACTCCAATCACACAAGGTGCGTTTTAATCCCCTGTAATATTCCTTTTCTCATGAGAGAGATGGATTTTGGCCACTATATTGTATTATGTGGAACCATTTATGCCCTTGACAGTGGTAGCAGGATGATCTCTCAGCTTTGGGTGAGGTTTGAGCCAAGTCATGCATTGGTCTGTTTTTCCCATTAACTGGTGAACTGTAGAGTTAGAGCCATGGTTGTAGATTACATTTTGAAGCTTGGTCGTCAGCAAGAGCCTGATTAATTTCTTTTGCTTGGATATTAGTCCAAAGCCAGAGCCTTTCAGTTTGGTGAAAAACATTGACTGCCTCCTTCATTTGGGCTGATTGATTGATGGCTGAACAGAAAGCATTTCTTCCAGCCCACAATGAATGGGAATTTTCCTTCAGATGCTCCCACTGAAAGCATGTGCTTTGTTTACTCATGCAAGGAGTGAAAAGATCAAGTTCCTTTTCTGCCTAACTGTTCTTAACAGCTTTTGCAGAATCTTAGTTTTCCCCTTCTACTTCCAGCCAGCAAGGAGAGATGGTGACAAGACACTGACTTTGAATTGGGGGACGGGATTGAAGGCTGCTCCTGTTTCTTCCCTGGCCAATGCGTTAATAACCAGCTCAGAAAATAACATGTCAACGCAGATTTCCTCTCTCTCAGCAGTGAATAACATCTCAGAATACCTTGGAGGTGCTCACAACTGCGTGGATGATTTGCGATTGGTCCCTACTTTCCCTCCCCAGCCTGCGGATTCATTTCCTCTTCCTTTTCCTTAGCAGAGTTGAAATGTTTGCAGCTTGCCTGAGTATGAAGGGATCCGATCTTTGTCCTTGGGTTTCAGCTCTGCGATATAAATGTTTGATGTAACCATTTAACAGGATTGAATTTTATCTGAACCATTTAAAAGTTGGGACAAACAGTGAAAATGACTAAAATGACTAAAATAGCTAAATTATCTTCTAGTCTTAGTAGCTACTTAAATGTCAATTGGGTAAATGCGATGTAAAAATTTATATATATATTTTATATATATAAAAAAATATATATATATATTGGTAGAGATGGGGTGGGCTCTTGCTATGTTTCCCAGGCTGGTCTTGAACTCCTAGGCTCAAGCAATCCTCCCACTTTTGGCCTCCCAAAGTGCTGGGCTACAGGCATGAGCTACCATGCCTAGACTATTGAGTAGATTTCCATTGTCTGCTACTTGTGCTGAAACCAGAAAGATTAAAATGGATGATTATTACTTTAGCTAAGAATTAAGCTTAAAATCTGAATTGAGGTCAAAGTATAATAATCCTAGTTAACATTAATCAAGTGATGATGAATAAGACATTTGCTAATTATTTTTTGTGTATTATTTCACTTAATTTTAGCAACAACCCTAAGGGGTAAGTGCTATTATTATTATTACTACTACTATTTTGCAGTTGAAGCAATTTTAGGTTAGAGAGTTAAGTAACTTTACCCAGGATTACATGGCCAGAAAATAGAGCAGGTGGTACTCTAACTGGAGTCTACATTTTCCAGGGGGCTACAGTATACCACTATATTGTATTTCCAGGTAGACTGTAAATGATTGAAATATGCACCTGTTTCTGCTAACTACTTAATGCCAGCTTCTGGGATGCTATTTTCTCAAAAGATGTAATTGGTGTCAGGATGGCCCTTCTTATCTTAACATTTGCTTTCATATGCATTCTAGAATGTTTGCAAATACCTGTATCTCAGTCAATGGTAGGTGATTGTTTTAGTAGAAAAGGATTTATGTCACTTTACGGAAGCATAGGGATTTAAGATTGCCCTTGAAGAATGGGCAGGGCTTGGAACAATTAAAAGGAGTGATGATAGTCAGCTGAACTATCTACTGCCATGGGCTGTGGTCTCAATGAATTGAGCCTTTTCAACATTATCTTCAAAAGACATGTTTTTCTTTTTCTGTGAAAGGGGAATATTATTCATTGAACTCATCGCAATGAATTTTCTATGATTTTTATGCATGACCTTGTTCAATGCTGTGGTTTTGTACAGTGCTATGGTGGAATTAGCTAGCTTTTGACTTTCTAGCATTTGAACACTTTCTTACTTGGGAACTCCCCTTTGTTATGCAGGTCTTTGTGGGAGGGATGGTGAGATCCCCAACAGAAACAAAAGGAAGGAAAAAATATCCTCTCTTTCTGTTCTTTGCTGCTCCAGTAATCTGGACTTGGCCAATCAGATGATCCTGTCCAATATTGTGAGGTCATCTGTGGAAATTTCTAGCACTGTGAGTATCCAGGGGACACAGCACCAACACTGGCACCCTAGCCAGACTTTCTGGTGCAGACTTGACTGGATTCTGAGCTGCCAGGCTTCCTCTGTTTTCTGCCAATATGCTGAGAATATTCTCTAGGCTTCCCAGAGTTTTTTGTGAGCTCCCACTACCCAATATTTCATAATACATTCTATTGGCGTTTTCCAGAGAAACAGAATGAACAAATGAACAACAACAACAGCAACAACACACACACACTTTATTTAGTATAAGAAGTTGGCTCAAGTGATTTTGGAGGCTTAGAAATTCTACCATCTGCCACCTGCAAGCTGGAGAAAAGCCGCTTGCAGGCAAGCCAGTGCTGGAATTCTGAGAACCAGAGGGATGATGGTGTAAGTTCTAGTGTAGGGGCAGGAGACTGATATTCTAGTTCAAGGAGTCAGGCAAAGAGAGGAAATTCTTCTTTCTTCTGTCTTCTTATTCTATTCAGGCTTTCAATGGATTGAAGGCCGCCTTCCCACATGGGCAAGGAAAATCTGTTCACCAATTCAAATGCTAATCTTATCCAGAAACACCCTCACAGATACACCCAGAAATAATGTTTAGCCCAAAATCTGGACACTCCATGATCCAGTCAAGTTGACACAGAAAATTAACCATTCTGTATCTATTCCCACCAAGTAAGCCATAATTGGTTTACTTTTTTCCACTGGTACAAGTCCCTTTCAGAAATGTACAACTATGGTTGGGCATGATGGCTTACACCTGCAGTCCCAACACTCTGGGAGGCTGAGGCAGGGGGATCACTTGAGGCCAGAAGTTCTCAGCCTGGGCAACACAGCAAGACCCCATCTCTACAAAAAGAGAAATACACAACTAGATTTTAAATATGTAATGGAATCATAAAAATTAATACAAATAATATGACAGAAATTTGTGAAACAAAAAATTCATCCATAATCACATCATTCTAATATAATATCACATTTGTGGTTTTAAATGTTCCTTTTAACCTATACACATTCCCATAGTTATTCTCATGTCTCACCCAGCTTCTCAAGTTGCTCACTCTGACATAACTTTTTCATGGAAAATGCAGTGGGCCACAAGATTCTGGGGGAGCTCAGTGAGAAGTGTTTAATAATGAACTGGGATCCGATGTGCCTCCCCCTAGCCCAAGTTAGCATGTATTGAGTGAGGCATCATCTCACCTTAAGAAAAGTCCTTTTAGCAGGTAAGGAAAAATTGTGTATAGATGATTCTCCTATATTTTGAGTTTTATACAAAGCTCAAAAGGTAAGGCCTTGAGAGAAGATGGATTTCTAAGGGGGAAGCTCTGAGGCAAAAGCCTGATGATCTGTTATAATGCTCACATTCAAGTTGGAAGGTCGTATTTAAGCCTAAGTATGCAGATATATATCTAATGTGCTGGGTATAGGAAGACACAGAAGAGCTTTCTGTGTCTTCCTATACCCAGCACATTAGATACATATCTGTATCCCACTCTCAAAGATTTTACAAACAGTTTGGTATGATAAGACCTGCAACATTAGGCAACTGGAGAACACAGTATGAGGCAGGGAAAGTTATGGGCAGTGAGGGCTGCGTGTCTTATAGCCCCAGGAAGGGCTTCTTGGATATGGTAACACTTCAGATTTGCCTGGAAGAATGGGCAGAGTCTGGATGGATGAAGAAAAACAGATAGCAAGTTGAGAGGCCAATATTAGCAAACAGGATGGCAGAGATGGAATGATACTTTGGCAAGGGTCATCTCCCAGTTCTTCTTCAGTTATATAATAATGAGAAATTGGATCCACAGTTCTCAAACTTTGTGGATCCAGGATCCCTTTACACTCTTAAAAATTACTGAATACATCAAAGATTTTTGTGTGTGTATGTGGGTAATTTTTATTGGTATTTACTGGATTTGAAGTTAAAATAAGTAACATAGTTTTAGGAAAAATAACTATTTTCGAAAACAAAAAATTTTTAGCAAGAAGGCTGGTATTGTTTTTGAAAATCTTAATAGAAGACAGCTGGCTTGTTTTGTTCGCTTCTGCATTTAATCTGTTGCAATATGTTGTTTTGGTTGTAGGAGCTGAAGGAAATCTGGCCTCACAAAGATATGTGGTTAGAAAGGGGAGAGGTGGTTTAACAGTACTTTCCAAATTGTTGTGAATATTCTTTGATACTATCCTAGAATTTGGCAAGAAGCGATTTCTTAAACGTTGGTTACAATGTGGAATCTGAAACTTTATCATTAAACCTTCATACTCTGCTGTGTTGTAATCCACTGGCCCATCATGCAGTGTGGATAGAACTTTTACCTGTGTGTGATTTCGTAACATCATGAATTGGCCATTTGGAAAGTGTTTGTTCACTGAGTTGTGCAGATCTTCCTAACCCTGACACATTTCATTAAACAATAGCAAAGGATCACATTTAGGCTGGGTGGTGTCTCACCCCTATAATCCCAGCACTTTGGAAGACTGAGGAGGATTGCTTGAGCCCAGGAGTTTGAGACTAGCCCGAGCAACAAGCAAGACTCCATCTTTGCAAAATTAAGATTAAAAAATTAATTGGGTGTGGCGGTGCATGCCCGCAGTCCCAGTAACTCAGAAGGCTGAGGTGGGAGGATCTCCTGAGCCCATGTGGTCGGTCATGCTGCAGTGAGCCATGAGTGCACTGCTGCACTCCAGTCTGGGCGACAGAGTGAGGCCCTGTCCTAAAAAAAAAAAAAGTCACATTTGTTAATATCATCACCCTTCATATTAGAAAAGTCTCTAAGTATTCAGAAGCTATCAAGCTCATGGTGGCAGATACAAGCTTTCCAACATTCTAATTTTCATTTGAAATCTACAAAGAATTTACATCATTGGCAGCAAGTTCTGTCATGAAATGACAGGGCCATATAATTCATTTTAGAAAGAATGCCTGATAAATACTCAACTCTGAGTAGCTGTAGTTTTCTGTCAATAGTTCTTTGAAGTAAAAATGTGTTTCATGAAAAAAGTGGCTAGTTTAGCTCACAATTTGAATGACTGCAGAAGTACTCGACCTTCCTTGGTAGGCAGCAAAAGTGCTTTATGCATGCTTCCTGTTTAGTCACATTGAATATTAGAAATTGTGCACTCACACATTAAGATTTAGTACAATTCATAAATTTACTTCATTCCATCAAGGACATTCTTAAGTTCTTAGGTGACACTAACTTCTCCTCCTCCTCCTCCTCCATCCTCCTCCTCCACCTCCATCCTCTTCCTCCATCCTCCTCCTCCATCCTCCTCCTCCTCCATCCTCTTCCTCCATCCTCCTCCTCCTCCTCGTTTTATTCTGTAACCGTGTGGCAGCAAAGACTACAGTGAATGACCACCTGTAGTACAGTGTGTGCTGCTGTCTTGATTTGTGTGATGGTGTCTGCATTCTACTCACCTTTATTTTTGCACCATGCAAATGTCAACAAAGTGAGAAAGCAGCAAATAATGTCTTTTTGTTATTATAAAATAGTTTGGCCTCATGCAGTCCCTGAAGGGTCTCTGGAGTCCTTAGGAGCCTGTGAACACACTTTGAGAACCACTGACTTAAATTTATAAACAGTCGAGGTGGGCGAATCACCTGAGGTCAGGAGTTTGAGACCAGCCTGGCTAACATGACGAAACCCCATCTCTACTAAAAATACAAAAATTAGCCTGGTCTGGTGGCGTGTGCCTGTAATCCCAGCTATTCAGGAGGCTGAGGCAGGAGAATCACTGGAACCCAGGATGTGGAGGTTGCAGTGAGCTGAGATCGCACCTCTGCATTCCAGCCTGGGTGATAGTGCAAGACTTCGTCTCAAAAAAAAAAATTATAAACAGTGACTTATATATGAAGCATTTTTTCTTTGATTTAAATGTATTAAATTATTTAATTCTCACAACTCTCTTTAGGACATAAGGTTAATATTCCCAGTTTACACACGACAACCCTGAGGCTCAGAGGTTTCTCAGGTCACGCAGGTGGAACGTGGCAGAGGCTCACTCTGGCTTTAGCCCATGGTCTGTTGACCTTGCTTGTGAACTCAGCTGGATCACTGCCATTTGTGTATAACCCAGGGCTCACTGGATGCAGCTCAAGTCTCATGTTCAGAGTGGTCCTCTGAATGGAGTGGTCCTGTGTCAGTCAACGTCTTGATGGGACAGAGGAACCATTGACCAAGGCATGGACAGTGTGTAGGGAACCGTTGTAGGTTCCTGGTGCTATATGTCTTCTGCTCGCCACCTTTCTCCACCCTTGTTGACTTGCACACAGGCAGTTTCCCAGGACAAGTAACAATGGGCAACCTTGCAAGCTGGGCCTGGAAAGAAAGAGAAAAAGGGCTTTGTGCAGAAGGTCACCTGCGGAACCTTGGGTGTGGGATGTTGTCAGTCAGCCCATGGCCACATTACAGGGTGGAGCTCTGGGGATTGTATTCTCCATCTGCTTAACCTGGACATGGTTTGTATGTTGCCATCAAATCTCATGTTGAGATTTGGAGGTGGGGCCTAATGGGAAGTGTTTGGGTCATGTGAGCAGATCCCTCATGAGTAGGATAATGCCCTCCTTCAAGGTGAGTGAGTTCTCTATTAGTTCTCATGAAAGCTGGTTGTTAAAAAGAACCCAATATCTCCCCTCTCTTTCTTGCTTCCTATCTTACCATGTGATCTCCGCACACACTGTTTCCCTTTCACCTTGTGCCATAAGTAGAAGCAGAAGCCCTCACCAGAAGCCAAGCAGATGTTAGTACCTTACTTCTTGTACATTCTGCAGAACTGTGAGCCAAATAAACCTCTTTTCCTTATAAATTAGCCAGCCTCAGATATTCCATTAGAGCAACACAAAATGGATTAAAACAGCCACCTCATGATTCTCCCTCCTTCTGGTCTCTGGCTCCATCTCTTGCTGGAAGCCAGGGAGCAGGGGCTGATGCCCTTGAGCTGTTCCCTGATGTTGCTAATACAAGTCAGCCAGAATTATGAAGGAGTGAGGTGTTAGTCTAGAAGGAAAAGTAGAAGGTATCTAGCATCATGAACTTGTAAGAGTTCCTTCTTTTGATTGCCATATCTTATGTTTCAACTTGGGATTAAAGTCTATACTTTATTCATACTGGAGGGTGGACTGGAATTTGTTTACAACTATGCTGTGGACATATTTCAGACATGACAATGATTTTCATTGGCTTGTCATGCCAAGTAGAGCTTTCCCGATAGATGTGGCTCTGGCTCCCTGCTTACAGGGTATGGGACAGAGTTATCTTGCCACTGAATGTGGTAACCTACTTGTTACTCCTTTCTCATCTGTAGGAATTCAACTCCTTGTGTGAGGCATTGCCTCAAGATGAAGAGCTTCCAACTCCCACCTGGTGTTCCTAAGTGGCAGCAGAGACTGCTGCTGTATTCCTGAGTCCTAGTTTTATGCATCCATTTGTTTTAGATCTCCTCAGTCCTTTCTCTTCAGTTGATTCAAGGCCTCAACCCCAAATGCTTCCTGCATTGCTTTGCTGCACCCTCCAGCCCAACTGATGCCCATCAAGTCATAGGAATAACACTTGTCCTGTATGGAGACCCAAACATTAAATAATTAAAACAATGAGAGAAGATTTGGGAAGCACAGTTGATGTACTTTTCTGCATAGTCACAGAGCTGAGTCGTCTAAGCTCTGTACAGATTCATCAATTGAAATTGACTGTGGTGGTTAATTTTCTGTGTCAACTTGGCTTGGCAATGGAGCCGAGTTTTTTGGTTAAATATCAGTCTACATATTGCTGTGAAGTTATTTTTTAGATGTGATTAACATTTAAGTTGGCAGACTTTGAGTAAAATTGGTTACCTTCCATAATGTGAATGGGCCTCACCCAATCAACTGAAGACTTTAAGACTTTAAGAGAGAAAACTGAGATCCCTCAAAGAGGAAGGAATTCTGCCTCCAGATTGCTTTCCTCTGGACTTGAGTTGCAACATTAACTTTTTCCTTAGTCTCTGGCCTGCTGACCTGCCCCACACATTTAGGACTTGCCAGTCCCTACAATCACATGGGCCAATTCCTTAAAATAATTCTCTCTCTTTGACTCCCTCTGTGTGTACACACACACACACACACACACACACACACACACACACATGCTCTATTGGTTCTGTTTCTCTGGATAATCCTTAGATGGGTTGTGGTTTACTTATTTGGAATCTAAGTTTACTGGGAAGTTATTCCTAAAGAACACAACTTAATTTTTCCTAATTTGTTAAAAGATGTGCAAATCTCTTAAGGAATTGTGATTAGTTCACTGTTTGTAGACCCTGACTGCACATTAGAATCAACTGAGGAGACTGAAAAAAATACTGATGTCCAGACCCCACTCCAGATCAATGAAGAATCTCTAGGGTGTGACCTGGCACTGGGATTCTAAAAAGCAGGGTCAAGAACCAGTGAATTAGGCTGTCTCTGGGAAGAGGAAAGGCATCACTGAGAAATCAGAGAGCGAGCCTTCTTCCCAGGGCATAAAATGTAGCCACGAATGAGGGACAAATTAACCAGGAACAATACTCACACTGATTACACCTCTTCACCCCTGGCATTCACTGCTGGCTCACTGGAACTTTCAGTTGCAGGAAGCCTATAATTTATGGGATTCCTTTGAAAATGCCCCTGTGAATAATGCATATCTCTGTCTACCGTCCATCAAATGATTTTGTCATTCCAAGTGGGTATGACCAATATGAATAGTTGGAATTGAGCTCCTGCTGGACTTGAAGGAGGATCACCCCTCTATTCATAATTACCTTATGTCATCGAGAAAGAGCTTTGCCCTGGATTCACAAAAGACTTTGGCTTGACACATTACCTTACCTTAACCATATGCTACTGTGCAGGCAAAAAAAAAAAAAAAAAAAAAAATAGTGCCTTTTGAACGCTGACTAGAATTATATTCATTCCCCCAAGATAAATAGATTCTGTGGAACATATTCATCTTTCAAAGCCCATTCAGTATCGAGGAACATGTGTCGGATCTTTAGATGGGTGGTGCTGCCAGAGCCAGACGAAGTGAGTTGAGGCAAATTAGCGAAGGTTCTGCCCCCAGGACTGACCTCCCCTTGGTCTGAGGGGCCATCCCATTGTCTCTACCAAGGATCCCTCTGCTAGAACCTTGGCCTCTCACCCTTGTCCTAATTTGTTAAGGTGAAGCTTGAAAGTGAAGCTATTTTTACCCCGGGCACAATGACAGCCAGCGCCACATGGAGATGGAGTGTGCTAGACAGCAAAGAGCATGAGGGATGTAAGCTTGGCTTTGTTCTTTGTTCATTGCTTGGCTCCCAGGCGCATTTTCCACCCCAGGTGAGGTGCCCCAGCCCAGGAGGGTGTGTGTGCATGCGGTCCAGGATGGTGCCCCATACCGCCCACCTGCACAATGGGACCATGGGTGGGCATGAAGGTTATGCTTTGCAGAGCACGCTCATCATGATGACCTCATGCCAGGCTCATTCTGTTCAGGCAACTGAGAATACCACAAAGAAAATCACAGGGAAATAATGACCTCCCGTTCCTGTTGTCACACCATTAGGGAATGGCAGTCCCATTCCCTAATGGCAGGCTGGAACCCTGTCCCCTCTCCCAACACTCTTAAGGCCAAAGCAATGTGTACCTGCTTCTCTTGATCAGGAAAGAGATATCTGTGCCTGGCTTTAGAAAAAGAAGGAAGAAAAATCCTTTGGTGAGAGTGGGAAGTTGGGGGTGACTGGTAATGCCCCTGCTTTGGACACTGGGAGGCAGATGGAATTCCAGGGCCTTCTTGCCTGGAAGGTGCATTGACTGGGGTGTGGCCCAGTACACAGAGACCGGCCAGCCAGAGGCAGGAGCAGAGCAGCCCCAGACTCCTGGGGCCACGGGGCTCTGTGGTTGGCAAGGCAGGCCCCAGCGCTGCACCCCAGCCTCTTGTGGCCCTGAAGCTATCAGGCAACGTGGATGCAGACAGGCTGGGCTGTGTCTGCTTCATGCAGAGGCCCCCAGGCAGGAGAGTCCCTGTGGCTGGAAGGGGCCAGAAAAAGGCTGATGTTTGCTGCTGTCCTGAAGGACATGCATGTAAGTGGGGCAGATGGAGAGAGAGAGAGTCAAGAAAAGGGGCCTGTAGCCCTGGCGCAGAGCTGTGACAAGAGTGAGATTGGGTGTCTTTGCTGTGTTGGGCGTGTGTGCATTTGTATGGCTCAGAAACTGGGGGGCCTGCATGTTTTCCTAGGTCATCTGAACAACATTATTTTAAGAACTTTATCATCAACAGCATTAAAAGGAGAACAAATTTTCATATGCTAGAAAGCCAGCCCATACACCCTTGGTCCAGGTCACACTGTCCTGAGGCCTGACCCTGGTCAAGTGTGTCAGGGTCATTGTCCACTCCCATCCACCAACAACCCATGCAAACGAATACTTTTTTTTTTTTTTTTTTGCTTATCAAGATAGCCAAAATGAAAACATGCCATTACACAATGGTGGTGAACGGTGTGTGTGTGTGTTTATAAAAATGCATGTTTAAGGACAGTCATTGCAGTATTATCTATAGTGGCAAAAGCTAAGAACAAGCTAGGTGTTCAACCAGAGCAGCATTGGTTCATTCCTATAATGAAGTTTTCAGAAATGGTGAAGAATACTGAAATTTGAATTATATGGAAGGTGCTAAAAATCAAGAAACAATGACATAAAACTATATAATCATTGTGTTTCCAACTTTATAAAATGTGTGTGTGTGTGTGTGTGTTTGTGTGTGTTTATATACAATTTACGTATAGAGATACTTCAAGGAAACACTTAAATATTAGTGATGATTGCCTCTGGAAGATGAGGTTAAGGATGATTTTCCTTCCAATTTTTTCACTTGTCTATATTTTCCAAATTATCTATATTGGATATATTTTTATTATCAGAATAAACTTAAATGTGACTAAAATACACAAAGACCCCCATAGAATTTTTCCAACTGGTTTTGAGTGAGAAGCAAGGTGAGGCAGGCAAAGGCTGACCTATTTCTCACCTCGATCTTTCATTTGTTCATTCATTTCTTGAGAGACTAGTGTGTCCTAAGGTTGTACAAACATTTGGGGCCCAATGTTGAACAAACCATGGTCCCCAGTGTGAATTGTTAACCACTGAATGGAAAAATCTAGGCACATATTGTGAGATGAAATTCAACAGATGCCAAGGAAACTCAGAGGAAAGGGTGTATCTGGGTGGGTAAGTTGTCAGAAAACCAGCACTGAGCTAACATTGAAGACTGACTGTCTAGGGGAAAAAAAAGTCAGAAGAATATTCCAAGGGACCAAGAGAGAGAGAGAAAAATGGCTGGGGGCTGGTGAAGGATTTCCTGGGACTAGAGAATAAGACTGATAGAGAGAGAGCAGTGGGAGATGAAAATAGAAAGTTAGGCTGAGCCTTGATCACGCTAAAGAATTAAGGTTTTCTTCCCTAGGTCGGTGGTGTTCCAACTGTGGGTCTCACAGTCCTGTAATAGGCCATGAAATCATTAGGGCAGGGGGTCACAGCCTGTATTTAAAACAACAACAACATATCCAAAGGAAAAGAATTAAAAAATACATCACCTATAATATGGGTGAAATTTATTTTTGTTTATGAAATGTATTTTTCTTTTATAAAAAAAAAATTAAAAATGTTTTATTTCAAGATAATTACAGATGCACAGGAAGTTGCAAAGAAAGGTACAGGGAGGTCCCATGCACCCCCACCCCAGCCTCCTCCAGTGTTAGCAACCTTCACAATCACAGCACAACATCAGAACCAGAGAGTTGACATTGGTGTAACCCATGGTGCTTATGAAGATTTCACCAGTTATGCACAGGCTCCTTGGTCTGAATGGGCATAAATAGAGCCATGTGATTCCATTGCATGTGTAGTCTCCAGTAATCCCACCACCATCAAGAAACAGAGCCAGACCATCACCACGAGTCTCCCTTGTGTATAGCCTTGTAGCACACCAGCTCCCTACCATTCGCCAGCTCCTAGCAACTACTAAACTGTCCTCCAGGAAACTGATCTTTTGGTTGTGTGTGTGAATATGCCTGTGCTCATGTACATGTGTATGTGTACTGGATCAAGATGCAAAATGTATTTCTTTTTTTGGGGGGGGGACAGAGTTTTGCTCTTGTCGCCCAGGCTGGAGTGCAATGGCATGATCTTGGCTCATCACTGCAACCTCCGCCTCCCAGATTCAAGAGATTCTTCTGCCTCAGCCTCCCGAGTAGCTGGGATTACAAGTGCTCGCCACCACACCCAGCTAATTTTTGTATAAAATGTATTTCTTTCTGTGAGCCCCAATTCAAAAGAATTGAAGGCTGCCATTGCCACCTGCAGAAGGATTTTAAGTGTGTGCAGGGCCATGGCATCATCAGATTTATTTTAGAGGTCATCCTGGCAGCAGTGTGGAGGGTGCATTGAAAAGAGGAGTGGGCATAGGGAGACCAGCTCTCTATCTCCCCACATGAGCTCTCAGGTCATGTGTGAACCTTCCCTCTCTCCCTCTCTCCCTCTCTCCTCCCTTTCACCACCTTCATTCCTTCTCTCCCTTTCATCATTAAATATCCCCTATAAAATATTATGTTTCTGTTGATCTCTGCTAGTCTTAGCAATTCTCTGCTGCACTCCTCAAAATATTATATTTTATAATGAATGCTGCACACCCACTAGTTAACTAGGATGGAGCTGTGGCTACTTAATTCTTTTTCACAAACTCTACCCATGTGAATGACAGTAAGATATTAGGATTCTGTTATTGCAACTTGTTCTTGATTTTCTTTACTATTTTTAAATTCTACACAGTGAAAGTTTATTTAAATTTAAAGTACCATAGCTAGTTGATTTAACTTGATTTTCATTATCAGTGAAGGGCAGCAAGCAACCTAAACAAAGGCCGTCGTTCATAAGGCGTTAGGACATGAGCCACTTCCCGGAGACAGTGGGCTCCGGCTCTGCTTGATGGTGTGTCTACTCTCAGCTCTCTCTGCCTTACCTGGGTGGGGAGGAGTGGACTGAGGGAAGGTGTAAGGAAAGCCATGAGGAGACTTCACAGTGACGATATTGAAGATGGCACACTCACACCCCACCAAGACTGGTTTCTGTTGCTGTTGTTGTTTGCCTGGGAGTGCACAGTGAAGCCACATCTGGAGGATAAGGACAAATACGAGCCAGCTGGACAGCAGCTAGCGAGATTAAGGGTTCTGCTCATTAGACGCTATTCAGAAATTTAAAAAATAAAATGCTCAGGACTCAGGATGAGTGAGCAGGCAGGGGCATTAGCTGGGACGCCGAGGAAGAAGATGCTGGCAAAGTTAGGAAGCTAAGATGATCTTTGTTGAAAAGGTCGGTGAAGAATTCGCTGCAGGAGTAGTGGGCAGTGGGCAGCAGTCGGTAGGGATAGGGAGAGTCTCTCACAAGAGAAAGGCAGACTCACAATTTTCCCATCCCACGTCCATTCCTTTCATCTGAAATTGAATTTGAATAAGCCCCTAATTTTACAATTGTTTTCTTAATTGTTAAATGGGAGTTGCAGTATTTCCTAGGCCACATTGTTGTTGTAGGGATCGAATATACCAGGTAAGTGCTGGCTTTGTTGTAACCACTAAAATGCTGCCAAATAAATCAATCAATGTATCTTTTTTTTTTTGATAAGCAGATGCATAGTGAGAGGTAGGTGGGAGACGATGGTAGTGGACAGCCGCTCAGTCGCTTTCTTTTCATGAAAGGGGTCCTTGGACTGTGCTATCAGCTCCAAAGCCAGTGCTCCAACTCTGTTTCCCACTCAGCACCGTTTGGATGAATTCTCTAGTTCCACTCTCCACCTACTCTTCTGTTAGATCCCTGCTCCATAAAGTAATGGTTTGATATTTTTAAAGCTTATCCTCTGTAGGGAGACATTTTTCTTTTCCTTGTTTTTTTGACTCTGAATCTATGGTGGAATTCCAAGCATTTCTCTCTTTTCTCATTAAGCAATAAGCCAGTCAGAAGCACTAAGATTCAGTGTAATGAAGAAAGTTTGCTGAGCCCTAAGATGTCTAAAGTGGCTCACCCTGGCTTCCCACAGTGGCTGGAGGGACAGTGGTCTTTTTCTCCTTTGACAGGAAATGGAGAGGAGGTCATCTGAGAGTTCTTACTGCCTCCTGGTCTGGGATTCTCTTTAAGTGTGGAAATGTGAAAAAAAAAAAATTAGGGTGTCTTGTTTCCTTATAGACAGTGCCTTGTTTTTCAGACCAGCACTCTTACCTTTTCCTTTCCAAGATATTGAATGATCACTTAAACGTATCAGCTAATAGAAAATGACTGGTTGGAGGCTGGATCTTTTTGGCAAGGTCTATAGTTTTCCTCTCCAAACGCGGGAGCTATGAAAATGCTGAATTTTTTCCTTTGTCCAGAGAAACTGGGGACTGCAATTCTGACCTAAGTGAGCCTAAGTGAGCGACACCTCACCAGAGCGCTAACTTCCCACATGGCCAGCTCAGGTGGGAAGGAGGCAACCAGACAGGGGCAAACACCTGGGTTCGGGAGCTGAGGTCGCCGGTGTGAGTGCCAGTTGTTTTGAAAGATTAGAGTAAAAACAATAGTGCAAAGCAATAAACGGAAGAACTGAGGGCCTGGCAGAATTGTCAGTGTATTTACTTCAGCAGAAGATTTGAACTCACAGAGTAGATCAGGCCCCTTCCCTATCTTTTCAAAAAGTGCTCTCTGGAAAAAATGTCAAAAGCTCCTGGTAGGAGAGGCCTATGAAGACAGACCTTGGGAGCAGGTGAAGCTCTTAGGCCTCCCAGTTCATTGTCACTTCCAGCCCTTCGCAGCGAGGGGACACTGATGTCGCCAACAGACAGGTGAGAGAGATGTTGCTTATGACACCACTTAGCCCTGTGCACGCAGCGACTGTCTTTGCTTTTTGTCTTTTTTTAACCATGAGTCTGAGATGGCATGAGAAGGGCCTACAGGGCATGGGGAGTGGAAATAATGACCAGACTTGAGCGGTAACAGGACCACCTCTATTTTATCAAACTAACAGAAGCTACGTGGGCTGCGCACAGTTGGATTATGTGGTTCGCTTTCCAGATAGACGCAAATAGCCAGAAGTGGAGACTAAACTGTGTACAGAATTAGGACACTCCGGGTGTCCCTGGACTCTGTGCGTTTGTGCCATCTTAATGAACAGTGGGAGTCAGAATAATCAAATCTTGAAGCTGTGTCCAAATTCTCTTAAGAGAGACAGCCCGAGGCAGAACACCGCAGGTTTCAGGAGGAAGCCACTAAGTGAGTATTGAGGATCATTATCATTAGGGAAGGGAGAGGTGACACTGAGCCTGTCACCTGCCTTGCCCAAGCAAGCCAGGGCTGTGTCAGTGTGAAGGAGCGAAATGAGCCTATTACTTTTGAGAAGTTAGCCAGAGCCTTTCTTTTCCCCTAAAATACCCTAACAATAGAGTCGATGATGACATAGGGAGAGGAGAGAGGTTTTGGAAGAGAAGCTTGTGTTAACTGGATAATTGAATTAGCTGTCCATTTTACTTTGCAACTTGAGTTTGGTTAGGCGTGTGTGTGTGTGTGTGTGTGTGTGTGTGTGTGTCTGTGTGTGTGGTTTGATTTTTCAAACAATGTGCCCAAAGTGATACCAAGAAGTTAATTTTATAAGATTCTTTAAACCCAAGGAAATTTATGCACACATTTGCTCTTTTATTGGGCATATCATTTGAATATTGATGCTAGTGAATTTCTATTGCTTTCCAGCTTTTGTATTGTCCATTAGGTGTTTTTCTTTGAAATTATAATCTGTGCACATGTAAAAGACTCTTGCATATGAATCATATTCTACCTTTTTCATGGGGACATAAAATTTTTTTTAATAAAAATAAAAAATAAACTATATTAAGAGGAAAATGTATGTATATAAAAATTCAAGAATCACATCATGGTTAATTTTATCACTGTGAAATATTCATCTCTTGGTAACATTTTAGCTTTCTGCATTGCTTTTTAGTTTGTATGATATTATTTATATTGTGACATTGTACTTTCTTTTATTATCATTTTCTGATAAAAAATTGTTTTCTGATTATTTTTAACATTTGTTATTAGTTAATGCTTATTTGTTACATCATGTCATCCTTTTTTTTTTTTTTTTTTTTTTTGAGACTGAGTCTTGCTCTGTCACCCAGGCTGGAGTGCAATGGTGTGATCTCAGCTCACTGCAACCTCCGCCTCCTGGGTTCAAGCAATTCTCCTGCCTCAGCCTCCCAAGTAGCTGGGATTACCGGCGCTTCTGCCACCAAGTCTGGCTAATTTTTGTATTTTTAGTAGAGGCGGGGTTTCACCATGTTGGCCAGCCTGGTCTTGAACTCCTGACCTCAGGTGATCCACCCACTTCAGCCTCCTAAAGTGCTGGGATTACAGACATGAGCCACCACACCCGGCCTCTTCTTTTTGTTTTGAAATGCTTTAAAAGGGAAAAATCCATCTATACATGTGATATGTGAAATGAAATAAAAGCTACTTTATTTCTTGTTTTTCCTCATCTATTTCTCCTTGTTTTCTTGACATTCATGAGCAGGCTTTCATCTTATGTTGAACATATCCTCATGCTGCTGTAGAAATAACTTATTGTATTACATCATTTCTGGAACATTGTGCCACTGTTCAAAAAATTTCAGTGACCCTGTTAGTTTCCCCATTACCTCTAAACTACTCTTCCTTTCTTTCAAAACTAAGTTGGCTTTTAAATATTGGTAAGGTTTGTCTGTGTCCCCACCCGCAATCTCATCTTGAATTGTAATTCCCATAATCCTCACAATCTCCACATGTCAAGGGAGAGACCAGAGGAGGTAACTGAATCATGGGGCAGTTCCCCCATGCTGTTCTCATGATAGCGAGTGAGTTCTCACGAGATCTGATGGATTTATAAGTGTTTGGTAGTTCCTCCTGTGTTCATTCCCACTTCTGCCACCTTGTGAAGAAGGTGTCTTGCTTCCCCTTTGCCTTCTGCCATGATGTAAGTTTCCTGAGACCTCCCCAGCCATGCAGAACTGTGAGTGAGTTACAGCTCTTTCCTTTATAAATTGCTCAATCTTGGGCATTTCTTTATAGCAGTATGAGAATGGACTAGTATAAATACAGTTGAATAGATAAATGAATAACACAGTTATTCCTCATTCTAATCAGACCAGTATCCTGACTCTCATGAACATAGAATATGCAATCCCTTCACTCATGTTATTGTTTTCAAAATTTGAAGGAGAGAACTTTCCAGCAGAACCAAAAAGCAGTGTGGATTTAACATTCACTCCAGCCTCATCCTGTCTCAGTCTGTGTTCAAGGTCCACTCCTCTGACCTGAAGCTTCCTGGGAAACAAACCTTACAGGTCTTACTTCTCCTCTAGATCTCAACATGTTTTCTTTATCTCACCACAAAATCTACACAGTTGCCTTCAGTTGTTTACTAGCAATGCACGCATCAGTTTTGTCTCACCAACTGGACTACAGACTATGTTTATGTCTCTTTAATATACTCATAACATGCAGTTGAGTATTGGTTGTATGAGTATTGATTTCTCATTAACCAACAAATTAGCTTCTAAACAAGTGACTTACCAGTCAGTTTTGTATAGGGAACCTGATATATGAGCTAAGGACTGCTTATATGTGATTTATTTTGCATGAAAAATAAGTATAAATATTTGTTGAATAAAAACTATTCCTGAATTTTTTTGAATATTTTAAATATAGATTTTTAAAAATAATTATATTTTGGGTAATATTTTTTTGAAAAGTTTTTCTGAATAACTTTTTGAATCTATAAGCAACATGTCATTCCTGAATATGTTGTTTATAGATAAAGTACTATTTTTTTTATTTGCAAAATATGGCTCTTAAAGAAAAAATTTGTTACTTGATAAGTTAATCAGCATGGACATGTAGAAAATTAAAACTTATTATTCTCTCTATTATTAAAATATATGAGATTTCCCTCTTCCTGTATATGGCTTTATGAATTCCAAGGCCCTGTACTCTAAATGACAAACATTGTTTAAGTTTGTGGATTTTTATCTGACCCAGTGGGGTGGATTCTTTGTATCTCTCATACAAACTCAAGATAATTATTACTATATTTTACTTGCTTTGCTGGCTATTCTATATTATGCAAATAAAAAAGGTTTCATGTGATGAGCATACCACAACAAGCAGCAAGCTGTCAGAGAATACCATGTTCCTCCCAGCTGATTTTGAGATAGAACCTTCTGACCCAGGTTCTAAGATAAGCTATCTAAAATGCATCCCTGAATGTGTTTAAAAGTACAACATCAAGAAGCCTCTTTAGAAATGGAAAAAAAATTTAGGAAGATGCTACCTTGTTTTTCCCTTGAATTCTGCATTTCACTAATGCCCATGTCAAGACATGTTTATTTACTCTCCCTTTAAGCTACTTGATTAATAAAGAAATTGTTTTCTTCATCAGCAGTTAGCCAGACTGAATGTGGAGCTAGAAAATGTTTATATAAAAATTTAAGTTCCTATTCTTTCAGATGGAGTGTGTTAGCATGCCAGGAGAACACTTGTATCATGAAGCCATTCTGACTGAACCCCAAAGAGGACTCTTTGGAGAGTCTCACTGTAGCATTTTGAAGACCTTTTGTGTCAAGACCATCCAAGTGGAAATTGTCTTTCCACGGAATAGTGATCTGCTTGTTTGCTCTCACTCTCTGGCCTTTACTTCCTCCATGCTGACACCACGTCTCCAAGTGGCTCCTCAGCTCCCAAGTGCCTCGGCTACTTGGGCCCCACTGTCTGTCCCAGCAATCGTTCTCACTGTGTGACGACAATTGGTCCTGTTCTTCCCACTCCTTCCTCTATATCAAGGTTAAATTTCAAGATCTGTCCTCTACAACAGGGGTCCCAAATCCCCAGGCCGTGGACTGGTATGCATCAGTGACCTGTTAGGAACCTGGCCGCACAGCAGGAGGTGAGCAGCCGGTGAGCCAGCATTACTGCCTGAGCTCCGCCTCCTGCCAATCTAGGGGGGCAGGAGCCGTACTGTGGACTGCACATATGAGGGATCTAGGTTGCATGCTCCTTATGAGAATCTAATGATAAACATAATGTGCTTGAATCATCCTGAAACTATACCCCCACCCTTGGTCCCTGGAAAAATTGTCTTCTGCAAAACCGGTCCCTGGTGCCAAAAAGGATGGGGACTGGTGCTCTACAAAATATGTCCCTGTTTCCACCTGCAGCCAGCTTCTCTTGGATGTCATTTCTGTGGAATGGAATTTGGTCACTTTGCCCCTAGCACCCTACAAACTTCTAGGGAAGCATCTACACTGTCTCACATTCTGCTCCTGTTGAACGTACACCGCTTAGGGGTCCAGGATTCATATGGGGTCATACGTAGTGATGACGATGTTCCTATTTTCCCCCTTTCGCCTCAAGAATGACTTCTATTTGTGCACAGGTGAAAATAAGAGCCTCAAGGCTTGAGCTGCTAGAAGGGACAATCCGTCCATCTCACCAGTTGCCTGAGTGACACCTGGGAAGGCAGGTGTCACCTCGTTTGGGGTTTATCAGCAGATGTGTGTGTACTTCTAGCCCTAGCAGAGCATAACCTTCACCTCTCTCAAGGACCGTCTCCCTGCAGACTCTAGGGAGAGTCACTCTCCAGCCACAGGCAAGAGCCAAAGGTCAACATTCCCTTGGCTGTGCTGCCTCTCTCTGCCTCTTACCCTGAGGCTGTCTCTGAGGATAGTCTGCCACTCAGCAGCATTAAAAAAAAAAAAAAAAAAAGACACTGCGGAATACTGAAAACTTTAGAATATCATATCTAAGCCTGGTGTGCTTATATACTTATAGCTGTATGCAGTGAGGGTGAGAATAGTACCTGCTGAAGTTAAATAGTAGCTAACATTTTTAAGAGTTCCCTTCATGTGTTAGGCATTGTTCTGATAGCTTAATTTGTATTAACTCTTTTAACCCTCAAGGCTACAGAGTAGATAACACTATGATGCCCATTTTACAGATATGAAAGCTGAGGCACAGAGGACAAGCATGTTGTAAGTGGTAGAACTGGGATTCAAACCCAGGTCATCTGCCTCCAAAGTCATGAAGGTACATTTTGTTTCTATCACATTGCACCAGATTGTGGCTCAGGTCAAATTATTTCTTTAACTCTGATGTAAAATGGTATTTGCTGTTATAGTATTGAGGAAGATAATGACAGAACCATACACCATGTCTGTTGGTGTCTTACCAGCTAGTATCTAGTTGTGTTTTTGGGAGGGTTTGATTTGATCGATTCAAATCCGTGGAATAATGAGCCACATGGTAATAGGATTGTAAACATCCTGAAATGTGGTGCTGAGGGAGCAAAAACAATCTGCACATTGGAGATGAAGGTGACACCTCTTTGAGCACTGAGACTGAATTACCTTTCTATCGGCCAGGGTCTGCTTGAGAGGCAGCTGGGGCAGAGTCATTAAGGATGGGGGTTTGAACCTCGCCTCTGCCCTGCTGTTAGCTCTGTCACTGCAGGTATGTCACGTGGTCTCATCATTTATAAAATGTGGGCAATACTGTCACCTTCCTTTCAGGGCTGGGATGAGGGTGGCGAGTGTGGGTGTAGGTGCAGCACTTGGGAGAGTGTCTGGCACGCAGTAATCTCTTTTGATAGATGTTAGCGCTTACTATTCAGGCTCTTCCAGAATAAACTTTGTCTTCAAAATGAGTAGATAAGGCATCTAAAACAGGCACTGTGTACATTGTGTACCTGAGGAGGAAGGCGTGGGAGACCTGGAGTGAGGGACAGAAGATGTCAGAGACACCATGGACTGTGAATGCATTAGGCAGAAATTCTTTGAGGACAGTGAGAATAGTGGCTCAGCAGGAAAAAAAAAAAAAAATGAAAATGAAAATTTGGGGAAGAGAAGAAACTCTCAGTGAAAGATTCTAAAAGGAGTCCCTGAAAGCCCAAGGGCACATCCCCAGCTTTTCCTGGGACAGCTTCGGACATAGGTGTGAGCCGATTTGGAAGGCAGGCACCCACCGTAGGCTGGAGACTCGAAAACACCATTCTGACTCACTCTCTCAGAGCTGCATAGGCTCAGTTCCACTCCATTTTTCCTGACGTTAGCCAGCATTGTTCAAGACAGATGTTCAGGGTTCTACAAAATAAGCTCATTTTTCGTGGCAACCATGATCTGAGGTAAGCGTATTTCCAGATTCAGCAGGAAGGCTTCCATGTGCAGCTATAACATATATTTCTTAGCATATCTACAAGTGTCAGAGACACTCCCCAAAAGATGTTTCCATCTTAGCATCCTATTGTTAGCAGTTTAGGTTCAAGGCTAAAACACCAAGTGTTTGAGGGGGTGTGGAAGAAAGTCAGCTTGAAACAGTGAACCAGTAAAACTGTGTGTCTTAGAAATTTTTAGCATTAATTGTTTCTGGCACAAAAAGAGACATGAACTCTCATCCAAGAAGCTTTAGACCATATTAAATCTTGTAAGGCCTTAGTGAAAACATTATAGTTTTGAATTTTTCATAATCAATGTCTGTGAAAGCTGTCATATTTTGTGATTTATGATTTATTTATTTTTTTGAGACAGGGTCTCACTCTGTCATCCAGGCTGGATCGCAGGCTGGATCGCAGGCTGGATGGCAGGCTGGATGGCAGGCTGGATGGCAGGCTGGATGGCAGGCTGGATCGCAGGCTGGATGGCAGGCTGGATGGCAGGCTGGATGGCAGGCTGGATGGCAGGCTGGATCGCAGGCTGGATGGCAGGCTGGATGGCAGGCTGGATGGCAGGCTGGATGGCAGGCTGGATCGCAGGCTGGATCGCAGGCTGGATGGCAGGCTGGATCGCAGGCTGGATCGCAGGCTGGATGGCAGGCTGGATCGCAGGCTGGATCGCAGGCTGGATGCAGGCTGGATGGCAGGCTGGATCGCAGGCTGGATGGCAGGCTGGATGGCAGGCTGGATCGCAGGCTGGATGGCAGGCTGGATCGCAGGCTGGATGGCAGGCTGGATGGCAGGCTGGATCGCAGGCTGGATGGCAGGCTGGATGGCAGGCTGGATCGCAGGCTGGATGGCAGGCTGGATCGCAGGCTGGATGGCAGGCTGGATCGCAGGCTGGATCGCAGGCTGGATCGCAGGCTGGATGGCAGGCTGGATCGCAGGCTGGATCGCAGGCTGGATGGCAGGCTGGATCGCAGGCTGGATGGCAGGCTGGATCGCAGGCTGGATCGCAGGCTGGATGGCAGGCTGGATCGCAGGCTGGATCGCAGGCTGGATGGCAGGCTGGATGGCAGGCTGGATCGCAGGCTGGATCGCAGGCTGGATGGCAGGCTGGATCGCAGGCTGGATGGCAGGCTGGATGGCAGGCTGGATCGCAGGCTGGATCGCAGCTCACTATGGCCTTGACCTCCCAGGCTCAAGTGATCCTTCCATCTCAGCCTCCTGAGTAACTGGGACTATGGGCACACACTGCCATGCCCAGCTAATTTTTGTGTTTCTTGTAGAGGTGGGGTTTCACCATGTTGCCCAGGCTGGTCTCCAACTGAGAGATGGGATTTCACCATGTTGCCCAGGCTGGTCCTCAACTGCTGGACTCAAGCAATCTACCCACCTCAGCCTTCCAAAGTGCTGAAATTATAGGTGTGAGCCACAGCACTGAGCCCAAAGCTATCATGTTTTACATGAAATCTTATTTATACCATCACTTTGTTTAATACATTTAAACTTTGTGATAAACTTAATCATTATCACCAATTCTGAATAATGAGGTTCATATTAATACAATTTTATGTGTGCAATGAAGTGGTCAGTGCTTCCAAGTAGCATGTAGTTTAAAACAGACAGATGATGCCTTATATGAAATTAGGTTTCTAAACTGCCAAGCTTTTTCTTAAGGTTCTGTGTGCTGTTTGGGAAAAGGCCCAGATACAGCAGGACAAAAATAGGGAAGGTTTCAGAGTCAGACTGATACAATTTAGAGTCCTGGTTCTATCTCTTTCTAGCCTTGATATCTCAGACACATCTGCAGATCCTCTGAGATTTTCTCTCCTCATCTGTAAGATGCTGGTGTGAGGGTCAAATGAGACAGTGTCCATAAAATAGCTAGTGCAATTCTTGACACCTGTTGGGTACTCAAAAGATGGTGAATATCATTAACAATTCTGGTGGCTTTAATATTGCCTACAAATACTCTGACACACCTCCCTTCAGAAGGTAAAATATCTGCTTCTTCTCCCTCTGGATGTGGGCTGGACAGTGACTTGCTTCTAATGCCTAGAATATGGTGAAGTCATAATGTGAGACTTCCAAGACTGTGTCACGAAGAGGATACATATTTAGCTGCCACCTTTCGTGTTGTGAGAATGCTCAAGCAGCCTGGGAAGGGGCCCACATGGGAAAGCCCAGTGTGGAACTGAGGCCTTCCACTAGCATCCAGCACCACGTCACTGGCTGTGTGAGGAAGCCACCTTAGAAGTAGATTTTCCAACCCCAACTGAGCCTTCAGATGATTGCAGTTCTGGTTAACATCTTGTCTGCAGCCTCATGAGAGACCTTTTGCTGAAGCCATCCAGCCAACTTGTTCCTGATTCCTGAGATAGTAAGTGTGTATTGTTTTAAACCACTACACTTGAGATAATTTGCTATATAGCAATAGATAATTATTACAGTAAAAATTGCAGTAAAACTCACCCCAGAGTAAGGTGAAACACCTGAATCAGTTAGCAGCCCATTTCTGTCCAGGTAGTTACAATGGAAACCAAAAATCAAAGTGGTAATTAATTTGTTAATGCATTTATTTCTTTAGCAAATTTACAGAGCCCTGCCTGGGCCATGGGCCCCATCTGAGCTGCTAAAACCAGGATGTGTTACTGGACAGAGACAAAGGCTCTCGATGCCCTTTGTCCCCAGATCTAACCCAGGCCTCAGCGATACCTCTAAGATTCTTCTGTTCAGCTGCTTCTTCTCATCTCTCTGCCACACGCCATAGGCATGCCAAACTGTCTTCTCCTGTGACCACTGACAGAGCAATCTCTTAACTGGCCTTCCTGCTCACATTCTTGTCCAATTACAAGACACATTGGTAATGATCAATGATAAGGAGGCACTCTGAACTATGTAGACCAGATCAAATTATTTTCCTGCTTAAAACTTTATGGTATCTCCCCATCCATTTAGAAAACAACCAGACATTCTCTGGTCTATAAAGAAAGACCATGATCTGAACCCTACTTACCTACCTCTTCAAATTTGCTACCTCCCTTCTCTCTATCCTTCCTTCTCTTCCTTCAGCTCATTGTCGGGTATTGTTATAGTAAGGACACACCAGTGAATTACCCCTCCCTGATCCATCCCACATTAACTCCAAGCTTGGCCATGTGACTTGCTTTGACCTTTGAGATAACAGCAAATATGATATATGAAAAGGCTTAAAAAACACTGCAGATTTGGGATTTCTTTTTCTCTGGCTGCTTCTGAAAGAAGGCTGAACTACTCTGCTGCTTCATGAGAGATGCAGGAGTCACTTTCCTCCATCTCTGCTAGCCTCCAGACATGATGTGAGCCTGACCATCATGGGCTAAACCCAACCCAAACTGCTGAGCCACAGAGTTGTGACAAATACATGATTGTTGGGCTGAGTCACTAGGTTTTGAGGTTGTTTTTTCACTTAGCAATGGATAACTGATAAATACAACAAACTCACTCCTGAGTCCTGGGACTCCTTGTTGCCTCTGCTTGGCCATGTCCTCTTATGGAAGGCTTCTTTTGGTCACTTAGATTTTAGTTTAAATGCCACCACTCTGAAAAGGCTGCCCTGGCCACTCAGGCCAAAGTAGTCTTGTATTCACTGTAGAAAAAGCAAACTTTTATTTCTCTGTTCTCATCCTGCAATATTTAGCACAGAATCCTTCTGTGACCAGATGTGTGTGGGGTTTTCTTCATGCACCAAGCAAGCCATCGATTCTTCAGTGGACGCCAACTAAGAGTCCTCTCATTCAATTCAATTCTGACACCATCCAACTGGAGACAGAGTCAGATCACACAGGTCGAGGGCTCAGTCCAAAAGATGAAACACCACTGTTGATGTTGATTGGAAGCTCTAGGTTGTTTTTCCTGTGCTTCTGACCAATCAGCTACCAATCAGGGTTCCCAAAACCTCCTCTATCAATTTGATAAATTTGCAGGAGCAGCTCAGAGAACTCAAGGAAATACTTACATTTATCAGTTTATTATAAAGGATATTACTTTTTTTTTTTTTTTTTTTTTTGAGACGGAGTCTTGCTCTTTCGCCCGGGCTGGAGTGCAGTGGCCGGATCTCAGCTCACTGCAAGCTCCGCCTCCCGGGTTTTACGCCATTCTCCTGCCTCAGCCTCCGGAGTAGCTGGGACTACAGGCGCCCGCCACCTCGCCCGGCTAGTTTTTTTTTTTTTTTTTTTGTATTTTTAGTAGAGACGGGGTTTCACCCTGTTAGCCAGGATGGTCTCGATCTCCTGACCTCGTGATCCGCCCGTCTCGGCCTCCCAAAGTGCTGGGATTACAGGCTTGAGCCACCGCGCCCAGCCTATAAAGGATATTACAAAGGACACAGATTAAGGGACTCATAGGACCAGGTATGTAGGAAAGAGTATGGAGCTCTCATGCACTTTCAGGGTGCGCCACTCTCCTAATGTCCCCACGTTTGGCTTTTTTTTTTTTTTAAGACAGAGTTTTGCTTTTGTTGCCTGGGCTGGAGTGCAATGGTGTGATCTCGGCTCACTACAACCTCCACCTCCTGGGTTCAAGCAATTCTCCTGCCTCAGCCTTCCAAGTAGCTGGGATTACAGGAATGCACCACCACACCCGGCTAATTTTGTGTTTTTAGTAGAGACAGGGTTTCACCGTGTTGGTTAGGCTGGTTTTGAACTCCTGACCTCAAGTGATCCACCTGCCTTGGCCTTCCAAAGTGCTGGGATTACAGGCATGATCCACTCTGCCCGGCTGTGTTTGGCTATCCAGAAGATCTCTGAATCCTGTTCCTTTGGGTTCTTATGAAAGCTTCATTACATAGGTATGACTATTATATCATTGGCCATTGGTGATTGGCTTAACCTTCAGCCCCTCTCCCCTCCCTGGAGGTTGTGGGGTGGGGCTGGAAGTCCCACCTTGGCTCTTGCCTTGGCTCTTTGGGTGACCAGCCCCCATCCTGAAGGTACCTAGGGGCTGCTAGTCACCAGTCTACTTATTAACATACAAAAAGACCCTTGCCATTTTAAAGGTTCCAAGGATTTTAGGACAAAGACCAAATATACATTTCACAACCTCACATCCACTGTCTGCACCTTGTCATGTTTTCCTCATACTGCAGCACTTCTCATGGCCTGATGTTTTCTGCTTTGCCACATTTTATCAAATCCAAGACACTGTGGATGGTAACCCACATCCCAACTTCAGAAACTATAAAATGCGAATAAAAAAGAGTGGTTTGAGAGGCCAGGCATGGTGGCTCAAGCCTGTAATCCCAGCACTTTGGGAGGCCAAAGTGGGAGGGTCACTTGAGGCCAGGGGTTTGAGACCAGCCTGGCCAACATGGCAAAACCCCGTCTCTACTAAAAATACAAAAATCAGCTGTGCGTAGTGGCACATGCCTGTAATCCCAGTTACTCAGGAGGCTGAGGCAGGAGAATCACTTGAACCCAGGAGATGGAGGTTGCAGTGAGCCTAGATCACGCCACTGCACTCCAGCCTGGACAACAGAGCAAAACTCCATCTCAAAAGGGAAAAAAAAGAGTGATTTGAGTTGATAAAATACAACATTTGATGATTTTTATCTCTTCGTGGGATATGTATGCCCCATGAAAGGAGGGACTGCCTCCTTGGTCTTGCCTCCTCCAATTTTTCTCCATATTGGAGAAAAAGTAAACTTTCTAAAATGCTAATTTAATCACGCCACTCTTCTTGAAATGATTTATTGGCCCCTCACTCCATTTAGGACAAAATGGAAATTATTTCCATGACTCACATGCCCTCTGAGACTGAGCTCTTGCTGACACACCCACCCTGAATCGAGTCACCCTCTGCTTCACTTATTTCTCCAGCAGCATCCTCCTGCTCTGGGTCCTGGACCACACAATCTTGCCTCATGGTCACCACCACGCTGACTCTTCCGGATATTCTCCCTCCTCTCCTCACGGCTAATCCGAGCAAATCACCCTTTCTCAGCTGCACACTCACATGGAAGCCTCCTCTGCCCCTCCTGACTGCTCTCACATCCCCCATCATAAAACCTTACACCAATAACTATTACAATTATATTTGTATAATTGTTTACTTGTTTATTTTATCACGTATTGTGTGTTTTTTTAAAATTGTGTCTAACACCTACTGTGAGCCAGATACAGTTCTATGTATTGAGGTAACATTAGTAAATAAAATAAGAAAACTTTCTATCATAATGAGGCTTTGAGTTCAATGAAGGTAGACAGACAATAAATAAGATGAATATAAAAATATGAGGATGTCACATACTAATGAATGCTATGGAAAAAATTAAGGCAGGAAAGGGCAAATCCTAGTGGCTGGGAGGGACTGTGGTTTTACATGGGATGGTGAGAAAAGGCTCCAGTGAGAAGATACATTTGAGTAAAAACAGATGAGGAAATGGAATTAGCAGATATTTCAGGAGAAGCATTCTAGGAGGTGAAAACAGCAAGTCTAAAGCCCCGAGGCAGGATGCTGGTCACTGGTGGTAGATTTTAGTGACATTCTTAAGGAAGTCCCTGTGGCTGGAGCACTTAGCAAAGGAGAGCTCTGAGAGGTGAAGTTAAAGAGGCAATGAAGGGGATGACATAGAGCCTCGTAAGCCTTGTTAGTAGGAGAGTGACAATGAGCCAAGTTCTCAAAGGATCGCTTTGTCTCATATGTTAAGAATTGACTTGAGGACACGCAGAATGGAATCTGGGATGTCAGTGGGAAAATTGCAATCATTTGAGCAAGAGACAATCACATTCCTTCACTTTTGTGAAATGTGGTGCTGAGAAATGGAGGAGGCGAGAAAAGGCCAGAGTCTGGCTATGTTTTGGAGGTAGAGCCAAAGGGATTCCAGATGGTTGGAGTGTGGGATATGTAAGATTAAGAAAGGTGTCAGGAGTTTTGGCTTGAGCAAACTGCAAAGATGGAATGGACATTGACAAAGATGGGGAAGGCCGAAGGTAGAGAAGGCTCTGGGGGAAGGAATGGGAGTTAAGTTTTGATGTGTTAAGTTTGTGATGCCTTCTAAATAGTCAAGGTGTAGATATCAAAGTTGCATATATAAGTCTAGAGTTCAAAGAATGTGGCTGAGCAGGAGCTATAAATCTAGGAGTTATCAGCATATAGAAGATAGTTAAAGATTTGTGCCCAGAAGAGATTACCATGAGGGTAGTATAGACTAGAAAAAAGGTCAAACCAGAACTCTGGGCACTCCAACAGTGGTCAGGGAGATGAGGAGATGTGAGAGAACAACCAGGAGAATGAGAAGCTCCATCAGCAAGAAGGAGGATGGAATCTTCTCCTTTGATCCCAGTGTTGAGGAAGGGATCATCAACACCATCAAGTGCTGTAGGGAGATCAAATCAGCTGAGCTTTGGCTGCCGGTCACCTTGACACGGTGGTTTTGGTGTCAGAATGGGGAATTCATGTCTTTCTCTTTCACTAATCAGAATGAACAACTGCATTTTCTATCATTTGCACCCCTGTATTCCTAGCATCTAGCACAGTTTCTGAAACAAACTAGATATTACATTAATACTTGTTAAGTGAGTGATTGGAAACTGATTATTAGATACTTTAAGATGGTCCTTTGATAAAAATTTTCAGGAAAATTTACAAAATAATTTCCCTATAATTTGGAAATTCAACTGCTTTTTTCAGTGGATAAGAGGTCATGGAAAGATGAGATTATGAGAGCATTTTTACCTTAATAAGTGTTAGCTTTTCTCATAATCATAGTAAGCCCTCCTTACTTTTTGAGTTCCTAAATAAGAATCCATGCACAGAGCAGGTGCTTCTGTGTCTTGCTCATTGTTTTGGGAGAGAGCAACATTCAACTTGGTCTCAGAATGGCCTTTGCTCATTGGTGGGGAAAAGTTTTGCCTGATGGGAATGCCTGATTGGAAATGACCCCCAAGAACCCTCAACTATTGGTGTCAGGAATTCCTTTAATGGAATCAAAACTTTTCATCCTATAATTTCCATGATACACTAGTTCAAGTTATAGAGAAAAAGCAGCTAATTTTTACTTTCAATGCATGGGACATGAAGACACAGTCAGAGTACCACTGAAACACAAGCATGTTGTACTGTGATTTCTATCTAAGTGTTCATTGCTTAGCCATCTGTCAGATTCCACATGCACAGATGAAGGAAGGAGGCAGGTGGAGTCATTCTGAAAGAGTCTTCATGGAAACCAGGTCTTGGTCACTCAGTGGAGGAGCAATCTCTTCACCAGCGGGACTCCACAGGAGCAGCAAGTCAGGACCTGGTGTATGTCCTGGGGCCTTAGGCTGGCTTTAGTTACAGCTGTTGGGCCTTATGTCCCATTGAGCCAGCTGGACATGCTCCTGACTGGCTTACCTCTGGTGAGAGTGGCCAGCTGTCAGGGTTCAAATTGTCCAATAGCATCTGCAGGGACCACACAAGTAGATACAGAACTGTTTTCCTCATCAGTGGAGTCTAGGCATTGGGGCTGAAGCTGTTCAGGTGAACATAACCCACCAATCCTTTTTTAAGACACATAACTAAAAGTCATTTACACAATCCATTTCAAACAGAACATTAGTGCCTAAATTGCTGCATTCTAAGCAAGTCTCCTCAGCTAGCTTCACACATTAGGCCCACAGGTATGGCTCTGGAGTCAGATGATGACCAAAGAACCCCACTACAAAGCAGGAGAAGATTATCCAGCTAAATCTCACCAAGACACCTGGGAAGGGGAACAATGAACTGAATTCATGTCAACATGTACATGACAGATACCAGATAGTTTCTGAAAGCAGGTTTTGTTCCAAGTGGGAGGGAATGGGCAGGTCCTGAGTGTTTGAATGTGAAATTGAGAGGGGGAAAGGGAAGGATGCAAAACACAGCTCCACCATTTGCTTTTCCTAGAGACAGGGTCTGGTTTTGCAGCCCAGGCTGGAGTGCAGGGGTACGATCCTACCTTGAACTCCTGGGCTCAAGCCATCCTCCCACCTCAGCCTCCCAGGGTGCTGGGATTATAGATGTGAGCCACCACACCCAGACCCCATCATTTTTCTAAACATTATTCAAGAACTAGTTTACTTTGTCCATTTCTCTTCCCAGTGCAAAGAGGATTTTGATGTTCCCCACCCTGGGCCTATCGTGGGGTGAGGGGAGGGGGGAGGGATAGCATTAGGAGGAATACCTAATGTAAATGATGATTTAATGGGTGCAGCACCCCAACATGACATATGTATACATATGTAACAAACCTGCACCTTGTGCACATGTACCCTAGAACTTAAAGTATTATAATAATAATAATAATAAAGGATTTTGGCCCATAATGTTCTAATAGAGATTTCCTATTTACCAAGGCTGCCAATTCATTGCTTTTTTCCTCAGATGAAATGTATATGATTGTTATGATGTTGTTCAACAGTGCACTCATTTATTTATTTATATTTACCCAACAAATAATTATTATTCACTGCAATAAATTCTGTAGAGATGGATAAGTGAGGGCTCTTGTCCTGTAAATCACAGCTGTCTTCCAAACATGGCAGAAAATCAAAAAAGGAAATACATATAGTTAATAATAGTTTAAACACTGTGATATTTATATAATTAAAACATATGACTCCTGTAAGTTAACATTTTGGTTAACACCTTTCCAGAAACATTGCTATTTTCTTGGTTTCTCTATTTTTTTGTATTGATATATTGTTTAGGTTGCTTTAAAGTATATTTCTTATAGGAAGATAAAGACTTTCTCATTACAAACTTTAAAATTGTGTATTAGAAAAAAAAAAAATTAAAAATCCAAAATCCTCAAGCAAAGCAGTTTATTCACTTCTTAATTTAACCAAGTGGCAGATGTTTCCATTTGAAATTGATTTTGCTATATCAAACAACACTCTGTTTAACATCTTTGTGCATCTGTTTTCTGGATGTTGAACTGTTAAACTACCCTATAGAAAGGCTGCACGTGGTGGCATTACACAAATGCTAATTGTGAAGAAAAGCATGTTACATATAGCACAGTGTTTTGTGGTTGAAGTAAAATTGATTATTATTCTTTTGTTCTTTGTGGGTTTCTGTAGATAGGTTAAGCAGAAATTTGAGATGAGACTAGCTAGGGAAACATTTACTCTGTAAAAGTTTATTGCTACTTCTACAACAGCAACTTCATTGGAGTGGACAATGGAAAGAAATAACATGTTTAATTTTGGGCACAGGCCCATACTTAGTTTTGAGGCCAAAACTCTGAAAGTGAAAAACCTGCCAACAGCAGCTAATGGTGTGAGCCAAAGGCCTGTCTGGTTCCCTATGAGGTGGGATATTACCTTATCAGCTACTTTGTTTTGCTAATGAAAATAACATTGGCAAATAAAAATAGCAGCTGCTGTGGTATTGGGCTATATACTTCACAGTAATTATCTTACCTTACACTCACAATTCTCTAACAGGAAGTAACTTCAAGTAACAGAGAAGCAACTTGAAGTCACAATGGAACCAGGATCTGATCGAAAAGACTGGACTCCAGAGCCATGCTCTTGACATGAGCTACCTTGACTTGAATAGTTCACAGATAGGGCAATGAAAATAAACTCCTAAGGGTATATGAAATGAAATCAATTTGATTTAAATAAGATAGTTAATCATAGATACCTATACAATATTTTTCTAAATTTACAGTACACATTGATTATTTATTCAAAAACTTTTATGAGTACTTTGTATTTGCCAGGCACTGGGATACACAATGGTGAGCAAGGCAGACGGGAACTTTGTCTTCGCAACGACATTGGACTGTGAAGGAGATGGGCGGGAAAACCGGCAGCTGCAAGGATGTGCCGTACAACCTTTAAGAAGGAAGCCTACAGTGCTATGGGGGAGTCGAGGAGAGAATCCAGACTTTGTACCTTAGGTCCGAGGTTTACTCCCACGTAGTTGGCACTGCAGGTGCGCACCACTACGCCCAGCTAATTCTTTGTATTTTTAATAAGAGACGGGGTTTCGCCACGTTGACCAGGCTGGTCTCAAACTCCTGACCTCAGGTGATCCGCCCCCAACCTCGGCCTGCCAAAGTGCTGGGATTACAGGCGTGAGCCACCGCGTCTGGCCTCAGGGTTTATCTTTAACGTGGATTAAAGCTAACTAGAAATGGTTTATCTTCACATAGCCTAAAAACAAAATTTAATCATATCCATGAATTCTATTGCAAATATTAGACAACTGTAACATTCAAAGTTCATGGACAGGTTATTTTTTATTTTCTAACTGGCCTCATGGTATGACCAGATTTCAGATAAAGCTTATAAAAATACATAGCTTTTGGAAATTTGGCAATTTTCTTTTGTTTAGTGCGTCTCATAATTTATGGGTCTCATGGGGAACTCGTTTAGCTCTGGTTTCTGGGATGTGCTAGAACTTTATAGAAATCCTCTGACAGGCAGCTTTTAGAGAGATAGAAGTTTCTAAAATTTATATTTCATTCTTGTCACTGAATTCTCTTGATACCTGATTTCCCAGCTGCTAAGCCACATACGTTTTGATAGGCTTCACTGTGAAAACTGAGGGTGTCCCATGGTGATGATCGTGTCTAGCCTGCCTCGTAGGAGCACATTAACGCAGTAGCCTGGACACTCAGGCACCGGCGATCTTGTGAAAGGGACTACCTCTGTCTTTGCTCACTATGTCTCTTCAGTATGTGCAATGCCTGACACAGAGTAGTTACTTGATGACTGTTTTTTTGTTTTGTTTTGTTTTTTTTCTAAGGAGAGAAGTGTGTCTCTGGGAAAACTTGAAAATATAGATAGAGAAAATAGGTGGATCGATCCGAGGCTGTCTGCTAAAGAAGCCCATTTTCTTGGTTGCAAATTCCTTTTGACTATTTGTTTTGTACATGTAGAGTATCTAGAAGAAGGGTCATCTTAAATGAGCAAAATACATTAATATTTTAACATATTTAGCTATTGTTAAACATATCCACAGTCTATATTTCATTCCCCAGTGTCAAGTGACACCTCTCACTAAGAGGCATCACCGTATCTCTAAATATCCTGGAGATGCATTTGGAACACATGCTTTGAGCAAATGAATTTGTTATAATATAAACTATATTTTCTAAGTTATTATGTCAAGAGGAATAACAGAGGAAGTATAGTATGTTCTAATTATCTTCAAAATTTGCCCACCTTCCATCAAAATTTATTGTAACTGAAAAGAGCAGCCTCTGAAAGATGGATTATTGGCTCTTCTGCTTCGAGCTGCTGATCTCAGAGGGAAGCAAATGGCACTCGCTGGATCTGAGCACAGAATACTAACAGCACTTCAGCATTAAGGGAGATATCATCAGGGAAAGTATATGATATTCACCATCTAATTCCTTTCACTTCTTTCAGTAACGACATTGAAGGAAGAGCTGATTTTAATCTGACACTACCTCTTTCAAAGAAATCTCAAGAGATTTAGTGCTACTGGAGAAGCTAAAAGATATGAAAGTATTTGTTACAAGCAAGACAAGCTTTAAAACAATGTCGAATAGGAAATGTACACCTGGTGACCTGTCCCCTACCTGGAAAGATAGTGAAAGGGATCTGATAGGGACAACTGTCACTGGGTACTGATGTTACACTCACTTTCTAATGGAAAGACAACAAAGACCAAGCTCAGTGGGTATTCAATGATCAGACAAAACTCTCGAGAAGCATGAGGGTCTTACCTGAACGTAGGTTCAAAGAAGTGTTCTAGCACCAGGAAACACTTAACAATATACAGAGAAAGGAAGCTTGGACTGATGTTTAGGTTGTCTATCTAAAATGATCCCAGGAGAGGCATAGATGGAAAACTATTCTGCACATTTTTTCCTCCAGAAATACAGTATTAGTTTTATAGCATACCTTTCACCTAAATATTGAGACTGATCCTGTAAAACAATGGATTCTTTCATCTAATCACCTACATCAGGATGCCTAGAAAAATTGTGACTATGTGTATATATATATATACACACACACACACACATAATTTCTGTTTTGAGTATGCTTGCAATTTTTAAAAACAAGCTTTAATTCAGTTGAAATAAAAATCATGAAATATTAAAAATGGTGATTTGCAAATAGTATACATGTACATATTTGCGTATTGTAAAATTAGTAAGTTACGGAATGTGATACGTAAACTGTGTTTGGTTCAGTATGATAGTTGTAATTATAGGAAAGTAGAACAAGTAAGACTCATGTGATTTGATCTGGATATTTGACATTTGTGTACCATGAATGACTTACTTGCTTTAGACTGATATTCATAGTGGTACAAATTGTCCTTCTCTTCATACTATTTCTAGTGGGATGCCAATATGTGTATAAAATATAGATTCTGAAATAATATATGCTCTGAATGATCTAATAGTAAGTAGGCATTTTGCTAAACCATTTATAAGTGGAAATAATTGATGAATAATATACCAGAGAACCTTTTATGGTAGGAGTAATATGAAATAGGATGAAGTATATCAGCCACAAAAGCCAAAATCCCAGGAAATGTAATTATCCATTAACCATGTCTTTTGCTTTGTTATTAATGGATAAGATAAGAAGCTCTCCCAGAGAGTGGGAATGATTCTGTGGGATCATCAGAGGAGTGAAAAATGTAAGGAAAATACTCTCAGGAACTTCATTCTTTTAATTACAACTATATCATAGCTTCCCATATCATGGTTGATACAAATCAGGCTCTGTTTATGAAATAACACACAGACCTTATTTTAAATTAATGTACAAGATTTGTTATCAATTGTGAATCAGTTTTACTATATCTGAGCACATGAATATGATACACTATGTTTTTGTCAATTTTAAAATCTAGTCATAGTTTCAATATGCTTTTGGAGTTCCTTCCTTCCTAATACTTTATATTATGAGGCTATGGTTTATAGAGAGCCTAAGATGATTAAAAATCTTTGTCCAAAAGGAGAAAAATCCCAATAATTCCTTTATGGAAGAGTTGCAAATATTTAATTCAGTTTAATGTGTTTGTGTGAGAAAAGCCAATTGGAAAACATGCTTCACAAAAATAAATATATTTACTTTACTAATTATTTTCCTGGTCACAATAGAGAAGCATATAAGAAATCCCTACATTTGTAGACAAATTCTTTTCCAAGACCCTTTAAAAATGACTTGATGGGTTCTTAGGGTTTAACATTGCAGTGAAGAAACACTATGTTACTTTGAATTTCTTTCTCATCTAGGTAAACACTTTTGTTGCTAGAAAATTGGATTCTTCTATTTATAGAATTTTGGTGAGGAAACATCTATAGGTGTATTTTTAAAAATATTCTAGTCCAGCAACTTGGTAAGCAGTTTTCTATGACTCAAGTTCATCTTCAGCTTGATAATTTTTTAAAAATTTTCTTTGATTGTTGATTCTCCATAATTTAGTGTAGTCTTTCCTCAGGGTACTTGCAAGGCACTTTGTCCTAATAAGTCCATCTTCAGCTCAAGAGATTTTCTCTCTCTCTCTCTTTCTTTTTTTTTTGATTAGTTCTTTTCCACCCTTTACTCCATTCTCTTGTCCTGATACTTCCATAAATAAATAGTGTACTTTTGGATCATCCATCTTTCTTATCGCTTAAGCTCCCTCCCATACTTTCTATCTGGTTTTCTTTTTTCTTTTTTTGTTTTTCTTTAAGTTTTATTTTAAGTTCCAGAGTAGATGTGCAGGGTGTGCAGGTTTGTTACATAGGTAAACGTGGGCCATGGTGGTTTGCTGCACAGATCATCCCATCACTTAGGTATTAAGCCCTGCATCCATTAGCTATTCTTCCTGATGCTCTTCCTCCCCAACCCCCTGCCAACCCACCCCAGTGTGCGTTGTTCCCCTGCTATGTGTCCATGTGATCTCATCCCACTTATAAGTGAGAACATGCGGTGTTCGGTTTTCTGTTCCTGTGTTAGGTTGCTGAGCATAACAGCTTCCAGCTCCATCCGGGTCCCTGCAAAGGACATGATCTTGTTCCTTTTTATGGTTGCATGGTATTCCGTGGTGTATGTGTACCACATTTTCTTTATCCAGTCCATCGTTGATGGGCATTTGGGTTGATTCCATGTCTTCCCTATTGTGAATAGTGCTGCAATGAACATACGTGTGCCTGTATCTTTATAGTAGGATGATTTATATTCCTTTGGATGTATACCCAGTAATGGGATTGCTGGGTCAAATGGTATTTCCAGATCTTTGAGGGATCACCACACTGTCTTCCACAATGGTTGAACTAATTTACACTCCCACCAACAGGGTGAAAGTGTTCCCTTTTCTCTGCAATCTTGTTGGCATCTGTTGTTTTTTGACATTTTATTAATAGCCATTCTGATTGATATGAATGGTATATCATTGTGGTTTTGATTTGCATTTTTCTAATGATCAGTGATGTCGAATTTTTTTCCTTACATTTCTATCTGGTTTTCTTTTAAGGCTATATAGAATTGCTCAAGATGAGATTCCAAATTACCAGCTCAGTTCCTGGAGTATCATGAAATGATATCCACTTAGTGACGTTTAAATTTTAGTGAGTACATTTTTAAACTCCAAGAGGATTTTCAGATTCTCCAATTGTTTCATTGGCATAGGAGCCTGCCCTTCTTTCATGGATGTGAGAAGTGTTCATATTCTCGAAATATTTGAAGACAATGGGATTTGATGACATATTATATGTAGAGTGGGGAGAAAGAAGAGTCAGGATCACTACCAGATTTTAGGCCTAAGTGCCTGAAGGGAAGAGCATCCATGAGCATGTTACTGAGCCCAGGAATAGCATGGTGCAGGAGCTTTTAGGGAGAGGTCTGGAGTTCAATTTTGTATGTGTTACAACTGAAATACCTGTTTGTCATCCAAATACAGATGTCGCCAAGGCATTTGCATAGGTGCATGCGCAGTTCACAGGAGATATCCAGGGCAGAGATAGAAGTTTGTGAGTCATAGTCTTAGAACTGGTACTTAAATCTATACACTCATCAAACAAGTAATTGTAGCTGGAGAAGTCCACTGAGCCTGGAGGTGGGTTATTCCTGGACCTGCGGATAGCTGTGTTTCTGTGTAGGGTGTGTGAAAGCAGAGCACATTGCCAATTCCTGGACCCCCTCGAGTGAGGAAGGGGGAGGAAGCATCCCTACTAACGGAACACAGTAGGAAATTTCTTTAACATCTCTGGCAGGTTATTGCTCATTTGGGAGCAGGAGAATGAAAAACCTAAAATTAGGTGGAGGACTGCCTTGTATGTTTCTGAGCCTTAAAGTTCATGCTAGGAGTTCACTGTGGCAGGTCTCTCATTTCCCTGAAAGAAGCGGTTTTGCCAGGAAAAACATAGCAAATGCCATCCCTGCATCCTGTGTGCACAGAACACAGAGGACCATAGCCCTGGGTTTGCAGAACACTCCCTGCCACATTCAAAATTGGAGGTTTTGCTTGTGTTCAGTTAAGAAAATGCATCCATTTAACTTATCAAGAGGTTCCTTCCTTTACCTAAATTGGAAATTAGCCACTCATCTATAATTCTCCAAAGGCACATGAGATTATAAAACTAGCATCATAAAAGAATCCATGTAAATATTGAAAATGTAAAATGTAGTTTACTTTTAGTCCTAGATGTTAAAATGTTAATAAAAAATATCAAGAATCTTAAAGTCTCTGGAGTCATTAGAGCTACAACTGTGTAAATAGCTTACTTCAAAATAATATCAAAAGAATAGTTAACTTTATTAGATGTAGCTCTTGCAGTAAAAGAGTGAAAGGCATGGGAACAATTGTATTAGGAGATTAAACTAGAAGAATACTGTCCAAATAAAAGCCAAAACTCAATGAAACTTTGGTACAATTTTCATTTGCAGTGCAATATTTCCTCATAACACTTTACTAAGATGACTTGTTTTTGGAGTCTATAACCAATTTTTTCTGATGTAAAGTGAAAAGACAGTTAAAATACCTAATTTAGAGAAACAAGGCATTTGACCATAGACACAAATTGTGATTGATCATATTATTTGTGGTGTGACAGATACAATGAAACTGGAGTGGAAGGAACCGTATAATTTTCTGCATACTAAACAGGAGAAAAAAAGGCAACATGGAACCCCCTAGCCACCGTGCTTTGATGCTAAGTCATAGTACTCTATTTACATTTACAGTAACTTCCATAAACAACAATCCCACTATTTCACAATAATAGGTACCAGCCTGGGCAACACAGTGAGAACCCATCTCTGCAAAAAGTAAAAGAAAAAAAATTAACTGGGCACCTGTAATTCTAGCTACTGGGGAGCCTGAGGTGAGAAATTATGCAATTTTTCAAACATCAATATGATGCTATTTATGCTCTCTTTTCCAGTTCTATAGTAGATTCTGTGTGTGAGAGAGAGTTGTATATGTGCAAGACACACACACATTAGAGGTACTGAATGGTACCTTTACATACACTGAATGTTGATGGGATTTGGAGAAAGTGGAAATTAAGTAAAGTTATATTTCTACTGGAGTCCAAATGTTTGAGGCTGCAGTGAGCTATGATTGTGCCACTACACTATAGCTTGGGTGACAGAGCGAGACCCTGTCTCAAAAAAAAAAAAAAAAAAAAGCCACAGTTTAGTTGGTTGGTTGTTTTAGGGAATAAAGTTGAGTTACTCCCCAAGAGTTTTAAAAAATGGTTACTGATAAGACAGAATGAAAAAATATACAATGCATGTGTGTTTAATGTAGAGAATTTCACACAAATGGATTGTATTCTTAGTACTTCTGTGCCTGAACCAGACTGTTAGCCCTAAAATGGAATCTATAAAGCTGTTTTCAGGTTTGACTGGGCATTTGTTACATAACTAGCAAAATCTTTCAGCACTTCTGTAATTGTGTCCTCTTGGCAAGAATTCAAATCTAGCTTTCTCCCAATATTATAAAGTAGTTTTAGAAGGATCTTATGGAGGGATGAGGGACTGGTTGCTTTCCATTTCATGCCTTACCCCTTTCCAACCTGCTCCTCTGTCTTGTAATGGACCAGGCAGGTGGACCCTCGTATGTCAGCCTACGTGAGTGCTGTTGCTCCTGGGAAGGCTGAGGTGTGGCCAGAGGGAGGCCATCTGCCAGATACTAGAGGCAGATGGAGAGAGAAGTAGGGAGGGGAATTCACTTCCCCCAGCCCATATGCATCTCATGTTTGGAGGTAGCTGTTTCCCTCCGTGACCGACATCTGCCTGGCAGGCCCTGCTGCAGATCTCCAGCTCTAACTGCATTATCAGCACCCCACACTTTCCTTTTCTGCACTAAAAGTGGTAATAGTTTCCCATAACTGAAAACTTCTGGGTGATTTGACATCCTTCATCGGTTCCCTTAATGCTGCTCACACCTCTGAAATTGTTCCTTCATTAAAATCTCTTCAGTTGAGTCATTGGAGTGGAACTCTTTCCCTGCTGTGACCCTGGCTGATACAGGCACAATGAAGTTGATGTTGTATGACAGACCAAATAGCATGATGTACTCCACAAATACTCCCCTAACTATCAAGGCTGCAGGCACAAGAGAGTTCCGAGTCTATGCTGTGATGACATCTGTGCTAGTCAATAACAGAGCCTTAGTTATTATGACGGTCACAAGGTAACGGCTGTATAGCCTTACATTTTGAGAGTAAACTGGGTAAAGATGTGATAAATGGTTATTCCATGTATGGGCAGTAGTCTCAAGAAGAAAGGAGAGGCTGTGGCCTTTGGACAGAACCACGTGGTAGCAGAGGCTGCTCTGCTCTTGCTCCAAAGGAGATGACCACCTGCAGCTGGTTCTCAACACCCAGAATTCCTTGTCTGATTGAACATTCTAATATTCAACCTAGACCCCATCAAAGGAATGCCAGTGTACCCACTTCTACTTCTGGATCTTTTACCAGGAAAATTACAATTGCATAGTCTATGTCCATTGAGAATCACCGTGAAAGGAGGGGTCTTCACCAAAGGTGAAATTATGAGGAGATAGCAGAGGGAAATGAAGATTCTGCTCATCCCTGGAAATAGCTCTTGGAGGCTATCCTGGCTTTGCAGAAAAGCTACAGATTGGTAGCTGCAGTAGGATCTTAGGTATTTGGTCCAAGGATGTTTCCTGAGAAGCCTGGGTTCTGTTTCCTGAGTACCTAGACTAGCGTGCTCTACCTTTGCCTCCCCGGGAAAATTCCCAGTCCAGCTCTTCCCTCCTTATGCATAAGGGAGCTGACTCCTATGGACTTCATTCCCTGAGCTCACTGGCTGGAACTCAAAGACTAGAATGCAGAGAAAGGCAGAGAAAAAGAGGAGAGTGAGAGAGATTATCTGGGACAGTTCTCTCCCCACCCCCAACCCCCATGGTTCAGGCAGTGTCTGTGTCCCTCAGTGATGGCAGCTCCTGCTGGGTGACCCCGGCCTCCAGCCTGATGCTCTCACAGGGCTCCAACAGCACATTTTCATCTCCCTGCCCTTCCAGCCCTACCAGTGTTGACAGTTTCTCACCGTTCCAAGTCAGGCTGTCTCAACAGCCCTTACTAGTTACCTTAACATTTTTGACAACTCTCTATATAACTCCCTCATTAAAGTTCTTTTATTTGAAACATCTGTGTTGGATTTCTTTTTGTACCTCAATAATCTTTCTTGAATTTTATTCTTTCAGTGGTCGGTGGTGTTAGCTCTGAAATAATACTCAACTGGTAAAGCTGCAATTGCAGTCAGAGCAATGCTTTATATCATTTTTGCAATCATGTTAAATAATGCCATTAAAGAAGAAGCAAGTCTATTAGTAGCATTCCCACATAGGAGATGAGCAGTGGATGTACTTTTTTTTTTTTTTTTTTGGAATCAGAGAAGATAAAGCCAAGAACAAACCCAAGGCAACCATTTCAGTAGCTGAGATCATGAGTAACAGTGTCTTCTTGGTTTAAAGGATCTTGGTAAATGTCCAAAGAATGGAGAAGTCTAGCTGGTAAACAGTTGTGCTGCATGTAGATAGAGTTTTATAGGCTGAATAAAATTAGCTGTTTTCGTTGGCCAACATGGTGAAACCCCATCTCTACTAAAAATACAAAAAAATTAGCCGGGTGTGGTGGCGGTCGCCAGTAATCCCAGCTACTCAGGAGACTGAGGCAAGAGAATCACTTGAACCCAGAATCAGAGGTTGCAGTGAGCCAAGATCACGCCCCTGCACTCCAGCCTGGGAAACAGAGCAGAATGCCATCTCAAAAAAAAAAAAAAGAAAGAAAGAAGTAAACCTTTGGGTTTCTGCTTTATTTTTTTCATATCAGTTCTCTTTAGTCTAGAGTTCTATTTTTAATATAACATATTTTTAAAACTATGTTGTTATTGCTGAATAGAGTTACATAATTATATATAAATATGTATATGATTATTTGATAAACATGTTAAAATGTTATTTTAAAAAACAAATGCAAAAATGCGCCCTGGAGGAACTATTTGAATAATAATGTGCAGAATGACCTGAAAGGCTCACTGAGAAAGAGAGAGAGAAAAAAAAAAAAACTAAAGAAAACCGGATGTGCGTCTGTGAGTCTCTGGACAGCAAAGAAAAAGGATAAAGAGAATGAAGAATGATTCGGTTTTAGGGTTAGACAATTTACTTACTCTCTTTTCTCAATGAAATTAGTAGGAGTTTAGTGGTTGTAGACTCTAGATTTTAAAAAGCTTATTTAACGGCCTGAAATGAAAGAATGTGCTGTGGATTCTTGGGAGGTGGCCACAATAGCTGTTAGCAGATCAAACATTTGGGAGATGAATTGATTGCTGCAGAGAGGGCAATCCCACAGCCACGTGGGGCATTTGACAAAGCCATTTTGAATGATCAGTTTTGACATAACTGCACGAAAATGATCCTGTCAAAGAGCAAAATCATGTTTTAAAGTAATATCCCTGCCTGTTACACTGCCCCACCCACCAAAGCTATGGGACCCTCTTATTTCACTTTTATATTATGTGTTTTATGGGCTAGTATTTTCTTCTTGTTGTTCTTATTTTTTATTTAACCATACACTATTTACTTTAAAGCTATTTATAGTTATTGCTATTCTTATTACCACTACTGAATAATATAACTTTTTTTATAATCAGAAAAGACCATGAAATTACTGTTAGTCTCTAGACTTTTTTTTAATTTTTATTTTTTTAGACGGAGTCTCGCTCTGTCACCCAGGCTGGAGTGCAGAGGTGCGATCGCGGCTCACTGCAAGCTCCGCCTCCCGGGTTCACACCATTCTCCTACCTCAGCCTCCCAAGTAGCTGGGACTACAGGCACCCGCCACTGCGCCCGGCTAATTTTTTTATTTTTATTTTATTTTATTTTATTTGATTTTTGTATTTTTAGTAGAGACGGGGTTTCACCGTGTTAGCGAGGATGGTCTCCATCACCCGCCATCACCCGAACTCGTGATCCACCCGCCTCGGACTCCCAAAGTGCTGGGATGACAGGCATGAGCCACCGCGCCCGACCTAGTCTCTAGATTTTTAAGTTCAATTAAGGTATCTTTATATACCACAAAATTCACCCATTTGAAATGCACAATTGGATAGTTTTCAGTATATTCAAGATATGTGCGACTGTTGACATATTTAATTTATACATTTTCCATTACCTAAAAAAGAAATGCCCTTTTTTAAGTTATAGCTCCTCATCACCTCATTCTCCCAAGCCCTAGGCAATCACTAATCTACTTTTTCTTTCTATAAATACAATTTAATACATTTTTTTCGTTCTGGAAATTTTATATTATCATAAACATGTACTATGTGATCTTTGTAACTTGCTTCTTTCACTTAGAATAATATCTGAAAGGCTCAGCCCTGTTGTCCCATGTATCAGTACTTCATTACTGTTCATGGTCGAATAATACACCCTTGTATGGCTGTGCTGCGTTTTGTTTGTCCATTCCTCAGTTGATAGACATTTGGATGGTTTCCACCTTTTGGCTATTCTAAATAATGCTGTTATAGATATTTGTGCATAAATTTCTGTGTGGATGTGTTTTCATTTCTCTAGGGTATACGTCTGTGGGTGGAATTGCTAGGTCTGATGATAACTCTATGTTTAAATAACCATTTAAGGAATGCTGTGTACAGAATTGTGTACCTCCCCCACCCCCCAAATTCATATGCTGAAGCTCTAACCCCCAATGTGACTGTATTTAGAGAACAGGCCTTTGGTAGAGAATTGGATTTAGATGAGGTCATGAGGGTAGAGCCCTCATGTTGGGATTTAGTGTCCTTATAATAAGAGGAAGAGACACCAGAACTCGCTCCCTCTCTCCGCCATGTGAGGAATCGGCTGACACCTCAATCTCAGCTTCTCAGCCTTTCCAGAACTGCGAGAAATACGTTTATCTTAAGCTGCCCAGCCTGAGCGGACCAAAACAAGGAATTACCACACTGTTTTCCAAAGTGGCTGTAGTGTGTGAGGGTTAGGTTTTCTCCATCTTCTTGTCAACACTTGCTATCGTCTTATGTTTTGATTACAGCTATTTTGGTGGGTATGAAGTACCATCTTATTGTGGCTTAGATTTGCACTGATGACTACTGGTGTTAAGCATTCTTTTATGTGCTTTTTGGTCACTTGTCTATCTTCTTGGAGAGGTGTCTAATAATTTTCCCATTTGTATTGGAGTTATGTGGACTTAATTATTTATTTGGAAGAGCTGTATAGTGTAGATGCAAATGCCTTATGAAGAATATAATTTGCAAATATTTTCTTCCATTCTGAGGATTGTGTTTCATTTTCCTGATGGTATGTTTTGAAGCACAAAAGTTTTAAATTTTGATTAACTCAAATTATCTATTTTTTCTTTTGTTGCTCATGCTTTTAATGCCATAGCCAAGAATCCGTTGCAAACACTAGGTCATGAAGATTTACCTTGATGTTTTCTTCTAAGAGTTCTATAGTTTAACACTTACATTTAGGTCTCTGATGCATTTGAATTAATTGTCATATATGATGTGAGATAAAGGTCTGACTTCTTTCTTTTCACTTGGCTATCCAGTTTCCTGGCATCATTTATTGAAAAGATTAGTCTTTCCCATTGAATGATCTTGTACCCTTGTCAAAATCAGTTGAACATAGACACATGGCTTCATTTCTGAACTTTCAATTCTATTCCATTGATCTACAAGTCCCTCATTCTACTAGGACTACACTGTTTTGATTGCTGTTTGTCTGCAAAGTAAGTTTTCAAAGAGTTGGAATATGTGAACCCTCCAACTCTATTATTCATTTTCAAGATTATTTTGGCTATTCTGACTGCCCTACAATTCCATATGAATTTTAGAATTAGCTTGACAAATTTTACAAAAAAGCTAACTAGGATTCTAATAGGGCTTACATGGTAGATTAACCTTGGAAATATTGCCATTTTAACAATGTGAATCTATAATATTGGTCTATAAATGTGAGATATTTTTCCATCTATTATTTTCCATTTATTTTTATTTTTAAAAAATTCATTTCAACATTTTGTAGTTTTCAGATTATAAGATTTGTACCTCCTTGATTAAATTTATTTCTAAGTATTTTGATCTTTTTGATGCTATTGTAAATGAAATTGCTCCTTAATTTCATTTTCTAATCATTCATTGGAAATGTGAAAAATGCAATTGATTTTTCTATATTGATCCTGTATGCTGCAAGTTTGCTCTGCTCTTTTATTAGTTCTAATAGTTTTTCAGTGGATTCCTCAGAATTGTCTACATATAAGATCATGTCACACGTGAATAGAAATTGTATTACTTCTTCCTTTCCAATCTAGATGCATTTTTATTTATTTTTCCTGCCTAATTGCCCTTGCAAAAGCCTCCAGTACAATGATGAATAGAAGTGGGTGAAGTGGTGATATATAATATTCTTGTGTTTTTCCTGGTCATAAAGGGGAAGGGGAAGAATTCAGTCTTTCATTATTAATTATTACATTAGCAGTGCATTTTTCATAGATGCCCCTTATCATCTTGAGGACTTTTACTTGTATTCCTAGTTTGTTGAGCATTTTTATCAAGGAAGGATATTATGTCTGGTCAAATGTGTTTTCTCTGTCTGTAATGTAATCATGTTATCTTGGTGCTTTTATTAAATTGATAAGATGTATTACATTAACTGATTTTTAGATGTTAAGTCAAACTTACATTAATGAGATAAATCATACTTGGTCGTGATATGTATTTCCTTTTACATGTGACTGGATTGCACTATCTAGTATTTTGCTGAGGATTTTTGCATCTGTATTTATAAGGTATGCATGCTGGTGTGTAGTTTGTTCTTGTGATGTTTTTGTCTGGTTTTGGTATCAGGGTAATACTGTGTTCATGGAATGAGTTAAGAAGTGTGCTAGTCTCTTCCATTTCTTGCAGGAGTTTGTGAAGAATGGGCAATCTTTAGATATTCAGGGGAATTCATTCATGAAGACATATGTTCTGCACTTTTCTTTGTGGGTTTTTTTTTTATCACTAATTAAATTTATTGTGATTGGTATATTAAGTTTGTATATTTCTTCTTGATTCAGTTTCTGTAGAGCATGTATTTCTAGGAATTGTCCATTTCATCTAACTGATCTAATTTATTGGTAAATAAATTCCTTTAGAATCCTTTTCATTTCTGTAGGGTGGTACTAATACCCCCTTTCATTTTTTTTTTATTTCAGTAGTTTGACTCATTTCATGTTTTCTCCCTCATCAATCTGGTTAAGGTTTGTCTATTTTATTTATCTTTTCAAAGAACTAGATTTTGTTTTCATGAATTGTCTCTGTTGGTTTTCTAGTCTCTAATCTTTAGTAGTACTTTTTTCCCTGCACTTGCTTTGGGTTTAGTTTGTTCTTTGCTAGCACCTTACAGTGGAAAGTTAGGTTACTGATTTAAGATATTTCTTATTTTTTAGTATAGGCATTTATAGCTATCAATTTCCATGTAACCTCTGCTTTATTTGCATATCATAATTTCTACATGTTGTTTTATTACATTTTCATTCATCTCAAATTGTTTTCTATTTTCCCTTTTGGTTTACCTAGGAGAGGGTTAATTTCCACATATTTGTCAATTCCCCAAATTTCTTTATGATATTGATTACTAATTTCATTTCGTTGTGGTCAGAGAACATGCTTCTTATCATTTCTGTACTTTAAAGTTTATCAAAGTGTGTCTTACGGCCTAGCATGAACACAGAGTTCATCTCTGTGTGCACTTGAGAAGAACATGTGGTCTGTTGTTGCTGGGTGGTGTAGTCTCTAGATGTATGTCAGGGTTAATGTGTTCAAGACTTCTGTTTCTTTGTTGATCTCTACCTAGTTGTTCTATACACTCGTGAAAGTGGGGCACTGAAGTCTCCATTTATTATTGTTAAATTGTCTATTTCTTCCTTTGTTTCTGCCGCTTTTAATTCATTTATTTTGGTATAATGTTGTTACAGGTATACATGTTTCCAATTATTATATCTTCCTGATGAATTGACATTTTTATGATTATAAAATACTCCTGTTCATATCTAGTAATACATATATTTTTTGTTCTAAGGTCTATTTTGTCTGATATTGGTATAGTCACTCCAGTTTCCTTGCAGTTGCTGTTTGCATGATATATATATATATATATATATACATACATATTTTATCATTTTTTTCAGTGTCTTTGTATCTGTGAATTAAAAATGTGTCTCCTGAAGACAGCATGTGATTGGGTCTTCTTTCTTTCTTTGTCTAGTCTGACAATATTTGCCTTTTGATTGGATTTTTTAATCCATTCATACTTAAGTTTATTATTGATATAGTTGGATTTTTCATTTGCCATTTTACCTCTTATTTCCTACATGTTTCATGCCTCTCTTGTTTCTCTAATTCTTATATATTAGATAAAGCAAATATTTATCTAATGTAGCATTTTTATTTCTTAATTTTTTTAAACTTTTTAAGTTATTTCCTTAGTGGTTGCTCTACGGCTTACCATACACATGTTAACCTATAATAATCAGCTTCGAATTTATACTAACCTAATTCCAGTATAAGAACTATTACTCCAGTATGGTTTTATTCTTATTCTCTTTTCCTCCTTTTTTTTCCTTTTCTTTTTTTTTTTTTTTTTTTTTTGACATGGAGTCTCGCTCTATCACCCAGGCTAGAGTGCAGTGATGCGATCTCGGCTCACTGCAAGCCCCGCCTTCTGGGTTCACACCATTCTCCTGCCTCAGCCTCCCAAGTCGCTGGGACTACAGGCACCCGCCACACGCCTAGCTAATTTTTTGTATTTTTAGTGGAAACGGGGTTTCACCGTGTTAGCCAGGATGGTCTCGATCTCCTGACCTTGTGATCTGCCCACCTTGGCCTCCTAAAGTGCTGGGATTACAGGCGTGAGCCACCATGCCCGGCTTCTTTTCCTCCATTTTATGTTATCATTGTTATATTTATTACATCTATAAATGTTACAAGCCCAGTATTATATTCTTATAATTATGATATTATATAGATTTAAGTTTTAAGATACTTGGAGAAGAAAACAGAGAATCTATATATTTTTAGCTTTTGTTATATTAACTTTCATTTTTGTGATTTCTGTATCTCTTCCTTTGCTCCTATGGATTTCAGGAACCATGTAGATTGATTTTCTTAGCCCAGAATAGCTTTGTTCCCACCCACCTCCTTTGTCCTATTATTACAAATATGTTATATTTCCATATGTTATAGACCTAAAAATAAATTATATGTGTTTTGTTTTATCAAATTGCTTTTTAAACCAGTTGAGAAAGGAAAAGAGTAGACATATGTATTTATGCTTTTATATATATATAATTATATAATCATCATTGCCAGGGCTCTTTGTGTTTTCATGTATTTACCCTCTGGGATCACATGCTTTTAGCCTGAAGAAATTTCTTTAGTACTTTTTGAAAGATAAATTGGCTAGCAACAAGTTCTCTCTTTTTGTTTATCTGGGAATGTCTTTATTTCAACTTAATTTTTGAAAGATAGCTTTGCTGGGAATAGAGTTGTCAGTCAAGAGTTTTTTGCTTTGAGTGCTTTGAATATGCTATGCCATTGTCTCTGGCTTTCATTGTTTCTAATAAATACTCAACTGTTAACTATAAAGATCCTGGAAGACAACGTAAGCAATACCATTCTGGACATAGGAACGGCAAAGATTTCATGAAGAAGATACCAAAAACAATTGCAACAAAAGCAAAAGTTGACAAATGGGATCTAATCAAACTATAGAGCTCTGCACAGCAAAACAAACTATCAACAGAGTGAACAGACCACCTACAAAATGGAAGAAAATATTTGCAAACTATGCGTCTGACAAAGGTCTAATATCCAGCATCTGTAAGGAACTTAAACAAATTTACAAGAATAAAGAAAAACAACCCCGTTAAAAAGTGGGCAAAGGACATGAGCAGTTTGCAAAAGAAGACATATGTGTAGCCAATAGGCATATGAAAAAATGCTCAACATCATTGATCATTAGAAAAATGCAAATCAAAACCACAATAAGATACCATCTCACACCAGTCAGAATGGCTATTACTAAAATGTCAAAAAATAACAGATGCTGGTTAAGTTGTGGAGAAAAAGGAACACTTATACACTGTTGATGGTAGTGTAAATTAGTTCAACCATTGTGGAAGACAGTGTTGTGATTCCTCAAAGACCTAAAAACAGAAATAGCATTCAACCCAGCAATCCCATTACTGGCTATATACCCAAAGGAATATAGATCATTCTATCATAAAGACACATGCACGTGTATGTTGACTGTAGCACTATTCACAATAGCAAAGATACGGAATCAACCTGAATGCTCATCCATGGTAGACCAGATGAAGAGAATAAGGTACATACACATTATGCAAGACTATGCAGCCATAAAAAAGATGAGATCATGTCCTTTGCAGGAACATAGATAGAGCCAGAGGCCATTATCCTTAGCAAACTAAGGCAGGAACAGAAAACCAATTACCATATGTTTTCACTTATAAGTGGGAGCTAAATGATGAGAACACATGGACACATAGAGGGGAATAACACACACTGGGGCCTATTGGAAGGTGGAGGGTAGGAGGAGGGAGAGGATTAGGAAAAATAACTAATGGGTACTAGGCTTAATACCTGGGTGATGAAATAATCTGTACAACAAATCCCCATGACACGTTTTCCTATGTAACAAACCTGCACATGTATGCCTAAGCTTAAAATACAAGTTTTTAAAATATTGTTAATAATACAAAAAAGCATTATGTTTAAAAAACTGTCTTGAGAATGATTAAACAGTTGAATCCTAGTTTTAAAATGTCTATATATGAAATAGTTGTCAGTAGAAATTTGGAAAACCCTAGGAACTGAAGCCTAGAGATATTTAATTGGATGCTTAAACTCTATGAGTCACAAAGGACGTAGATAAATCCCTTGTGTCTATAGTTTAGTCATTCAGGTCAAACTGTCTAAAAAAAAAAAAGCGAGGAGAAGGAAGGGATGGAGGGGCAGGAAAAGTCATAAAAGAAAGAAATCAGCTACTATTCTTATTGGGTTTCCTATGTTAGTGAGAAGTCATTTTTACCTTGCTGCTTTTAGGACAGTGTGACATTAGGGCTTTAAAAACTTAATGCTCAATGGGTGGATGTGGCAGTGACCTTAGGTCTTCTTGGCCTTCTTCTCTGAGTGTGAAGCCTCTACCTTTCCAGCTGAGACAAGGACGACTGGGACTGGATAATTTTCAGCTGTGCCAGACCCAAGGCAGAACCTCTGTCCCACAAGTGGGGGCAGAGTGGAAGAAAGAAACCTTCATTTTTCAGCCTCACTCACCTCGAACTTAGCCTCAGCAATAGGTAGCTAAGGGTTACAAAGGAAATGGGGATGTCCTGCCCCTCCAGAGACGATAATCCTCTGAGGAGCTGGGTGAGGAGCAAACCTCATGTTCTTGGCTGCACTTCTCTAGGGTGGATTTTCCATCTCATTGAGCTAGGAGGGGAGAGGGAGGGGGTGGGTCTTGGCACAAATATTATAGATTGTCATTGTTCTTACTGAGGTTTAGTAAGTTTTCTTGGATTATTTTTATAAACAATAATTTTTACCAGTTTTGCTAGGAAATGGATCTGCAGAACTTCTCATGCTGCTGTGTTTGGAAGTGGAATCCATTTCTTTTCTTTTCTTTTTTTTAAATTATACTTTAAGTTCTAGGGTACATGTGCACAATGTGCAAGTTTGTTACATATGTACACATGTGCCATGTTGGTGTGCTGCGTCCATTAACTCATCATTTACATTAGGTATATCTCCTAATGCTATCCCTCCCCCCTTCCCTCACCCCACGACAGGCCCTGGTGTGTAATGTTCCCCTCCCTATGCCCAAGTGTTCTTATTGTTCAATTCCCACTTTTGAGTGAGAGCATGTGGTGTTTGGTTTTCTGTTTTTGCTATAGTTTGCTGAGAATGATGGTTTCCAGCTTCACCCATGTCCCTACAAAGGACATGAACTCATCTTTTTTATGGCTGCATAGTATTCCATGGTGTATATGTGCCACATTTTCTTAATCCAGTCTATCATTGATGGACATTTGGGTTGGTTCCAAGTCTTTGCTATTGTGAATAGTGCCTCAATAAACATATGTGTGCATGTGTCTTTATAGCAGCATGATTTACAATCCTTTGGGTATATACCCAGTAATGGGATGGCTGGGTCAAATGGTATTTCTAGTTCTAGATCCTTGAGGAATTGCCACACTGTCTTCCACAATAGTTGAACTAGTTTACAGTCCCACCAACAGTGTAAAAGTGTTCCTGTTTCTCCACATCCTCTCCAGCACCTGTTGTTTCCTGACTTTTTAATGATGGCCATTCTAACTGGTGTGAGATGGTATCTCATTGTGGTTTGATTTGCATTTCTCTGATGGCCAGTGGTGAGTATTTTTTCATGTGTCTGTTGGCCTCATAAATGTCTTGTTTTGAGAAGTGTCTGTTCATATCCTTCATCCACTTTTTGATGGGGTTGTTTTTTTTTCTTGTAAATTTGTTTGAGTTCTTTGTAGATTGTGGATATTAGCCCTTTGTCAGATGAGTAGATTGCAAAAATTTTCTCCCATTCTGAAGGTTGCCTGTTCTCTCTGATGATAGTTTCTTTTGCTGTGCAGAAGCTCTTTAGTTTAATTAGATCCCATTTGTCAATTTTGGCTTTTATTGCCATTGCTTTTGGTGTTTTAGACATGAAGTCTTTGCCCATGCCTGTGTCCTGAATGGTATTGCCTTGGTTTTCTTCTAGGGCTTTTATGGTTTTAGGTCTAACATTTCAGTCTTTAATCCATCTTGAATTAATTTCTGTATAAGGTGTAAGGAAGGGATGCAGGTTCATCTTTCTACATATGGCTAGCCAGTTTTCCCAGCATCATTTATTAAATAGGGAATCCTTTCTCTATTTCTTGTTTTTGTCAGGTTTGTCAAAGATCAGATGGTTGTAGATGTGTGGTATTATTTCTGAGGTCTCTGTTCTGCTCTGTTCTATGTCTCTGTTTTGGTACCAGTATCACACTGTTTTGGTTACTGTAGCCTTGTAGTACAGTTTGAAGTCAGGTAGAGTGATGCCTCCAGCTTTGTTCTTTTGGCTTAGAATTGTCTTGGCAATGTGGGCTCTTTTTTTGGTTCCATATGAACTTTAAAGTAGTTTTTTCCAATTCTGTGAAGAAAGTCATTGGTAGCTTGATGGGTATGGCATTGAATCTATAAATTACCTTGGGCAGTATGGCCATTTTCATGATATTGATTCTTCCTATCCATAAGCATGGAATATTCCTCCATTTGTTTGTGTCCTCTTTTATTTCATTGAGCAGTAGTTTATAGTTCTCCTTGAAGAGGTCCTTCACATCCCTTGTAAGTTGGATTCCTGGGTATTTTATTCTCTTTGAAGCAATTGTGAATGGGAGTTCACTCATGATTTGGCTCTCTGTTTGTCTGTTATTGGTGTATAAGAATGCTTGTGATTTTTGCACATTGATTTTGTATCCTAAGACTTTGCTGAAGTTGCTTCTCAGCTTAAGGAGATTTTGGGCTGAGATGATGGGGTTTTCTAAATATACAATCATGTCATTGGCAAACAGGGACAATTTGACTTCCTCTTTTCTAATTGAATACCCTTTATTTCTTTCTCCTGCCTGATTGCCCTGGCCAGAACTTCCAATACTATGTTGAATAGGAGTGGTGAGAGAGGGCATCCCTGTCTTGTGCCAGTTTTCAAGGGGAATGCTTCCAGTTTTTGCCCATTCAGTATGATATTGGCTGTGGGTTTGTCATTAATAGCTTTTATTATTTTGAGATATGTTCCATCAATGCCTAATTTTTTGAGAGTTTTTAGCATGAAGGGCTGTTGAATATTGTCAAAGGCCTTTTCTGCATCTATTGAGATAATCATGTGGTTTTTGTCTTTGGTTTTGTTTATATGCTGGATTACGTTTATTGATTTGTATATGTTGAACCAGCCTTGCATCCCAGGGATGAAGCCCACTTGACCATGGTGGATAAGCTTTTTGATGTGTTGCTGGATTCTGTTTGCCAGTATTTTATTGAGGATTTTTGCATTGATGTTCATCAGGGATATTGGTCTAAAATTCTCTTTTTTTGTTGTATCTCTTCCAGGCTTTGGTATCAGGATGATGTTGGCCTCATAAAATGAGTTAGGGAGGATTCCCTCTTTTTCTATTCATTGGAATAGTTTCAGAAGGAATGGTACCAGCTCCTCCTAGTACCCCTCTGGTAGAATTCGGCTGTGAATCCATCTGGCCCTGGACTTTTTTTGGTTGGTAGGCTATTAATTATTGCCTCAATTTCAGAGCCTGCTATTGGTCTATTCAGGGATTCAACTTCTTCCTGGTTTAGTCTTGGGAGAGTGTAAGTGTCCAGGAAATTATCCATTTCTTCTAGGCTTTCTAGTTTATTTGCATAGAGGTGTTTATAGTATTCTCTGATGATAGTTTGTATTTCTGTGGGGTCGGTAGTGATATCCCCTTTATCATTTTTTATTGTATCTATTTGATTCTTCTCTCTTTTCTTCTTTATTAGTCTTGCTAGAGGTCTGTCAATTTTGTTGATCTTTTCAAGAAACCAGCTCCTGTATTCATTGATTTTTTGGAGGGATTTTTGTGTCTCTATCTCCTTCAGTTCTGCTCTGATCTTAGTTATTTCTTGCATTCTGCTAGCTTTTGAATGTGTTTCCTCTTGCTTCTCTAGTTCTTTTAATTGTGATGTTAGGGTGTCAATTTTAGATCTTTCCTGCTTTCTCTTGTGGGCATTTAGTGCTATAAATTTTCCTCTACACACTGCTTTAAATGTATCACAGAGATTCTGGCATGTTGTATCTTTGTTCTCATTGGTTTCAAAGAACATCTTTATTTCTGCCTTCCTTCGTTATGTACCCAGTGGTCATTCAGGAGCAGGTTGTTCAGTTTCCATGTAGTTGAGCGGTTTTGATTGAGTTTCTTAATCCTGAGTTCTAGTTTGATTGCACTGTGGTCTGAGAGACAGTTTGTTATAATTTCTGTTCTTTTACATTTACTGAGGAGTGCTTTACTTCCAACTATGTGGTCAATTTTGGAATAAGTGCGATGTATTGCTGAGAAGAATGTATATTCTGTTGATTTAGGGTGGAGAGTTCTGTAGATGTCTATTAGGTACACTTGGTGCAGAGCTGAGTTCAATTCCTGGATATCCTTTTTAACTTTCTGTCTAGTTGATCTGTCTAATGTTGACAGTGGACTGTTAAAGTCTCCCGTTATTATTGTGTGGGAGTCTAAGCCTCTTTGTAGGTCTCTAAGGACTTGCTTAATGAGTCTGGGTGCTCCTGTATTGGGTGCATGTATGTTTAGGATAGTTAGCTCTTCTTGTTGAATTGATCCCTTTACCATTATGTAATGGTCTTCTCTGTCTCTTTTGATCTTTGTTGGTTTAAATTCTCTTTTATCAGAGACTAGGATTGTAACCCCTGCCTTTTTTTTTTTATTTTCCATTTGCTTAGTAGGTCTTCCTCCATCCCTTTATTTTGAGCCTATATGTGTCTCTGCATGTGAGATGGGTCTCCTGAGTATAGCACACTGATAGGTCTTGACTCTTTATCCAATTTGCCAGTCTGTGTCTTTTAATTGGAGCATTTAGCCCATTTGCATTTAAGGTTAACATTGTTATGTTTGAATTTGATCCTGTCATTATGATGTTAGCTGGGTATTTTGCTCGTTAGTTGATGCAGTTTTTTCCTAACTTTGATGGTCTTTACAATTTGACCCGTTTTTGCAGTGGCTGTTAGCCAGTTGTTCCTTTCCACGTTTAGTGCTTCCTTCAGGAGCTCTTGTAAGGCAGGCCTGGTGGTGACAAAATCTCTCAGCATTTGCTTGTCTGTAAAGGACTTTATTTCTCCTTGACTTATGAAGTTTAGTTTGACTGGATATGAAATTCTGGGTTGAAAATTCTTTTCTTTAAGAATGTTGAATGTTGGCCCCCACTCTCTTCTGGCTTGTAGAGTTTCTGCCGAGAGATCTGCTGTTAGTCTGATGGGCTTCCCTTTGTGTGTAACCCGACCTTTTTCTCTGACTGCCCTTAACATTTTTTCCTTCATTTCAACTTTGGTGAATCTGACAATTATGTGTCTTGGAGTTGCTCTTGTTGAGGAGTATCTTTGTGGCGTTCTCTGTATTTCCTGAATTTGAATGTTGACCTGCCTTGCTAGGTTGGAGAAGTTCTCCTGGATAATATCCTGCAGAGTGTTCTCCAACTTGATTCCATTCTCTCTGTCACTTTCAGGTATACCGATCAGATGTAGTTTTGGTCTTTTCACATAGTCCCATATTTCTTGGAGGCTTTGTTCATTTCTTTTTACTACTTTTAGTCTAAACTTCTCTTCTTGCTTCATTTCATTCATTTGATCTTCAATCACTGATATCCTTTCTTCCAATTGATTGAATCAGCTACTGAAACTTGTGCATTCATCACATAGTTCTCATGCCATGGTTTTCAGCTCCATCAGGTCATTTAAGGATTTTTCTACACTGGTTATTCTAGTTAGCCATTCATCTAATCTTTTTTCAAGGTTTTTAGCTTCTTGCAATGGGTTCAAACTTCCTTCTTTTGCTCGGAGAAGTTTGATCATCTGAAGCCTCCTTCTCTCAGCTTGTCAAAATCATTCTCCGTCCAGCTTTGTTCCATTGCTGGTGAGGAGCTGCGTTCCTTTGGAGGGGGAGAGGCACTCTGATTTTTAGAATTTTCAGCTTTTCTGCTCTGTTTTTTCCACATCTTTGTGGTTTTATCTACCTTTGGTCTTTGATGATGGTGATGTACACATGGGATTTGGTGTCGATGTCCTGTTTGTTAGTTTTCCTTCTAACAGTCAGGACCCTTAGCTGCAGATTTGTTGGAGTTTGTTGTAGGTCCACTCCAGACCCTGTTTGCCTGGGTATCAGCAGCAGAGGCTGCAGGACAGCGAATATTGCTGAACAGCAAATGTTGCTGCCTGATCATTCCTCCGGAAGTTTCATCTCAGAAGGGTACCCAGCCGTGTGAAGTGTCAGTCTGCCCTTACTGGGGGATGCCTCCCAGTTAGGCTACTCGGGCATCAAGGACCCACTTGAGGAGGCATTCTCAGATCTTAAACTCCATGCTGGGAGAACCATTACTCTCTTCAAAGCTATCAGGCAGGGACATTTAAGTCTGCAGAGGTTTCTGCTGCCTTTTGATGGGCTATGCCCTGCCCCCAGAGGTAGAGTCTACAGAGGCAGGCAGGCCTCTTTGAGCTGCGGTGGGCTCCACTCAGTTCATGCTTCCTGGCCGCTTTGTTTACCTACTCAAGCCTCAGCAATGCTAGGCTCCCCTCCCCCAGCCTCGCTGCTGCCTTGCAGTTCCATCTCAGACTGCTGTGCTAGCAATGAGGGAGGCTCCGTGGGTGTGCGACTCTCCAAGCCAGGCGCAGGATATGATCTCCTGGTGTGCCCTTGGCTAAGACAGTTGGAAAAGTGCAGTATTAGGGTGGGAGTGATCCAATTTTCCAGGTGCTGTCTGTCACTGCTTCTGTTGGCTAGGAAAGGGAATTCCCTGACCTCTTGCACTTCCTGGGTGAGGCGATGCCTCGCCCTGCTTCAGCTCATGCTCACTGGGCTGCACCCACTGTGCTGCCCCCACTGTCCAGCAAGCCTCAATGAGATGAATCCAGTACCTCAGCTGGAAATGCAGAAACCACCCGTCTTCTGCGCTGCTCATACTGGGAGCTGTAGACTGGAGCTGTTCCTATTTGGCCATCTTGGAACCACCCTCTGGAATCTCATTTCTAAAGTGCATCCAGATGGGCTATTAGTCCCACTGTCCAAAGCCAGAGATGTCCTACATATGAAGTACATTATCCAGAGGAATGGAATCGCAGATTTCCTGTGCAACCTGCATGACACTGTTACTTTATATGATTCCCTCTAGTTATGTATTATTGAATCTGTGAAGTCACAATGCAGGTCTTTCAAAATATAGATGACTTTTCAGAGAAAAAGCAGAGTTTGCTCACAGCAGTTGGCGGCCTTCCTTGGGGGTGAGAAGTTGTGGGTGAACATGACTCTCAGTGACCTCTGGCTCACTAACCTCTGCCCCATCTCCGGCTCTGCCTCTTCAACTCCCATCTGTTTGCTGATGTTCACTCTAAAGGCTGGAAAATCCATAATGCCTATGGCTGAAGGATGCAGTGGAGGTGAATACTTCACACACAACTTACGAAAGCTCATTTTACAGTATTTTATTTTTTTAGGTTATGTCAAAATGTGGAGGATTAAAATAGCCCAAGTGACAATATCAATGAGTTCCTGGTATTGAAATGCTGCAATGGGAACACCAAGCCAAAAATGTTGCAAACATCTTCCACAGAGAGGATGTTTTTGGTGGCCTCTAGATTTGGGTGGCTTGGGTGAGGGAGGGGAGAGATGAAGGAATCCATGCTAATGAGATGTTCTGTGAAGAGGATCAGTTTCAGGAAATTCAGGAAAGTCTGGAAGAAGAAACCGAGTTATACATTACCAACACCGCACAACTCAGAGTTCACAAATGGCAAAGTGGGATGGCTCTTAAGAACTATGTCATCCAGGAATTCTCAATGATTTCTTGCAGTCCACAATAAATATTGGAACATGGTGTTATCTTAGCTCTTCTGTTAATAAACCCTGTAATGTAACTTTTTCCATATTTTAAATATTTCTAGGAGGGCTATAAGAGGAGAATATAACATATACCATGCAGTATTCCATAGAACTAGTTAATGTGGAGAGTTACTGAAAAAAATGTAATGAGTGAAATAATATTACTTTTATTTATTTAATGCAAAAAATAAACTACCCATCAGTTACTCATGGAATTACAATATACCTAATGTTACCCTCCTGAGAACTGTTGGATCCACTTGGAGGACTCGGTCCTTGAGTTTGACACACAGTGTTTTGGACCATTTGCATTTCTTCATCCCACACATGTAGACTCCCAGGAGGTCAGGTTTTCAGAAGGAGAAGATGAGGAGGCGCAGGCATTGTATCACTCATTACTTTCTTTAATTCAAATGCACTCCATGTCTCCTTAGGTTGGATGCTTCAGTGACATTTTTATCAGCTTAAGTATGCATGGTCTCTTAGCTTTCTGGCACTAAACAGAGAGAAATATTTAGAAAAAAGTGAGTATTTTCTTGGAAGTTCTGCTTCTATATGATGGAGTAGGTAGATGAAGAGAATTACATTGGATTCCTGTAGCTGGAATACAGATGCATTATCATTTGTTTGGAGATTCTAGTTCTTCTCAGACATAGTTCATACATCGAAATAAAAACACTTCCAGTTGATTGTCTAATATATACATATACACATCTGTATGCATATACAAATATACACAAATACATACGCTAATATGTGTGCATGTCTGTATGCTAATGAAAAGCCAACAGTTTCTAAGTAACTACTAGCTAATTCATAGTTAAAATATTGCTGTCACCCTTTTTATGTTTTGTAATGCTTAGTAACCACATGACAGGTACTGTATACAGAAAGGTTATGCAGCATGCTTCCTTCTGTAGTTGTGATACGGACTCAGTAAAGTTACAGAATGACGATGGAAGAATAATGAGAGCTGAAAATGCTGCTGTCCATTCAAAGCACGATTGTCAGACTGGAATGTCTTGAGTTGGTGCATCGTTCTTTAAAATTTTAGGAAAGTGTTAGGAATCATTTTAATGATTAATTCATGGTAAAGTAGCAAACATTCTCCTATTCCTGGTTCTCTCAAAGGTCATTTGTCAATCTATTTTTATTTTAAAATAATGTGTGTGCAGCATATACTTCATTAGGAAGGACATTCAGAGAGGTTTCTAGATGAGAATAAAATGAATTCAGGCATTTGTTCAAAATGAGGCCAGATGTTTTCCCAGGAGTCTTGCATTCCTAACCACAAGCCAGTGTCTGCCAGATTTTAGTGTTAGGTCTCAAAAACTAAACACCCTGAGCTTAATGCAAATTAAGTTAGAATGAGAAAAGTAATTATCCAGGACTTACAACGGGCAAGTAAAGAAATGAGATGACTGCCCTTCATACAAGGAGGTGCTGCTGATCTGCTATTAACAAGGTAAGTTCCCTGAGATATTTTTCTTGAGTTGTAGTCACGAGGGACAGTTCTGAGCTAGCTGTGTCTTCTCAGGCTTCCCGTTCCCTTTTTCCTAAAGGTACACTTGAGAAAACAGCTGGACGAGCTTAAGGATAACTTCCTCTACAAAAACTGCCTAACAGGAGATGTGGCTTAGTGCATCTACAAAAATAAGCATCAGCCTATGTGCTGAAAATAGTTCTGCTAGGTGGGAGGGCAGGTGGAGGCCACGCTGATAAAATATAGGGCAATCTTGGTCAAATAAATCATGTATTGGGCCGAAAACATTTTCTGCTTCTGACTTTTTTGTTTGTTTGTTTCCATAGGAATTTGGCAGGGAAGGGAGACGGAGGAGAGGGAAGCTGATGATTTAGTGCATTTGCTTAATGTTGATCACTTATTTATCAGAACAAGTACTGATCTCACATCCTGAAGATTTACTACACAGTTGAACAGGGCGGAGGAGACTCAAGCGCGTTCTAGTGGGAACCCATAAGGATGCTGAAATCTGAGACTGGATCTAATTCCCATGTAAATCAAGCTTGCTCTGGATGTTTCTTTTTGTGCAGTGGGGGACATGGTTTTGTTTGGGTTGTATTTGAACCACACTGTATCATAATAAAAAGCCAGACTTAAACTTCATTTGCAAGAAGGCATTCATTCTCAGACTCAGGTATAGACTTTTAGAGCTGGAAAAGATATCTGGTTGAATGCCTGAGTTTATAAATAGAAAACTAAGGGACTTGCCCAAGGTCACACAGCCATGAGCATCCCTCCCCAGATGATAACACAGTAGCTTTTAGTACCTTGGGAGACATTATCTTTTAGGCAGACTCTGAAAAGTATCCATTTTGAAAGAGAGAAGCTTTTTTTGGCTTTAATCCTCACTTGAACAGTTTCTCTAATGCCTGTTTTTTTCTTGAACAACTGTGAACACATCAATCAAATTTCTTTAATCTTTTTTCGCTGCACAACACACTAGGCACATTGTAGCAATTGCACATCTCAAAGGATATGGCTACAGGACTCCTTTTCTGATAGTATAAAACATGATATAATTTTCAAACATGACATACAAACCATCTAAGTTTGTTGTGGGAGGTATACACTACTCAAATGTAAATTTATACTTCAATAGTTAAGGATCCATCAGAAAATTCAATTGCATATGTTTATATATTTATATTCCTCCTCTGGAATCTTCCACTCTTCTCAATTCTTATTAACTTGAGCATAGTAGAATTTGGTGAGAACCTCTGCTCAATTTGTTGTATATTAGATAAGTGTTTATGAACTGTTTGCTATGCACCTGCTACTCATTTTTACCATATGAGATTGCTAAGACTCAAGGCCAAAATGAACAGAGTGTGTTTTCCAGAGGAACCAAATTTTAGAGCAGGAAGGGACAGTCAAGATCATGAGGCCACTCATGCAAGATGCAGAAATGGGACCAGATTTTTAGCACTCAGGCTGCATTCCATTCCATCATACCTGTGTCTCCCTTTAGTTCATGTCTTCTTATGAGAGACAATTATTTCATGAGTGATCATTTAAACGACAGGTTTAGGACAGGCTCTACTGACTTGGGCAAAAGGCATCTTGTTCTTGTTAAGTTCACATTTAAATATGTTTTGTAGGCATGTTTTCAAAACTAAAGACCTACTTTCTTATAAAATTGAGAAAGATAATAATTTGAATCAACTTGGTTATAGGAAGACGGTAATAGAATCTTGTAAATATATTTCCAAAGAGGACAGAGAGATAGAGAATCATCCGTGTGAGCACTTTTCACTGAGAAAATGAAATTCAGGTTGTGACCCTTCAGGTCTTGCCATATGGGCTTGACTGCTGAATGTGCATGGAAAAGCCTTTAGCATGTGAGGAGACGTACCTGCCATCTGACTTAGCCCTTATTTCATAGATGAGAACAGGGAGTCCCATATGAATTGTGACTTACTCAAGATCACAAGGCCATTTAGTGGCAAATCACATTGTTTCAAACCTCTGGTGTACATTCAACTCTCAGCTCATATACTGTGCCCCCACTGAGGTCAAACATTCCAACAATCTCAAAAATATGAGTTACCTGAACATGGCCTTGACCATTTTGGTCTGAATTAAAGGAGCTCTCTAATAGTCCTGATGTTAGAGAGTGAATTTGAAATTTGAAATCTCTGGGTGCCTCCTTCAAGTTCCAGATCATTGTTTCTTGTCAGACTGCCTTTACTGAGAAACTCAAACTTTTAAGTAATATTGACTGCATTTAATTGTTCTTTAGAACTCAGTCAGATTCCTCCGTGGAGAATGTGAATCCCAGCAGGTATCTTGACCAAACTACAATCTTTGCCTAATCTAAGCTTTCATTTAAAGTTTTTCTATAAAATATGATTTTGTGAATGGGAGTTGATGGCTAGAGGCTGGGGAGTTTCAGGATATTGAATGAGCTGTCACATTACCATAACCTGATTTAGATTTCCCAGAAGGCAATTGTGACTGGAATTTTCTGGGATGAAAAGATGATGGGAGAGTTTTACGTAGAGAGGTTATGACAGACTCAGCCTGAGGAGTGACTGTAAGGGGAACGAACTGTGACTGGAGGTGAAATTCAGGGGTATGTAAAGGAATGCTTTGGGGGCAGGGGCTACATTATGGGGAAAAAGGGAGAGTTAAATTTGGAATTTTGAGGGCATAGAAAATTTTAGGATCAGAATTACTTGTAGTGAGTTGAATCATAAATGATGAATTTTAAAAGATACAGTTACATATCAGTCATTGCAGTAAAGTAGCTGAGGTTTTTAAAAAACGGTGATACCATTCTAGAACTTTTAAGAGCAAAAGCTTAAATCTCTAATGCTACGGTCAATCTTTGGTCTACACTTAAAAATTCCAAACTAAGTGGTAGATCTCTTGGAATTGAATTATCTCAGGCAGCAGCCCAGGAATCTTTCTTGTTCATAGGGAAATTCTTGCAGGAAATTCATGGTCTCCCTTGCTTTAATCTACTCCTGGTGGTTGTAAGGAGCGCAACGACAATGTTCCTTAGTATTTACTTGCTCTGCTGCCCCCAAGGTCACTTGTTCTGTTTCGCAAACATGGCTTTGGCTCAGGGCTGCCTCACTGTGTCATCTTGATGGGGCAAATGAGATCCAGAAAAGCCAAACTTCCCTGAGGTCTCAAGCTCACTAGGCGTGGAGTAAACAGCTAATGGTGTGTGAGGGCTTACCCTATGCCCAATGCTTTTACATGTGTTAACCAATTGAGGTCTTAGGATTCTCCTTTTGCCACCCCTACTCTGAAATGAGGAAAGTTTAAAAACTTGCCCCAGGCCACTCAGGTAGGATATGTGATGGGTCTGAGAGTTGAAGCCAAGCAGTCCTTTTTTTTTTTTTTTTTAATTGTGCAAGAACATTTAACATGAGATTTACCCACTTAACAAAGTTGTGAGTGTACGATATAATATTGTAAGATAAGATAATAGGCACGATGTTGTACGGCAAACTTCTAGGACTTAATTAGCTTACATGACTAGAACTTGATACCCATTGAATAGCAACTCCTCATTCCCCCTTCTCTTAGCCCATGGTACCACTATTCTAGTCTCTGCTTCCGTGTGTTAGAAATATTTTAGATTGACTATATGTGGAATCATGCAGTATTTGTCCTTCTGTGCCTGGCTTGTTTCACTTAGCATAGTGTCTTCTAGGTTTATGTATGTTGTTGTCTATGACAGGATTTCCCCCTATTAAGCTCAGTCATATCCCATAATATGTTTATGCCGCTGTTTCCTTATCCAATTCTCTGTCCTGGGCATTAGCAGTGTGATTATACAGTTCCGGATTACATCCAGTACCAGATTTCCTGAATCCTTTCACCTGCACCTAGCTTCTGTTTCTTCAAGAAGTTTCAGACAGGAAATTGCTTCCTCTGCCTTCAGAAATGGGAGTAATTATTGAAATCACATTTGTCTTATTTTCCCACATTTACATTATGCCCTGGGATTACTAATTTCATTGTAGATATTTCCTTATTAAGTAGTAAGTTTTCTGAGCTGTGCCCTTGAGTAGCTTAATTTACAGAAGATCTGCCAGTAACCAGTTATCAGGCTTCTCCCCTTAGATTGAAAATGCCAAGACTAAACCAAAGATTGGTGATAGAAATGGCAGTGGCGGTGGGGTGGCGGGGGGAGTTTAAGCTTTTGCTCCTAAAAAGTTCTACAGTGGAATTGTTTCATTAACACCTCAACTACCTGATACGTGTGACTGTACTTTTTAACTCACAGATTTTTATTTAATGTACCCTCCCCATGATCTCCGAATCCTGAAATTACCTGTCTGCTCATATTTCCAAGTTAAGCTCTCCATGATTGGTTCTAGAATTAGTCCATTCTTCTCATCTCTATAGTCAAAAGAAACTCTTGGAAGAGTAAAGACTATAAGACAAAAAAGGGAGTACAAATGCCAGAAGACACTAAACAAATTCATGTCCCAACTGGTCGTTCTAAAGCAAATAAATTATGCCACATGGAGTTGCTTTTCATTGCCGGCCAGAGCCAGAGATAGCCCATGGTTTCCTCTGCGGTCTAGTCTGAAAAATACATGCATATAACTTTATTATTGAGTAACATACCCAGATTAGATTTCATTCACTCACATTCATTTATTTGTTTGATACATTTGCTAAATCTCTAGCCTGGCTTGTGCAGGACAGTTCCTGCTCAAAGAGCACAAGTCAGCACCAACCACAATGCCTTGGAACAGGGGGGAAGATTTCAAATAAGAAGTTATCTCTATAGTTTTTATTAATTTACTTTTGTAGCTAGGGGGAAAAGTATGATTTCCTCAACTTACGAGCAATTGTATACCAATAGCTTATTTGAAAATTGGCTATTTGGAGCCCAGCACATATGTTCTTCCACAGAAACAATGGCACACATGTTCACTAGGCTCACCAGGTGGGATCACAGAAATGGCACCTGGGCAACATTGTTATGCCAGTATTGTTACCTCCACTTTTGAGTCCTGGTAGTAGTGAAGAGGAAGGCAGTAAGTAACCCAAAAGGAGAAGGGCAAGAAAGAGGATGAAGTGGAGCCTGCAGTGTTGGAGGTAACATGGTCTGACCTTGACCCTGCATAAGTCTCTTTATCTCTCTAAGCCTCAGTTTTCTTATCTGTGAAAGAGATATTACCTAATCCTCAAAAGCATGGAATATCAGGCAGAGTGTGTGGTCCCTCCTTTCCTGAGTTCGAGGGTAGCTCCAGGAAGCAGCTGGAAATAGGAAATTGACATTCTTAAAAGCTTTCTGCAACTCCTTCATTCTTCAGTGTTTCTGGACTTCTCCATCTACATTAACCAAAATTAGCCCATTCCCTAAAATTATCTTTCACCAAAATTACCTACCTACCCTTTCCAGCTTTTCAAAACTCTGAGTAACTCAGGATTGTTGGTCTCAGCTGGGTGTCAGGAGGAAAGCAATCTGATTGAACCAACCCACACAAGTGCATGCAGCGCTTGACAGTCTCTGAACTCTCCTAGAGTTAGTTGCATTTTAGGGGGGAAGAAAAGCCTTCTGCTTATTATCCAAAAAGCATGTCCCAGTGATGTGATTTTAGCCAGCGTGCCAAAGTGTAGTCAAAACTTCAGGCACAGTGGGGGGAAGATATTTTTGGGCTGGGGAAGGTCAGCTCGTTCTGTGCATCTGTCCCTGGCCAGCTCCATGCTGCCTTGCCTTTTTCACAGTACCTTTCCTTTCTTTACTTCTGAACCTCCAAATCCTCTCATGCTTTTTGCCTACCCAGAATGGCTTTTTTTGGCAGCCACCCCAGGGATCCCTGAGGTGCGGAGATGACGGGAGGAAGGGGCATTTGCACATGCTGTTCATCTTTCTGAGTCATTTCTAGGTTGAGGTTGTTTCTACTAGCATTTTGGATACTCTTTATAAAGCTGTGATAATGGCTATGTGGTTGTTTAGATGTGAGTCTCGATAGAAATATTCATTGGCAGTGAACACTATAAATTATTGGAACTTCTGAAGATTCTCCAGTGGCCTTAGAAGTAAGTTTTGTAAGAGTGATTATCTTACAAATATTTTTACCAGATTGCAAACCTTTCATGTTTGAATTGGTATGGGTCTTGGAGACTTATTTTGTCTTCTTCCTTAATTTTAAATACAAGAAAACCAAATCCTAGAAAGGTAAACATGAACGGCCTCTATAGTTATTCTTGTTCTAATTTCGAGAACAGATGTGGGGTGACAGTGATGAAGTTGGTCCATATTGTCCATACGAACTTGAAAGCAGTTTGCTCCCCAGACGTTAAGCTTAAAACAAAAGGGTGAAGGAAATCAGAGGGCTAGTTAAATGGCAAGTTGTCTGAGGTTTGAGGCAAAGAATCGGGAAGGGAGACCCCCACATCTGTGTGTCTAGAACTGTTAGTGAAAGGTCGTGAGAATATCACTAAACTCCTTGCTCACAGTAGCTGTATTAGTCTGTTTTCACGCTGCTGATAAAGACATACCTGAGACTGGGTAATTTATAAAGAAAAAGAGGTTTAATGGACTCACCGTTCCACATGATTGGGGAGGTCTCACAATCATGGCAGAAGGCAAAAGGCATGTCTTACTTGGCAGCACACAAGAGAGAATGAGAACCAAGCAAAAGGGGTTTCCCCTTATGAAACCATCAGCTCTCGTGAGACTTACTACCATGAGAACAGTATGGGAGAAACTACCCCCATGGTTCCGTTGCCTCCCCTCTGGGTCCCTCCCACAACACATGGGAATTATGGGAGCTACAATTCAAGATGAGATTTGGATGGGGACACAGCCAAACCATATCAGTAGCAGTGGCTGGAAGATGTTGAAATGGCACTGAAGGAATCGTTCTGGGAGCTCACCCCATCTGTCACAGGGTTACTGCCTAACACCACACCATTTTGCTTCCTGACATTCCCTCTTCATTTGCTAATTTAAAAAACTGCAATTTGTTGAAAAGAGCTGAAAATACTTCACTTTCAACCTCACAGAGTGAATGGGGGTATCAAACAAAGTCATCTATGTGAAAATATTTAGAAACCAAGAGTACAGACAAGTGCAAGTTGTTCTCACCATGCTGACCATTTTATACATGGCTTTACCACTCCTTCTTTTCTCCATCAGAATTGATTAAACTCTTTTCTTCAGGCTGGCATAATTCTCAGGATGTCAATCCACTGGTAGAGGTTTCTTTTCTTTCTTTCTTTCTTTTTTTTTTTTTAATAGCTGGGACTTAAATGCGCGGCTAGGGGGAGTTTGGAGGTCAGAATCAAAGCTTAGTAGATTTCCAGTTATCACTGCTCCTTCACATTCCTCTGAAAAGTGCAGGACATTGGGCAAATGCTCTTGTGCCTGCTGGGGATATCTGACCCTGAAAATAGTGAAAAAACTAAATTAAGATTTTTTTTTTATTGTGCCCCTAGCAAAAATAGTTGCCAAACCAGTCAAGTGTTGGTGTGACTGGCACCTGCAGTGGTAATTGGGATTCTAGGAAAGTTCTTAGAACATTTGCCTTCTTTTTAAATAAATTGTTTTAATTATATTTCATGATTCCTGATCTTCCACAGGGAAAAAAATTTCATTTTTCTTGGTGAGTCCTTGAATCTCCACTTCTCTCTTACTTGGCATTTTGAATTTAGTCAAATATTAACCACTGCAAAGAAATTCAGGAGGAACAAACTCATTTTCACTGCTGTGGCCTTCACTGTAGCAGTTCTTGACCTGTGCTGTCCAAATTTCATATTAGAAATGATGATTTCCACATTATTTGAAAAGGATACATATGTATGAATATATATGTATGACCCAGACAATTATGAAAACTACCCAAGAATGTATCTTCATGGCTATAGCTTTTTTGGGAATATGCTCAGTTTTTAAATTTTACTACTACTCCTATTGTATTAAATACACGCTAAATTTGACTTCCTTATGATTCATTTTTAAATTACCCAATTAATTTTATTTTCTAAAGTATGTGAGTTAAGAAATTTAAAAACAAATTACCATTTGTCTAGTATTTTGCTTAAATCTATTTCAAGGCTTTATAGAAGTAATTCACATGTCTACGTTGACCTTGATGATGCATATTGCAAAAATCTATCCACTTAAGAATATTTTTAACAACTCACAGAACAAGAATCTTCTTGTGGATTTTCCAGTCCAACACTAGGTGGAATGGAGCAAGGGATAGTGTATATCATAAAGGAGGGATCAGCTGTCAGAAACAGAATCCAGGCAAAGACAAGGCAAGGGTGAAGAACATACAGCAACTGGGACCCAGACAGAAGGGAAGAGACTGGGGGATACGAGCGATGTGCATCAGAGAAGCAAAAATAGACTAATCACGTTAACGAGGGAAGTGGGTCAAGACCCCTGTGATCACATCACACCACTGGAGGTGTTTTTTTTTTTTTTTTTTTTTGAGACAGAGTCTCGCTCTTTCTCCCGGGCTGGAGTGCAGTGGCCAGATCTCAGCTCACTGCAAGCTCCGCCTTCCAGGTTCACGCCATTCTCCTGCCTCAGCCTCCCAAGTAGCTGGGACTACAGGCGCCCGCCACCTCGCCCGGCTAGTTTTTTGTATTTTTTAGTAGAGACGGGGTTTCACCATGTTAGCCAGGATGGTCTCGATCTCCTGACCTCGTGATCCACCCGTCTCAGCCTCCCAAAGTGCTGGGATGGAGGTGTTTTTAACCCAGCTTCCACTATACTGCAACTTTAATGAATGCTATGGGGCTTCTCCCCAAACATGTACAATTTACTTGCAGTTTGTGGACATTTATGGTTTTTTGATGGTGATCTGCAAACCACTAAGTATTCATAAACCCCCAATATGAAAACTGTTATTGTTTAATGCAAGATCTTTTTTACTTAGTTAATTGTGTTAGTCCATTCTAATAATGCTATAAAGAAATACTTGGAACTGGATAATTTATAAAGAAAAAAGATTTAATTGTCTGGTTATGCAAGATGTACAGGAAGCATGTGGCTTCTGAGGAGGCCTCAGGAAACTTTTGATCATGGTGGAAGGTGAAGGGGAAGTATGCACGTCTTACATGGCTGGAGTAGGAGGAAGAGAGAGAGTGGGGAGGGGCTACACACTTGTAAACAATCAGATCTGGTGATAACTCACCCTTGCCATGACAACATCATGGAGGATGCTGTTAAATCAAGAGAAACGACCCCCATGATTCAGTCACCTCCCACCAGGCCCCACCTATAACATTGGGGATTACAATTTGACATGACAGTTCGGTGGAGACACAGATCCAAATGATATCAGTAATCTACATCTTACTGCATGGCAAATGTTGAAGCCTGATTAGCCTATACTGGATAGATCCATTCCTTAAGATAAATCAAGCATATTCCAAGGCTTCTGGGTCCCCTAGAGATTTCTATAACCTCTTGCTAATCCTTTTACTTATCTGAAAAACCCAAAACAAAACAAAAACAAAATAAAACAAAACTTAACTACCCAGACAGGGAAAAACAGAGTTTCCTTAGTCTGCTCAGTTCCAAACCCTTCTTTTTTTTTTTTTTTTTTGAGACAGATTCCCGCTCTGTTACCCTGGCTGGTGTGCAGTGGCATGATCTTGGCTTACTGCAACCTCCACCTCCAGGGTCAAGTGATTCTCCCACCTCAGCCTCCTGAGGTGCTGGGATTACAGGCACACACCACCACGCCTGCTAATTTTTGTATTTTTAGTAGAGACAGGCAAACCCTTCTTTTTGAGCCTCCATTAGCAATGTGAAAAGTGAGTGTTAGGAACATGAGTGGAATTTTGAAGATATTTTCTATTTTGTGTTATTCAGCCTGATGTGGTGCCGTTGCAGAGACCTTCATATACATTCTGGGCATTCACGTGTTTCTCTAACTCCAGACCTCAAAGACCTCAAAGTAGGTCTTTAATAACCTACATAAGCTGTGTTTTGTGATTATTCAGCCCTGGACTGCAGGAGGCCTCTCAATATGAAGGTGACAGGGCCAATATTTTGGATCTACACTTTAGTCGGATACTAGTTTTCCAATAGTCTATATTCACTTAAATGAAGCAGGAAAATGAGTTATTTACAAAAAGCAATTTAGATCAAGCATGCTCTTTCACCTGAGATACTTCAACATAATTGAGTGAGTTGCTTTATTTTATTCAAATATTTTTACCATCTCACATACGGGCTTTTAAAAAATAGCTCATTGTATGCAATGCAGTTAAAACAATAACTATGTTATTTTTTTCCCTTCTAAAGTTGGAGAATGTTCATTTTGAATTCATTTCTTTAAAATTGTGACATTTTCATTGAAAATAAACTAGTATTTTTGTTTATGCAACACAGTATTTTATTAATTGCATATGGAAGTAACGTCTTTTAAAGAATTTTCAAAGATGCAATCTCATTTGAACCTGAAAGGCTTTGTGAAGTAGGCAGCAGAAACAAATAATAGACCGCAAATAATTAAGCAAGTGAGTATGGGTACAACATCGTTTATGTGGCATTCCTCTCAAAAATGCATGATGGGGATCTAAGCAGAGGTTGTTTCTTCAAAATGCCTAATCTCTACTCTTAAAACATGCCACAGTTCTGAAAAAGATGAAGACTCATGAAGTACTTTAAAGATGATTAAAGAACATCATTGCACAACTGGCAAAATTTGAATATGGACTGTGGTGCAAAAGAGATATGGTTTCAGGAGAAACTGTGCTTCCAGCACCTATACAACCATTCTGGTTTCCACTTTCAGTACAGTATACAAATAAATTACAAGATATTCAACACTTTATCATAAAATAGGTTTTGTGTTTGATCAGCGGTCCCCAACCTTTTTGGCAGCAAGGACTGGTTTTACGGAAGGCAATTTTACGGAAGGCAATTTTTCCACAGACCCGGGGAAGGGGAGGATGGTTTGGCAATGATTCAAGCTCATTACATTTGTTGTGCAGTTTATTTCTATTATTATTACATTGTAATAGATAATGAAATAATTATATGACTAACCATAATGTGGAATCAGTGGGAGCCCTGAGCTTGTTTTCCTGCAACTAGATGTTCCCATCTAGGGGTGACTGGCGACAGTGGCAGATCATAATGTATTAGATTCTCATAAGGAGCACACAACCTAGATCCCTCACATGTGCCGTTCACAATAGGGTCCACGCACCTATGAGAATCTAATGCAGCCGCTGATCTGACAGGAGGTGGAGCTCAGGCGTAATACAAGAGTTGAGGAGTGGCTGTAAATACAGATGAAGCTTCCCTTGCTCACCCACCACTCGCCACCTGCTGTATGGCCCAGCTCCTAGTCCCAGGCATGGACCAATGCCAGTCCATGGCCCGAGGGCTCAGGAATCCTGTGTTAGATGATTTTCCCCAAAGTAGGCTAATGTAAGTGTTCTGAGCACATTTAAGGTATGCTAGGCTAAGCTGTGTTGTTTGGTAGCTTAGGTGTATTAAATTCAGTTTTGACTTACGGTATTTTAAATTAATGATGAGTTCATTGGGACTTAGCTCCATTGTAAGTCATGGAGCATCTGTATGAGGTAATAGTATAGTATCAATGCTAAACTTCCTAAATTTATAATTGTACTGTAGATTGATGATGACATGTTTTTGTGTTGAAAAAATAGATACTTGAACTTAAAGTCTGAAATGAACTCCTAAGTGGTTCAGAACCAACCAATAATTTTTGTGTATGTGTACATCGAGAGAGAGAAAGCAAATACATGAAAAGTCAACAATTGATAGTGAAATATCATTTTCAACTCTGTAAATCTGAAATTACTTCAGAATAATACCAGTTGAAATATTTCAACTACTATTTGAAATTAAAAAGTTTTTTAAAAGGCCAGGCACTGTGGCTCACACTTGTAATCCCAGCACTTTGGGAGGCTGAAGCAGGCGGATCACCTGAGGTCAGGAGTTCAAGACCAGCCTGGCCAACACGGTGAAACCCTGTCTCTACTAAAAATACAACAAAATTAGCCGGGCATAGTGGTGCGTGCCTGTAATCCCACCTACTCAGGAGGTTGAAGCAGGAGAATTGCTTGAACCCAGAGAATTGCTTGAACCCAGGAGGCGGGGGTTGCAGTGAGCTGAGATCACATCAATGCGCTTCAGCCTGGGCAATAAGAATGAAAACTCCATCTCAAAAAAAAAAAAAAAAGTTTTAAAAAAGACAAACCAACATCTCTCTTAGGGACCTCTAGATTTTATGTGACACTCTACAGTATTCACCTAAGAGGGCATATTGTTTTTCTTAATTATCTCCCTCAAAAAGCGTGGTCACCCCAGGATCCAACCCTGTGCCTACCTCATCCCATAACCCATGTTCTTGTTATTATTATTCTACTGTTAAATAAGTTGTTCATTGTGTTCCTTACTTAAAACTTCATGTGCCAAGTTTCAGTCTATTTGGAACTAGGAAAAGGTTTTTCTTCTGCTGAGTTGTGGTAATTTTACCAGGCAACCCTCTGTGCAAAAGTCCTTTTTTGGAATCACAGTTCCAAGTTCTGCTCTAGAAGTAGATCCACTGAGTTCAGGTCCTGCTCTATTTCTTAGAAATCATGTAAATTATTTATTCCATTAAACTCTCCTTCCCACATCTGCATTAAGTGAGAAAATGCATGTTGAACATTTAATGGATGCAAATACTCAAAAAACAGAACCTAACACAATTACATTGGATGAACAATTATTTACTTAGTTTAGGCTTTATATCATTGCTAATCTCACTTATCCATGCCTTTTGGGGAACAGACATTTCTTTTTCCTTTTCTAAATAATCACAGTATTTGTCGGGACTGGCTAGGATAAGTCCCAAATCCCCTCAAATTTCTGTGGTTTAGCAGAATCAACAAAAAGTCCTGAGCAGGTTGGCAGAGGCATTGGCAGGGAAACTCCATCAGAAGTCCAAGTGGATGTGGGCTCCACTCCCTCATCCTTGAGAGTACATGTTGTCCTCAGTTGAAGTGTAAGGGGAGCAGAGAACCCAAGTTCACAAATGGGCTTTTCACTGCCTGCACTAGGAAGTAACACCTGTCACATTCCTTCCCATTTCATTGGCTTATACAAGTCACACAGCGTCACTGAGCAGCCCAGAGCTGAGAGCAGCGTCCTTCGCGTGCCCAGGAGGAAAGCTGGTGAGATAGCCTAGGCAATGTCTTCCTCAAATCCCTTGCATGACATCTATCTTCTCAATCCTGCTTTTCTGTATTATTTTTGTCTTATTCTGTGTGTGTGTTTTATTGCAAACTACTTCAAGTCTTTTTCATGAAAACAGTCTGTGAGAAACAACCTCCTGAGATTTTTACTGGGAAGTTGGCTTTGTTTACCATTTGCCATTTCTACTTCATATTATTATATTATTTGAGGATACTTTCTTTGACACGTGGAGTCTACTGTGTTTTATTAGACACAACACATCTATTGTGTTTTATTAGATGCAAATGACTTATGCCTTGAGAATTTAACCTTCTTCCAGACCTGTTCCACCAAAAACTCATCCTCAGATTTCCTAGAGTCTATAGTAATGGTTTACATTCTTTGTAAAAGTGAACACTTTCTGAGCGTAGAAACTTAATGGAAAAAGATTAAACTCCATGGAGCAATGGTGATAACGCACTGTGTCATAAAACCTGTAGACTCAACGTTCATGTAATCAGCAAAATCCACTCTATTTTACTTGTGGATAGGCACCATGAAAAACAAACAAGCTTATAAAACCCCCAAAGAGCATTGATTGTAAAACATGCACTTGAACAACACCAACACCAACTAGGAAATCCCTGCAAGTTTTTGGTTTTGAAAATACAAATAATGTGGTTCAGTTTGAAAAGAGATTCCAAACATCAAATGCTTCATCTATTTTCTTCTTTTTTTGTTTTAAGGATGGATCTGTAAACATGTTCGCGCTCAGCCTGTCTTATTATTTTTGCTTCCATGTGGTCAGAAACACAAGAGGAGTCTTATTTCTCAGGATATTTTGAAATTTAAGTTTCAAATCCTACTGTGAAACAGGCATGGTAGAAACAGACAAAAACAAAGAACTTATTGTCATAATTTTTTTTTTTGGAAAAAATGGAAGAATGATTGAATCGTGTACTTGATTTAAATTTGGGTACTTAGGAGGTAAGAGCTATTCCAAGGCATTTGGCAGTGGGCAGCTGGCCATGGTCCCCTCACCTCCTGTGTCTGTACTGCTGCTCCTTCCACACAGAGGGTGCATATGCAGACAGGGCGGAGTCCTTTGGAGCCTGTCACGAGCAGCGTGTGGTTCTGTGCAAACACTCAGAAGCCCCTGGCTACTCCTTCTCCCTTACGCCCACACATACAGCCTATTTACAGATCATGTGGATTTTGCCTCCAAAGCCCTGCTTGAATTGCTCCTGTTCTTTCCATGGTCACCAGCCAAGTTCAAACCACCATCCTGACTTGCCCAAAAATGCTTGTACAGCCTCCCTGTTGACCAATTCAGTGACCCACTCTGGACCCTGCATCGGTGTGGCCTCCACTCTGCAGTCTGAAAGATCATGTCTCAAGGTGTCCCTGCCACGCTTATTCCCCTGGGATGTACTTCAATCGTTACCTCTTGCGCAGAGGATGAAACCTCACATCCTCTCCAGGGGCTTGCCAGGCCATCCTCCTCTTCCATTGCCTGCCTCTTCCGCTGCCTCAGTGACCAATTGTGCTGTGATTTTCTCCCTCTCAGCAGGGCTTCCCCTTCTCACATAGTGAAGGGCCCTTCCATCTGGGTCCTTCAACGTGTGTGCTGGGGGAGAACAGAAGGGGAAGAGAAGGATGGGAGCAAGAAAACTGAGTGAAGATTCTCAGCTAGAGGGCACACACAGTAAAACGAGCACATGAACACATCTACTCTTCCTCAGTTGACACAGATTGCCACAGAACTTATCTGCTCATTGAATGGGCTTGACTGGGCAAATCCTTTAGAAAATGTTTATAATTTGGACTGTTTCTGTCTGGAACAGAGCATCTCTGCAGAAAGAGACCTTAATGACAGAAGGGAAAAATGATGACTGGGTTCCTGTGTATAATGCACTGCTGTAAATTCATGACCTGGTTTCATAAATCCTCCTCTTTATATAGGCACAATTGTGCATTTTTATTTTCAGGTTGAGCCCTCAGTATCATTTTCATTGTTTTTAAGGCATACTAGTTCACACTAGTATATACAAACTCTGAACTGTGAAGTTTTCACTCACTAACAAATTCGTTCAGACCTGGTCTCCTTAAAAAGTGACCATCATCAAAACGAAGGCAAGAATTTTTATTTGGAAATTGTGCAAATGGGATAATTAATTGGTTAGAAGTAAGGAATACGGAATTGGCCTTCAATTTGCATTTGCATGACAAGCACATCGTTTCTGGTATAGATTTTATGTTTATTTGGGGTGACTTTACAGGGAGCTAAAGGAGATTATTGGGAGACCCTTCACAGACATTGCTACATTTAGCAAAGTGGCTGGACATTCCCCATCCTGTGTATCACTGCCCTGATATCACTGTGACCTGTTTTATCATTGATGGCTGCGGCAGCCCATCTGGAGCAGCCGCTGTGAGGATGCCTTGGGCCATGCACTCCATGAAACTGGTGGGGGCCAGGAACAGGCAGAAGCCCTGCACCCTACTGAGTTGATGGGGCAGGAGCCCCACACTCCCGGGAACAGCTCCATCCACCTAGCCATGGCTCCAGACCCTGGCATCCTTGCACTTTCAGGGGCCTGGGAAGACTCCTGCCCTGGCAGTCTTGGAAGTGCCTGTTCCCATTTCCTGGCCTCTCCTCATTCCTGGTGCCCGCTCCAGTGTGGAGCAAAGTTGTGGCCAAGCCTGGGCACTGTCGTGACCTGGCTGGGTATGCAAGTGCTCAAGGCAGTGGTGACACACTAGCTGCCTGCTGCCTCAGACACCTCTGAAACTTTGGGCACCAATGAACTCAGGGAGAGAGCCCAGAGGACTGAGGATGGCTCTGCATGGGCCTGCGGGCACTCTTAACATGGACTGCCTGGGCACTGCAGACAGCATGTTGATGGTGGCAGGAGGTAGACAGGTTCCTAGATGGGAAGGGGTGGGTCCCCAGTGAATTCCCACCTTCAAGCCAGGGATGGACTGTAGCCTGAGGGCCAGGCTGCCAGTTTCAGGTGAAGTTCATGACCCAGAGTGAGAACTTATGGTGCTTTTCCCAGGCCCAACCATGGCCACCCATGGACCAATCAGCATGCACTTCCTCACTCCTGAGCCCATAAAAATCCTATACTCAGCCAGACTCAGATACTCTCTGGGATGACCTGCCTGTGCATAGGAGCTACCCATTTTGGTCCTTCTCTACTCTCTTCTGGACAAACTGCCTGTGGATAGAAGCTACACACTTCAGGCCTCCTCTCTGCTGAGAGGTGTTCTGTCTCTTAATAAGGCTTTTCTCTGCCTTGCTCACCCTCTAGTAGTCCATGTAAACTCATTCTTCCTGGACATGAGACAAGAACTCGGGCCCCACCAAATGGCTGGAGCTAAAGGAGGTATAATGCTTTCCTGGCCAGCTTGCAGAGCTATGGGTGGTGACACACTCCCAGACTGTGGGAATGAAGAGCTGTGGCCCTTCTGGGAGCGCAGACCTTGAGGCTCCCTGAGCCAGGACTGTGACACATTGTAACACCCCCTTTGGGGATCTGTGGTTCCTGGCATCTCTGAGCTTTTGGGTGCCACTGTGTTCCCATTGTCCAGATGCTGATGCCCACAGCAGAAGCCATGTGTGTCCTGTGGTACATCTGGTTCAGCCACAGCCTCACACTGAGCCAGCGCCTGTGCCAGTGCCTGGAGCTGCCTGCCATACCACAGCAGCTGACATACCTGGTTGTGTGCAGTGGCCAGATCCTGTGCTTGCTCACTCATACACCTCTTGCTGCTCCATGCCCGGCTTGCCCATGGCAAGTGTGGGACCCAAGTCAGCAGCATTAGTTGAGCATAGCCGGCCTGGCTGAGTGGGTGGAATGAGCCCAGTGGGAGCAAGGAGAACTCAAACAGAGGTGCTGCTGGCCACAGAGGTTTCCAGTTGCTGAAGTGACACCTGAAGGATCCTGTGGCATTACTTACTTGTGCAGCATTGTTCTTTCCTCTTTAGGAGTGTGTTTGTCTCATATCCCTGTGGGTGCTGCCAGCAATTCCAGGGAGGGGTGGCACCTCACACCTGCCTATCTTAGCATCTACAACTGTATTTTATATCTGATCGAATCTCAGTAAGTATTTTATGGATAAAATCGTGGTGACTTTTCAATGTGTCCACTCAGCAATAGCACTTGGTTAGTATTCCATGTGCTGGCTGGCTGTGTCAGAGTTGAAGAGAATCCCAAAAGGGGAAGTTAAATCATGGTTTGTTTCTTGATTATCTCATTTTTGACATGTGATTTTAGGTTTGAGGCCTTATTACAGAAGTCATGAGGATTTGTTTCAAATAACCGTAACCACTGACAGCCAGAGGGATCTTAGATAATTAGTCGAATATACGGATTTGGAAATGGAGTACCTGAGAGGGGAGCATTAGTTTCAGATCCCAAAGCTTTCTGGTGTCCAGGATAAGATGGAGAACCCGGATCTTGATAGTTTTCTTTTTGGTGCCTTTTACATGATACAGAAATCCTTTCATTTTAGTCCCAGCTGTCATTACAGCTTTCCATTGGAGACAGCTACAAATATAAGTTCAGCTTTGATTATATTTTAAAAGTATACTAATTGAAACCCAGGCCACATGGCAAAGGCTGCAGAGTGGTAGGGACTATTATTATCAGTCTGCGAATTCAAAGAACAGGATCCCATTCATTCTAATACTCTAAGAAACACAGTCATTGGAGCCCATCCACCTCTAAACTGTAGGGAATAAGACAAAAATATATTTTGAGGAAATGTTCCAGCTTTAAAAATTAATTTTATTATTTATAATTAGTTTATTATTTAAAAATTATGTGAGATTTTTAGTCTATTTGGCAATTAAGCTCTGAGACTTCTCTCTTTTACTTATTTGTAAACCAAAATGGTTCAATACGTCTTTCTTACCTGGGGCTTGTGACCTCAGCCTTGATATTCTCCGCAAGAATATTCTCTGTATGAGAGTCGTAGACCAGGACACCTGCCCTGTAAAATGTGCCTTTCTTTGGTTCTGAAATTATGTCGGTTCAGTTCTTTTCAGTGTGAAAATGATTGGCAAATATAAAGCAAATTTAGAACTGAGAATTGTTCCCTTCTCAATTCTTTCATTGGGTTTTATGGAAACATGTGAAAATGACATGAAATAGTCATTGAATATGTTGATGTTATAATATGCGGCAAGCTTAACTTTTAAAATAAGAAATCCTCAGCATATGCTTTCTACAAACTCTGTTTAACCTTAGGCTGATCTTATTTTCCATGCTTCCTGTCTGTTTTTGCTTCTCTGGTTAGAGCTCTAAGTTTTAGTCTCCCTGCAGGTAATCCACTAGAGCTCTTTCTGGAAGAATCACAGATGGGGTATAAATATTGCTTTATGTTTCTTCTTTCCTGGGTTGGTGGTTTTTTTCATATGCTCACCTCTTTGGGGATATTCAAGGGCTGTGCTAAATTTTCACTATTATTCAAAAAGAAGAATTTTTTTTTAATTGATAAAAGCCTAACTAGCCCTCAACACAATGAATTTTGCTAATTAAAAAGGCTGTGATTCTTAGTCAGTGATAACACCTGTCGAATACCAAAGAAACATTTTAGTGTTAATTCAGGTGGTGGCATGTCAGTTGATTGATTGCAGAAATACTCCGTGAGGCATACACAAGAAGGCAAAAATTAATTATTACTTATTGTGTTTGTGTTAATAATTATTCTAATTTCCGTCAGCTTCAAATGAGAATCATATTCAAAGTGTCCAGGAAAGAGCCTCAGTGGTTTTGGGGCATGATCTTTTAAGAGGATGTAAAAGGATGTTTCTTTTCAACATCTATTATTTTCACTCATATTTAAAATTGTGCATATTACTTGCTTAAAGCACTGGCCTTTATCTTTTCCAAGAGATAATATTCATAGGAAAAGTAAATGGGTGGTACAAATGACCTGATAACATTTTTAAGTCTGACATCTTTATGAGCATTTCATCTAGATGTTTATGTGTTTATTTTATTTACTCTATTTATTTATAGCTCTCCTTATTTCACAAAAGATTTGCTTAAGAATTATTTCATTATGTAATAAAAAAGGATGACATATGACCTATGTTTGAAGCTCAAAAGTTTTTAAGGAAGAAAAATCTATACCTGCTATCATGTTGGGTAAAACCCATCCAGTACTTATGAAAATAAGTAATTATTAGGCATAGCCATTGTGATGGTTTGGAACACATCTTTGATTTTTTTGCACACCACTTTCAAAATATGGAGTCCAATTCCCCTCTCCTAATGTGAACTGAACTTAGGGACTTGCTTCTAATGAATAGAAAATGGTGGAAGTGATAGTGGGTCACCTCTGGGCTAGGTTAGCAAAGGTGACACAACTCTGCCGGTCTCCTGCTCTCATGGGGAAACATGCCTCAGGAGCCCTGAGACAGCATAATAGAGGGCCTGCCACCCTGAAAACAGTGCTGGAGAGAGATTCCAGGGAGAGACATAGAGACACAGAGAGAGGTGCCTGAGGATCTCAGCTGTCCAGCCCCTGCTATTTGAGTCATTCCAGCCCTGGCACCAGAGAGATGAGAGGAGAAACCTGGCAATGTCCCCAGCCTGAGCTGTCACCAGACTCCATCCTCCTGAGTGCGCCTGAGCCAGCATCACCACTGAATACTCTGGAGGACCTACAGAGACTGAGAGATGGTAAATGATGGTTGTTGTTTTAAGCCACCAAGTTTTGGATGATTTGTTAAGCAACTTAGACATTTAGAAAAACTATCACTACTGAGTTGGATAATTGCAGAGGGTTTTAAAGGCCAAAGTCATGAATGCTCCTACCCTGGCAAGGTCAAATCATCAGGACATTGTCTTTTAAACTCAACAGATCTTCAATGCCCTTTTGCTGGGGCTAGATAATAATCTGATACGTATCTGATAGAGCCTCTTCAAAGCCTCTATCAACAACTGTTGGCTGGGTCTGGGTCAACTCTGACCTGGTTTCATTTCAGTCAACTACAGCTACTCACCTTCTGTTTTAGGTCCTGGCCTGTACTGATCTTTTGATCAGTGACTCTGTGTGTGTATCTGTGTGTGTGTGTGTGTGTGTGTGTGTGTGTGTATTGTGTGTAGTTTTCATTTTATCTGAAGGGGCTAAATAATAGTGCTGTGGTTGCTTTATATACCAAAAGAATTCCTAGGAAGAGAATATTGGTTGTCAGTTGAGCTTTAAAATAGATGTATGAGAACACTGAGGAAAGGAATGCGTGAAACCAAAAGACAAAAAACAAAACACAAAACAAAACAAAACAAAAAAACTTGCCATTTTTTCCCACTAACACGAATTTTAAACTAAATTAAAAATGATATTTGAGAGTCTAAAAGCCTAACTGAAGCTTTAGATTAGACTGGTTGGAATTGTCCCAATTACTCACATAACTGTGCTGTAAACTAAGATTATAATAATTTTTTAAAACCTAATCTACTTGACATTTGTCACCAAACCTTATTCTCCAGTGGCAGGCTAGTCTGTGTTATACTGCTTAATTCACTCTAAATTAACAACAAAATAATATCCCCTGCAAATAAAATTATTTATAATATGAGTAGAGACTGTTCTACTTCCTCAGTTGTGTAGAATTTCACTGAACAGTTTTGATGCCTCCTGGGGAAAGATCCACAGAGCATCAAGGCAGAAATCCTTCCTGGTCACAACCTTCCCCTATCATCAGGGAATGCATGTGTTCAGGAATTAAGGAGAAAGAGCATCCGATCCCACCGCTGTCCTGGGTTGGTTCCCATGAGCAAGCAAATGTGCAGTATTAATGACTATTAAAAAATACATACATATTTATACATAAAAACATATGAATATATTGATTAAGAAAATACTATGTTCCCAAATTGCAAAACAAAATTATTAATATCTATTTTATTTTTATTATTTATTTTAAAATGTATTTTAGGAACAGGGCCTCCCTCTGTCACCAGGATGGCATACAATGGCGTGATCTTACCTCACTGCAGTCTTGAATTCTTGGGCTCAAGAGATTCTCCCACCTCAGCCTCCAAAAGTTCTGGGATGATAGGTGTGAACCAACATGCCCAGCCTCAATTTTAGATAAAAAGGCTAATGAATTTATTATAAACCACGTATCTCATCAACACATTGGCAGGTTCTGCAAAGAGCTGTAAGGATGCACTGAATATTTGCCATTGTGGATGAGGCTGCTGGAGTATTGGGGATCCATTCACCACGCCAAAGTGTAGCTCAGTGAGTCCCCTCCATGGAAAATGTGAGCTTTCCAAATGTGGCTGCCAGGTGGTTGTGGAATTCCATCCAGAAGCACCTTGTTCTTCCATCACCATCATTCTGGAAAAAGCAGAATCCACATTCCCCGTATTATTAACTTTAAAGCAGAAATGTTATGCCTTTGCCTATAATTGAAATTGTAGTAATTTAAAAATCAAATATTGCTAAATTTTGATATTAGAGGGATAGACGATCAATAATTGGGTTGAAAGAATACTGTCTCTCATTAAGCAAAATGAAAATGTTTTCAGAGATTTGTGAAATGTTTTGCTATGAAGACTTTTCACTGCAAAACACCCACTTTGTTTAAAGCAATAAGGCAACGTGCTAGGTGAATGTAAAGAGGCTTTCAACCCAGAACCTCACAATAAAAATGGCAAGAAATGCACACAAACCACGGAAATCAAGTGCTGTAAGAGTGTGTTTTATAAAAGTGGCTCAAGGAAATGCTTTAGACATTTCTATTCATTATAGCCAAAGTTCATGGATCTGTAAGCTGAGTACACACCTAGGCATTTGCATTTCATTATTTCTTTGAACTCTTTCAAAAGCCCTGAAGTCTTTATGATTATCTCCATTTCACAAATGATGATACTGAGAAACAGGGAAGGCAAGTGATTTGCTGGCTATCATAGAGCCACGTTGGAGAGCCAAGATTCAAAGCTCAGGCAATTTCATTCCAAAACTGTATAGCGATTGCACATTGGATGGATGAAGTCAAGTAATTCCATCTACTGGATGCAGTGGTGGTGAGGATGAGGAAAGGGTGATTGCAACAAAAATGAAGCACAAGCAGGGAGACTTTCCTCCAGGTAGTTTTCAGTTTTTCTTTTACAGAGAGAGTAGGGAAAAATTCATCCTGCGTCTTCCTTGGAAATACAGCCTCTGTATATGAAGACATCTTTTATAATCTCAATTTAGCAACAGCCTCGAGCTGTTCTTAACTTGGGAAATGCTGTGTGGCTGACTCAAACTGACAATGATGAACATATTTTGGTTGACATCTTACCAAAATTTGAGTTTATTTATTTCATTAATATTTTTCTTTAGGCAAAATATATTTGTCATGCCCTTTCTATTTATAATCTGGAAATGTTTCCTGGTTAGAGTCAGACTCTTTGTGACAGGCCACCAAGAAGCACAAGACAGATGGTTTAGATGCCCCTTTAGTACAGTTTAAAGAACGCAATCTCTTTGTAATGGGATGCAAGTCTGATCTGGGGTCATGCTCCCTGTGTACACTTTTGTGTTTATTTGATTATGTCGGTTTGAGCAGAAGTTGCCTGTGTTCAAAAAGCAGGGTTCCTGCTGTGCACCCCTCAGTCCTGAACGTGGCTCCTGATACATAGGATGTGACCAAGTTGTCACATTAGATTCTTTTCCACTCATGGAGCTGCTCAAGGTCTGAGATGAAAGCTACAACCCAGCCCCAACCCAGAGGTCTGGGTTTCTGGTGCTGTAGTTGTTCTTTCTAATAACTTCCCTCACGGCCTGTCTTATTCAGAATCTTGCAAATGAGCCATGCCTTGCGATATATTTCTTCTATCAAGAAGATTCAAATACACTGCACATCTAAAGATGAATCATGAATATACACAATGAAAAAAAAATTTTTACAGGGTCTCTGTCACCCAGGCTGGAGTGTGATGGTGCGATCATAGCTCATTACAGCCTCGATTTCCTGGGCTCAAACATCCTCCCACCTCAGCCTCTTGAGTAGCTGGGACTGTAGGTGTATGCTACCATGCCAGGCTAATCTTTTTTTTTTTTTTTTTTGTATTTTTTGTAGAGACAGGGTTTCTGCCATGTTGTCCAGGCCGGCCTCAAACTCCTGGGCTTAAGTAATCCACCCACCTTGGCTTCCCAAAGTGCTAGGATTGCAGGTGGGAGCTAAAAGTATTTCTTATTTCAAAGCAGAGTTGCTACTTAGCAACAAGCATGTGCTTGTGCTTCTTGGTGTGAGCATGTCCAAGCAGGAGGCAGATGCTGGTGGAGATTAGGTTAAGGAAAGAAAAGCATCATCATTTTTGAGAAGGAAAATCTCTGAAGAAGAAATTCTTTAGTGAGTTCTTAGCAAAAGTTTAGTCATCCTGATACCTCATGTGAGAAATGTCAAATGCATCTCAATTACCTGGATTAATTAGCCAGAAGTATTTTGCCGATCTGAAATAATTACCTCACTTTATCTCGTTTACAGGTAAATACTGACAATCACAGACCTAGAGTACTGCTTTTTCTTAAGAATGTCTTTTCCAACTCCTGGTACCAGTAGATGTCTTCCACCTTAGGACAGCCTTGAAAATTACGGATCGGTAATTATCATCTTTGGGGATGATGTAAGGCCATATTTTATGGAAGATTATATGAAGATTCACAGACTACTGAAAAGACATGTATTATTTCCTTCAGGGGCATTTCATGGAGTTCAAGAGGAGAAGGATAAAGGATAGCCATCCTCAATGTATGTATTTGGGAAGGCAGTTTTGTGGGCATATTGCTTTATACCCATAGGCACTATACTTACTTCTCTGTTATTGAAAACAACAGAACCACAGCATTGACTTCACAGGTTTTGGTGGTATTTCAGTATCTTGGTATATCATGAACCAGATAGGAACCTGTTCAGTTTGAAGGGTGAGGTTGCTGGGATTTTGTGTGTGGGAGAAGGGGAGGCTTCATTCTATGACTTTTGAGATAGAGATGGAAAAGAAACAGTCAGGGAGAGAAGAGTGAAGCCATGGGGACTCATGTGTAGGGGTTTCCAGAACTGAAGCCTGTGGTGAGAGGTGGAGAAGAGAAAGGGATAGTCAGGTGTCAGAGCACTTAATTTCCTCATCAGCAGCTTAAAATTTGGTTTCACACACTGGCTTTAGTGTGTAGCACCATTCAGAGTTGAGATGGGGAGTGTCAACTTGACCTCTGCTAAACTTCTCAGGATGTGAGTGCTGTAGGGAAAAGAGCAGGTGAAATAAATTCCATACAACAAAGCAAACAGAGTAAATATCACACACACACACACACACACACTTCTCACAAAATTATGGGGAAAAAAGAATCTTTCTACCACAGTTACAAGGTCTCAAATTTGTAATCTGTAAATTCCTTTTTTTCAAAAAAGAACTAGCTTTTCTTCTGAGACCTTATTAGATGCCAGGCCAGTGCTATACATTTTCCTTTGTGTTCACATAAGTAACTCGTTGCATTTATGAAAGCCATGAATTAATCCTATTCTTGTAGGCCCAAGCGACCAGGCGTTCATATGGGAGAGGATCTCCTGCAGAGTCCAGAGGAGAAGGTGGTTATGTCTCTCTAGGCTCATTGGACAAAATCAGTTGGATTGTGTTCCAAAAGCTGTGTGGCTGCAGACACTGTGAACAGCAGGAAAGCCTTTTCACAGTTCAAGGAGCCTTGCTGCCTGAGATGAGAGCTGCCAGGGATGGCAAAGTATCAAGTACTTTTTTCTATGACTACTTAGTATTAGAAAAAAATTTGGCCACCAATCCATCTCACCCTAGTGTTTCAATAAATAGCCTGTGTTTTAATATTTGCATGGGAGGGATGTGCTTTAAAAAGTTATAGTCTATCAGATTCTGCACTCTCTTTTGTATCCAAATGCACAAAAGGAAGGTTGAAATTTTAATGGAGAATGTTTTCAGTTAAAATCCATTCTCAATGATAAAATTAGGTAACCTTATTCTTTTCATAGACTATTTTTTCTCCCACGATCACGCAGGGATTTTCAAATATATTGTCTTGAATGTCAAGTTTAACTCTTTGGTGCTGTCCTAAAGACAAGACTAGCAATTAGAAAAGTATTCAGATAACCACCTACAAGAAGACAAAAGGCTTAGCCTTGAATTGAAAAGATTAAAGGACTACGCACATTTCATCTGAAAAGAATGGTTATTTAATGATGATTTTTATATACCATTCATGGTTGCTGCACAGAAATTGGCCAGTAAGTATTTCCCATCTTTATTTGAAAAGATAATAGGAAGAAATAGAATTAGGCAGCAGCACACACGATTCAATTCAGGCTTAAGGAAGGACCTTGACAGGGGGATCAGTACAGATACGGGAGAGAGACAGAGTGTCTTCTCTAGTGGTTACACAGAAGTAGGTGAGGCTATTGTCCACTTGTCTGTTTTAGATACGGTCTTGCCTGATGGCAATGAGATAAAATTCAAACATTTATTCAGATTTCTGATATTTTGTCTTATGCACTTTGGCATGTAAAGCTATTAAACATAATACTGAAAAGCATTGGAGCATAGGGAGTAAATTATCATCCAGAACCATAAAAAAAAAATCCTTGAATCTATGGCTGGTCTGAAACATTCTCTTCATTTTATATGAGTCAGAGTAACCTCTGAGATAGAAGATATGTGTCATTTTTATATTTTTATTTGAAATGAGTTTTTAAAAACAATCTCTTAAAAATTGGGAGAAAAGATTAATTGATCGGTGTGATTGACTCCTTACAGCAAATAATATAAACTTACATATGGTGATATTTATATAATAAATTTCAAAGTAGAATTTTTGGATAATAGCTTTTCTAACTGTAGTGGAATGCTTGGAATAAAACTTAAAGGTGACAAGAAACTAGATGAGACATTTATCCTTTTGTAAATAACTTTTTTTAAAGAACAGTTTTAAATTTGCAGAAAAATTGTGAGAACAGTACAGAGAGTGCATATAGGCTCCACCCACAGTTTATCCTACGATTAATATTTACACTTGTTTGGTATATTATAATGAACCAGTATTGATAAAGTATTATTGTCTAAAGACCACACTTTATTAAATTTTCACAAGTTTTTGTCTAACATCTTTTTTGTCTGTTGTAAGATCCCATCAGTTCAGTACATTTGGTTTCTTGCCTCCTTAGGAGTTCTTGGCTGTGAGTTTCTCAGATGACTTTCCTTGTTTTTGATACCTTAAAAGTCTGAGGAGTACTAGTCAGGTATCTTGTAGAATGTCCCTCACATCGGGGTGCCTGCTGTTTTTTGTCATGATTAGCCTGGGGTTATGATCTCTTGGGAGGAAGACCATTGAAGTAACGTGCCATTTCCATCACTTTGTTGAGAAAACATACAACCAACATGACTTACCGCTGGTGATGACAAACCCGATTGCCTGGCTGAGGTTGTTGTCAGTTATCCCCACTGCAAAGTTACTCTTTTTCCCTCCATTTTCCATACTGGAAGGAAGTTATAGTGCCCAGCCTACACTTCAGGAGTGGGGAGTTAGAATCCATCGCACAGAGGGCAGAGCATCTGTGTAAATTTTCTGTAATTCTTCTGCATAGGAGACATCTCTTCTTTCTCATTCATTGATTGAATCACATATTTATATCACTCTGGATTCATAGGTATTTATTTTATGCTTTGGGCAATAATCCAATACTGTTTTACTTACTTGTTGCTCAGATGGTTCTAGCTTTGGTTATTGGAACTCTTTAAGTTGATCCTGGTGCTTTTCTGACCTACCCCACCATTAGTTTTTTCTTTTCCAACTTTTAAGTTCGGGAGTACATGTGCAGGATGTGCAGGTTTGTTACATAGGTAAATGTGTGCCAAGGTGGTTTGCTGCACAGTTCATCCCAGGTATTAAGCCCAGCATCCATTAGCTAGTCTTCCTGATCTTCTCCCTCCTCCCATGCCCCACTGTCCAACAGGCCCAAGTTTGTGTTGTTCACACCCATGCGTCCAAGTGTTCTCATCATTTAGCTCCCACTTATAAGTGAGAACATGTGGTATTTGGTTTTCCATTTCTGTGTTAGTTTGCTAAGGATAATGGTTGCCAGTTCCATCCATGTCCCTGTAAAGGACATGATCTCAGTCTTTTTTTTTATGGCTGCATAATATCCCATGGTGTATAGGTACCACATTTTCTGTATCCAGTTTATCACTGATGGGCACCTAGGTTGTTTTTCTTTTGTCTTTGCCATTGTGAATACTGCTGCGATGAATATATGAGTTCATGTGTCTTTATGATAGAATGATTTATATTCCTTTGGGCTTACACCCAGTAATGGGATTGCTGGGTCGAATGATATTTCTGCCTCTATGTCTTTAAGGAATTGCCATACTGTCTTCCACAATGGCTGAACCAATTTATACTCCCACCCACAGTGTAAAATTGTTCCTTTTTCTCAACAATCTCACCAGCATCTGTTGTTTTATGATTTTTTAATAATAGCCATTCTGTCTGATGTGAAATGGTATCTCATTGTGGTTTTGAGTTGCATTTCTCTAATGATAAGTGATGCTGAGCTTTTTTTCATGTTTGTTGGCCACGTGTGTATCTTCTTTTGAGAAGTGTCTGTTGTTCGTGTCCTTTGCCCACTTTTTAATAGGGTTGTGTTTTTCTTGTAAATTTGTTTAAGTTCCTTACAGAAGCTGGATATTAGAACTTTGTCAGATGGGTAGTTTGAAAATATTTTCCTGCATTCTGTAGGTTGTCTGTTTACTCTGTTGATAGTTTCTTGCTGTTCAGAGGTTCTTTAGTTTAATTAGATACCGTTTTTCAATTTTTGCTTTTGTTGCAATTGCTTTTGGCATCTTCATCTTTGCCTGTGCCTGTGTCCTGAATAGTATTGCCTCAGTTTTATTCTAGGGTTTTTATAGCTTTGGACTTTATATTTAAGTCTTCAATCCAAATTGAGTTGATTTTTGTATACAGTGTAAGGAAGAGGTCCAGTTTTAACTTTCTACATATGGCTGGCCAGTTCTCCCAGGACCATTTATTAAATAGGAAATCCTTTCCCCATTGCTTGTTTTTGTCAGGTTTGTCAATGATAAGGTTGTTGTATGTGTGTGGTCTTATTACTGGGTTCACTATTCTGTTCCATTTGTCTATGCGTCTGTTCTTATACCAGTACCATGTTGTTTTGGTTACTGTAGCCCTGTAATATAGTTTGACGTCAGGAAGCATGATGCTTCCAGCTTTATTCTTTTTGCTTAGGATTGCCTTGGTTATTTGGGCTCTTTTTTTTTTTTTTTTTGGTTCCATATAAATTTTAAAATACATTTTTTCTAATTCTGTGAAGAATGTCAATGATAGCTTAATGGGAATAGCATTGAATCTATAAATTACTTTGAGCACTATAGGTCATTTTCACAACATTGATTCTTCCTATCCATGAACATGGATGTTTTTCCATTTGTTTGTGTCATCTCTAATTTATTTGAGCAGTTGTTTGCAGTTCTCTTTGAAGAGATCTTTCACTTCCCTTGTTAAATGTATTCCTAGGTATTTCATTCTTTTTGTGACAGTTGTTAATGGGAGTTCATTCATGATTTGGCTCTTGGCTTGCCTGTTATTGGTGTATAGAAATGCTAGTGATTTTTGCACATTGATTTTGTATCATGAGACTTTGCTGAAGTTGTTTATCAGCTTAAGAAGCTTTTCAATTGGGCTGATGGGGTTTTCTAGATATAAGATTATGTCATCTGCAAGCAAAGATAGTTTGACTTTCTCTCTTCCTATTTGAATATCTTTATTTATTTCTCTTGCCTGATTGCCCTGGTCAGAACTTCCAATATTATGTTGAATAGGAGTGGTGAGAGAGGGCAACCTTGCCTTGTGCCAGTTTTCAGTGGGAATGCTTCCAGCTTTTGCCCATTCAGTATGATACTGGTTGTGAGTTCGTTATAGATGGCTCTTATTATTTTGAGGTATATTCCTTCAATACCTAGTTTATTGAGAGTTTTTAACAGGAAGGGATGTTGAATTTTATTGAAGGCCTTTTCTGCATCTATTGAGATAATTATGTGATTTTTGCCCTTAGTTCTGTTCATGTGATGAATCACATTTATTGATTTGTATATGTTGAATAAGCCTTGCATCCCAGGGATGAAAGCCTACTTGATTGTTGTAGAGAAGCTTTTTGATGTGCTGCTGGATTCGGCTTGCCAGTATTTTGTTAAGGACTTTTGCGTCAATGTTCATCAAGAATATTGGCCTGAAGTTTTCTGTTTTATTGTATCTCTGCCAGGTTTTGGTATCAGGCTGATGCTGGCCGCATAGAATGAGTTATGGATGAGTCCCTTCTTTTCAATTTTTTGGAACAGTTTCAGTAAGAATGGTACCAGTTCTTCTTTGTAACTCTGGTAGAATTCAGCTGTGAATCTGCCTGGGCTTTTTTGTGTTGGTAGACTATTTATTACCGCCTCAGTGTCAGAATTGTTATTGGTCTGTTCACGTATTCAATTTCTTTCTGATTCAATCTTGGGAGGGTATATGTGTCCAAGAATTTAACCATTGCTTCTATATTTTGTAATTTATGTGCCTAGAGGTGTTTATAGTATTCTCTGATGGTTGTCTGTATTTCTGTGGGGTCGGTGGTGATATCCCCCTTATCATTTCTGATTATGTTTATTTGAATCTTGTCTCTTTTCTTCTTTATTAGTCTAGCTAGTGATCTATTTTATTATTTTTTTTCAGAAAAACAACTCCTGGATTTGTTGATTTTTGAAGGTTTTTTTTTTGTGTCTCTATTTCCTTCTAGTTCAGCTCTGATCTTGGTTATTTCTTGTCTTCTGCTAGCTTTGGGGTTTGTTTGCTCTTGGTTCTCTAGGTCTTTTAGTTGTGATGTTAGGTTGTTAGCTTGAGATCTTTCTAGCTTTTCAATGTAGGCATTTAGTGTTGTAAGTTTCCCTCATAACACTGCTTTTACTGCCTCCCAGAGATTTTAGTACATTGTATCTTTCTTCTCATTAGTTTCAAAGAACTTCTTGACTTCTGAGTTAATTTCATTATTTCCCCAAAAGTCATTCAGGAGCAGGTTGTTCAATTTCTAGGTAGTTGTACGGTTTTTAGTTGATTTCTTAATCTTGAATTCTAATTTGATTGCTCTGTGGTCTGAGAGACTGCTTGTTATGAGTTCAGTTCTTCTGCATTTGCTGAGGACTCTTTTACTTCCAATTATGTGATCAATTTTAGAGTAAGTGCCATGTGGCAATAAGAAGAATGTATATTCTTTTGTTTTGGGGTGGAGAGTTCTGTAGATGTCTATCAGATCCACTTGATTCAGAGCTCAGTTTAGGTCTTGAATATCTTTGTTAATTTTCTGTCTCGATGATGTCTAATATTGACAGTGGGGTGTTAAAGTCTTCCAATATTATTGTGTGGGAGTCTAAGTCTAGGTCTCTAAGAACTTGCTATATGAATCTGGGTGCTCCTATATTGGGTGCATATAGGATAGTTAGCTCTTCCTGTTGAATTGAACCCTTTGCCATTAGGTAATGTCCTTCTTTGTCTTTTTTGATCTTTGTTGGTTTAAAGTCTGTTTTGTCAGAAACTAGGATTGTAATCCCTGCTTTTTTCTATTTTCCATTTGCTTGGTAAATTTTCCTCCATTGCTGTATTTTGAGCCTATATGTATCTTTGCACCTGAGATGGCTCTCTTGAAGATAGCAGACTGATGTGGCTTGACTCTTTATCTTGCTTGTATTCTGTGTCTTTTAATTGGGACATTTAACCCATTTACATTAAAGGTCAATATTGTTACATGTGAATTTGATTCCATCATCATGATGCTAGCTGGTTATTTTGCAGACTTGTTTATGTGGCTGCTCCATAATGTCACTGGTCTGTCTACTCCAGTGTGTTTTTGTAGTGGCTGGTAACAGTTTTTCCTTTCTATATTTAGTTCTTCCTTCATGAGCCTTTGTAAGGCAAGTCTGGTGGTAACAAATTTCCTCAACATTTGCTTGTCTGAAAAGGATCTTATTTCTCCTCTGCTTATGAAGCTTAGTTTGGCAGGACATGAAATTCTGGGTTGGAAATTCTTTTCTTTAAGAGTGTTGAATACTGGCTGCAGTCTTTTCTGGCTTGTAGGGTTTCTACTGAGAGGTCTGCTGTTAGTCTGATGACTTCCCTTTGTAGGTAACGTGGCCCTTCTCTCTGGCTACCCTTAAACATTTTTTCTTTCATTTTGATCTTGGAAAATCTGATGATTATGTGTCTGGTGGTTGATCTTCTCATGGAGTATCTTACTGGAGTTGTCTGCATTTCTTGATTTTGAATGTTGGCTTCTCTTGGAAAAGTTATCCTGGATGATATTCTGAAATATGTTTTCTAAATTGGCTCCATTCTCCCTGTCTCTTTCAGGTACCCCAATTAGTTGTAGATTTGGTCTCTTTACATAATCCTATATTTCTTAGAGGTTTTGTTCATTCCTTCTCATTCTTTTTTTTTTCTCTATTCTTGTCTGCCTGTCTTATGTCAGAAAGCTAAGATTCTTTCCTCCACTTGGTCTATTCTGCTATTAATACTTGTGACTGCATTGTGAAGTTCCTGTGGTGTGTTTTTCAGCTCCATCAGGTTGGTTATGTTCCTCTCTATACTAGCTATTTTGGCTGTCAGCTCCTGCATTGTTTTATCTTCTTAGTTTCTTTGCATTGGGTTACAATATCTCCTTTAGCTCAGCAAAGTTTGGTTTTAGCCACATTCTGAAGTCTACTTCCGTCATTTCAGCCATCTCAGCCTCAGCCCAGTTCTGAGCCCTTGCTAGAGAGGTGTTGCAGTCATTTGGAGGAAAGGGGACCCTCTAGATTTTCGGGTTTTCAGCATCTTTGTGCTGGTTCTTTCTCATCTTTGTGGGCCTATCTACCTTTGATCTTTGAGGTTGCTGACCTTTGGATGGGTTTTTTGGTTTTGTTGTTTCTATTGTTTGTTTATTTTTCTTTTAAAATTCTAGCCACTCTTTTGTAGGGTTGCTGCCATTTTCTGGGAATCCACTCCAGACCTAGTCACCTCAATTTTTCAAGTACCTGGAGGTATCACCAGTTGTGAAACAGCATAGATGGCAGCCTGCCCCTTCCTCTGGAAGCTCCACCTGAGAAGTGTACTGACCTGTTGCCAGCCTGAACACGCCTGTAGGAGGTGGCTAGAGGACCCTGGTTGGGAGGTCTCACCTAGTCAGGTGGAAGGGGATCAGGGACTCACTTAAAGAAGCAGTCTGACAGTTTTTTGGTAGAGAAGCTGTGCTGTGTTGGGGAAATCCTTCACTGGGTCTCTTCAGCCCCCAGTCAGTTTGGTCTCTCTAAGTCCATAGGCTGGACTAACTGAGATACCCAAACAATCAAGGTGATGGCCTGCCCTGCCCCCTAGACACTCTGTCCCAGGGAGAAATTAGAACTCAGTCAGCTGTAGAACATGGGTGGGGATGGCCACAGGCTCTGGCTGGGAAGACCCACCCAGTGAGAAGTAGATGTGGGGCCCATTTAAAGCAGCAGTCTGACCATGCCTTGACAAAACAGCCATGCTGGGGAACTGCTTCTGCCCTGGTCAGCTTGGAGAGTAGTAAACCCACAGGCTGGAATGGCTCAGTTGCCCAAATAACCAAGGTGATGGGGCCTCCCCTCCCCGCAGGCACTCAGTCCCAGGGAGAGATCAGAGCTCTGTCTGTAGAATATGGGTAGGCAGGGGTAGCTGGAGGCTCTGGCTGGGAAGTCCCACCCAGTGAGGGGGAATGGGTTGAGCTCCCACTTACAGAAGCAGTCTACTTTGGGAGGCCAAGGTGAGTGGATCACCCAAGGTCAGGAGTTTGAGACCAGCCTGGCCAACATGGTGAAACCTCATCTCTACTAAAAATATAAAAATTAGCTGGGCATGGTGGTGGGCACCTGAAATCCCAGCTGCTCGGGAGGCTGAGACACTTGAACCTGGGAGGCGGAGGTTGCAGTGAACCTAGATGGCGCCATTCGCACTCCAGCCTGGGCAACAGAGTGAGACTCCGTCTCAAAAACAGAAACAAAAAAAAGCAGTCTGACCAGATTCAGGCAAAGCAGCTGTACTGCACTGGGGTGCCCTTTCCTCATCGGATCATTTGGAGTCTCCAAAGCCCGCAGGCTGGAATGATTGAGTGAGTTGACCAAACAGCAGAGACAGCAGCCCATCCCTCTTTTCAGGGGCTCCATCCCATCTCAGGCAGGCTCCACTCTGTTGCTGGTGGCTGACTGGAATTCTAAGCCAGTGGGTCTGTCTTTGTGATGTGCTGTAGAAGCGGAGCCCACAGACTAACACTGCTCGGCTCCCTGGTTTCACCCTCCTTCCTAGGGGTATGGACAGACGTCCCACCTTGGCGGGGATCCCCGGGCAGAGTATGTCAAGCTCTCCGTGTGCCTGAGCAGCTGCTCTGCTGAGACTACACAACTCTGTGAGTCAGACCCAATGCCTTGCTGGTGTGGACTCACGAGAGGATCTCCTGCTCTGAGGGTTGCAGAGATCCGTGGGAGAAGCGTGGTTTCCTGGGGCCTCACATTCACTCACCATTTTCCTTGAGTGGGGTAGAGCTTCCCTTGGCCCCATGTCACTTGCAAGTGGGCTATCGCTCTGCCCTGATTTTCTTCATCCTCCAAGGGTTCAGTTGTTTCTCTGATCAGTCCCAAGGCCAGCGCCTGGGTATTCCAGACGAAGGTGCTGTATCCACTCGCCCCTTTCATTCCTCTCTGTGAGTGCCACAAACCACAGCTGCTTCCATTCAGCAATCTTGGCCCCTCGTCCATTCGTTTTTTTAAAAGACTCCCTCTTACCTTCTGGGGCTACAAGATGCTCCACACTCATCTCGTATATTTTCTGCTTCAGCCCTATAACCAGCATTTATCCAAGCAGCTGTGGTTCCTTTTATTGGAGGATAATACTAGAAACCAAGATCTGGGTGCCAAGAATGCCCATTGCTACTGGTGTTCTTTTCAGCCCACTGAGCTAAGAAGAAGGAAATATATGCACCAGATGTACATTAACTGCTTAAATATATTTCTACATGAGCCCATCTTTATCTGTGTTAAGCAAAATAGGGGTTCATACTGTTATCTCCAACTCTAGTCCATTACCATATAGATCTTTACAGCCTCTTTTCCTAGCCTACCTGTAAACCCACACTCCCATGACTTCCTTAACCACCATTCATTTACTCAGTTGTTCAATTCTAGTATACATGTATACCAGTATCAGAATTGTTAACCCGGACCCTGTGGGAAATAACTGTATTAACTACAGTTCACTGTTCATGTGAAACCCTTTTTGCCTTCAGGCTTATAGAGTCCACACATTTCCAGAGTTACTAAGGTCAGTACCTTTCCCCCCTCCCACTCCCTTCAGTACAGTGATTTCATGCATTTGTAATACAGTTATATTCTTTTTCTTTTCTCTCCAGGCTACATTCTGTCCTGATATCTACCAAACCCCTAAACAACTTTAAAAATATCTGCATTCATGAAGGTATTTAATAATAGGGCAACTTTTCAACACTCCATCTCTTCTGTCCTGGCAACTGCTGAGTTTTCAAACAGTTATTACTATAGCTTTGCCTTTTCCAGAATGCAATTTAATTGGACTAATACAATCTGTAGCCTTTTCATACTGGCTGTTTTTTGAGTGAGATTCCTCCATACGTTTTCATGACTTGATAGTTCATTTATTTTTATTGCTGAACAATATTCTATTGTATGAAGGTACCAAAACGAGTTAATCCATTCACCTATTGAAGGACATCTTGGTTGCTTTTAGTTTGGGTGATTATGAATAAAGTTTTTGAAAACATTTGTGTGCATCTGATTGTGTAGACATCAATTTTCAAATCAGTTGGATAAATATCTAAGAGTGTGATTGTTGGATCATATGATAAAACTGTGCTTAGCTGTGTAAAAAAACTGCCAAACTCTTTTCCAAAGTGAGTGTACCATTTTCATTTCCACTGGTAATAAATGAGAGTTCCTGTTATTCTGCATGTTGGCTACCATTTAGTATTTTCTGATTTTTAAATTTTAGTCCTTCTAAATGATAGTATGGCTTATGGTGGTATCTCATTTTTATTTTAACTTGCAAGTCTCTAATGACTAATGTTGTTGAACATGTTTTCTTCTTGTTTTTTCTTCTGTATATCTTCTTTGGTAAGGTATCTGTTCAGACTTTTTGACCATTTTCTAATTGGGTTTTCGTTTTGTTATTTTTGAGTTTCAAGGGTTCTTTGTATTTTTGGATACAAGTTATTTATTTGATGCATGTTTTGCAGATATGATCTTCCAGTGTGTAGCTTGTCTTTCTATTATCTTAACAGCCTCTTTGGCAGAGCAAAAGTGTTTTATTTTAATGGAGTTCAGTTTGTCAATTTTTTCTTTCATGAATTATGCTTTTGGTATTATATTAATACACTCATCACAAAGACCAAGATCATATAGGTATTTTATGAGATATTTTATGTTTTTTCCTAGAAGTTCTGTGGTTTCATATCATACTTTTAGCTTTGTAATTCATTTGAGCTAATATTTTTATAAAATATACAGGATTTGAGTGTAGGCTATTTTTTTTTTGTACAATTGTTGCTGCAACATTTTTGAAGTGACTACCCTTTTCCACTAAATTATCTTTGCTCTTTTGTCAAAAATCAGTTGATTTTTTTCCTTTGATTGAGAAGTTACATGAAGAAATACCAATTATTGCTTTCATGCATTATAGGCTAATTGATAATGTATAATGAACTTTTGTTAGGTAATTAGGACATTTGTTTTAGCACTGATTAAAATGAAAAGGTGAAGAGGAATAAGAAAAGAGACATTAATAAAGAATGAAGTAAACTGGTATCATATCTGACTCTACACTAAGTTTATGGAATAAAAGTGGCTTGATCCTATACCAAGTTAAGAAGATCAAAGAAAGGAAGCATCCAAACACTCTACACGTTTATTGTGAGCTGGAATTAAGAGTGGACTTGGAGTAGATGTGAGGTCAGGCTGTCTATACTGGGGCTGTATATCAGATGAACCAGCATCTCAGCTGTGAAGGTTAATTTCTGTGTCAACTCGACTGGGCCACAGGGTGCCTGTATATTTGATCAAACATTAATATGGGTATTTCTCTGTGGCTGTGTTTGGATGAGATTAACATTTAAATTTGTAGGCTGAACTATGCAGAGTGACCACATCCAATCAGCAGAAGGCCTGAATAGAATAAAAAGGTGACCTTCCTTAAGTAAGAAAGAATTCTTCCTCTGTGTTGACCTTCAAAGCAGGACATCAGCTTTTCCCTGCCTTTGGGCTCTCTGGCTTCTCAGGCCTTCAGACTTAGATTGGAACCAGACCATCTGCTTTCCTGAATCTCCAACTTGCCAGCTCACCCTGCAGACCTTGGGGCTTGCCAGCTTCCATAATTCCTTGAGCCAATTCTTTCTAATTGCTTTCTTTATACATATACGCATCCTATCGATTCTGTTTCTCTGGGGAACCCTGCTAGTACATCAAGTTTTCTTTTAGTTTTCTGTTTTGTAAACATACATTGCCACTTTGTGGAAGAGACACATCATCGTGGCAGAAGAGGATTCTTTCTGGTCGAAGGCTGAGTCTACAACTGGACCACGACCCCCTCATCCCTCTCCTACCTGATATCCTAGGAGAGAAAGCCACAGCCATGCAGGCTGGGGAAGCCCGAGTCACACACCTGAGTATGTTTTGGTTTACTGTCGTTTCCCTTCTGGGCTATGTTAATTTGCAGTATCAGTTAATCCAGCAAAGTTTTTCTGAATAAGTAAAACAGGAGCAGGGTTCCCACAAGAGCAATGTGAGACTTGGGAAGTGGACCACCACCTTGCCTCATTCCTACTCTTGTGAGTGCTGGACCTGACTGATTTTAGAGTTGCTACAAGAGAAGCTAGCCTCTGCAATTCAACAGGGTCCCAGATTTGGAGTCTTGGAAGTGAAATTTGCTCAAGGCAAAGATCCAAGTTTTCATTCTGCTTGAACGGAAGAGAGATTATAAGAGAAAAATGGCTGCATTGAGGACAGAAGACAGACTCCATTTCACCTCCATCTGCATTAGCAGTTAATTTCTTCTCAAGAGGCACATTAAGTCTTTTTGCCTGGCAGACAAGCTATAGCTGTTTCAACCCAGTGTGGCCATGGAATGGAATGAACGATTAGATTTTGCATTAGTCATAGAAAGACAAGGTGTGTATTATTTTCCCTTGCATTTCATCGTGAAATATAGGCTATCCATCCACTCAGTATTTGCTTAACCAGGTCATAGGAATTCTTAATTCAAAAAGAGGAAAAAGCAACATCTGAGTGCGAGGAGCAGCACATTTGAGAACATTTGCAGGTGATTCTGGACAGCAGGGATGCACTTGTTTACTCACTCGCCTTCACCAATATCTTTGATCACTTTCATCAATCATCCCGGCCAGTACTCACCTTCCACTGTGACAAAGAATTTTTGTGAATTTTATGTTTCAGAAGAAAATTGTACATCTTTTTTTTTTTTTTTTTTTGAGACAGAGTCTTGCTGTGTTGCCCAGGCTGGAATGCAGTGGCATGATCTCGGTTCACTGCAGCCTCCACCTCCCAGATTCAAGCAATTCTCCTGCCTCAGCCTCCCAAGTAGCTGGGAATGCAGGCGCCCGCTACCACACCCGGCTAATTTTTGTATTTTTCGTAGAGACAGGGTTTCACCAGGTTGACCAAGATGGTCTTGATCTCCTGACCTCATGATCTGCCCACCTTGGCCTCCCAAAGTGCTGAGATTACAGGCATGAACCACCACACCCGGTTAAAAATTGTACATTTCTATAGAAAGTAAAATGTAATTTGCTTGTATCTCATAAACTTCAAAGGTAATAATTTAAATGCTGTACTGTGAAAATAATTAGAAATAAATTATTTAGTGAGTTTTTAGGTTTTTATTTATGTTTGAATTTCTAGTCAAAACTCAATAGCTTAAAAGTGTTATGAATTCAAGAGAAGATCTACAATGTCCTCTACTCTTGCTTCTACATTAATTTTTACATGTAGAAACACATTTTTAATATTTCTGTTACATTCTTATGATCACAGAGCCTTATGGAGAATTGTTACTTTTGTCACTCACCTCATTTTGCCAATTATTGTCCATTTATATTATTGTTCCAAGTTATGCTGTCTCTGAAGTAACAAAATTTACATTCTAGAGAACAGAAATGTCTGGAATGAATTTTCAGAATGTTTCAATCAAGTGTATGACCCTGAATATAACCGTGGCATAGAGTTGACCCAGCCCGGTGCCTAGTCATAGCGTGCAATGCCTAAGAACGTAGCAAAGCACAGGGAATCATCAGCCAGTATTTGTTGAATGGGCCTTCTCCCTCCCTCCACCCACCAGAATCAGTGGGAAAATTGTAACCACTTTTTCTCTACATACATATAGCAAGGGCACTGCAGATGTATCAGACTGGCTCACATTACAGGGAAAGAGGCTGAAATAAAGTTCCAGGAAAATGTTGGTGATATTTCAGAAAAATGAGAACATATTTCTGAATGTTAGAAATGAGAAAATGAATTTCAGAGAAAAGGAAATTTCCCTCTTGTCACGATTGCAAGTTTTTTAGCTGAAAAAATACTATTCACCAAGTTTCAATATTATGTTAGTATCAAGAAGTCCTTTCCTGCCTTGATGAAACTCAGAATTGCTCACAGTCTTACCATGTATATTACAAAAAAAAATGTATGAAGGGATCTCCTTGAGCTATTCTTTAAAAATATGTTTTCTGTGTTCACCACTTTTGGTGCCAGGACAAATGAATGTGTGACTCTCTGACTTCAGTAATGGAGCTTCCTTGGTTGGTTTCTTTAATTGGTTGATTTTAAATAAAGTAATTGAGAAGCTCAAAGTATGGTCATTGGTTGAAGAAAGATGTTTAACCCCTAGAAAATAAGGAAATAACTCCTTTGCTGAACATGTGGACCCATTCTTAGACCTATAAAGCATTAATATCTCTATAAATATCCATAAAGCATTCAGAGCAAAAACTATTTTTGGTTAGTAGCTTATTAGGTCTCAGTTCCTGCATGTACTTTTGCAACATAGTTATTGATCTTTTATTAAGACCTAAAACTTCACTTAATTAATTGAGGTGCATTCAGAGCATGATTCCTGGTTACCCAATATAGTTCTGAGACTGAAATTGTTGTAGTTTCAGTTATACACGATCAAATAAATAATACTCTCATGTAACATGTTTCAGGTTGCCTCTTAATTTCCTTTCCACGCAGGCATCTGGTTTTAAATTTGGCTCCACGTCAGTCTTGAAGGGCAGTATTCAAAAGACCAGAGCCTGTCCTAGCTGCTGACCTTAGCCAGGGGATGTCAGAACAGCAGAGCCATGGTAGGTTTGCTTTCAGAGCCTTATTTAATTTTGGTTGTTGGCTCAGCTTGCTCATCAGAGACTGCTATTTCCAGCTGCACTGCAAGCTCTCCCACAGTTTAATTCTTTGCTTATTTTTTTTTTTTAGAAATCCTCCATCCAAGTACCACAATAATGTGCCAAAGGATGAGGCTGACTTCACACCTCAGTTAATTCACATCTGCAAAGAGAGAAAACAATTTGCAACTGAATCCAGCCTCACTAATACCATCCTAGCAAATTCTCCCCATCAGCCAATCTGGAGGCTGCTGGCAAACCCAGACTTTGTCTCAAGAGATGTAGATGTGGTATAATACACAAATGCAACATGCTACATGTTTATTGATTTGTCTGACATGCTTATAGAGTCTACACAGCTAATGAATTAAAATGAATCTTGTGCTAAAAAGCATCTAGTAGAAAAATTATGTATACTTAACGTTTATACTGTTAGGATATACTCACCTTGGACATACACGTAATAGAAATACTTTTACCATTCATATATTTATTAAGTACCCTATATCATTGTGATCTGAACTTTGTCAGCACAGTGGGATAAATGTTATTAGTGTTAGTTGATGTCAGTATTTAAAGAGATCCTCAAATAAATTGTCATGACAGAAAAATATAAATATTTATTGCACACTCAGTATAGAGCAATCACGAATCTAGACTTTGAAGAGACACCAGGCTACAAGACAATCAGAATCTTTGCTTTCATGGAGTTTGGAGGTCTCTGTGTGTTTAAGTATGTGTTTAGGGGGTGACAGTAAACAGATAAGTAAACACTTATGTATAAAATTAGTGACAAGAATTATCCAGAAAATTAAAATCGGGTCATGTGACAGGGAGGAATGGGTGTGTACTTTGGATTAGTCAAGTATTCAGGGAAGAGGCTTTTGTAGAGATACTTAAATTTATTCAGACAAGAAGGAGTCAAGCATTGGGTGGATCTGGTACAGGAACATTCTGGGTGGGGAGAATAGCTTGCTCGAAAATCCCAAGGTAAGAATAAACTTGGCCTATTCAAAGAAGAGATGAAAAGCTGTTTAGTAGCTGGAGAATAGCAGGTGATAGAGAGGGAAGGAGAAGAGGAGAGGGAGGGAGAAGTGAATGAAAACATTAATCGCACTAACACTGTGAACTGTGTCAGGAGCTATGCCAAGCACTTTGAATTTATAAACCCATTTCATCTTTGTAACAACCTGCAAGGTGGTCTCTTGCATTCTCTTCATTTTGTAGATAAAGAAACCAAGGCACAGAGCAATATATATATAGAGAGAGCAATATATATATACACACACACACCTAGAAAGGTACACTTTCTATATATATATGTATGTGTGTATATACTATATATAAAGTATATACACATATATACTATATATACACACACACATATATACACACATATATGTGGCAGCCTGAAACATGTTACATGAGATACATATATATGTAGCTTGTCTCAGGTCACATAAGGGCAATCGATTTTCAGACACTCCACTAAGTAACGAGTTTGGATACCTTTTTAGATGTGAAGACAGTGCTGTACTTGTGGGTTTCACCAGGGGGGCGATTTGACCTGCCTTACCTTTAAAATGTTCAATCTGTTTATGATTTGGAGATGGATGTTGGCGGGTGGACATGTATGGAAACAGGGAGACTGCTTGTCGAGTCATTGCAGTCAGCCAGGCATGAGGTTATGGCGGCTGATCTTACTGTGGGAACATGGGTGTGGTGTACATAGTTGACCACATTTGGGATATGTTTTGAGACAAGCCCATAAGACTTATTGATAGAGTCAGAGCCGAAGAGTATAGGAAAGAATCAAAGATAACTTCTAGCTGTTTGACTTAAATAATTAAAAATATGCTGATGATTAGCTATGATCATGGTGATAACATATAAGATTCATAGAGTGTTCACTGTATGCATCAGACACTGTTCTAAGCATTTGGATATATACTATCACATGAACTCCTCATCACAACCCTAGCAAGTAGGTACTATAATTATCTCCCATCTTTACAAATGAGGAAGTGGAAGTAATAAGAAAGTAAGGAATTTGCCCAAAGTCACACAACTAGTAACCGATGGACTTGAACCCAGTTTGAATCTATACTGTGTTGGCTGTGCAACCTGTGTAAATGCTGTCTGATGCAAACTCTCATTTGCTATCTATTTGCTGCAGTGGTCTCTGATCTTTTGGTACCAGGAACCAGTTTTGTGGAAGGACTTTTTTCACAGACCAGTGGTGGGGGGTGGTGGGCAGTGGGGGAGGATTTCAGGATGATTCAAGCATATCATTGGTTTTTTTTGGACCAAATCTTACTCTGTCACCCAGGCTGGAGTGCAGTGATGCCATCTCGGCCTCACTGCAACCTCTGCCTCCTGGGTTCAGGTGATTCTCCTGCATCAGCCTCCTGAATAGCTGGGATTACATGCTCAGCTAACTTTTGTATTTTTTTTTTTTTCTTTTTTAGTAGAGACGGGTTTTCACCATGTTGGTCACGCTGGTCTCTAACTCCTGACCTCAGGTGATCCACCCACCTCAGCCTCCCAAAGTGCTGGGATCACAGGTGTGAGCCACCATGCCTGGCCTCATATTACATTTATCGTACACTTTATTTCTTTTATTATTACATTATAATATATAATGAAATAATTCTACAACTTACCATAATGTAGAATCAGTGGGAGCCACGAGCTTGTTTTCTTGCAATGAGACTGTCCCGTCTAGGGGTGATGGAATGGGAGACAGTGACAGATCCTCAGGCATTAGATTCTCATAAGGAGAGCACAATCTAGATTACTTACATGCACAGAACACAATAGGGTTTGCGCTCCTATGAGAATCTAATGCTGCTGCTGGTCTGATAGGAGGCGAAGCTCAGGCAGAAATGTGAGTGATCGGGGGTGGCTGTGAATACAGAAGAAGTTTCATTCGCTAACCTGCCGCTCACCTCCTACTGTGTGGCCCAGTTCCTAACAGGCCACAGACCTGTATCATCTGTTAGGTTAGGGCCCCCTGATTTACTCGGTCTACTGACTGAAGACCTGAACTTTTCCTTGGGGGTAGGGGAGGAAATAGAGTCCTGCTGACTATGTTAATTTGAGTTTGCCACATTAAATGTCTATGTGAAGATGAAATCAGGCAATTATACCTATGAATCTGAAGTTCTACAGAGAGTTAAGGACTAAGGACCAAGATTTGGAAGTCATTGGCATGTAAATGGTATGTAGAACCATGGGTCTGGATGAACTCACCTGTCGTAATAACAACTTCAGTAGCATTTTCTATACATCAAACACAGCTCTAAAGACTTTGCATACATTGACTGATTTTTTATAACAATTGCTTGAGTTAGAACTATTGTTTAACTACCATCAGCCTCATTTTTATAGAATGGAAGATTGAGGCATAATATTCATTGTCAGAATTAAAAGAGATAATTTGTTTAATGCCTAGATGATAGTAAATACTCAAAAATGTTAGCTATCATCGTTAGTAGTAGTAATCATAGCTTCTATGGTGATCTTATTCTTACGAATATACTTAGCATAGTACCCAATAAATGATAAACCATGCAAAGGTCTCAAGTTAGTGAAGGGAAAGCAGAACAGATGAGTTTATTATTCATTATATCCTTGCTGCTAAATTACAAGAGGAAGTGTAACTTGGGGAAAGGATCATTCTAGGACAGAAGAAGCAGAAGTTGAACAAAACATGATGATTTAGGACACAGTGTTCTGCCTTGCAGCTCACTATGTGGATGAGTAGAACAAAAACATTTCCTGTGATTATTGCAGGACAGGTCATTTTCTCATCTTGCTCTGTACCCCGCAAAATTATCTTGGGTTAAGGGTCTCACTGATTTTTCCTTAACTCCCCATTTTGCCATGACCAACTTTAATGTAAGTGAAATGGCACTGAATTTACAATTGAAAAATATTTTCCTTATGTGATTCTGTCTTTCCTTCCTGGGAAATTACATGATATACTGGTGTCAATGGATACTTGTTCAGAGACTTTTACTTCCCTGTCTTTCTTTTTCCCTCAAGAGTCGTTCCTGTTTCTCAGCCCATCTGGCCACATCTGCACGATAGCATCACTGCAGGTGCTCTGTTGCTAGCACAGGATAGATTTCCCTGGGTAGCAGTGCTGAGTGACTCGCGTACTTGAGTCATTCAAAACACGACTGGCTGTATAACCCACTAGAGAATAAATCCTGTAGGAAACAAGATTACCTCATCATCTGCTGCGTCTCTATTTTCTGCTTTTCCATGAACAGCTGGTAACAGGAGGAGTTGCAGTGATGGAGTTCATATTTTTCCATAACATATTTGCTGTTTGGTTTGGATTTCTCAGGTAGTGAGAGTGATAGTTTAAAAAAAAAGTTGATGTTTTGGGATTTTGAGGCTGAGTTCTTCTGACAGATACAATATTTTCTGGATGGTTCTGAATGATATTAACAAAGCATGCCAGAAAGTGGAAGGAGACTCTAGCCTCACGTATCGGTAGCTATATGTCAATGTCGGGTGTAGTTCCAGTTTAAATTACAGACCCTGCTCGAAGTGAAGTCAATTCTTAATTTAATTTTTAGGTTAAAATTTATTTTTATTGAAATACAATACATTTGTGGTTTAAAATAGTCCTCCAAAATTTTTAATTCAAAAAAGTCTTCATTCTTTGCCATTAAACTCCCTGATGTGGTTTGGATTCATGTCCCCACCCAAATCTCATGTTGAATTGTATTCTCCAGTGTTGGAGAAAGGGACTGGAGGGGCATGATTCCTGGAGGATTTCCCTCTTGCTATTCTCGTGATAGTGAATGAATTCTCACAAGATCTAGTTATTTAAAAGAGTGTATTTTAGTTTAACCATTGTGGAAGACAGCGTGGTGATTTCTCAAAGACCTAGAACCAGAAATACCATTTGACCTAGTCATCCCATTACTAGGCACATACCCAAAGGAATATAAATCATTCTATCATAAAGATACATGCATACATATGTTCATTGCATCACTATACACAATAGCAAAGATATGGAATCAACCCAAATGCTCATCAATGATAGACTGGATAAAGAAAATGTGGTACAGATATACCATGGAATACTATGCAGCCATAAAAAGGAATAAGACTGTTCTTTGCAGAGACATGGATGGAGCTGGAAGCCATTATCCTCAGCGAACTAATGCAGGAACAGAAAACTAAACACTGCATGTTCTCACTCATAAGTGGGAGCTGAACAATGAGAACACATGGACACAGGGAGGTGAATGACACACACTGGGGTCTATTGAGGAGCACGGGTGATGGGAGGGAGAGCATCAGGAAAAACAATTAATGAATGCTGGGCTGAATACTTAGGCAATAGGTTGATATGTGCAGCAAACCACCATGGCACACGTCTACCTATATAACAAAACTGCATCCACACATGTACCCCAGAACTTAATAAATGCAGCAAAAAAGTGTGTAGCCTCCTTGCTTCACACTCTTCTTCCTGCTCTAGCCATTTAAGATGTGCCTGCTTCCCCTTCACCTTCCACCATGATTGGAAGTTTCCTGAGGCCTTCCCGGCCTGTGGAATTGTGAGCCAATTAAGCCTCTTTTCTTTATAAGTTACCCAGTCTCAGGTAGTTCTTTATAGCAGTATGAGAATGGACATTCCCAAGTCTTCCTCTCTAGAGGCAAGCATATTCCATCATTTATTTGATTCTTTTTGTACCTCAATATTCCTAAATAAATATTACGTTGGGACATTTTCATTTAACTTGCCATTGTGAAGGAAAAAGATTTAGTTCTTTTACAGAAATGCTACACTACAAAATTATGTTCATTCTCCATCCTCCCAATAAGAAAGTGTTGAATATTTTGGTTAAATATTCAGTTTTTATGACAATACAGATATTGTGGAAGGCTAAGGCATATATCCATGCTTGTATGCAATGATTATATGTCATACCTTTATAATTTTCCTCTTAGCATTAATGTTTTTTGAAAAACAAGTTGATTACATTTTATTTCCTTTTTCAAACATTTAAGGCATTCATATTTTTTCGGGTATTGAATATAACACATATATGAATGTACACAAAGCCCCATGTGAGAAGTTTTACAAATACCACTTGAACCATTGATAAACTGTTTTTTGATCACATTTTTCTTGCTCCCTATTAAAGGTAAATACCAGAAAATTTTCAGTTATTATTCACATGAAGTATTTACAGATTTACTCTATATTATTACATTTCTAACCAGTACATTATATGTTTTAAACTTTATACAATTGCACCATGCTGCATATTTTCTTGTAAACCTTGCTTTTTCCCATCAGTGGATTTTTGAGATTTCTAATGCATGTAGTACTAACTCATTTTATTGTTATAAATATTCTGTTGTGTTATCTATATTCACAATATATTTATTTATTATAAACCTGTACAGTATCTGACTGTACTGAATATTGAAGGTAATTGGAACATAATGGTAAACATTTGTGTGTCTAAACACCCAAAAAGGACAGTGAAAATATTGTATGAAAATAAAAAATGATACGTCTGTATAGGGAACTTACCATGAATGGAACTTACCATGAATGGAGCTTGCAGGACTGGAAGTGTGTTGTAAGTGAGTGTGAAGGCCTAGGACATTACTGTACACCACTATCGACTTGATGGACACTGTACACTTAGGCTATACTGAATTTCTAATTTTTTAAAAATAATTAACGTTAGTGTACTGTAACTTTTTAACTTTATAAATTTTTAATTTTAAACGGCTTAAAACACAAACACATTGTGGAGATGTATGAAACTTTTTTATGTCCTTATTCTATAAACTTTTTCTATTTTAAATTTTTTTCATTTTATTTCACTACTTTTTAAACTTTTGTTAAAAATTAAGACACAAATACACATGTTAGCCTAGGTCTACTCAGGGACAGGACCATGAACATCACTGTCTTTCACCTCCACATCTTGTTCCATTGGAAGCTCTTTAGGGGAAATAATACGCATGAAGCTGTCAGCTCCTATGATAAAAATGCCTTTTTCTGGAATACCTCCTGAAGGACCTGCCTGAGGCTGTTTCATAGTTAACTGTTTTTTGTAAGTAGAAGGAGAACTCTCTCAAATAATGAGAAAAAATACAGTAAATACAAAAATCAGTAGTAAGATGGTTTATTATCAAGTAGTATATACTGTACATAATTGTATATATTATGCATTTATAAGAGTGGAAACACAGTAGGTTTGTTTACACCAGCATCACCACAAACAAGGCAGTAATGCATTGTGCTACAACATTTTGACGTCAGTAGGAGATAGGGATTTTGTAGCTCCATTATAATCTTATGGGACTACTTTCATACATTCAGTTCACTGTTGGCTGAAATGTTGCTATGTGGCACATGACTATATTTGAAACATCTCTAGATTACTTATAATACTTAATACAATGTAAATGCTATGTTAATAGTTTTTATACTACTTTGTGTTTTAATTTGTATTGTTTTCAGTTTTGTATTTGTATTTTTTACTTTTTCCTCCAAATATTTTCAATCCACAGGTGGTTGAATCCGTTAATGTGGAACCCACTGCATTTGGAGGGCTGACTGTACTCAATATTAAGCTATAAACATGTCTGTAAGACTTTCATTATACATCTCTCTGCACACAAAGATGAGAGGTTTTTAAAATAGTGTTTATACCTGGAAATGAAATCAATGAGTCACGGAACTTGCTCCTTCAGTTTTAACAGATAATGCCAAATCGCTCCCCTAAATAGCTAAGATCATTTTAAATCACTCAGCACTTTATATACACTCCAGTGTTCCTTGTCCTTACCTACAGTTAGTATAGTCAAGCTTGTTATTTTTTTGCCAATCTTATTGTGTAAAATAGTTCTCATTATTGTTTTATTTTGCATTTTCCCAGTTATTAGTGAGGATTTCTTTTCATGGGTTCATTGGTCTTTTTTTTTTTTTTCCAAATTGCCTATTTGTAGATCTTGTTTGCCTTTCACTTATTTTAGAGAATTATTTATATATTTTGGGAGGGATAGCAGAAAATGAAGCAGCTAGAAATACCTCAGAACATTCTGTTCTTAACAAGGCCTGCCCTCAGGAGAAATTATTTTACCACAACCTAACATGCTAAAGTTATATCAGAGCCTAACCGACCTAGATAAAGGGAGACATGATTCTAACCCCCTCCAGCCACCCTGCCCCACTTAAGGGAGAAGAAAGAAACCTGAGTAGCACTGATGAAGTTCACAGTCCAGAGACACAGGCTCACCAAAGACTGAGACCTAATCACAGAAGTATAGAACCCTCCCCTACCCACACCTTCCCACCCTGTTGCTAAAGGCCCATTTAGCACAATTCCTCTTACCCAGTATGTCATGTCTGCCTTTCAACACAAAATTATAAGGCATACTAAAATAAGTAGATCAGTTTGAACACTCAACAAGGATCAGAACCACAGTTAGATATGGAAAAAATGTTGGGATTATCAAATCAGGAATTAAAACAAACTAAAATTAATATATCAAGGACTTTAAAGAAAAAAAGTACATTGGCCAGGCGTGGTGGCTCATGCCTGTAATCCCAGCCCTTTGGGAGGCCGAGGCGGGCGGATCACAAGGTCAGGAGATCGAGACCATCCTGGCTAACACGGTGAAACCCCATCTCTACCAAAAAATACAAAAAAGTAGCCGGGTGTGGTGGCGGGCGCCTGTAGTCCCAGCTACTCGGGAGGCTGAGGCAGGAGAATGGCATGAACTGGGGAGGCGGAGCTTGCAGTGAGCTGAGATCGCACCACTGCACGGTAAGCCTGGGTGATAGAACAAGACTCCATCTCAATTTAAAAAAAAAAGTACATCATACAAGACCACAAAAATGTAAGCAGACACATAAGAATTCTAGGAAACAACTACAAGAAAATGTTAGAGATAAAAAAATACTGTAACAGAAGTGAAGAATATTTTTGATGGAATTATTAGCAGATGTGACATGACTGAAGAAATAATTCTGAGCTTGAAGATATGAAAATACAAACTTATAAATCTTAAAGGCAAAAGGATGAAAAAAGTCTTTAAAAGACAGAACTGTGAGACGATTACAAAAGCTGTAACATACACATAATGGGAATACCAGAAGGAAAAGTAAGAGAGAAAAGAACAGAAGCAATATTTGAAGTAATAGTGGCTGAGATTTTCCTCTGATCAATGTCAAACCCAAACTACAGATATAGGAAGCTCAGAGAACACTAATCAGAACAAGTGCCAAACTATCACACCTAGACATATCATACCCACACTGGAGAAATTCAAAGATAAAGGCAAAACTTGAAAGAAGTCAGGAGAAAAGAAAAATCTTACCTAGGGAGGAGCAAAGATAAAAATTACATCCAACCTCTCCTCAGAAACAATGTAAGGAAGTGGAGAGTTGAGTGAAATATTTAAAGTGTTGAGGGATAAAAGCACCAACTTAGAATTCTGTACCTTGTAATATTATTCTTCAAAAGTGAATGAAAAATAAATTTTTCTTAGACAAACAAAAATTGAGGAAGTCTGTTGCCAGTAGACCAGCTTTGCATGAAATGTTAAATGAAGTTTTTCAAGGAGAAGGAAAATGATAAACTCAGAAAATGATAAAATCAGAAACTCAGCTCTACCTAAATAAAGAAAGGAAGATCAGAGAATGAATAAGTGATAGTAAAATAAAAATCTTTATCTTTCCAATCTTAATCTAATAGATAACAGTTTGTCCAAAATAATGGTAGCAACAATGTATTAGAACAATGTATCAGATTATGTATGCTTAAGTGTGTGTATATAGACAGACACTTCACCTAAGCATACTTATGGATGTGCCTATATAAGTGAAATGAATTACAGCAATGATATAATGGACAGGAGGAACAAAATAATAAATGTTCACTTATTATAAGGTACTTGTACCACCTGTGAACTGCTATAGTGTTATTTGAAAGTAGACTTGGGCTAGTCGTAAATATATATTGCATGCTCTAGGGCAAATGTTAAAGAGAGTTTTAAAAATGTATAATTTATATGCTAAGAAAAAAAGAGAAATTTGAATCATATAAAATGCCCAGTGAAAACCAGAAAAAGCAGAAAAGAGTGGAAAACAAAAATGGAAACATGGAAAAAGTGCAGAGAAAACAGTAACAAATATGGTATATATTAATCCTGCTATATCAATATTATGTAAAGGTCAATGGTCAAAATGCCCCAATTAAAAGATAGGGATTGTCAGAGTGGATCAAAAAACAAAACCAGACTCTATGTTGTCTAGAAGAAGCGTATAATACATATAGACTACAAGTAACAAGACAAAGAAAGATATACTATGATAACACTGTTTAAAAGAAAGTAGGAGTAGCTATATTAATTTCAGGAAAGGGGACTTCAGAACAGGGAAGTTATCAGGGATAAAGCAAGACAGTACATAATGATAAAGGGGTCAATTCTTCAAGGAAACATAAAAATCCTTAAGTGTATGTGCCTGACAACAGCACATCAAAATGTGGGAGGCAAACTGAACAGAGCTACAAGGAGAAATAGATAATCCACTATTATAGTTGGAGATTTCAACACTCCTCTGTCGTCAGAAGTAGACAGACCCAGCAGGCAGACAATTAGTGAGGACAAAGTTGAACACAATAGCACCATCAATCAACTGGATATAATTGACATCTCTTAATTACATTATCCAACAACAGCAGAATACACATTCTTCAAGGTCACATGGAGCATTCACCAAGATAGACCACATTCTGGGCCATAAAACACACCTTAATACATTAAAAAAATAGAAATTATACAATGTCTGCTCTCAGATCACAGTAGAATTAAACTAGAAATCAATAACATAAAGATAGCTGTAAAATACCAAAGTACATGGCGATTAAACAACACACTTCTAAGTAACATATGACTCAAAGAAGAAACATGAGCAAAATTTAAAGATGTTTTAAACTAAATGAAAATGGAAATGCAACTTATCAAAATTTGTGGGATGCAACATAAGTAACGTTAGAAGAAATTTAGAGCATTGAATTCTTATATTAAAAAAGCAGAAAGACCTAAAATTAATTATCTAAGCTTACACCATGGGAAACTAGATAAAAGAGAGCAAATTAAATTCAAAGAGGAGAATAAATAATAAAAGCTAAAGTAGAGATCAACAAAATTGTAAAGAGGAAATCAGTGAAACCAAAAGCTGGATCTTTGAAAAGAACAATAGAAATGATAATTCTCTAGCTATGCTGACTGAGAAAAAAGAGAGATTATACAAATTACAAATGTCAGAAATAAAAGAGAGGCATCACTATAGATCCCATGGCCATTAAAAGATTAATAAAGAAACATTGTGAAGAACTCTATGTCCACAAATTTAGTAACCTGGATAAGATGGATCATTTCCCTGAAAGAAACAATCTTCCAAATCTCATGCTAGAAGAAACAGATTTTGAATAGGCCTAGATCTATTAAAGAAACAGAATCAATAACTACTAACCTTCCAACACAGAAAGTTCCAGGTACAAACGGGTTCACTGGTAAATTAACTTTGAAGGAAGAAGTTATATCAATACTCAACAATCTCTTTGATAAGATAAACACAGAGAGAATACCTACTAACTAATTTTATCAGATGAGCATTACTCTAATGCCAAAACCAGACAAAGACATTATAAGAAAGGAACATCACAGAAAAATATCTCTCATGAACACAGATGCAAAGAGTCTCAAAGCATTGTTAGTAAGTAAAATTCAACAATGTATGAAAAACAATTATACCCTATACAATCGGGGATTTCACCAAAGTATTCAACGACTGGTTCAACATTCTAAAAACAACTAATGTAATTCATAACATTAACAGGCTAAAGAAAAAAAACACATGATTATATCAATACATGCAAAAGAGGCATTTGACAAAATCTAACCCTCATTTTTGATAAAAGCTCTCAGCACACTAGGAACAGACAGAAATTTCCTCAACTTGATAAAGAACATCTACAAAAAACCTGTAGCTAATATCATACATCATGGTAAGAAATTTAGGCTTTTATCCTAAGATTAGGAACAAGGCAAGATATCCCCTCTCAACACTTCTTTTCAATATTGTAACAGAAGTCCCAGCTCATACAATAAGAAAAGAATAGGAAATAAAATGCATATAGGAAGAAATAAAACTGTCTATGCTCCGAGACAACATGTTCATCTATGTAGAAAATTGAAAGAATCAACAAAAAAGCTCCTGACGCTAATAAGTGATTATAGCAAGTTTGCAACACACACAGTTAATATACAAAAGTCAACCACTTTCCTATATACCAGCAATGAACAAATGGAATTTGAAATTAAAAACACATTACCATTTATATTAGCATCTTCCAAATTTAAATATTTCAGGATAAATAAGAGAATACGTATAAGATCTCCATGAAGGAAACTACAAAATTCTGATAAAAGATATCAAAAAAGACTTAAATGAATGGAGAGATGTTCCATGCTCTGTATATGAAGACTCAGTATTACCAAGATGTCAGTTCTTTCCAACTTGACATGTAGATTCAACACAATGTCCATAAAAATCTCTGCATATCATTTTGAGGATGTTGACAAATCGATTTCTAAAGGTTATGTGGAGAGGTAAAAGATCCAGAATAACTCGATATTGAAGGAGAAGAACAAAATTGGACGACTGACATTACCTGACTTCAAGATTTATTATAAAGCTACATTAATCAAGAGAGTGTGTTATTGGTGAAATAAAAAGACAAAGAGATGATATGATTAAAATAGAATCTCAACAGACACTTCACCCAAGTTGAAATACAGATGTCAAGTAAGCATATGAAAAGATAATCAACATTATACATCATTAGGGAGTTGTGAATTTAAACAAGAATGAGATACCACTGAACACTTATTAGAATGGCAAAAATTCAAAACACTGACATCAACTTTGGAAGATAGTTTGGCAGGTTTTTGCATTTTTTTAAAAAGCAAAACTAAACCTACTCTTACCATCAGACCCAGCAATCATGCTCCTAGGCTTACACGAAAATCTACACGTGGATGTTTATAGCAGCTGAAGTAGTAACCGCCAAAACTTGGAACCAACCAGGTTATTCTTCAGTAGTTGATTGACTAAATAATCTGTGGTGCATTCAGACAATGGAATATTATGCAGCACTAAAAAGAAATGAGCTATCAAGTCATGAAAAGACATGGAGGAAACTTAAATACATATTAATAAGTAAAAGAAGCCAATCTGAAAATGCTACACACACTGTATGATTCCAAATAAACGGCAATCTGGAAAGGCAAAACTGTGGAGGGAGTGAAAAGATTAGTGGTTGCAACGAGTTAGGGAGAAAGATGAGATGACTAGGCAAAACACACATCATTATTAGGACATAGTATAGTGGAACTATTTTATACAATACTACAATGGTGGATACTTGTCATTATATGTTTGTCAAAACCCATAGAAGGCACAACACTGAGTGAACCCTAATGTAAATTATAGACTTTGGGTGACAGTGATGTGTTGATGTAGGTTCGTCAATTATAACAAATATATCAATCTGGCAGGGGATGTTGATAGTGAGGGAGGTTGTGTGTGTGGGGATGGGGGTAAGGGAACTCTCTGTACTTTCCACTCAATTTTGCTGTAAGGCTAAAATTGCTCAAATAAAGTTTATTGACTAAAAAATCTCAGTAATCAAGATAAATAATATTTAATGCAATATTTAAAAAATAATTATTAAAAAGTATGAAAAAGCAGTTATGAAAAAAGTTCATGATGAACAAAATATCAACATTTTATGTAAAGACAAGATCAGTGTCAACATCAATGCTATGCTGAGCAATATTGAAGCAAAAGAAAAAAAAAGAATGATATTTTCTTTTAAAATATTTAGTTTATTATGATTTTTTGCATTTCTGTGGATTATTAAAATATTGCATTAACATATCATCTATCTTGATTAGTGAAAGTTTTGGTGACCCTTATATTTTGCACATATTCACTTCATTCCTCTTAATTCTTAATTCAATCGTCTCAAAACTGTGGATGGTAGCGGTATCTATCTCATAGAATGCTGGTGGGGCTCTAAGGAGCTAATGTATGCTAGGTTCTTATCTACTTGGCATGTGACAAAAGATCAATACATTTCAACATGAATATTAATGCTGCCACTACGTATTAGTTGTATTATTTTTTAATCCTATGGCCAAATTGTTTGTTCTTGCGGAGGAAGGATGCAAAGCAACTGGCCTGTGATTCATTGCTTTTTCAGTTACCAAGGGGATACTACCAAAAAAAGAAATTAGGTGGCATGATTTAATTTTCAGCAAATGTGCTGAAAACCAGTGACAACTGCTATGACTAGAGAGTTCTTACCTATAGAGAGCTCTTTGCAGGATGTCCCTGGCTTAGGCTTGTTTATGGCAAAAACAAACAAACAAACAAACCCTAGAATCTATGAATTTATAATACACTCGTCTCTGAAAAATATCTTATTGGCTGTATAATTATCTAGAGTATAAGGAAGAGATGTTTTATAACCAAATTTGTCCTGGCTCTGTGAGTGACCACACCGATAACGGAGAGCTTTTCTTTTGCTCTCCTGGAGAGTCAATCAGGAAGTCCAAAGCCTCTCTCTTTGCCTATGCCTCTCAATTGTATTATTGAAATTGTTTGCAAAGGCTGGATCTTGGGTTAGATGCCTGCTTTGACAAACTGATTTTTTGGTTTACTTCTCACTCAAGTTACATTTTGGTTATGATTCAATGACAGCTTTGTCCTGGATCCCACACATTTCCTTAACTGTACGATCTGGGTTAAAGTCCCATCCCCCATCTATGACATGCAGTTTATATGGCAGAGGGAAGGAGAAATGGCTCTTAAAGCCTCCAGTTGGATATTACTTGCATTCATATTTCATGAGCCAAATAAAATCCCACAGGAGGACTTATCTCTGTAAGTCACATGGGAATGGGAACAGATATACAGTTTCTCATACAGAGAGGAATGTGAACAGTTGGTAATAATAGTGCCATATACCACAAAAGAAGAGAAATAAACTTAATATATGAGACATTAATGATACTGATATAAAGTTGACCATTAAAGAACAATTAAAATGATGGAAAAAACGAAATTTAGGATTTTTGGTGTACCTCATTTATCCAGCTTTGAAAGTTTTTGATATATTTATGTTTAGTTAAGTACAATAATTGAAGAGAAACACTGGTGATTTGGTATATTAAAATGTTTTGAAATCTTATTTTTAAGCTATTTTCCTTTTCACTATTGAAACAACCTTTTTTTTCTCGGTGTAAAACTCATACCTATTCATTAAAAATTAGATAATATAAGTAATATAAATTCATTTCCTATCCTTCCATATTTTATGTATATGAATGTACATTACAAAAATAGATAATATTATAGATAATATTTTTTAATCTTATAACTATATTTAGGAACATCTTTCTGCATTAATAATTTATCATCAGTTTTAATAATTGTATAGCATGGTAATGTTTTACCATTCTATTGTTGAACATTTATGTTATCCAATATTTATTCATTTGTTAATTCCTCAATAAACACACATTTGGATGCACTGAGTTAATTATAGAAGAATTGCTAGATGAAAGCTAATGCACCTTACTTCAGGTTTTGATTGACATCCCTAGCCTGACTTCCACAGAGTTATGATTATGTATGATCATTCAAGAGTATGAGGGCTTAATTTACCCACACTTACTAATACATATTCTAAACGTATTTTGCCAATTACACAAAATTGGTATGTTATTGTTATTTTCATTTGCATTTTTGAGAACTAGTGAGAATGAAATTATTCTCAAATGTTATTGGCAATTTATATTTGTGCAATACATTTTTGGTCTTGTGTTCTTTTTTAAATAATATTTATATTTCTACTATGGATATGTAAACTATTATTAAACATTAAAAATATTAGCTGTTAAATTATTATGTGTTGGGCCAGGCATGGTGACTCACACCTGTAATCCCAGCACTTTGGGAGGCAGAGGTGGGCAGATCACGAAGTCAGGAGTTCAAGATCAGCCTGGCCAATATGGTGAAGCCCAGTATCTACTAAAAAAATACAAAAATTCTCCAGGCGTGGTGGCAGGAGCCTGTAGTCCCAGCTACTCGGGAGGCTGAGGCAGGAGAATTGCTGGAACCTGGGAGGCAGAGGTCGCAGTGAGCTGCAATCGCGCCACTGCACTCCATCCTGGGTCATCCCGGGTGACAAAGCGATACGCAGTCTCAAAAAAAAAAAAAAAAAAAAATTATGTGTTGCAATTAATTTTGCCAACTGCCCTGTTTTAAAGTTTTGATTTATGGTAGCTTCAAATTTCATATTTAGCCAAATTAACTAATCTTTTAAAAATGCCTTATGTTTGAAGTACACCTTATAGTTCATAAATAACTCTTACAGTGATCTTAAAAAATTCACACAAGTTGGATTGAATTATGGTTTTTAAAATGCTGTGTGGCCTATCAAGGCTATATACACATAATTTTTAATTTTTTGTTTAGTTTTAATTTTTTAAATTTAAAAGTTAAAATTTTAAAATACATTTAGGTGGTACAAGTGCAGTTGACTTACATGAATATATTGCATAGTGGTGAAGTCTGGGCTTTTAGTGTACCCATTACCTGAAGAGTGTACATTGTACCCAATAGGTAGTATTTCTTCCATCAGCACCTCTTCCACCCTTCTGTCTTTTGGCATCTCCAATGTCTATTATTGCATCTGTATGTCTATGTGTACCCATTGTTTAGCTCCCTCCCTCTTCCAAGTGAGAACATGTAGTAGTTGGCTTTCTGTTTCTGGGTTATTTCACTTAGGATAATGGCCTCCAGTTCCATCTGTGTTGCTGCAAAAGACATAATTTCATTCATTTTTATGGCTGAGTAGTATTCCATAATATGTATGGAATATCATATATATATACGTGTGTGTGTGTGTACACAATCACATTTTTACATGCATTTTCTTTATCCAGTATGTATGGAATACTATATATATATACATACACACACACTGTCTATAAAGTGTGTATGTACATATAAAACATATATATAAGTGTGTGTATATATATATACACACATACATTATATAAAATCACATTTTCTTTATCCAGTCATGCATGGATGGACACTTAGGTTGATTCCATATCTTTGCTATTTTGAATACTGCAGCAATGAACATACAACTGCAGGTGCCTTTTTGATATACTTATTTGTTTTATTTTGGGGATATGCCCAGTAGTGGGATTGCTGTATCAAACAGTAGTTCTATTTTTACTTCTTTGAAACATCTCCATACTGTTTTCTGTAGAGGTTCTACTCATTTACATTCCCACTCACAGTACACAAGTGTTCTCTTTTCTTGGCATCCTCACTAACATCCGTTATTTTTTTACTCTTTCTTAATAGCCATTCTGACTGATGTAAGATGACATCTCATCTTGGTTTTAATTTGCATTGCTCTGATGATTAGTGATGTCGAGCATTTTCTCATGTGTTTCTTGGCCACTCGTATGTCTTCTTTTGAAAAAATACACACAATTTTTGAGAGAAGATTTGAACTGGAGCCCAGGGCTAGACTGAGCTTCCTCCAATCTGGTTGACTTGTTCCTCTAGGGTGCTTGGTCGCCAGTTGAATGACTTGACTCTGACTCTTTCTCCCCTCTTGCTTAATGTTTTATTTCCATGTCTTTATTTCTCTTTGGCCTTAAAATAAAAGGCCAAATAAAAAAATAATATGAAATAGCTCCTCAGCCTATTTTATAGGGCATTATGGTCATCAAAAAAGTAATGTACTGAAAAATACAAAATACTCTCACAGATATATTATTATTTATTCCTTTTTTTGAAAATAAGAACTAATTTCTCAATTCTAAGAAAAAATTACTTAATTGTTTTTCAAATGTCTTGGGAGAAGAAAGTATTTTAAAATGCTAATTAGAATTGTATGTAGACACTTTCACCTAAAATCTAACACAGAAACAATAAATATAATATTTGATAGATAAAATATATATATTTTTAAATTACAAGTAAAAGTTGTTGAGCATAACAAATTTAATTCTTTACCTTTTACAAAACCCCAAATAATTGAGATTATTCTTTCTGGGCATAAATTCTAACCACAGTAATGTGGAAACTTCCAGGGTAAAGGTCATTTGGGTTTTAGGAGTTTGGATTTATTGTTCATTTTCTCCTTATAAGGTAAAACTCATTTGGGTTTTAAGAGTTTGGATGTATTGTTAGTTTTTCTCCTCAGTATGTTAAAGAAATGGGTATTTTTTGAAATGTGTCTTTGTATATGAAGATTATAATTAAAGATTTCTAAGGTAGATATATTTATACACAGGTATATCTATGTGGGAGTATGTGTTGTATGTAATTGTAATAAACACATTGTGGCAAGATCATTTTTCGTTTTATTTTAAGGGTGTTTTACAGGTTTCCACTCATTCTGTTTGAGTTAGAAACCATGAAAAATATATTTTAGTATGTCTAAATGTTAGTAGAATAACAAAATGCAAGGACAGAAGCATTGGCATGTAGTTATGTTTTTGTCAACTCTTTAATGAAAAGATATTGGTCAGCACCATTGTCTCGGGGAGAATATATATATATATATTTTTTTTTCTTTTTTTTTTTTGAGATGGAGTCTCACTCTGTCACCCAGGCTGGAGTGCAGTGGCGCAATCTTGGCTCACTGCAAGCTCCGCCCGTCGGGTTCTTGCCATTCTCCTGCCTCAGCCTCCTGAGTAGCTGGGACTACAGGCGCCTGCCATCACATCTGGCTAATTTTTTTTTTTTTTTTGTAGTTTTAGTAGAGACATGGTTTCACAGTGCTAGCCAGGATGGGGAGAGAATGTATTTTTAAAATAACATAGGCCGGGCGAGGTGGCGGGCACCTGTAGTCCCAGCTGCTCGGGAGGCTGAGGCAGGAGAATGGCGTGAACCCGGGAGGCGGAGATTGCAGTGAGCCAAGATTGCGCCACTGCACTCCAGCCTGGGTGACAGAGTGAGACTCCGTCTCAAGAAAAAAAAAACAAAAAAAAAAACACATGAAGTGTTAATTAGCTTGATTGTGGTAACCATTTCATGATGTATGTGTATGTCAAATCATTATATTGTATATCTTAAATACAAATACATATTTATGTATAATAAAACAGGCACCTCTTTTTAAAAATGATTTTTTTCAACATTTCATGGTCCCACTTACAATCAGAATGGAAAATGCTGAAAGCATAGTGGAAAATATTTGAGGGATACTTCATAGTCAGAGCTGTGAAGAAAACCCCAGGATTTCTTCGTGGGAAACCAGCTCTGCTTTGCAGATTTAAGTAGCTAAAATAATTGTGACAACTCTGTAGTAAGCATCCCTGTGTTTCAGTGCTTGTCGGAAATGAGCCTCCTCCTCACGGCTTGGGTCTGCTGGAGGAACTCCTTCCTCTGGCTTGCAGAGCCATAACCCATGGGACTGGATACCATTAGCTGTACCCAGAGCAAGAAGCTGGAATACTTGAGGGAACCTCATCAGATTTCTTTCAGTGTACACTCAGTCTCATAAAAGCCTTTTTAGATAACTGCATGTGAAAATTCAGACCCTCGGAGTAAGGCACTTGTTCTTTTTTGCTCAGCTGTTTGCCACTGCACCACTGAACGCCACAGATAGATTTGCCTGCCCTTTGGACTAGGATAATTGATCCAAATTAATAATGCTCATGGCTAAAGCTTCTAATATTTCATAAGAGTGACTTTTTCTTTTTCTCTTTAGTGATCTTTTGGTATACCAGTACACAATTCCAGCAAATACAAAAATGTAACTAGAAGAAAATAAAAAGCAGGATTTGAAAAAGATATCAGGACCTCTCAGTGAGAGAAAAAATACTCAAAATAAAAAACTGAGAAGAGAAATGAGGACACAGGTTTAAACAATTCTTTGAGTCTCGTAGAGGAAAAGACAAGCTAGTTGATTATTTTTAAAAATCTGAGTAATGTTAGTCGAAAGGGTTAATAGAAGGTGGATAAATCTTTACAAATATTAAAGGAAGAATATATACGATGAAGGAATGCTAGCACCACTTAGCAATTTCAGAGTGCTTTCATCTTCAAAGAGTCTTGCCTGTTAACTAATTAATCCTTCCAATACCCTTGTGACGTAGACATGACAAACAAGGATAGAAGCCAGCCTGAAATGACCAACTTTCCAAACTCACTGGCTGAGGAAGAATTATGAAAGCATGACAATTTCTAATGGGAAGGATCTTGTCTGATAGGGATTTTACAGTTGTAATTTTTGTTTACTTTGGTGCTTTCTGTTTATTAAAACCAAGCAGCAGCAGGATATTATATGTGTGTGCATGTGTGTGTGTGTGTGTACTTCTAAAACTTGTTTACAGAAATACAAAGCCAATAGTAAAATATTAAGGAAAGAACTGATCGATCTTGAGCTCAGTTAATTCTATACTAATGTGAAATTCTCAAACAACACAAGAGTAAAAAAATGAACACAAGACCAAAAACTTCTTGCACAAATATAAATTGCCAATAATATTTGAGAATAATTTCATTCTCACTAGTTCTCAAAAATGCAAATGAAAATAACAATAAAATACCATTTTTACCTAATTGGCAAAATACTTTTAGAATACATATTAGTAAGTGTGTGGTAAATTAAGCCTTCATACTCTTGAATAATACTATGTGTGTATGCATGTGTGTGTGCGTGTGTGTACTTCTAAAACTTGTTTACAGAAATATGGAGCCAATAGTAAGATATCAAGGAAAGAACTGATCGATCTTGAGCTCAGTTAATTCTATACTAATGTGAAATTCTCAAACAACGCAAACATAAACCATCAGTATTAGCAGCAGTTAGGTAGTTGTTTTGTATTACAGTGATTGATGCATGTAGATGAGAAGTACCAACTATAAATTTCAATGGGGTAAAGGAAATAACACTTATTGGAAGCTTATTGTCTGTCCAATCCTGTGACATGCAGTTTATATATTCTTTCTTGGTGTTTTGAACACCAAGACAAGTATGCAAGGCCTGGTGAAATGAGAGGTCTGAAAATTTTAAGTTCTTAATCGCCAAGCTTTTATTTTGGAAACTTATCACTGAGGTTCTAGCTGACTACAAATGCCATCAGGATTGTAATAAACTTCTTCCACCTCTTACAACATTCTGAACTCATTCTCTGTGGTAGGAGAGAACCTCATTCCTATTTGTCTTCCATAATGACTTCCAAATAACTTGAGTTATTTGGAAGTAGCTTAAAGAGAGCCAAAGTGCCTAGAAACTCTGGTTTTATACCTGGAAATATTTATAGGTAACTGTACTCCCCCAAAGGATCTATATGATAATCATTTCTGGTAAAAAGGAGAGAAAGAAATAATTCTCCCTGTGTAAGCTCTTGGAAAATACCTCTAAAAACTTTGTTATCTCTATCTTAGTGAGTATAGAAATAGTCCATTTTAATTCATTTAAAAATGATTTAATATTAATTAATGGAGCTTTTGGTTTCTCTTAAAGGTACTACTTTTCTTCAAGAAAGGTGATTTTAAAATATCTATTTTATACAGTATATCTAAGGTGATTTTAAAATATCTATTTTATACAGTTTATCTTTTACAAAAACATGGGTAGTGCTATCTATTAATAGAAACATCTATCAATATATGCTAATAAAATTATTATAAAATAAAAGTAGGTGGTTAATACTTAGAAAATTATAGATTAGTTAATTTTCTAAGTTTTCATCAACTAGAAGATAAATTCTATAGTTTTAACATTTAGTTAAATATAGAAAATTATGTTTTAGTCATCTTATCTTATTTATTTCATCTACAAATGTTCCCCATCCTGCTTCCAACATATATGCCTTTTTCTTATAATTTGGTGTTAGTTTTAAATCTTAGTAATTGATTCCTGTAGCTAGTTTTTAAAAGACCCCAGTCTGTTTCCCTTTCTCTGCCTGCCTGTCTGTGTAGTACTGTGACACTTGTCTACTATTCCCCTACTGTGAAACCAACATATCTTTCCCCAAACTCGCAGAAAAAATAGCATGAGCTCCTGACCACTCTGGGATGATAACGGCAGTGCTGTGCTGTTGGCACGCTGAGGTGTTGGTAGCAGGGAGTCACCTTATTCACTTGCGGTAGCAGCCATTCCATCTCAGCTTAATGGGGATAACAGCAGCGAGTCTCACTGATTAGAAACCTGCTAACATATGCATCTTCCTTCGTTTCCTTTCCTTTAGGATAATCTTCATTGTGGACATATTTAGCCTTATTGTGTTGCTCTTAAAATTGCTACTAAGACCTTTGATATGGTATTGACCTACAAATGATAAATGACTAAATATTTCCAAAAAGAAACTTGGCTGCCTTTTCTGCACCACTGCTACAAGATTTTCCTTCCAACATATGAGGAATACAGAGTGCAATTGGATTGAGCTCTCACCCTTATCCTTTTCTGCATTGGCACCACAATATTATGAGTCTGTGTCTTTCCTTTCCTCTCTCTTTTCTCCTGGTCTTTCCTTCCCCAAAAATAAGCATGAATTTTCAACTCAGTCCGTAATCTCTTTAACACTGTGTCTGGGTAACTAAGGTCATGTCTATTATTGCCCCCAAATTTTAAATACGGTGCAAACTTGACAACATTCCTTCGGTCATTCAATTAAACAAAGTTTGTTCAGTGCCTACTGTATGCCAATCACAGTTTTAGGCACTAATGTAACAACAGGGAATAAGAAAAACGTCCTGCCCTGATGGAGTTAAGAGTCATTGGAGAGGCTGACACTGGAGTACTCTTAATGAACAGCTGTCCATTTCTATTAGGTCACAAAATCCAATCCATCTACTAGATTCCAATCACTCAGATACTTTCTGTTGTTTTTAATTTCTTCCTGTATTTTTGTGTTGCTACCTGAGATCATTTTCCTTCTGTCATGTCAAATCCGTCATATAGCATGGTTACCATAGTTCAATGATGATATATTGTATAATTGAAAAATGCCGAGAAAGTGGATGTTAAGTGTTCTTGCCAGAAAATGATAACTATGTGAGGTAATGCATTTGTTAATTAGCTAAATTTAACCATGCCACAATGTATATGCACTTCAAAACATCATGTTGTATACAATAAATACATGCAATTTCATATGTCGATTTTAAAAATAAATAAATTTGAAAAAAAGAATTTCTTTTTTGTTTATTCTTGTCTGCTGGCAACAAATTCTCTCAGTTTTTGTATGTATGGTAATATCTATTTCCCTTTCACTTTTGAGGAATATTTTCTGTGGGTATAGAATTATAGTTTGGCTGTTTTTTTCTTTCAGCACTTTAAGAGATCACTCCTTGTCTTCTTGATTTCATCGTTTCTATTAAGACATCAGCTGTAAATCTTTGTTGCTTCTTTAGAGAATGTTTTTCCTTGAGACATTTTAAATATTTTCTTTTGTCCCTAGTTTCAGAAGATTTTCTATAATTCGACTAGGGGTGTGTGTATATGTGTGTGTGTGCACATATGTATGTGTATTTTATCTTACTGGTGATCTGCAGTTTTTCTAAGATTTGCATCTTGATCTGATTTTTTGGTCATATTTTGAAAATCACTGTCTTGTCCAATATTTTCTCTGTCTTGTTCTCTCTCTATTCTTCTGAGACTTCAATATATTTTTGTTGCAATTTTTCTCCATGTCTCATATACACATATTGTATATCACACACATACATATGTGTATGTATACTTCTGTAATCTGTACATATATCCATGCATATTTTTCCTGTATTACTTTATCCCTTTCTTTTGGTTTCTATGCTTCAGCCTGTATTTTTCTCCTGACTAGCTCACTAATTCTTTTGTTGTATCTATCTGCTGTTAAACATGTCTATCAAGTCTAAATTTCAGTGTGTCACATTTTCAACTCTAGAACTTTTCTTTAATTCTTTTTAATAGACACCAGCTCTCTAGTAAAGTGCTCTATTATGTCATCTACTTCTGGAAAAACATTAAATACATTGTTTTAAAGCTCAACTCTAATCACTTCAATAACTTGGTTAAATCGAGGGTTGTTCCTACTGCTTTTCCTTGGTCACGTTTCTTGGCATGCCTAGTAAATTTTTATTGAATGATAGACATTGTGCAGACTCTGGATGATATATTTTTTTCAATAGCATTTACCCTGGCCTGTATTAGAAACAGAGTTGCATCAGATGACACGAATCTGATCAGGGAGTGCAACTCAATGCTGGTTGCAATTATTGTATGGCTGTCTATCTCTGGTTGTCCCATACTCCTAGGGTGTAGACCTCTAGGATTCCCACTGAGATCCTGAAGTATTTGCTAGAATCCCTCTTCACTGATATTCCCAGGCTCTAATTTCCGTATCTTTAGCATGGTCTGTTTAGTTAATGGAGAATAAAAATACACTAAGCCTTTTTAAAAAAAAATGCTTTTACCCTTGGGAGTGTCATGATCAGGACTATATATGGAGGAGATTTAGGGAGCTCAAATAGGAGGTTATAGTAATAGTCTGGATATGAGTTAATGAAGGCTGATGATACAGGAAGTTGGAAGCAGGAATGTAGGTGAAGAGATACACGCAGAACCTCTTATGGAAGAAGAGAGGGTGAGTAAACTAGTTGACTACGTGAAGGTTGATGTGTCAAAGTTTTGAGCCTAGGGAGCTGAGATATGTTCCATGGACAACTGGAAAAATGAGATTTTAACTTAGAAGATATTTTAGAGATGGAAATACACGTTTGGGGGTAATACACACATAGGAGAAGATGTAAGAGTTTGAGGTGGATGAGAGCATTGTTTGAGAACACATAGAGCAAGAAGGGAGAAGTATAGAAGGACATAATCATAGGAATCATATGCATTTTGGGGTGAATCTGATGACAGACAACTCCTCTTTTCACTTAACCCATGTGTGCCCCCTAGTATATAAGGCATAATTCCAGCAAAGGAAAATACCTTGAATTTAAATATAGACAGTATTTAGTATCATAAGGGAGCAGAGATGAAATAAAACATGAAATAATTTCATGATTTCTATGCTTGTAGCTCTTCTTTTCTTGTACCAGACAACACAAAAATTCTATGAGCACTGTGTATAGAGACAATCAGTTCTCCAGTGTTAACGAAAGATTTGTTTAACTCTGTTCTTTTTAGGACTCTTTAGCCTTTTGAGGACTGAAATTACAAAACAACTTGTTGAAAAGTGTATATGGCATTCTTAAATCCAGGAGAGGCGTGAGTAGAGCAATGGGAATGTGTCAGTGTCGAAAGTAAATATACTTTGTGTCAAAATGCACTGTAGGGCCAGTGGTATGTGATAAGATATGGAAGCTTGCTTTGGAACTCTCCTTGCAAGTACTGGCACTGGGGTTTTAATAATATAACAATTCTTGGGGCTTTCTGACAAGGAATGCTTGAAAGCATGCATCACTGCAGCAGGCTTATCAGTCCACTTCCAGGACAAACCCAGAAAGAATTTTCCTATATTAGTCTTCAGGCATTACATTTGTCTCAGCTGTCAGTTACATTTGCTGAAATAAACCAACCTTAGTGATTTTTGCAACATGTAGTAGTTTTAAGAGCACATTGGAATTGAAAGGAACCCATGATTCGAATAAAAAATAGTAAATTTGGCTGGGCGTTTCTGTCATTTTTCAGAGTTCTATAACTGACACTGATAGGAGATATTTTTGGAAAAAACAAAATCAAACAGTGGAGTACTATGTCCTTGAAATATACACTTTATGACTTCTCTCTATGCACCGTGAAAGTAAACATGTATGTTTCTATATAGTTCTAATCCCTTGATAAGAGCATAGATTTATGGATGTTTAACTTAACAGCTGTGCCCATAAAACCCAGCCTGATACAGTCTTTATATGCCTGCTATATTTGAAGATCTTGTTTAGAAATTTTTTACAGACCTTCTTCTCTTCACTATTCTTCACACCTCCATTTAGCTCCCTTCAGTGGCTATGTATGTTCTTTGGAATTACAGACATGGAAGGAGAAAAAAAAAAAACTACCACATTTTCTGCCAACTGAAATGACATTCAGCAATACAAGCAAAAGTCACCTTTTTGTTTTTGTTTTTGTTTTTGTGATCACAGATTGGCAGGTTGGTACCAACCCGTCTAGAGCAGTGATTCTCACCTTGACAGCACTTTGGTGTTGCCAGGAAGCTTTAAAAAGGAGAGAGGCCTGGGTCCTATTCAGAGGTTCTAGTTTCATTAGTTTGAGCTGAATCTGGGACACAGGGATTTTTTAAAACTCCCTGGATAGTTATAAAATACAACCTAGAAGAAACCTTAAGAAACTCAATTCCCCAAAGTAATTCTTAGAATTAACTACATAGAAAACCCTGCCTGGATTTTCATCTCATAAATAATACTTAATCTTAATGGTTCTAGACATAGAGACTGGCTATACTTATTCAAATGTGAATTCAGTGTGAGTTTGAGTGGGAGTGTGAAAAACATGGGCCTATTTTATATGTGTTACTGGTGAGCTTGCCAGATTTAGCAAATAAAAATAGAGAATGCGCAGTTTGATTTGAATTTCAGATAAACATTGAATAATTTTTTATTAAGTCACATGCAATGCTTAGGACATGCTTGTACTAAAAAAATATTTATTGTGTATTTGAAATTCAAATTTAGCTGGCATCCTGCATTTATTTGGCAGCTCTAATTACAGGACATGCAGAAAATTTTTACCAATTTCACTTTAATCAAAGCATTTTATTTGACTTGTAACCAATCACCTATGAAACCATTTCATATAGTTCTAACCACAGTGAAGTCACACAGAACAAGCAATCTAGCCCTTGTGGTTGAGACATTTAACCCAATTCACTAAACCTCCTGGCCTACTTTTTCACTTAAAAAAATCACTTTGTCTAAGATATTTATAGAAGAGATCCATTCTAATTTCCTTTACCTCTTGAGTACACAGTTTGTAATTCCTCCAGCAGAGATTTATCAGTTTTCTAATACAGTTCTGGGGGAAAACCCCAGTGCTGAAGGGGTTCACTTCTCCAATGTAAGTTGTCCCAACTGTCTTAATCTGTAGGCCAATTTGCTCTACAGCCCCCTAAGGAAGGAACTTGTTGATTTTGGCAGTGTTTACCTTTCCTACAAACAAATTTGACATTTTCCAGACTGGCTGGCTCTTAAAAATCACTTGAGGGCTGGGGAAAAGCTGCCTCTAGGCTGCTGCAGAATGCTCCCTGCTCTGTTCTAGGAAAATCTTTGTGCCCTTCACAGCTGCTGGTGGATAATCTATGGAGTCATGATTATTTAGAATCTGTGGAGAGGCTGTGCAGTTCCTGGAGTTAAGTTATTTTCAATAAGGAGAGTGGGAGAATCTGTAAAATAAAAAGATGACATGTTCTGGCCTTATTTAATAGTAGTACGGACTTTTCCACGGGGAAAGGAGAAAAGAACAGATTTTTATTTTGTTTTCTCATAGAGGCAAAATCTTTTTAGAAATGTCATGTTACACACACAGCAACATTTAGTATATCACGCGCTTGCACACTGCTAGCTTTCTCTTAGTATGGTTAGTCATCTTTGTTTGGGAAGGCTGAATTGCTATCATTATCTTTTTTCATTTGTTAAGATCATTGACTACTCTTTAGTTCCCCAGCCACCCCTCCCTGTCCTTGAGATAAAAACCCATTTAGCATCCTGGGGCAGTCCTCCTAAACTTCTCACACGAAGGAAACTTTCTTTGCAGGCACTAAGTAGAAGCTGACATCACTGTTAATCAAGGCATTCCAATTTATGTTTTACAGAAAGAAGGTGCAATGCATGTGCTTGTTAGGGTTTCCTTATATCTGCTCTTTCATTTCTAAATATTCTGAGATTTAATTGAATATTCTCCTCATTCTGTCAGCTGTGAGACTAGAATTTTGTTTATCAAGATTAGCTTGATCTGGAAAGTATAATTTACTTTATTTCCCCATGATATATTTTAATGCTATGTCTAGTGAATTAAAAGCTTTGTATTTAGTTAATTAAAATGTTTTCCTCTAGGTAGCAACTTTGCTATCTTCATTGTTTTAAACCTGAAGAGTTAAGATCTTAGCCTCTCAGCCCTTCCTTCTCCACCTTGCCACACACCCGCCCCAGTCATTGTAGACCATGGTATTCACACGTCTCTTCACGGGAGCTTCCACTCCCATAAATTTGGGGGAATGTCACTTTTCCAGCCACTGTCGTCCATGGTACTCACAGATCTCTTCCTGGGAGCTTCCACTTCTGATAAATTTGGGGGAATATAAAACTTTGCTCCAATTGGTTTCTTGTCTCTTTTGTTTACTCTTCCTACATTAAGGGTTTTTTTGGTTTCTTTGTTTTTATTTCTGTTTTTGTTTGTTTGTTTGTTTTTAAATTTAGAGCCTTCTATCAAATGTCTGTTACCATTTAGCCTAAGTTTGGGGTGTGCTGAGATTCCCTCCTCTTTTCCCTTTCTCTGCAGTTCTGCTTGGGAATAACTGTATCCTTCCTCTTCCAAGTCTCTGCTTTGTTATGTTATTCCTTTCCTTCTTCGTTCCCTCCTGTTTGCTCAGAATAGCTGCTAACAATGAAATTTACTGTTCTGATTCTTCTGCTTATTTTTGCCACACAAGCCAGGTCCTGGCACCACTTTGCTCTGTCACCTCGGCTAGATTGATTATGGGGTGGGAGTGGGGTTTGACCAATATGTAATTCACTACTAGAGGCGTTCCAAACTGTTGGAACCAAACCTCTAACACTTTGATTTAATGCTTCAGAATAAACTTGAATCTTGGCCAAACTCACCAATTATTTGGCTCAAATGCATAAACCTGAGTTGCATTTAGCCTTATGCTCCTCCATCCCATGAGCCCTGGAGTAGAATTCTCTTTGCGGGTGAAAGCCAGAGTTCATTTGCAGTGGGGAGTCAGGGTAGCTCCTTTTTATGGTTTGTGGTAAAGGCCAAGGGTGGGCGTGTGAGGAAGGGATGCTGGAGATTCTTCTCTTCCCTTCGTACACTGAACCACTCACTGTATTTTTCATATTAAACAAAGTCTATCTGCACTTAAAGTTTTAGATTTGGGTTTTAAAGTGACTGCCATTGAAGTTATGCAAACCTTTTAGTTTGTTCCACCGTTTTGATCATTTTTAGAAACATAGTCCAAGATATACCTTTAAGTTTTGTGTTTATTGGATAATTCAGTTGGCCTTCTGTATTCCCGGGGTCTGCATCTATGGATTGAACCAAACTATAATCAAAAATATTCAGAAAAGGAATTGCATGTGTACTAAACATATACAGACTTTGTGTCTTCATTGTCATTATTCTCTAAACAATGTAGTATAACAACTATTTACATACCATTTACATTGTATTAGGTAGTATAAGTAATCAAGAGATGATTGAAAGTATACAGGAGGATGTGTGTAGGTTACATGCAAATACTACATCATTTTATATCCAGGACTTGAGCATTTATAGATTTGCATATCTCCCGATGTCCTGGAAGCAATCCCTCACAGATACATAGGGACAACTGTATATGCTTTGATATCACACAGCTCACAATGAAAGTAACGCTTCCATTACCACTCAGGTAATTCACTCTCTTGAAAACTGCACTGAGTCCTTCTCTTACAGGTACATAGAAACTTAGAGTTTAGAATCCATCCTCAGGTACCATAGCACGCTTAATATCAAATATTGTTGTAGTGTTTTTTATGACAATATTTTTTGCCCATGGAAAATGTGCCATGATGACTATAACCATCAAAGGGGCTGTCCCAGAGGGCACACGTCAGGTCTGCATAAACTTAGAGAGTCCAACTTCTCACTGGTTCATGTCTGAGGCCACGGCAACTATTTTCTGCCAAATAAGTCAGCCGGGACATTCTAGCAGCTTGGAAGGGATTTTTATGTGGATGGATATCAGCAGCTTCCCAGACACAATTAAATCAGGCCAGAAACCATATTAGACACTTTTGCCAAATTTTTATTAAATCAAAGTAAACTAGGTCACTGCTTATTCCTTAACATTATTTTGGTAAAACTTAGCCTAAGTCAAAGGTTAAAAGAAAAACTTTGTCTCTCTCTCCCCACTGGCACTGCCTTTGTTCTAACAAGATAACATTGATTTTGGATTCACCAGGATCACAAGTTCCTTCTTAATCCAACTGAAAATAATCCTGAACTGATTTTGCAATTTGTTTCCAGAATAGGTTTTACAAAAGCCATGAATTTCCATAGAGAGATTCAGCTTCTCTATGTAAATGCTTTGGCTCATGTGTATAAATTTGCAATTCTTTTGTTTTTGCAACAAGTCACCTAAACAATCTGGCCCAATGTGGAAACAGGTCAAATAACAACAACAAAAAAAGCATTCTAGCTGTTTTATAGTTACTTTCGCTGTGAAAAATACATATTTCTAATTCCAATATAAAGAGACCTTTATATATGATATGCACTGTGCACAAAATATTGAAAATTTACAAAAGCCACTGCTGAGATATTGTGGCTTCAAGAATTGATTTATTTGTTGGGCAATGCAAGATTATGGAAATGATTATGGGGCATCATTTGTAAATGTTGGCTATGTTAATGTTGGGCATAAAGTTGGTGTTGCTGCAGAAAGAAAGTGAGGCCTGGCAAGAAGCAGTTTATTCTACCAGGGGTCACAGGGGGCCATCACTGCATCCCAAGCAGGGCCACAGGGCACCAGATTTTGGTCAGTGTCAGAAGACAGGAGCAAGGGCAAAGCATAGTCTGGACTCTTTATTGGGATTTCCATGGAAAAGGCAAGGCCGGGCAAGGTAAAGGGTTTTGGCTAGAGGGGTGGTCTCTAGTTGTCTTGTACCAGGCTCTGGGAGGATTCAGGGCAGGGAATACATTATTGGCTTTGTGTGTGAGAGTTACATAAGGCGTTGGTGGAGTCTACAGACTCAGGACTGGCTGGTTTGTATATGACAGACATGCTCCCAGCCTAGGCTTTTGCTCTAAGAAAGGGTTAGTCCTGGGAAAGACAATCTCTCTCCTGCCAGGAAGGCTTTTAAGATGTCAAGGTTTCACAAAATACAGAAAACAAAACACATGATTAATGCAGCATCTCTAGCAACTTTCACAGTATTTTCAGAGCCACAAACACTAGAAGACTTCATCTTTATATTTCACAGTCCCAAGCCATGTGGAACAAGGGCATGAAATTCTGACTATGCAAAAGAAAGAAAATGTCATCTTTTAAAACATTTCTTCATAAGGTAGGAGGGTCTAAGATCCTAAGGACACATGAGAGTGAGGAATCAAGTCCATGAAGACACTGCTGCACTGTTGTATCCACTGATCAACTTAAAATATTACCAGTAATTTTAAAACCTCCTTGTGTTCCCATCCTTAAAAAGATCCTTATTGATACTCCCAGAGAAAACTGACTTCTGTATTTATCTTTCCTTGGTTTTTAAAAAATCTGTCACCTAGTATGATTGAATCCTTAAATAATGTGTTATTTAGCTTTGCAGTTTTGAACTTTATAGAAAATGAGCCACAAAATACGTGTTTTTTGCCCATGTGCTTTTTTCCCCTCTCCATTCTGTCTTGAGACTCACTCATGTTGATGAACCTGGCTGTCGATTCATTTTCAATGGACTGTGATATTTGATTGTAAAAATATATCGAACTTGATTATATGAAAATTCTTGTCCATTTCCTCATGTACATGTTTATGGGGAAGAACTTTCAGAATGTAATCCCTAGATTAAAAGTTAGACACATCTTAAGCTTTGTTTGATAATGCCAAAATACATTCCAAATTACTTTTCATGGGCTCAGTAGTACTTGGTATTATTAGACCTTCTGATTTTTGACAAGTTGGTGTGGAGGAAAACAGTGTCCCACCATGGTTTTAGTGTGCTTTTTTAGAATTATTTTTATTACTTGTGAGTTTTTGACAACCATGTTTCCTTTTCTGTTACATACATACTTTATGTCATTTGTTACTATTGTAATTTATAGGAATTCTTTATACTTATGGTCACTAATTATTTGTCAGTAACAGGCACTGCAATTATCTTCTTTCAATTCATGGCTTTCTTTTTCTACTTTATTAATGTCATCTTTGATCAATAGATTTCAATGTGGTCAAATGTATTAAAGTTTTTCCTTATGATCTGTGCCTTTTCCTTTGTATTTGAGAAATGTTTGTTGCTCATGAAATAATAAAGAAGTACATTTTCTTCTCTAGTAGTTTGACTTTTATATTAAATTTTCATCCGTGCAGAACAAATTTTTGTGTGTTGGGTGATTTTTGTAGATTTTGTTTTCATTTGAATGGGCACATGCCCCAGTACTATTTATTCAATAATTCATTTCTTCTCTACTGATTTATAGTGCCACAGATGTCCTATGTCACATTTTCTTATATGCGTGGATTTGTTTTTGACATCCCTATTCTGTTCAACTGGTCATTTATCTACCTGTAGACTGATGTTATCTGAATTACTGTAGCTTAATAGTAATTCTTGATATCTAATATGAATGGTAATGCCAACTTTCCTTCTCCTTCTCCCTACCATTTTTTTTCTTTTTCTTTTTTTTTGTTTTGAGATGGAGTCTTGCACTCATCATCCAGATTGGAGTGCAATGGCGTGATCTCGGCTCACAGCAGCCTCTGCCTCCTAGGTTCAAGCAATTCTTCTGCCTCAATCTCCTGAGTAGCTGGGATTATAGGCGCACACCACTATGTCCAGCTAATTTTTTTGTATTTTTAGTAGAGACAGGGTTTCACCATGTTGGCCAGGCTGGTCTTGAACTCCTGACCTCAAGTGATCTGCCCACCTCGGCCTCCCAAAGTGCTGGGATTACAGGCATGAACCACTGCACATGGCCTCCCTTTTACTTACTCTTCTTTTTCTTCTTTTAGTTTCTCCACTCCTTGTCCTTCTCCTCCTCTCTCCTCTTCCTCCTCTTCCTACTCATCCTCTTCTTCTTTTTCTTGGTTGCCTTGGCTCCTTTGGTTTTTTCTTTTTGTATGCATTCTAGAATCAGTGCATATATGTTATTTAAATTAATTTTTATTTCAATAGATTTTTGGGAAACAGGTGATGTTTGGTTACACAATTAAGTTCTTTATTGGTGATTTCTGAGCAGTGTACACTGTACCCAATGTAGTCTTTAAGGTAGTCTTTTATCCCTCACTCCTCTCTCATCCTCACCCCTGAGTCCTCAAAGTCCATTGTGTCATTCTTAAGCATTTGGGTCCTTATAGCTTAGCTCTCACTTATGAATGAGAACACACACTGTTTGGCTTTCCATTCCTGAGTTACTTCACTTAGAATAATGGTCTCCAATTCCATCTTGCTGCATTATTTTGTTCCTTTTGTGGCTGAGTAGTATTCCACAGTATGTCTATCTATCTATTTTAGATAGATAGACATACTGTGGAATATCTATCTCTCTCTCTCTATATATATCTATATCACTCTTTCTTTATCCATTTAGTGATTGATGGGCATTTGGTCTGGTTCCATATTTTTGCAATGGTGAATTGTACTGCTATAAACATGCCTGTGGAAGTATTCTCTTTGTATAATGACTTCCTTTCCTCTGGGTAGATACCCAGGAGTGGAATTGCTGGATCAAATGGTAGACCCACTTTTATAGTAGTTCTTTAAGGAATTTCCACCCTGTTTTTCATAGAGTTGTTCTAGTTTACATTCCCACCAACAGTGCAAAAGTGTTTCCTTTCACCACATCCATGCAGCATCAATTTTATTTTTTTATTTTTTGATTATGGCGATTCTTGCAAGAGTAAGATGGTATCACATTGTGGTTTTGATTTACATTTCCCTGATCATTAGTGATATTGAGCATTTTTTCATATGTTTGTTGGACATTTGTATATCCTCTTTTGAAAGTTGTCTATTCATGTCCTTAGCCTACTTTTTGATGGAATTGCTTTTTTTATTTTTTATTTTTTGCTTGTTTTGGGTTTTCTTTGTTTGTTCGTTTCATTTGTCTTTTTGCTAATTTGTTTGAGTTCTCTGTAGATTCTGGATATTAGTCCTTTGTGAGAAGTATAGATAGTGAAGATTTTCTCCTCTTCTGTTGGTTGTCTATTTGTTCTGCTGATTATATATTTTGCTGTGCAGAAGCTTTTTAGTTTAATTAAGTCCCATCTATTTATCTTTGTTTATGTTGCATTTTCCTCTGGGTTCTTGGTCATGAAGTCTGCTTATGTCAATGTCTAGAAAGGTTTTTTTCAATGTTATCTTCTAAAATGTTTGTGATTTCAGGCCTTCAGTTTACATCTTTGATCCATCTTGATTGATTTTTGTATAAGATGAGAGATGAGGATCAGTTTTATTCTTCTACATGTGGTTTGCCAATTATCCCAGCAACATTTGTTGAATAGGGTGTCCTTTGCCCCCTTTATGTTTTTGTTTGCTTTGTCAAAGATCAGTTGACTGTAAGTATTTGGCTTAATTTGTGGATTCTCTATTCTTTTCCATTGGTCTATATGCCTATTTTTATACCAGTACCATGATATTTTGGTGACTATGGCTTTATAGTATAGTTTGAAGTCAGGTAATGTGATTCCTCCAGATTTGATCTTTTTGCTTAGTCTTACTTTGGCTATGTGGGCTCTTTTGTTTGGCTCCATATGTATTCTATGATTGTTTTTTCTAGATCTGTGAAGAAAGATGTTGGTATTTTAATGGGAATTACTTAAATGTATAGATTGCTTTTGGAAGTATGGTCATTTTCACAATATTGATTCTATCCATCCATGAGCAGGGGATGTATTTCCATTTGTTTGTGTCATCTGTGATTTATTTCAGCAGTGTTTTCTAGTTTTCCTTGTAGAGCTCTTTAACCTTTTAGGTTAGGTATATTCCTAAGTATTTTATATATATATTTGCAGCTATTGTAAAAGGGGTTGAATTCTTGACTTGATTCTCAGCTTGGATGCTGTTGGTGTATAGCAGAACTACCAATTTGAGTACTTAATTTTGTATCCTGAATCTTTGCTGAATTCATTTATCAGTTCTAGGAACTTTTTAGATGAGTCTTTAAGGTTTTCTAGGTATACAATCATGTCATCAGCAAACAGTGACAGTTTGACTTCCTCTTTATTGATAATGAAAGAAATGCAAATTAAGAAGACAATATCAACTTTACTTTTCAATAGCAAAATAAAGCAGACTGACCATATCAAGTGTTGGATCGAGTGTGTATCCAGGATTTTCTTTTACTTCAATGGTAGAAATGTAAACTGGTACAGCTACTTTGGAAGACAATATACAGCTGACATTTGCATTCTTTAAAATCTAACAATTCTACTCCAAGTTTCAATTCAAGGAAAAGTTTGGTACATGTGTCCCCAAAAACATGTACACAATAACACTGATCATAAAGGAACAAAATGGAAAAATACAAATACATATAGACAGAAAATATATAAATTATGGTATCTTTCCACAATAGAGTATATTTAGCTACATGCAACAACATGGATAAACATTAGTTTCAATTTGCTGAATCAATAAAGTAAGTCTCAAAAGACAACATACAGTTTGATATTCTTGTTTTGAAACTCACAGCCAGGTAAAACTAAACAATATTTTTTAGGCATAAAACGTATGCTGTAACTCACCTACATAAAGAACAAAGAGAAAATAGATATAAAATTCAGGTTTTGGTTATTTTTGGAGAAAAGGAACGGATGTGGGATTAGGAGTAGTGCTTAGGAAAAAGTATTTTTGGTAGAATATTCTAGCTCTTGGATTAGATAGTGCTTTGGGGGTTGTTGATTATAGAATTAAGAATAAGTACATTAGAAAACAAATAAACCCATCTTTCTTTATATAAAGAAAGATCCTATATCTAAGAGGATGATGATGTGTTGTGAATGAAGGATTATGACCAATCTAATCCATGAGGTCTAGTAAATAAGTAAGTAAACATTAAATGATAAGCATTTCTATAATAAATGGCTTTGAAGAAAGGAAAGGGTAATGCCCACAAAACCCACTGGAAGCTCTGAAATGAGGAGCTCTCAATTCTTCTTCATGGGTAGGACTGTCTAGAAGTGAGAATCAGTCAATAGTGATTGCTCTAACTACACCACTAAATAAGAGGGTTTGACTCATCTCTTTAATCAAACATTACATTCAGAGTAGTATATAATGATTCTGCAACTGGGTAAGTGGGACCAGTTAAACAATTAATCATCATTAATCATCATTTTAATGTTAATCATTTACCTAACTTTTCTTCTTAAGATTTAGAAATCTTAAGATTTCTAAAGATAAAGATAAAGATTTCTAAAGATAAAGAAATCTTTAGATTTCTTTAAATCCAATAAGCAATAACTAAACACATAAACTTTTAAACACAATGGCACACCCTTTCATGATTGTCTAATAAAATATGAGATTGACAGATGATGCCCATATAAGATATTAACACGCACACAGCCACACCGCCCCCCACATACACACCAGATAAAGTAGCAATTTTTAAAAATCACATGAAATCAATACCACTCATATAGAGAGGGCAAGAAAAACAAATAAAACCTTAATGTTGAATGGAGATGTGGCCCATATTTTTAAAGTTGATGTTAGTTTCGTCATGAGGGTGTAAAATACGAAAGAAAGTGGGTGAAAAAGATATAATCAGAGTACAGATATATTTATATCTATAAAGCATGGAGTGAGCTAAGATTAAATTGTATAAAATACACGTTAGAAATTATTTCAGTAAAGGCTGTAGACTTGAAGTCATTCTGTGATGGCAGCTTATCAGAAAAAAATCATGGTCCCAAATGAGATGTTCTTTTAACATTGACTAAGTGACATTAATACACTTTGATTTATTCTTTGAAACAAGTAGTATAGGATTTTATTACAGGATTCTAATGTGTATGAAGGATCACATGAATTATGAAAGGTATTATTTCTTTATTTTGTTTTGTTTTATTTTATTTTATTTTATTTTTTATTTTGAGACAGAGTCTTGCTCTGTTTCCCAGGCTGGAGTGCAGTGGCGCGATCTCAGTTCACTGCAAACTCTGCCTCCCGGTTTCAAGTAATTCTCGTGCCTCAGACTTTCTGAGTAGCAGAGATTACAGGTGTGTGCCCCCATGTCCGGCTTTTGTGTTTTTAGTATAGACAGGTTTATGCCATGTTGTACAGGCTGGTCTCGAATTCCTGATCTCAAGTGATCCACCTGCCTCGACCTCTCAAAGTGCTGGGATTACAGGCATGAGCCATCGTGCCAGGCCAGGAGATATTATTTCTTTATCACCTTGTCCTCTACTTTGTCACCATTCCATGAGAAATATTCCTATGTTTAGTCTGACTCAGGGCTGGGTTTCTCCTACCACAGGTCTTTACATCGGTATGGAGTCCTGCTGCGTTCTCAGACATTGCCTCTGAGGCACTATAACAGGAATGAAGGGGAAAAGATCGCTAAGGTCATACAAATTGACATGTCATTGAAGGTACTTGATTGTTTAAAACACAGGCACTTTGCATCCCACTGAAAAGTGTTATTCCTTGAAATAACATTATACATTATGTATCTTCAGAAAGACAAAATAAACCAACTAAATTTTCTTGTTGGGTAACAGATGAACAGTGGTTGATTTCATCAAATGTCATTTTTCAAAGACAATGTATTTCAATGCGAGTTGTACTTGCAGTTTCAGAAAATCATACCTCTATACACAGAGCTAATTCTGAGCAACAAGTCAGCAATCCAGACTGATTCTGTTCCATCTTGGTGTCATGCGTTTTGAGGATCCTAATTCACATACTAGGTAATATGAATTGCCTATTATGTGAATTAGGGTTCTCAAAACACATGAAACCAAGGGTCAGCAAACGTTTTCTGTTAGTTTCTAAGCTAAGTCAGAATAATGACTGAGGAGAGATGCCCAAAAGCTGGCAGGCAAAGGGCATTTTGGAATGCAGGGTTACAAACTGGTGACCTTAGGACAAAATTCAGCTGCTCCCAATCTTCCAAGAAAGGTAAAGGCCTTTAGATGGTGTTCACTCTTATGTCCTCAGCTCACTAATTTATGTCTCTCTGAGTACATTTGAGTTTTGTGCCTCTTGGTATTTTAAGGCCACTACTGAAGAAATTCATTAGCTGTGTCTCTTAGGTCACTTGTATAATACAGCCAACTGCAGGGGCCTTTACTGCAAGAGTCTCTAATACGTTCGTAAGATTTTACTATTTTGTCTTGCAGATAGCTCATTCACAGTCTTTTCATTCATGAAATATGCTTTGTTTCATTTTTTAAGTTTTATCACAAACACTTTAACATGCATCAAATCAAGAGTCATCAATGATTCATAATCTCTGAAGTCAAATTTCTTCATCCAATTTTTCATTCCTAGAGCAATCTAGCTACGGACAATTGGAGCACATCTTGATTCAGGGCATTCAGCCTTAAGAATATATCTGGTAAACAGCTGAGCGTGGTGGCTCATGCCTGTAATCCCAACACTTTGGGAGGCCGAGGTGGGCAGGAGATCGAGACCATCCTGGCTCATATGGTGAAACCCCGTCTCTACTAAAAATACAAAAAAAAAAAAAAAAAAATTAGCCGGGCATGGTGGCAGGAGTCTGTAGTCCCAGCTACTTGGGAGGCTGAGGCGGGAGAATGGCTTGAATCCGGGAGGTGGAGCTTGCAGTGAGTGGAGAACATGCCACTGCACTCTAGCCTGGGCGACAGAGCGAGACTCCATCAAAATAATAATAATAATAATATATCTGGTAAACAAGCCAGCTCTGGGTCAACAAACACATTTTCCAAGATTTCATTTATTTTTTAAATTTTCTTATCTTTCTTACACTCCACAAAGACAAATAACAAATAAATCTCAGTTCGATTATTCTGTTCAACACCTCCTCTTGACTCTACCAGAAAATATGTAGTAGATAAAGCTTCCAAAGTACATTTCCATTTTAATTCAAATTTTCTAACAAACACAAATTCAGACTAGCATTTTTGATTGTGTTAACGTTTTACCAACTCAAAGAACAAACGGAGATATATCATGAACAAAACCATTTGAGAGAAGTGTTCTTGGTGAGTGATTGCAGTAGTCACTGGCAGAGTTTCCTATGGCCTTACGTAAGCAATAACTCATGGAGTTTTAACCACTGGTAGATTTTTCCGTATCTCTGCAGACATCTGTACATTCCAGTGAATTGTACTAGATTGAAAAGAAAATAACTCGCATAGGTGTGTATCTTGCTAAAAAAAAAACTGTAAACATTTTCAATGAACGTATCTTCATAGATAAAATCATTGTAAATGTAGTAAACAAATAAAAAGTACATTAATTTACTTAAGATCCTAAAATCAACCAATTCAATTGTACTTTTGGACATTTGAAACTGCATTATTTGGCAATGTTGTGTGAGGCAAGTAATTTTTTTCTTTAGTTTTGCTTTTATTTTGGCCAAAAGGAGAAGTTTTTTTCCTCTCTAAAGGATAGGACTTTACCTATTTTTCTCTTATTTTGTGTCATCTTTTAAGGTGATACTGAAAATGTTCATCAAACAGATCGTTAGCATTTTACAGTGTTTAGTATGATGTGTTCTTCTTCGTCTTTGCCCTAGCTAAGACCTCTCTGTTTTTAACTGTAAATAATCTGTTGATTTCCCCTTCAAATGTCTATGATTTGTTTTAAACTTGCTGCAAGAATGACAATTTCATAGAATTATTGCCCAGAGTAATTTATTTTTCCTTTTTTGTACTATAAACATCAAAATGTCTACTCATTCTAATCTTCATAATAATATGATTCATGTTTTCAATGAACTTAGAGGTTTATCTTATGTCTTGCTGTTTCAATGGTTGTGGTGTCCAAGGCAATGGATCACCTTCCTGCTCCGAGTGCACTGTGGGAGAATCAGCAATCACGCCGTCTCTCTTTTTTTTTTTTTTTTTTTTATTTAGTTTCAGGGAGTACCTCTACAAGTTTGTTAAGGGTATATCGTGTAGGGCTGATGTTGGGCTTCTATTAAAACCATCACCCAAATAGTAAAGACAATACCCAATAGGTAGTTTTTCAACCATTTTCTCTCTCCCTGCTCCCTTTTTGGAGTCTCCAGTGTCTACTGTTTCTATATTTATGTCCATATGTTCCCATTGCTTGGCTCCTACTTGTAAGTGAGAACATGTGGTATTTGATTTTCTGTCTTTGCGTTAATTAAGGCCATAAGATAACGGCCTCCAGCTCCAACCACGTTGCTGTGAAGGATGCGATTTTAAAACCTACCTGAAACGGCAATTGTTTGATGTGACTGGGCATCTTCCCTTCTAAGTGTCACATCAGACAAACGATGCTATAACTACTCTGGGTTTTTGTTGTATCCTGTCTTAAAACGGACATAAAATAACATCTCTAATCCTTGTGCGCTTTGGGTTACAGCCCCATATGTCAAAATAAAAGTCAGCCGAGAATGGCAGGAAGTCTCACGAAACATCCTCTCCCCCCGGTGACGCACCCTCCCTCTAGACTGACCAGTCCACACCTGTGGTTGATGCATTCTGAGAGACAGCCAGTGAAAGTAGTTCTTTACCAGTCATGTAAGCCCAGTCTGGACATGTATGGATCCTTAATGAGCTGTCAAGAGTCACAAGAGCATTTCAGAAAAAAAAAAAAAGTGAATTTCAAGTGTTTCATGAATTTTAATACTGCAGTAATATATTGAAATTTTTGTGATTTTCATTGGTGAGTGGGGGGAAAAGTTTCGTTTTTCTTTTTCTTGTGTTCTTTGTTATCTATATAATGAAAGGGGGCATTGTGGAGATGATTTCAAAGAATGGGTAATGTTAATGTCATTTACAGCTTTGGAATTCTGTTTGTGGCTTTTCTTTGGGTAGTCTATTTTTTGTTTTAGGTGAAATTTTCTTTTAATTGTTTCCCTTTTCTGAGCTGCCAACAATCCCTGGTTGGAAGTACCATAAGGGCAAACCAATCTGCTCAAGAAAGTTTGAAGTCTAATCTTCATGTAAATCACCAAATAATAATGCTAATAGCAATCGTGTTGATGTCCTCAACTAAGGTTTATTGATCACTCATTATGTACCTGGTGGTTTTATGAGTTCCTTCATTTTCTTGTCTATAGAATGAGGAGAACCATAGCACAGACAGAGCATCTGAAATGACGCTGGACACGTAAAAACACATTAGCTATTATTACCATGTGTAAGTTCATTTAATCTTTATTACAATTCTCTAAGGTTGGTGCTATCACTGACATCATTTTACAGATGAGGAAACTGAAGGGCAGTTGAAATAACTTGCCCAAGATCACACTAATAAGTGACAGAACCAGGAATAGAACCCAGGTAGTCTGAGTCCTGATCAAACCTGCTCAGACTGTTGGAGTTTCTCTATTTTACTATTTTTCTTTATTTTACTAGCTTCGTAATTCCAAGAAGCTTTTAGTGGCTTAGAATTATTTGTATTTGCATATGATTAAAGCTCATGGGATCTGTGATTGACTGTGTGTGTTTGCTCAAGTTACTCTACATCCCTATATTTTAATCCTTACCTGCAAAAGAAAGGAGATGAACTAAATGATCTCTAAGGATCTTCCCAATACTATGAGCGTCCCATAAGCCTATAAGGTTTATACTCTCAAGCAATTCACCTGGTTTCACTTGACTGCCAGATAAAAGGAAATTGGTTTAAATTGTACCAGAAGGGTTTTGTGGGGATTTTGTTTTGGTAATGTTTTCCTGGAAATAAGGAAGTAAAAGACTGAAAAGAGAAGCTTTTAAATCTCCTTACCTAAAGCTCTGTGAGAAAAAGGTTGACACTACTATTGGGGCTAATATCCAGAATCTACAAAGAACTCAAACAAATATACAAGAAAAAAACAAACAACCCCATCAAAAAGTGGGGAAAGGATATGAACAGACATTTCTCAAAAGAAGACATCCATACAGCCAACAGACACATGAAAAAATGCTCGTCATCACTCGCCATCAGAGAAATGCAAATCAAAACCACAATGAGATACCATCTCACACCAGTTAGAATGGCAATCATTAAGAAGTCAGGAAACAATAGATGTTGGAGAGGATGTGGAGAAATAGGACACTTTTACACTGTTGGTGGGATTGTAAACTAGTTCAACCATTATGGAAAACAGTATGGCGATTCCTCAAGGATCTAGAACTAGATGTACCATATGACCCAGCCATCCCACTACTGGTATATACCCAAAGGATTATAAATTACTCTACTACAAAGACACATGCACACGTATGTTTATTGCGGCACTATTCACAATAGCAAAGACTTGGAATCAACCCAAATGTCCATCTGTGACAGACTGGATTAAGAAAATGTGGCACATATACACCATGGAATACTATGCAGCCATCAAAAAGGATGAGTTTGCGTCCTTTGTAGGGACATGGATGCAGCTGGAAACCATCATTCTTAGCAAACTATCACAAGAAGAGAAAACCAAACACCGCATGTTCTCACTCATAGGTGGGAACTGAACAATGAGATCACTTGGACTCGGGAAGGGGAACATCACACACTGGGGCCTATCAGGGGGAGGGGGGAGGAGGGAGGGATTGCATTGGGGAGTTATACATGATATAAACGTTATGCACATGTACCCTAGAACTTAAAGTATAATAAAATAAATAAATAAATAAAAAAAAAAAGAATTGTCAGTGGGCTCTTATTGCCTAGAGGCTGAGCACAAAGTAGGTTATAGATTTCTTGCAGCTAAATAGCTCAATTTTTCAATGATGTTAACTCCACAGTAACTGTTAGGATTTACAGTCCTAGTCAAATAATGAGCCTGAGCACCAAGTTCTGAGCTTAGTTTCCAGAAAAGGAGGCAGACACAGGGAGCACTCACATTACCACCCGCCTGAGAAAAGGCAGGTATATCAATTAAAGGTGCTCTCTGGGCTGCAGGAGGGAAGGACATCAGTGGCTCTGCTTTGGCCCAAGGCTGCATTGTGAAATAGACTGGGTTTGCTTCAGGACCCTCCAGCCATATCATGCGGTACTGGGCTCATCGCTGCAGGAACTCCGGTGCTCCCGAGCAGGACCTGCCCCTGCCCACCCCCTGCAGCATCTGGCGCTGATCTTTCTGTCTTTCTTTCCCTCCCAAATCCGTACCTTCAGGTCCCACACTTTGGTAGGAAAGGACCCATGATAGCTCAATGTGTAATGCCTTGTAGATAACATTAGTGCTTTCATAGTAGCCATCAAAACACAAGTCAAAAGTTTAACATTAGGGGAGAATTTTAGACAAAGATGACCTTCCTGGATGGAAGGTTTCCTTATTACATGAGAGAGGAGATGGCTTCTCACCCTACTTATGGGCAAGGGCAGCCTTGCTTGGAATGGTTAGAATTAGAACTGCAAAGGGAAGACCCATTTTAAAAATTCAGGAATATGAGCAACATATTTGATGAAAATTTTAGATGTATTTAGTTGTTAAAATGTTTTCATTAAATGATTAAGAAACTATATTCAGGATGTGTTCCAAGGTTCTTACAAGTTATTTAAATTAATCACAGTAGTGGCAATGATAAAATAAGAATAATAGTAAGACAAAAAGGAGTTAATGTAATGAAGAATAATACAGTTTTATTTGAAGTGATTGAAATCTGGAGAAAATTTCTTACATTGAGTATGCTCATTAATATCCTAACTACTGACGTAAATAGTTTTATTTAAAATAAAAAACAATTTTAACCAAATATTCGTATCTTTTTTTTGAAAACTAAACCCACCCACATGTATGATTTCTCCTGATTATTTCAGTTGGTTCTTAAGTAATCATGGAAGGATGGTATCATTAGTCTGCATTATTTCAAAGTAAAATTTTCCCTTTTACTGAAAAATTCTTTGTTTAAGCTCAGGGCAGCTTGTAATTAATTTTCAAGAACTTATTCTGTTAGAACTTCTATAGTATATTTAGAGTAATATCATAAGAAGTCTTTTTTGGCCGGGCGCGGTGGCTCAAGCCTGTAATCCCAGCACTTTGGGAGGCCGAGACGGGCGGATCACAAGGTCAGGAGATCGAGACCATCCTGGCGAACACAGTGAAACCCCGTCTTTACTAAAAATACAAAAAACTAGCCGGGCGAGGTGGCGGGCGCCTGTAGTCCCAGCTACTCGGGAGGCTGAGGCAGGAGAATGGCGGGAACCCGGGAGGCGGAGCTTGCCGTGAGCTGAGATCTGGCCACTGCACTCCAGCCTGGGCGACAGAGCAAGACTCAGCCTCAAAAAAAAAAAAAAAAAAAAAAAAAAAAAAAGAAGTCTTTTTTTGACATATAAATATGATTTTCTTCCCCAATTTTATGGTGTCTGTTCCCATTATGTGAAGACATGTGGCCTTTCTTGACTATCTACTATTTCTTAGACATTATATTACACATTACACTGTTTAATCTTATGAATGGCATTGCAAATTAAACATTACTGTATTTACTTTTCAGATAAAGACATTGTAGCTCATGAAATAAAGTGAGTTGCCAATGATGGCACAGATTTTAATTGATGAGAAGGGATTGAAGGCAAGGCATGCATGACTTCAGTGCCCACGTCATTTTGGTTTGCAAGAAAAAATCCCTAAAGAATGTCTCTTACTCCTGTGCTACTTAATTTCTGAGGCTAGCAAGATCATATCTTCTGCTTAGGTGTCAAAGTAAGGATCCAACTACATCCAATGAACTAAATATTTTCTCCTTTGGTTATATAATAACAGAGGACAAAATTACTTGTATCTATTTTCCAGGAATATTTTATAATGACTATGAAAAGGTTTACAAGTGACGTTACATATGTCACTTAGCTGAATGATGCTAAGACTCATTACCAGCAGAGAAGTCTGGGTGAACTAGACTAACCAAGATATATGGTATATTGCCAAACTTGCTTTTCAGCTTTTGCTTTTTATTGCTATTAATATCGGATCTTATCATCATCATCATCTCTCAGCAGAGTCAAGGATTTATTGAGTTCCTAGTACTCTATAGGCATTCTAAGACCCCTTAGCTTCTGACATGAATGTCTGAATAATCTAAACATTCTGGGTCTACTTAATGCTGAAATAAATTCTCAGGGCAAATGTGATCCTTGAAGATAACTTAGGATTGTTCCAGCCTTCCAGAAGTCCTCCAACTCCCATGCCCAAATATCAACTTGTCTCCCATAAGCTGAACCAGAACCGCATGGTTTCTGAATATTAAACTAGAGTTTGATTGGCTATTTGTATTTCTAAATATGTTTTGATGAAAATTGCATTACATTTATTTGTGTCTTCATTTATAAGCTTCCGAAATACCATCAGTACATATTACAAATTGTTTTAGGTTATGTTGAATTGACAAATCTGGGTAATTTGTATAGTATTGAAAATATCCTGTTCTTAAAGGTCAAATAAACATAATTATACAAATCTGCAGGCTTTATGGCATTATATGAAGTTATTTTTATGATACCATATTTATTTATAATTATTTCATGTAAGTCTTAATATTCTGGCTTACTGTTTCCAAAATGACTTATTTTGGTTGTTTTAAGAGTAGACTGGATAATGAAACCTAACGCTTTCTGTTGTCTTTTAAAAAAATCATTTTATTTTATTTTTAAAAATTACTTTGTTATTTTTAATTTTGGGGCATTCCTAGTAGGTGTATATATTTATGGGGTACATGAGATGCTTTGATAAAGGCATGCAATGTAAAATAAGCACATCAGGGAGAATAGGGTATCTGTCCCCTCAAGCATTTATCTTTTGAATTACAAACAATCCAATTACACTCCTTTTAAGTTATTTAAAAATATACAATTAAGCTATTATTGACTATAGTCACACTCTTATGCTATCAAGTATTAAGTTTTATTCATTCTTTATAACTACTTTTTGTACCTATTAATCATCCCCACCTCTCCTCCAAGCCCCCACAACCCTTCCCAGTCTCTGGCAACCATCCTTCTACTTTCTATGACAATGACTTCCATTATTTTGATTTTTAGATCCCAAAAATAAATGAGAACATGCAATATTTGTCTTTCTGTTCCTGGCTTATTTCACTTAACATAATGATCTCCAGTTCCATCCATGTTGTTGCAAATGACTGGTTCTCATTCCTTTTTATAGTTGAATAGTATTCCATTGTGTATATGTACCACATTTTTTTATCCATTCATCTGTTGATGGGCACTTAGGTTGCTTCCAAATCTTAGCTATTGTAAAGAGTGTTGTAACAAACATAAAAGTGCAGCTATCTCTTCGATATACTAATTTCCTTTCTTTCGGGAATATACCCAGCAGTGGGGTTGCTGGATCATATGGTGGCTCAATTTTTAGTTTTTTTGAGGAAACTCCAAACTGTTCTCACTAGTGGTTGTACTAGTTTACATTCCCACCAGCAGTGTACAGAGATTTCCTTTTCTCCACACCCTCATCAGCATTTCTTATTGTCTGTCTTTTGGATATGACCCATTTTAACTTGTGTGAGATATCTCATTGTAATTTTGATTTACATTTTTCTGATGATCAATGATGTTGAGCACCTTTTCATATGCTTGTTTGTCATTTATATGTCTTCTTCTGAGAAGTGTCTGTTCAAATCTTTTGCCCGTTTTTTGGATTAGATTGTATCTTTTCCTATAGAGTTGTTTGGGCTCCTTATATATTCTGATTATTAATCCCTTGTTGGATGGGCAGTTTGCAAGTATTTTCTCCTGTTCTGTGGATTGTCTCTTCACTTTGCTGATTGTCTTCTTTGCTGTGCAGAAACTTTTTAACTTGATGTGATCCCATTTATCCATTTTTGCTTTGTTTGCCTTTGTTTGCTCAAGACATTTTTGCCCTAACCAATGTCCTGGAGATTTTCCCAATGTCTTCCTATAGTAGTTTCATAGTTTGAAGTCTTAGATTTAAGTCTAATCCATTTTAATTTTATTTTTGTATATAACAAGGGATAGATCTATTTCATTTTTCTGCATATGAATACCCAGTTTTCCAGCACCATTTATTGAAGAGACTGTCTTTTCCACAGTATATTTTATTGACACTTTTGTTAAAAGAGAGTCCACTGTAGGTGTGTGAATTTGTTTCTGAGTTCTCTATTTTTCTATTGGTCTATGTATCTGTTTTTATGCCAGTATCATGCTGTTCAAGTTAGTATAGCTCTGTAGTATAATTTGAAGTTAGTTAATGTGGTTCTTCCATTTTTATTCTTTTTGCTTAGGATAGTTTTGGATATAATTATTTTTTCTATTTATGTGAAAAATGTCATTGGTATTTTGATAAGGAATGCATTGAATCTGTAGATTGCTTTTGGTAGGATGGACATTTTAACAATATTTATTCTTCCAATCAATAAACATGGAATTTCTTTCTATTTTTGTGTATCCTCTTCATTTCCTTCATAAGTGTTTTATAGTTTTCATTATAGAGATCTTTCACTTCTTGTTTAATTCTTAAGCATTTAATTTTATTTGTGGCTATTGTAAATGAGATTACTTTTTTGATTTTTTTTACATTGTTCACTGTTGGCATATAGAAATGCTACTGATTTTTATGTTGATTTTGTATCCTGCAACTTTACTGATTTATCAGTTCTAACAGCTGTCTTTGGTGGAGTCTTTAGGTTTTTCCAAATATAGGATCATATCATCTGCAGACAAGGATAATTTGACTTTGTCCTTTCCAATTTGGATGCCCTTTATATCTTTCTCTTGTCTGATTGTTCTATCTAGGACTTCCAGTACTATGTTGAATAACAGTGTTGACAGTGGGCATCCTTTTCATGTTCCAGCTTTTAGAGGAAAGGCTTTCATTTTTTCTCCATTCAGTATGATACTAGCTGTGGGTCTGTCATATATGGTGTTTATTATGTTGAGGTATGTTCCTTCTATACCCAGTTTATTTTGAGGGATTTTATCATGAAGAGATGTTGGATTTTATCAAACCCTTTTTCATCATCAATAAAAATGATCATACGATTTTTGTCCTTCATTATGTTAACATGATGTATCACATTGATTGATATGTGTATGTTGAACAAACCTTGCATCCCAGAGATAAATCCCACTTGTCCTTGATGAATGGTCTTCTTAATGTATTGTTGAATTTGGTTTGCTAATATTTTGTTGAGAATTTTTGCATCAATATCCATCAGAGATATTGGACTGTAGTTTTCTTTTTTTTGGTGTGTCTTTGTCTAGTTTTGGTATCAGCATAATATTGACCTCATAGAATGTGTTTGGAAGTATTCTCTCCTCCTCTATTTTTTGGAATAGGTCTGGTATTCATTCTTTAAGTGTTTGGTAGAATTCAGCAGTAAAACCATTATGTCCTAGGCTTTTCTTTACTGGGAGACTTTTTATTGTAGCTTCGATCTGATTACTTGTTATTGGTCAGTTTAGGTTTTGGATTTCATTCTGGTTCAGTCTTGGTAGGTTGTGTCTGTCTAGGAATTCATCTGTTTCTTCTAGATTTTCCAATTTATTGGCATATAGTTGCTCAAAGTAGCCATTAATGATCCTTTGAATTTCTGCAGTTCCAGTTGTGATGTCTTCTTTTTCATTTCTGATTTTATTTATTTGTAGCTTCTCTCTTTTTTTTTCTTCATTACTCTGGCTAAAAGTTTACCAATTTTGTTTAACTTTCCAAAAAAACAATTTTTTGTTTCATCGATCTTTTGTATTTTTAAATTTCATTTGTTCTCTGATCTTTATTATTTCTTTTCTTTCACTAATTTTGGGTTTGGTTTACTCTTGCTTTTCTAGTTCATAAAGATATATCATTACGTTGTTTATTTGAAATGTCTTTTCTTTTATGATGTAGGCAATGTTAGCTATAAAATTCTCTCTTAGTACTGCTTCTGCTATATCCCATAGGTTTTTGTATGTTGTGTTTTCATTATTATTTGTTTCACGAAATTTTCAATTTCCTTCTTAATTTTTTCATTGACCCACTGTTCATTCAGGAGCATATTGTTTAATTTCCATGTGTTTGCATGATTTCCAAAATTCCTCATGTTATTGGTTCCTAGTCTTATTCCACTGTGGTCAGAGAAGATGCTTGATATTATTTCAAGTTTCTTGAGTGTTTTAAGACTTGTTTTGTGACCTAAGATATGGTCTGTCCTTGAGAATGATAGGTGTGCTGAGGAAAAGAATGTAATCTGCAGCTGTTGGATGAAATGTTCTATAAGTATCTATTAGGTTCATTTGGTTTATAGTGCAGATTAAGTCTAATGTTTCTTTGCTGATTTTCTGTCTGAAAGATCTGTCCAGTGCTGAATGTGGGATGCTGAAGTCTCCAGCTATCATTGTACTGGGGCTTATTTCTCTCTTTAGCTCCAATAATATTTGTTTTATATATCTGGGTGTGCCAGTGTTGGATGCACATATATTTACAGTTGTTATATCCTCTTGGTGAATTGTCCCCTTTATCATTATATAGTGACCTTATTTGTCTCTACTTATAGTTTTGGTCTTGAAATCTATTTTGTCTGATGTAAGTATAGAGACTCTGGTGCATTTTTGGTTTCCATTGGCATGGAATATCTTTTTCCATCCATTTATTTTTAGTCTATGTGTATCTTTATAGGTGAAGAGTGCTTCCTGTAGGTAACAGATCAATGGGGCCTGATTTTCATCCATTCAGCCACTCTATGTCTTTTGATTGAAGAGTTTTGTCCATTTATATCAATGTTATTGATAAGTAAGGACTTGCTTCTGCCATTTTGTTATTTGTTTTCTGGTTGTTTTGTGGTCTTGTCTTTCTTCTTTTTTTCCTTCCTGTCTTCCTGAAGTGAAGATGGTTTCTCTAGTGATACGGTTTAGTTTCTTCTTTTTTATTTTTTATGTCTCCATTGTATGTTTTTTGGTTTGAGGTTACCATGAATCTGGCAAACACTATCTTACCACCAATTATTTTAAGCCAATAACAAGTTAACACTGTTCAGATACACACACAAACAAGTCAAATGGAAACTAATAAAAATTCTGCACCTTAAATTCATCCCCGGCTTTTTAACTTCTTGTTGTTTCTATTTATATTTTATTGTATTGACTATGTCTTAAAAATTGTTGTAGTTATTATTTTTTGTTGCTTCATTGTTTATTCTTTTTAGTCTTTATACTTAAGATATGAGTAGTTTACATACTATGGTTACAGTGTTATAATGTTCTGTGACTTTCTGTGTACTTACTATTATCAGTATGTTTTGTACCTTCGGGTGATTATTTATTGCTCATGAATGTTCTTTTCTTTCTGATTGAAGTACTCGCTTTAGCATTTTTTGTAGGACAGGTCTGATGTTGATGAAATCCCTCAGGTTTTGTTTGTCTGGGAAAGTCTTTATTTCTCCTTCATGTTTGAAGAATATTATCACGGATGTTCTATTCTAGGGTAAAAGTGTTTGTTTTTTTTTTTTTTTCCTTCAGCACTTTAAATATGTCATGCCACTCTCTCCTGGTCCATAAGGTTTCCATTGAAAATCTGCTGCCAGACATATTGGAGCTTCATTATTTGTTTATTTTTTCTTGCTGCTCCTAGGATCCTTTCTTTATCCTTGAGCTTTGGGAGTTTGATTACTAAGTTCTTTGAAGTAGTCTTCTGTAGATTAAATCTGTTTGATATTCTGTAACCTTCTTGTACTTGGATATTGATACCTTTCTCTAGATTTGGGAAGTTCTCATTATTATTCCTTTGAATAAACATTCTACTCATATCTTTTCATTTATCTCTTCTTTAAGGCCAATAACTCTTAGATTTGCCCTTTTGAGGCTATTTTCTAGGTCCTGTAGGCATGCTTCATGTTTTTCCTTTAGTTTCCTCTGACTGTGTATTTTCAAATAGGCTACCTTCAAGCTCACTAGTTTTTTCTTCTGCTTGATCAATTGTGCTATTGAAGGACTCTGATGCATTTTTCAATATGTCAGTTACATTCTTCAGTTCCAGAATTTCTGCTTGATTCTTTTAAAATTATTTTAATCTCATTGTTAAATGTGTCTGATGGAATTCTGAATTCCTTCTCTGTGTTATCTTGAATTTATTTGAGTTTCCTCAACTCATCTATTTTGAATTCTCTGTCTGAAAGGTCACATATCTCTGTTTCTACAGAATTGGTCCCTGGTGGCTTATTTACTTCATTTGGTGAGGTCATGTTTTCCCGGATGGTGCTGATGTTAGCTGATGTTCTTTGATGCATCAGCATTGAATAATTAGGTGTTTATTGTAGTCTTCACTGTCTGGGTGTATTTGTATCTGTCCCTCTTTAGAAGGTTTTCCATATATTTGAAAGGACTTGGGTGTTGCGATCTAAGTTGTGTCTGCTTTAGGAGATACCCCACATCTAGTGATGCTATGGTTCTTGCAGACTCATAGAAGTAGCACCTTGATGGTCTTGGACAAGATCCAGGAGAATTCTTCGGATTATCAGGCAGAGACTTGTGTTCTCTTTCCTTGCTTTCTCCCAAACAGAGTCTCCTTCTGTGTTCTGAGCAACCTGGCTCTGTTGTCTTAATTGTAGCTGTATATATTATATTAATTCCCCCTACACCTGCAAATTTTACACATTTACTTCCTCAAAGATGTCCATGTCCTTCTGAAGTCTGTATTAAGGATCCCAGGAGTAAGAGTACTGAGTAAGACATTCATAGTAAGATAAAACAAAACAGAAAAAAAGATTTAATCCAGGAAGTTGGGTTTATTTATTTAAGGTAGCTGATGTATACTAAACCAGCCCACATAAGTGACTTGCGGAAAACCCATGATAATGTGCCCCACCACTACTAGGCTTTGATTTTTAGACAGAGTAGCAGGTCTTCAGTCGCTCACCTGGTCCCACGAGCTGGATGGGACAAATCCATGATCTGCATGGTGCCATCCTGTCTGTCTGGTTTTACTGACATCATACAGGGCTTACCCTGGGCAGTTCATAGAGCTTGTTTCTATAGGCAGTATTTAAGACTTAGCATTTAAAAACATCTTTTTGTTTTCCCCTCTGTATTTTCGCAGCTTTATTTTAATTAATTTCTTGCTCCACTTTCCAACTTCTTCTAATCCTAGATTCATAACTGATATGTATTGGCTCATAGACTTTGGCTCTGGAAAGTAAATTTAATACAGCTTGGATTCAAAACCACGCTATTTCAGTTGAAAAGCTCATATGTCTGAGCACTCATTATATTCAGTTCACAACAAGGCTAAGAGTAGAGTTTTATGTCGTGCAGAGACACACACGAAACACATTGCACACACCACAGAAATGCATTTTTTAAACAAACCTGTCAATAAGCTTCTCTTTAGTTTATAAAAAAAACTGCTCAGGGGTGCTACTGTGATACAAGTTTACCTTGCTGTAATTCTGGCGTGATAAACTTGTGTTATAGTTGTTATTATTTTCATAAAGATCTGTTCTCTAGCTGTATTAAATAATGGCTGGAAGCAAGCCTGCATCAGTTTCTTACCTATTCAAAGGAGTTAAGATTTGCTTAAGATATCTTCATAAATCTTCATAAAATCTAAATAATTGTATTTAAAATTTTCTCCACTCTCCCTCTCATCATTCAGTGCTGCCTATGAGCCCTCCATTTGGTTATTATTTTCAAATTCACAAGCATTTACTTCCCTGATGAGCACTTTTTCTAGATATATGCCTTGTTGACATGAACTCTCAAGAAACCGAAAAGAAAAAGAGTCATGAAAAATAATGTTATTTCCTTATAAGGCAGACAAATGGAAGAAGTAGAAAAGAAACCTTATTCATTACTACAGCCCCATTTTGTTGTTTTTAACTGATCACAGCTTATTACCCTGAGCCCTTTTGCGAAAGGTCTTCCCCAGGTCAAGACTACTGAGATGGCCGGGGCAGCCAACCTTCAGAAAAGGGATTCTCAGGAGGGCAATTTGCTAATGGAGCAGCAGAAGTTGATGAGAGTTACAGAAGGAAAAGCAGAAAGTGACTCACAGTACCCAATTCACCAACTAGATGCGTAAAAATGAAGAAGAGAACATTAATTAGCAGTAAATCTAGTAGAAAATTGAGCCAAGGTTGGCATAATTAGCCTTTTCCTCTAGAATCCCCTCTCCTTGCTTCACATTGGCTCTGCTGAGCTGCAAAGCTAAGCATTCTGACCTGCACCAGACTTCGTTTTTACTCACAACGGACCAAGGAGTGTCTTGCTACATTTACAGAGTTCCCAAGCCTATTGGATTCTCTTGAGCTGCTATGGCTTGGATCTAGCTGTGCAGAGAGGAAAGAAGGGAAGAGCAGATTTTGGTGTCAGCAGCAAAGGCTTTGTCATGATCCTCCAGAGACAACTGCCCTAAATCTGAGCACACATACATTGTTGACCAGCACCAGAAGAAATAACAAATGATATGAGGGCATAAGTCCTACCCACTTCGGAGCTGTCATAATTTATGCTTGTCTTTACATTATTTTCAGTGCCTTTACTGGTTATGTAAGTGAAAATCTAGTGATATTTTTTCAAAAATCCTGTGATGTGATTTGAGATGAATAGACACTTTCTGAAGTGTCCATAGAAAAATGGTATTCTATCTGCTTGGTAGAAAAGGGGGGTGGGTGGGAAAAAAGAAACCATGATTCTAAGGTCAATTAACCATTTTTAGAACCAATTTGTTCATAGTCATTAAGTACATTTATATACCTGGAATAGTTCATATTCGGAAATGCTTATTTAGTAATTCATTTAGTTAAAAGAGAACAGAAGCACGTCAGTCAGTCATTCTAAACAGAATATTTCATTGTGACTGTTTATTTTTTTGATAACCATTAGTGGATTTTTCCAGTTGTCTGGGAGAGTTTTACTTACTAAGATACTTACTTAGACATAAAGCAGTATTATGTCTGATAAATTTGTTCAGGACTCTCTAAACTATTCATTAAGAAGACATTAAATTCTTAATCATTCTTGGAGGATGTGAAACCTGGATGTCCCAAATCTGAAGCTGGCTACAGACAAACGAGCACGCTCACTCGACCCAGACACTTTTACCACCTCATTCCTCTCTATTCTTTCTCTGGACATAATTTAATAAGATGCATTTTAGCCTGTTTAGTTTGGTCTGTCCTAGAGCTTGGCTTGGATACTAACGGGAGTATATTTTTATGAGGGAGGGAGCAGGAAGATGCATAGGAAGTGCTCGATGCTGTGCATGCAGCTGTCCATGATTTAATTTTTAAATGAGAGAATCGACCAGTTAATTAACTTATTTGGCTAAGTAATTCATTTCAAATAAATACATAATAACCAAAGTTAAAGTCACCTAAAATTACAGTTGACCCTTGAATAACACAGGTTTAAACTGCACAGGTTCACATATGCAGACTTTCTTCTGCTTCTGCCACCAGGAGACAGCAAGACCAACCCTTCCTCTTCCTCCCCCTCCTCAGCCTACTTAGTGAGAAGACAATGAGGATGAAGACCTTTATGATGATCCACTTCCACTTGATTAATAGTAACTATCTTTTCTCTTTCTTATGATTTTCTTAATATCTTACTTTATTGTAAAATGGGTGTGATTTTTGTCTTGCCCTGTGATGGTCAGTGTATTTACGGGCCACAGTGATAAAAGCATTTAAGAAGTCAAATGTAGCATCTAGAATTATTTAGATCTCACAGTTTTGTAGAAGACTAGAACGTATTCCTTAGTTTTCTGAAACTGTGTTTGTGTCTGAATATATATACATAAATTTAAAACAGAGAAATATAATTCATGTTGTTTATGTTGGAATTAGAAGAAATTTGTAGAATTGTTGTTATACCACTGGATAAAATCTTGGAGTTATTAGTAGAAATGTTCTTATTGAAGGTTATTATTATATTGAAGAAATAATTTGATTTATAAATAGATTCTTATTTCCTAGAAAGCAGGTAAAAATGTATTTGATTTTTCTGTGTTGTAAAGCCAACGCTAGCAGTCTATATTTTACCTGCCTGATCTTGCCTGCAAGCTGTTTTTGTAAATAAAGTTTTATTGGAACACAACTATATTCATTCGTTAACACACTACCAGTGACATCTTTTGTGCTGTAATGATAGGGAAGGTTTGACAGGGACTGTGTGGCCCACAAAGACTAAAATATTTGCCATCTGGTCCTTTACATAAGAAATTTGCCAATCCCTGATTGGCAGTGATTTGAAGAAAATACATTAGGTTTATTTGTTTCTCATAAAATATAAGGTTCAATGTTATTTAGGAATTGAATCTAAACATCTTTAAAAGTTTCAACAATAGAAGAGGGAATTATGGTTTTTTGAAAGTGGAAAATTGAAGGCTATGTAATTTTTTCAAAATTTGGTGTATTATGGATTTTTTCCTCTCTGTGTTAGTTAAAATTCTCTTTGTCACTTATTTTCATGACAGGCTATCTTGCTAATAAGTTAAAGCCTTTAATGATGGGAATGATTTCAATAATATTCCCTTCTTTACTTTCATTTGGTTGCCAAATAAACACAAATTAAGAACTAGACTTAGTTGATCAGAAGTTGATTCTGCAGCTTTCAGCCATGACATTTCCTGCTGGTGTGAAGTATCTTTAAAGCTTCTGTAGTTACAGATACCCTTTTGAATGGAAAATTAAAGCATATATAACCACTAAATCTAAGAACATACTGTTAAACCCAGTCTACAAAGTAGCTGGTGAGCTCACACAAAATATTAGTCAAGGTCTCTCTTGCCCTGTCAGGTTCCCAGGCTTATAAAGTGTGACACCCACTGGCCTTCCATTATTCCTCTTTCCATAGTACAACACTGTGTCTTTAGAGCAGCACTCCCACATCAGGAGTACCGGGCTCCGATTACTTCTCGGGCAGGCCTTGCGCATATCGCTTAATCTCTCAGGTGTCACTTTTTCATCTGTAAAAGGAATCAAAACATCACCACCTCAGAGGGTGAACACAAAGAATTTAGAAGCGTGACATGTTCCTAGTGTTATCCTCCAAGTGGAATGTCGGAAGCTAGGAAGGGTCTTTGTGAAATAATAAAATCATCTTACTTTTTGAAAAAAAATAATTTTCACACTTCTATAAGAATCGTAAAGAATACCTCAGAATACTCTTAGAGAAATGAGTCAAATACAGTATCTCCTCTTTTTCTGATGGCAAAATATCTTTCTTCATCTCTGTATGTCTCTTTCATTTCTTCAGACTTTAGGACTTAAGAAACTCACATGTGGAGTTTAATTCTTATGTGCACTGTTTTTACTTAGGTAACACCTGGCATGTTTTCCCCGAGTTCACAAAAGAGGTGGATTCCCTGACAGAAATGGGAAGTCTAGCAAGTCAAAACATTGCCTCAAAAGCTTGGTGGAGGTTATTCTGTTGTCAGACAGATTGCATGTTTTCACCTGCAGCATCTCTCCAAAAACATGCAGGGCAATGCATTTAACCCTAGTTTTGAATAATGAAAGTAAAATGGGATAGCAGCTCAGCCAAACAGATGAAAAGAACAGCTCCTGCAGGATCTACAGTGAGCCAGGTTTTGTTTTGTTTTATTTTTAAGGTTTTACTCACCTGGTATAACATATAATATTTTTTATTGTGAAAACAGAAGGGCAAGTGTTAAAAGAGCCCAAGCATGGCACCTATAGAGAATGAAAAATGTGGAGCATAACAAGTCATCCTGTCAGGACCTGCACAGAACCACACCTTTAAGCATCATTCAAAGGCCAGCCTCTCAATGGGTTTTACTTCCCCAAAGAATAGTTTTGATTTTCTACTATAAATTCTGCAGGAAACATAAAGACCTTAAGACTGTGGCATAACTGTAATAAAAACCAAAATTTAAATATACAATGATAAAGCTCCTAGCTAGGAAAATGAAGAGTAGAATGAAAAACTAATTTCAAGGATCAATTTTGAAGGAAACACCAAAAATGTTTTTAAAGACATACTTCCTGCAGCTTTTGTCTTTCCTTTTATATTACAGCAAGTTTCTTTTCTCACAGTGGGATTTCAGATTAATTTATAATTATACACACTTGCAGGGGATGAGAGAGAAATGACCTAATTATAGACCAAATGGATACCCTCTGGCTATCCTGCAATTAGAGCTACCAGGGTAATAGATAGGCTTTATCCTGCCTTGAGTGGATTCAGTGGCTGACCTGGCAGTGAGCACTGACAGTGGTTCGCAGAGTCCACAGCATAATGTCAAAATCTGCTTAAATTATTTGGAAGCAAAAATAAACAAATCAAAGTAAAATTCCAAGTGATTGTAGAACTCAAACTTCCTTTTCTCTGAGAAGATATAAACACCAACTGTGACCATCAAGGGAGAAAAAATAAGCAGAAGGTTTTAATGCTGTCTCTCTATTTCACTAGATTCTAATTAGTTACAATTAAGCTGACAGAGAATAACAGCTACAGTGACACTGAAGACGAAAATGCCCAGTTCTAACATAATTCCCACCATTTCTTTAGATTTCTCTTTTTTTGTCATTGAGATTTAGTTGGAAATGATCGGGAAAGCTAAAGGTCTTAACAGGTATCTAACAGGGTCACTGAAGCAGCAAATTCCTCTTTAGTAATTCTTTGGCCTTACTTTTCTCTCCATATACTCTACAGCAAGAGAATAATTACTTTCGTAATGTGTACTCAATTCTTTCCCTTCCTTCCAGCCAAGAGGGCATTTCCCTGCCTGTTCTTTCTGTACCAACCCCAAACAGGGTACTTAACCTGAAATTTTAAAAGGGCCACATTCTTTGTCTAGTTAACAAAAATATTCTGGCTAATATGGAGCTCCTATGACCCATGTGAAACAATTAGAAAATGATATAAATGACATGTGATTGAGTTGGAGGAGAAAAAGAAGCAATACATTACTTTTTATGAGTTGGGAAAAATCAGAACAGAGCAGAGTATTGTCTTGGTGTGTGCAATGGTCACAGTGAGTGAATCAGTGATGTTAGGGGAGTATTGTCTTGGTGTGTGCAATGGTCACAGTGAGTGAATCAGTGATGTTAGGGGAGTGTGGCCCAACATATGCTTGCTGAGATGGATTGCGATGATGTGTGGTTGCTAACTGCAGAAGGCAATGTCTGCAGCTCAAGTAATTGATTATTTAGTGCCCTTTTCTGTGTTTTTTACTATGTTCAATGGAATTATCTAAAGTTATTATATAATTAATATTTAAGTGATAATATATTTATAGCATCATAACACATTTATTGTGGTTTCATTAAACAAAACTATATCACACTGTCTTGAAGAGATTATAGGTATCTTAGTAAGAACTAGTGGTTAAATAATAATTTATTCAGATCCTCCAGTCCATCATGTAGTATCATTTCTTTTTGAATAGAAACAAATACTTTCAGATGTTTACCCAAATCTTATGACTTGAAATTTTTTTACCACCAGACCTGCATTGCAAGAGGTTCTGAAAGGAGCACTAAATATGGAAAGGAAAAACTGTTACCAGCCACTACAAAATACACTTAGGTACATAGGCCAGTGGTACTGTGATGCAACCACAAAAACAAGTCTGCATAATAACCAGCTAACAACATGATGACAGATCATATCTGCACATATCAAGACTGACCTTGGATGTAAATGTGCTAGATGCCCTAAATAAAAGACATAGAATGGTAAGCTGAATAAAGAAGCAAGATCCAATTGTATGCTGTGTTCAAGAGACCCATCTCATGTGCAATGATATCCACAGACTCAACATAAAGGGATGGAGAAAAATCTACTAAGCAAGCAGTGAATAGAAAAACAAAAACAGGGTTTGCGATCCTAATTTCAGACAAAATGGACTTTAAACCAACAAAGATAAAAAACAAGATGCCCGGGCGCGGTGGCTCAAGCCTGTAATCCCAGCACTTTGGGAGGCCGAGATGGGCGGATCACGTGGTCAGGAGATCGAGACCATCCTGGCTAACACGGTGAAACCCCGTCTCTACTAAAAATACAAAAACTAGCCGGGCGAGGTGGCAGGCGCCTGTAGTCCCAGCTACTGGGGAGGCTGAGGCAGGAGAATGGCGTAAACCCGGGAGGCGGAGCTTGCAGTGAGCTGAGATCTGGCCACTGCACTCCAGTCCGGGCGACAGAGCGAGACTCCGCCTCAAAAAAAAAAAAAAAAGATAAAAAACAAGACAAAGAAGGGCATTATATAATGGTAAAGGGTTCAATTCAACAAGAAGACCTAACTATCTTAAATATATATGCACCCAACAAAGGAGCACCCAGATTCACAAAGCAAGTTCTTGAGACTTCAATACCCCACTGGCAGTATTAGACAGATTATTGAAGCAGAAAATTAATGAGGATATACAGGACCTGAACTCAGCACTTGACCAAATAGATCTAATAGGCATCTACAGAATTCTCCATTCCAAAACAATAACGTATGCATTCTTCTCATTGCCACATGGCACACACTCCAAAACTGACCACATAATCAGACATAAAACAATACTCAGCGAGTTCCAAAAAACCAAAATTATACCAACCACACCATTGAACCACAGTGCAATAAAAATAGAAATCAACACTAAGAAAACCACTCAAAACCACACAATCACTCAAAAAAATAAATAAATAAATAAATAAAACTTCAGGCCAGTATCTTTGATGAACATAGGCCAAGCTTTATTCCTGAGATGCAAGACTGGTTCAACATATGTAAATGAATAAGTGTGACTCATCACATAAACAGAACTAATAACAAAACGACATGATTATCTCAATAGATGCAGAAAAGGCATTTGGTAAAATTTAACATCCATTCATGTTAAAATCCCCCAATAAACTAGACATCAAAGGAACATATTTCAAAATAATAAGAGCCATATATGACATACCCACAGCCAACATTACTGAATGGGCAAAAGCTGAAAGTATTCCCCTTGAAAACCTGCACAAGATAAAAATGCCCTCTCTTGCCACTCTGATTCAACATAGTATTGGAAGTCCTAGTCAGAGCAATCAGTCAATAGAAAGAAATAAAAGGCATCAAAATAGTAAGAGAGGAAGTCAAACCATCCCAGTTTGCAAATTACGTAATTCTATATCCAGAAAACCTCATAGGGTCTGCTTTCAATGTATAGCCTGGATTCAACCAGTTCTCATTGCCCTCTCTGCAGTACCCTACTCCAAATCATCACCATCTCCTCATTTGCTCGTACGTTCATTTGGAAGGGCCATATTCCAAAATCACATTACCTGCCTTTTTCTTGAAAAAAAAAAAAAAAAAAAAATTCAAACCTCCTGTGTGTTAAAATCACATTCTACAAAGTCCTGTGTGATTTGGCCTCTGCTGTCCCTTTGGCCTCTTCTCCCATTCCTCACGCACATGGAGCTCGCTTCTGCCCCAGGGACATATGAGCACTTTTGTTCTTTCTTTCATAGGATCATTAAGTATTCTGCTCAAATGTCCCTTCTTCAGGCGCCTCTGGGCCACATTCTGTGGGCCCTGCAGCATCTCCCCTACTTATAACCTACCCATGAAAGACACAAGCCAAGGCTGGTATGTTTATGTCCATACTTAGATTATCAGTCTATTTCTTTATTTCATTAACGGTTTGTTGAATAAAAGACAAGCTTTTCATTTAATGTTGTTAGGACAGCAAGCTAATTATATTTGATAAAAAATATTAGATTGTTATGTCATAGGTATACCTAAAATAACAATAATATGATTAAAAACAAAATACAAAATAATCCATAAAGTACTAGATGGAGGTGGGTGAAAATGTAATAGTTTTCCTGTGGGGCAGACCTTTCCATGCATAGCCAGCTATAAAACTGTAGGGAAAATGTTCATAGCTTGCCAACAACCATAACAAAAAAACCTTATATAAAAACAGAAGGAGGCCCACCCAAAAAAATTCAGCATGGCAGAAAACCACTACAAACTGTATTAGAAAGAAAATCACAAATTTGAAAAAAATAACAAGCTTCCAGTGAATATGACAGGCAAATGACTAATTCTGATATGTACAAATCAACAATAAAAAAGGAATAACAGTGGAAAATTGAGCGAAAAATATAGCATGAATTTTTAAAAAATGAGTAAAATGGACAATAAACTGACATGCAGTTTCAGTAGTAAGCAAAAAAATGCAAACTTTAAAAATCAAGATGGTATGTCCCATCTGTTATATTTTCAAAGTCTGAAATAAATGCTAATAATACATATAGGATGTTGGAAAGCAGGCAAACTTCTTTTTTAAACAGATAAAAGTTTTCTAAAGAGGAAGTTATAGCATTGTATGCATGCCCTTTAATCCAGCAATTCTACTTGTAAGAATTTCTCCTAGGAGAAAATAACTCCAAACCCCAAATGTATGAGTGCATATAGTAGGGTATTTGTCACAGGGTTCAGATAGATAGATAAATTTTTATACATATATAAGTAATTATAATTATTATGTATATGTATAATGTATATAATTATAATTTTATACATATATAAGTAATTATAAACAATCTGAAATTTCAATAAGAGCAGTTTGGTAACTAGATTACCTTACATTCATACCTAGTACATAGTGAATGGGTATGGATTAGCAAAGAGATTATAAAACAAAATGCCTAACATGATCCCATCCCTATATGAAACTAAAAAATCTCTCAAATGTGTTATATTTGTCATTATATATGACATTGTATATGAGACTATATATATGAAAGTATATATATGACGTTGCGTATATATAACATATATATAACATATATATAAAAAATATACAGAATTGTGTTCTCCCACCAAACTTATAAGTTGAAACTCTAGTCCCCAGTATCTCCGAATGTGACTATATTTGGAGATGGAGTCTTTAAAGCAAGCTTGTCCACAACCTGTGGGTTGCACGTGGCCCAGGATGGCTTTGAATGTTGCCCAACACAAATGTGTAAACTTTCTTAAAACATTTTGAGGTTTTTTTGGAGTTTTTTTTTTTTTTTCGCTCATCAGCTATTATTAGTGTTAGTGTATTTTATATGGGAGACCCAAGACAATTCTTTCACTGTGACCCAAGGAAACCAAAAGATTGGACACCCCTGCTTTAAATAGATGATTTAGTTAAATAAGCCTGTTAAAGTGAGCCCTAATTCAATCTGACTGGTGTTCTTATAAATTCTGGCACACAAAACAACACCAGAAACACTCAAGCACAGAGAAAAGATCACGTGTGGACACATTGAGTAGGCAGCCGTGTGCAAGCCTGGAAGAGAGGCCTCAGAAGAATACTACAAGAAGTACATTTACTAAGATGCAAGAAATGTTGGCAAGGATATGGAGAAACTGGAACTCTTGTGCATCACTGGTGGGAATGTAAAATGGCCCAGGCACTATGGAAAATGTCTGACGTTTCTTCAAAAATTAAAAATAAAATTACCATGTGATCTAGCAAAAGAAAAAAAAAACAGAAAGAAAACAAACCTGCTGGATCTTGTTAGCAAGATTCAGACACCTTGATCTTGGACTTTCAGTCTCCAGAATTGTGAGAAAATAAGTTTCCATTGTTTAAGCCACCCAGTGTGGTATATTGTTATGGCAGCCCTAGCAGACCAATACTAAGGATATGTGTGTGTATGTGTGTATGTATAAATGTGTCTTGAGTTACTTGACTGAGATATATTCTGAGAAATGTGTTATTAGGTGATGATTTTGTCATTGTGCAAACATCAAGTACAGTTACACAAACCTAGATGTTGTAGCCCACTATACACCTAGACTCTATGGTCTATTGCCCTTAGGCTACAAACCAGGACAGCAGGTGACTATTTACACCAGCATCACCACAAACACACGAGGAATGTGTTGTGCTACTATTTTCTGATGTCTTGTACGTCAGTAGGTGATGGGAATTTTTCAGCTCCATTACAATCTTATGGGACCTAATTGTATATTCGGTCCTTCACTGACTGAAATGCTGTTATATAGCATGAGACTGTGTGTTTATTATAGATACACTGCATAATGCTTTTATATATATTTAAAGAACTGAATAATATAGCCTGCAATGTCAAGAATTGCTTTTTCTAGATAGTAATTTTAATTTTAATATATTTGTATAGATATTTTTAATTACCTTGAGTTTTTGTAGGAACAAAAATAAAGCTATTTTAATGTGCAAAAGAAATTCAGTATTCAATTGATTCTTGTTTCTCTGCTGCAACATCTAGTGTAGTATCTTATGCATAGAAAAGACAATAAAAAATTATTGATTAAAACAGTTAAAGACGAGATTGTACTAGTTGACATGTTTTTGTCAAATGATTCTTAAAAACACAATGAACCTTCATGGAGCGACAGTTTCTCCAGCTTCTTATTAATAAATGCCCAGGCCTGTATTTTCGTGGTGATCTCTCTGCCAGCCTATCTAGTTGACATATTTATAGGACTTAATATTTGGCCCTTAAGTATGTTTACATCTAGTTTTCTTTTGAGCAGTTTCAGTTCTTTACTATTTATAGATTCTATTTTTGGGCTTGGTTGTCATGATTTATCTTTTTTCCCTGACACTGCATTTTGGTCAGGCCACGTGTAGGCTTTCTGAAATGGTTACCCGACCTTTATATTTTTTTTTTCCTGTGGCCCCTCATCTTATTTTCATCTCTGAAGCTACTATGCCATATTGATAAGTGAGAATGGATGGGGCCCGAGTGTCTGACACAGATAAAGCTATCAAAAATATCCCGCAGGGGCAAGCCCCAGGTCCAAATAGGTCTTGTGAGATCTGTAGCGACACTTCAGAGTTCCTCTCCCAGAACATGCATTTAATCATTGTGCAGATGCGAGCCGTTTTCCCTTTGCCCCTAAACTCTGGATCCTGAGATCACAAATCTGTACCTCCTGCAGGCATATATCTTTTATTAATGGAAACATCAAAATTCTGGCGCAGCTTTGGCAACTCAGTTTGCAAAGGATTATTAAGCTCTTTTGAGTGCTCCAGAAAAGTAAGATGCATGTCTGGTATCTTTAAAAGTCGTGCAGAGATGGAAACTTAGCCAATTGTATTTTAGATGAAGGCATTAATGTCTTTTGCATTTCGTATTATTAGTAAAAGTAGTTAATATAAGCCAAGTAGGTCTATGTGAGGTAATAAGAGACATTACTAATTCATGGCTCCTGGGTTTTTAGTACCTTCTATCTTAAAAAGAAGTCTTGACTGTGGACCTAGAAATTACCTGCCCCCACCCACCAATTTCCCCTATTTTAAACATTTTGCATTAGTGTGGTACATTTGATCAAATTGTTGAGCCAATATTGTTGCATTCACTAAAGCTTATAGTTGGCCTTAGAAACCCTACTGTTTCTGTCATATATCCTACAAGTTTTGACAAATGTATAGTGACATGTATCCACCAGAATGGTATCATATGGATACCATCATAGGCTCACTGCCCTAAAATCCCTTGCACTCAACCTACTCAAGTCTCCCACTCCATCCACAACCCACTGAACCCCTGGCAAACACTGATCTTTTCTCAATCTCTACAGTTTTGCCTTTTTCAGAATAACATATAGCTGAGTCATACACTATGTAGCCTTGTCCTACATACTGTATCTATCAATACTGTATCTTTAGCAATATGCACTTAAGGTTTCTCTATGTCTTCTTGTGACTTGATAGTTCATTTATTTTTATTGTTGAATAATATTCCACTGCCTGGATATTCCATAGTTTGCTTCTCCATTCACGTATTGAATGATATCTTTGCTCCTTCCAAGATTTGTATTTGGCAATCACAAATAAAGATGTTATGAACGTGTGTGCTGGGTTTTGGGTGGACGTTAGTTTCCAACTCATTTGCATAAATACCAAAGAACATAGTTACTGGATCACATGGCAGGAGAATGGTCAGTTTTGCAGCAAACTGCTAAACTGCCTCTCACAGTGCCTGTGTCATTTGCATACCTACCAGCAATGAGTGAGAGTTCCTGCTATTCCACATCCTTGCTGGTGTGTGGTTGTGGCAGGGTTCCAGATTTTTGCCATTCTAGTAGGTGTGTAGTGGAATGCCATTGGTGAATTAATTTTCATTTCCCTACAGACATCACAGCCGACATTATTATGTGTTTATCTGCCATCTGTAGATCTTCTTTGATGAAGTATCTCTTTGAATCTTTCGTCCATTTTTAAATTGGGCTTTTTTCTTATTGTTGAACTTTAACAGTTCTTTATATATGTTTGGATACTGGTTGTCTTTTATCAGATGTGAGTTTTGCAAATTTTTCCTCTCAGTATGTGGCTTGTATTTTCAGTCTTAAAAATCTGTTATTTGTCATTCCATTAAATTAATTCATGCATAGAATAGAAAAACAGAAAATTCAGATTAAATGAAGAGTATAATTAGTATTAAACTAAATTCTACTAGAGAAAGCCATTGATAATAATTTGATATATTATCTAATATATTTGTATATATATAGATATACAAACACATATGTACATTGTGGGCAGAATAATGGCCCCCCCAAGATGTCTGCATTCTAGTGCCCCCAATTTATAAATATGTTATGTTACTTGGCATGAAGGAATTCAGGTTTCAGGAGAAATTAAGGTTGCTATCAGCTGACATTGAGATGGGGAGATTTCCCCAGATGATCTGGTGAGCCTTACATAATCACAAGGGTCTTTGTAAGTAAAAGAGTGAGGCAGAAGAATCAGGGTCAGAAAGAGTTGGCAAGATTGTGCTGCTGGCTTTGAAGATGAGGGAAGGGAACTCAAGCCAAAGCCTGAGAATAGCCTCTAGAAGTTGTAAAAGACGAGGCCGGGCGCGGTGGCTCAAGCCTGTAATCCCAGCACTTTGGGAGGCCGAGACGGGCGGATCAAGAGGTCAGGAGATCAAGACCATCCTGGCTAACACGGTGAAACCCCGTCTCTACTAAAAAAAAAAAAAAAAAAAAACTAGCCGGGCGTGGTGGTGGCCGCCTGTAGTCCCAGCTACTCGGAGGCTGAGGCAGGAGAATGGTGTAAACACGGAAGGCGGAGCTTGCAGTGAGCTGAGATCTGGCCACTGCACTCCAGCCTGGGTGATAAAGGGAGACTCTGTCTCAAAAAAAAAAAAAAAAAAAAAAAAAAAGAAGTTGTAAAAGACAAAGGAATGGATTCCTCCCTAGAATCGCCAGAAGGAATATAGTCCTACTAATCCTTTCAATGTAGCAATGAGACATTTTAGATTTATGATCTCTGGAACTGTAAGGTAATAAATTTGTGTTTCTTTTCTCCTTTATTTTTTTTCTTTTTTTGAGACAGGGTCTTGCTCTGCTGCCCAGGCTGGACTGCAGTGGCATGACCATGGCTCACTGCAGCTTCAACCTCCCTGGCTCAAGAGATCCACCTGAGGATCTACTCAAGCACCTGGGACTATAGGCACACACTAACATGCCCAGCTAATCTTTGTATTTTTTGTAGAGATGGGGTCTTGCTATGCTGGCCAGGCTGGTAATGTGCTTCTAGGCTCAAGCAATCCTCCTGCCTTGGCCTCACAAAGCACTGGGATTATAGGCATGAGCTACCACACTGGGCCTAAATTTGTATTTGTTTAAGCCAATAAATTTGTGTTAACTTGTTATAGTAGCAATAGGAAACTAATGCACATATGTATATATGTAAATATAGACATAAATATACATTTATAAAAATGAAATACTGATCATAATATTTTATGATCTGCTTTTTGAGTTAATATAACATGATCCTCTATCTATGTCAATCCAATTCATCTGTATATTATTATTTTTAGAGCTGATGTACATAACCACGCAAAGGGATCCATTTTCTAAATTGTTTGGGTTTTTTTCTCCCTCACACAAAAGGAATAACTGAAAATGGAAAGAAGAAAAAACTGGTATCAATTGAATAACTAATACAAGCCAGACATTTTATGTGTATTATCTCACTAACATGTTACAGTAATTCTACAATGCAGGTTTTTCTAACATTTAAAAGATGCAACCCACAAAGCTGGTATTTAATCTATTCTGTCTGATCCCCAAACTTATAATGTCTCCAGGACCCCTTGTTGCATAAATGGGTACAAGTATATTGCAGAACACCTGAGCTTTGTGCTGAGCTAATGATGTAGGAGGAAAATTTCCACTGCAATGCTATTCCTTGAGTTATTACTGTAATTACTAAGAACTACTTTTAATGAATGAACGCATAGGATGAAAATACTTATTTGTAAGATGTGGTGGTTTTAAAATATATCCCCCAATGCTTTGATAATCCTTAATTCTCCTTCCCCTTGAGTGTTGACTGGATGTAGTGACTCACTTCTAGGGAACAGAATGTGGTGGAAGTAATGGTGAATGACTCCCAAAACTGGGTTATAAAAGGCATTGTATCTCCCTCCATGCTTACTCTCCTGGCTCACTCACTTTGGGGAGAAGTCAACTAACCAAGTCATGAGAACACCATGTCAAGCAGCCATATAGAGAGATTCACCTGACAAAGAACTGAGGCCTCCTGCTGACAGCCGTGGGAGTGAGCCATCCTAGAAGCAGATCCTCCAGCCCTAGTTGAGCCTTCAGATGACTGCAGTTCTGGCCAACATTTTGACAGAAACCTCATGAGAGAAGCCCAGCCAGACCACTTAGCAAAGTTGCCCCAAATTCATAACTTACAGAAACTATGTAAGATAATAAATGTCCATGATTATGTATGTTTCTGGTTTCAGAATAATTTGTTTCCCTTTAATAGATAACTACTACCTAAGGAGAGATGTTTTATCAGAAAAGTTCTTACAACTCCAATATTCTGTGATAGTATGAAATATAGAAAAAGGGGAAAGATTGAAAAAACACACCCAAAGAAACAAGATCTGCAACACATTGAAGCATGGGAAGATATTAATCAAAATAGAAAACTTGGGCTCAAATTTAAATGATACAAAAAGGTCTTAAGAAGTAGTACCATTGACGTTCTAGGTAAAAGATTGTTATTTTTAGGATATAACATTAAAACATTTTTTAAGAATAATTTCCCTTGCAGGCTCTATTGGTGCTTAGGTTATCTAGGGAATTCATTCATCCATTCAGTTTCCCAAGTCAGGAAGCTGGGGCTCGGGCAGACTGTGCCTTCCAACTTGCCCTCTTTTGCTAACTGGACACCAAGTGCTGTTGATTTCAGAGCTCAATTATTTTTAAAATCTGCCTCCTTGTCTCCTCATGTCTGCCACTGCTTTATTTCCAACACTCATCACTTACAGCTTAGACTTCACACCACTTTAATGTGTTCTCTGTAGTGACGTCAGAGTAATCTTTCTAGAATGCAAATCTAATCTTGTCACTCTTCTTCAGGATAAAATTCAAACTCATTAACTTGACATAAAGATTCCCTGTGATTTGGTTTCAGACCCACTCCTAAATTGTATTTCCTGATCCTCTCCCACATTCTCTCTTGTGCCATCAGACATAACAAGCCAGTGACTCTCTTCTTGCAGTGTCCTTTCACACCTCTTTATCTCCCGACAGTGCAAACCCCAGCTCTGCTACTTTCTTATGTGTGCCTGTGGATTCATGCCTCACCTTCTCTAAGTCTCAGTACTCTCATCTATAAAATAAGGATAAATATAGGATATGATCGATACGGTTGCTTTGACAATTATGAGATAATACATGTAAAATACGTGGATGGGTGTCTGAAATACGGAGAATGCTTCATCAGTGTTTTCTCTCTCCATGTGCTCTTCCCTCTGCCTCCCCTCCCACATTGTTTGCATGACTAACTCTTCCTCTCTTGCAAGAATCAATGAAGATGTTAATTCCTTGGGAAGCTTTCATTCCACCCCTAGGTTGATCTTAATACTTCCTTTTTGTGTTTCTACACACGCAATGCCATTGTACTGATCCAACTTTTTGTTTCATTGTTGCTTTGTCAAGCTCAATCTCTCTCTCTCTCTCTTTTTTTTTTTTTTTTTGAGACGGAGTCTTGCTCTTTCGCCCGGGCTGGAGTGCAGTGGCCGGATCTCAGCTCACTGCAAGCTCCGCCTCCTGAGTTCCCGCCATTCTCCTGCCTCAGCCTCCCGAGTAGCTGGGACTACAGGCGCCCGCCACCTCGCCCGGCTAGTTTTTTGTATTTTTTTAGTAGAGACGGGGTTTCACCGTGTTAGCCAGGATGGTCTCGATCTCCTGACCTCGTGATCCGCCCGTCTCGGCCTCCCAAAGTGCTGGGATTACAGGCTTGAGCCACCGCGCCCGGCCCAATCTCTCTCTTTTAATGTAGTTCTTATTGTATGTTCAGTCCCTAGCATTTATGTGGCCCATTAGTATATTGAGAGAATGTTTTTTACGTGAATGAATCCATTCAGAATAACCAAATAAAACTGGAGACAGCCTATACCTGTGGCTTAATTTAATTGTACTTTTATATTCTCAAAGTAGATGAAAATCACTGAATGCTCAACAGAATTAAACAAAATGTGATTCACTAATTCTCTTCTTTTGTGATTTTACCTGGTATTTAAATGAAAATTAGGCTGAGGCAGGAAGATCCTTTGAGGCCAGGAGTTCGACAATAGCCTGGGCAATATAGCAAGACTCTGTCTACAAAAAATTTAAAAATTGGCTGGGTGTGGTGGTGCACACCTGCAATCCTAGCTACTTGGGAAGCTGAAGCAGAAGGACTGCTTGAGCCCAGGAGTCAAGGCTGTAGTGAGCTATGATCGCACTGCTGCACCCCAGGCTGGGTGGCAGAACAAGACCCTTTCAAAAACAACTCTAATACTGCTTGGCTAAAATCAGAATTGCCCCATTTCATTCATTCTGAGATGAACTCTTTTTTTTTTCACATTATACTATCTCTGAACTGAGAATACATCTTATTGTTGATGGAATTTTATCATCTCTATTGGCCAAATTTATATTACATAGTAATTGTCACTGTGAAAGTACAAATGTGATTGTTATTCCTGATGGCCAGCTGGAAAATTGAAACCTCCTAGTAATCTGGTTAATACACCATTTAAAGATGATTGTAAATATGTGATTCCTGATTGTTCACTACGTACTTTTGTTGATTTTTTTTTGATAAGATTAAGAAAGCACCAGCTTCAAAGCTTGGTGAATGGGTTTGTAACTTCTAACTAATTTAGACAGAGGGGATTAGTGAGTACTAAAAGCATTGAGTAATATGTTTATGAAGGAATGGAGCACTGACAAGGTCTTAAAGCATCTCTCAATAGTTATTAATTTGTATTAATTAAATAACTAATTAATATAAATAAATTAAGAGATTAATAATCTAAATAATTAATCAAGAGATTAAGGTTACCAATATCAGTAGTGGAACAAACTGATATTAGTTGCCTCCTGATGTTATGCAATTAGGCATATACAACATCACCTATGTAACATTCTGCCAAAAATCTTTAACCTAAATATAGCCAAGAGAAACCTTCAAACCAACCCATAATGTGAGACATTCTACAAAAAGACAGGCCTGGACTTCCTGACAAAATCAATGGCATATACATACATGCACACACACACACTCACACACACACACACACATGTGCACACACTATGAGAAACTTTCCCAGGTGAGAAAAGACTCAGAGATATAATAACCAACTTGATTGGAACTTGGATTGGGGAACAGAAAGCTACCAAAAACCATTCTGGGATGATTGGGGAAGCTCTAATGTGGATTTCATGTACTACTGGTTTAATGTAAATATTCTTAGGAAGGATAATGGCGTTGTGGTTGTGTTGGATAATATTCTCATCATAACGGATGCATACTAAAATATTTGGGAATGATGTGCATGGTGTCTAGTGTATTTTCAAACGGTTCATCAAACTTTACGTGGAAAGAGAAAGGTAAAGCAACTGTGCAATATATGCAACATACTGAGGTTGATGGGTATTCATTGTATCATTCCCTTAGCTTTCCTGGAGGATTGCTAATTTTCAACATGAAAAGCTGGGTAAAAGTAATATTTTACATGTAGAACACACACACACAGATACATGCATACAGACTTGAATGCTGTTGGGAGCTTGAGAGAAAATCTTGTAGACAGTGGTGGAACACTCTTGTGTCACCAAAGCTCTTTGTGGTAGTGAGGCTTGGCATTGTATGTAGAATCACAGACAACCACTCCTTTTTTTTTTTTTTTTTAATACGGAGTCACCCATCCACATATTTTACATGTATTATCTTATAATTGTCAAAACAAACCTATCGATTATGTCACCCAGGCTGGAGTGCAATGGTGCGATCTTGGCTCACTGCAACCTCTGACTCCCTGGTTCAAGCGATTCTCCTGCCTCAGCCTCTGAAGTAGCTGGGACTACAGGCACCTGCCACCACGACCAGCTAATTTTTGTATTTTAGTGGAGACGGGGTTTCACCATGTTGGTCAGGATGGTCCTGATTTCCTGACCTCGTGATCCATCCACCTGGGCCTCCCAAAGTGCTGGGATTACAGGCATTAGCCACCATGCCTGGCCGACAGCAACTCTTAATCAGAGTAGGAGGTGAAAAAGTTTTAGAAGTACTTTTTTACGAAGTGTTTTGAAGTTATATACCCATTCACCAATTTATTTTGTTTCTATTTTCATTTTTATATAAAAAGTGTTATATTAAAAAAAATCTAATCCTAAAGGAGCTTTTAATGAAATAAAATATAAATAGAATAAAATAAAATATAAAGGGATGAAAGAGCATTTTCAATAGTTTAATTGGAAAAGATTCCTTCTTAGTAATGCATAAAATAATGGTGTATCTTGTAGTGACAGCAGCTTAGATTGAATAAAATTTAGTCAAATATCTGCAATATACAATTCTTGTGTTTGTGTACAGAATAGTGAACTCATGAGTGTCATATAACGACAGAGAATAATATTATTTTGCAGAATGAATTGGTGGTGATAGTGTTAATAATACCATTAACTGTGTAAACCGACAAATTGTTATGAAATTATATGCCAGTGAATATCCATGTGCATTGGAAATTGTGGTCTTTCTTATTGTGAATGAGGCAAAATAATTAGCAAAACAAAAAAGAAGAAAAAACTATAAGAGCAAGTAGCCCACAATTTCTTGTGTTTAACATTTTATTACAAACATTTAACACATGCACGTTAGCAGAAAAAATAGAGCAGTTTATCCCCAAGTACTTCATCTAACTTTGATAATTATTAATATTAGTCTAATGTCCGTATCTTTTGAAATGGTCAAAGAAAGGGACCTATTTACAGACAGAGTGTACAATTAGCAGACTTCCTGAAGTTTCTTCTGGATCTAAGATTTTTAAATTTGCTGCCTTGGTGAACATTGAATGTATACGTATGTATATATGTATTCATTCACATATGTATGCATGCATACACACATAGAGATATAGAGGGAGATGCATGTTTATAAACACATACATACCTATGTGTGTATATATGTATGTTTGCATTTGTATTCTGTGGGGCCAATTTTATGGTGAGGAAGTGAAGAGTAGAGATGATGATTTGCTTCAGGGGATTCAGGGAGCTACATTAGCTGTAAGATTATGACTATTCTAAGCGCTTTTGTTCTTTAATTTCCTAAAATCACAGCCAGGGAAGATAATTCTATTTTTAACACTTTGAAGACCTTCCAGACTGTTTTCCAGAATGGCTGTCCCCATTTACATTCCCCCCAGCAGTGAACAAGGGATCCCTTTTCTCCAAGTGCTGGCCAACCCCTGCTGCCTTTTGTCTTTTCGAGAATAGCTATCCTAATAGGCATAATGTGATATCTTACCATGGGTTTGATTGGCATTTCCCTGATGATTAGTGACATTAGCACCTTTTCATATACCTGTGAGCCACTTGCAAGTCTATCTCTATTCAGGGCCTTACCCTACTTTTAAAACCTGGGTTTGGGGTTTTGCTATTGAATTGTTCGAGTTTCTTATATTATATTTTGGATATTAGCTTCTTATCAGATATATGGTTTGCAAATACTTTGCCCTATTCAGTGTGACACAGAAATGTCATTACTGAGTATATATTCAAAAAAACTGAAACTAGTATCTTGATGAGATATCTGAACTCATGTTTATTACAGCACTATTTACAATAGCCAAGATATCAGGATAACCGAGGAGCCTATCGGCAGATGATTGGATACAGAAAATGAAGCAGACATATACAATGGGATGTTATCAGCCTTAAAAAAAGGAAATCCTGCCATTTGCGACAACATGAGTGAACCTGGAGGACATTACAGTAAGTGAAATAAGCCAGGCACAGAAAGATAAATACTATAAGGTCCACACATATTATATGTGGAATCTAGAAATGTCAAAGTCAAAAAAGCGCAGAGTAGAATGGTGGTTGCCACGTGGGGGAGACGTTGTTTACCAACGTCACAAAAAGTCAGTTACATGGGATGAATAAGTTTGGAGATCTAGTATGTAGTATGACAACTGTAGTTAACAATACTGTATTGTATACTTAAAATTTGGCAAAGAGTTGTTCTTAAATGTTCTCACCGTATGCATAGAAAAATCATAACTATGTGAGGTGACAGATATGTTTATTAACTTAATTGTGGTAATCATTTCACAGTTACACATAAATCCAAACGTCACACTGTCTTCCTTAAGTATATGCAATTTTTACTTCTCAATTATATCTCAGTAAAACTGGCAAAAAAAAAAAAAAGCAACAAAGTTAATTCAGACAAATCTCACAGTGAAAAAGGAAATTATTTAAATGAATGCATATAAAAAATGGAAACTGCTTTCCAGATACAGTTTGAATATCTGAAATAAGTATAAGTTATGATTCTTTGCTTGAAAATTTAAAATTCTGAATAAACCCATTATACAGTTGAAGAAATTTTACTCTGAATTGATTTACCAGGTTTCACCTACTGTTTCCACTCCTAATTCTTATCGTATTTTCTTCTTATCTTCTGATTCCAACTGCAGATTTTCTATGAATTTAATTCTGGTTGTCTGGATTTTTATTCTTGGCATATACATGTATGTACCATGCAAGCAGAGCTAAAACCTTGCAACTGGAATATGTATTCCCTGCAATATATATAAACCTTATTATCTAGCTATCTATCTATCTGTCTTCAGCTCTGCCCATGTACCATGCTCTATTCGGCTAGTATGCATTCTTCCATCTCTAAGGAATTATTGATTTGGATGTAGCTGGGCTACTCCAATGTGAGTCAGTTTGAAAATGCTATTTTTATTCAGATTAAAGAATTTGGGATTCAACAAGTCAATAGCACATGGAGGATGTCAAGCTGTTTCAGTCCCTCAGTAGTGTTTGCAGATACCCTGGGGTGTGGGATAAACTGTGTATAGACTATTCAGGTTTGACTGCACGGCATTCTATTTTAATTCCATTTTACATTAATAGCTATGCAGAATATGTAAGAGCAGCAAGTCAATGGAACTACAAGGGATGCATTGAATCATTGATTTTGAACACTGCAGTCATAGTACTTTGCAAGAAATAAAATATTGATTTAAACAAACTAAAGCGATTTTTCTCTACTTTGTTTATTTAAATGTATTTTATTCAACATTTGGATTTTACTAGTTAGTAGTGGTATGCAATAAATATAAGGAATATTTGAGACTATTTAAAGATCATCCAATGACCATCAGTAAGAACCTAAGAGATTTACTATTATTTCAAAATTGACTTTTTCAAAAAGTTCAGCTTTCTATTGATGGGTTGTACAGAAATAATTTCCCTATTGATAGTTATTTGGCTCTGATCCTTGGCAGAGGGTGGAATTCTGTTAAGATTACATTAAAAACAATTTTTAAAAACTGTCACATAGAATCACTTCTAAATGGCACTTTTTTGACAGTTTCATAATATAACGAAAGCGACTGGTCATTAACAGTGTTCACATAACAGAGATACACATCTCTAAAGTACACAGCTTTAAAATTAAATGGAAATGTTGAGAATAAGCAGACACTACCAAAATAATTCCAAGTATTTTAGAGAAGTTGAACAAAGGTTAAGGCCCCCAAATCATTTCAGAAATGATAGTTTCCTCTTGGCCCAATTAGGGAACCTGAATGTGGTTATGTTGTTGAGGTTCTCAGCACCCTAATTGCACATAAAATCTCCTTCCAAATCATAACACATGTGCTATTTCTAAGTCTCTTTCCATTATAAACAAAAGGCGAATTATTAAAATGTGGTGAGATTTCATGCAGAATTGGCAGTCAACTTAGAGGGCAATAATTTAACACTTGCACCACGAAATTAAAATTTACCTCCACTCATTGTAGTTCCACTGACCGGCAGCAGGCAGTTGTATTTTTATTTTACTTTATTTTTATTAGAGCAGAGAGATTTAATTACTTCAGTTTAAACAGAATGGCCTACCATTGCCTGTTGACAGGGCTCTAGTGCAGGCAAATTTTGGCAGATAATGTTACGGGTCCAAAGAGCTTCCTGAGGTACACCTAGCTCTCTGCTCTGAGCTGAGCTACAGAGAGGGCCTCCAGGTCTCCTGACAAATACTCATCCTCTAGCTAAAAAGGAAGGCACTCTGAGAACCAGATTTGCTGCTTAAATCTGCAGCCGCTGTAGACTCTTCTCTTCTCCATTGTAAATTACTGCTTTTGATGGAAGACATGGTTTTGTGCCTTTTCTTTGTTTATACAGAGTAATAATGAGGCTAAAATGTAATTTCCTCTAAAATGAGAAATATGAACAGCTAAATTTACTTTTTTTTTTGTTATAGAAGATAAATCATAGCTTATCTTTATTTAGGGTAGGAATGGTCAAACTCCTCCCCTGCCCCTAAACAAACAGTTATAGTGGTATATTTTAAATATTCCCTTTTCCCCAGTGGCTGTCCCTGGAGCAGTCAAGACTGTCATGGTCCCAGCTAAACAATGAGTCCAGATTTCATTGCTGGATACAATTCAGATTACTATGTCTCAGTAGAAAAATATGGAAAGAATTACAATGACCACAAGCATTTTCTATAAAACCACACATTTTTAAAAAACTTTTAAAGTGTAAAAGCTAAATATCTTTACACATTTACAACTTAAATGCCCAATGCTGTTATGAAATAGTACAGATGAGGAACACAGTTTCCTTCTATTTGAAGCAATTGATGTTTCATTGCTGTGTAACTATTCGGTTGTTCAAAAGATACCTCCAAGACCAGTTTCATGGACTGTGCCTTGTACAGTCACTCGGGGCCCCACATGTGGTCCCTGCACTTGGTTGGATGCTCTGCTTTCACTGTCTTGGAATTCTTTTAATTTTTGGACAAGGAGCCCTGCATTTTCATTTTGCACTGGGGCCTGTCCTGGGTATCCCTAATTGTATATAAGCTCGTGCTGTGGTTCATAGGCTTACATTTTCTCTTCTCTTTCCTCCGAGTGTGTTTGTATGGTTCTTGTCTGGGTTATGGGGTTTAGCCTATTTTTACCTTTCTGCACTGCTTCTTATGTTCCATTTTCACCATGTTTAGATTAGGGCAGACATGAACTTCCTGTGTCTCAGCGCCGGTCATGAATCAGGCTGGGAGCTGGGACCACAGGGCTGTCAGGGGAGCTGCCTGGATCCAGCTTTAAAATAACAAGTGCTTGACAGCTTCGTTTACATAACTGCAAAATTGTGGCTATATTCTACAATGCAGTTACATGTGACATAATAACTAGGGACTTAATTTATTTAGACTTTTCCCTTGCAATATAATTTCCAATAAATACATCTCCCAAGGGCAGGAAGACATGGCATTTCACAGTGCTCACATTTTCCTCCCTGAATTTGGACCTGCTTTTTTTTTTTTTCCTTGAGAGTTAACAAAATGAACACTACACCTCGTAATTTTACATTTACCCTACTTGCCATAGCCTATGTGCAGGGCTTTTGAGAATAAATGGAGTGCTCATGGAGCACAGTTAGAACATGCTTCATTTCATTTTTAAAGTTTTCTTTCTTTTATTTCTAATATCTTTTCCTAAGTATCCAAAGCAGCATCAATAATCTGCTAGAGTACAATAGAAATCAGAAATTTTCTTTAAGGCACTACAACAATGTACAGAAAATTAAGTTTACTTGGTATACGCATTTTTAAAGTTATTTTTAAAATTTAAGGTTTCAGTTGACATGTCCAAATGAAAAAAGAGGAAGGTGAAAGTAAATAGTGGAAAACATCCCCTTCCCTCCAGAGGAAAGAACAGTCATTGTCTTGTTATTATTTAATATTTATCTAAGGGAAGAGACATCTAGGGCCAAGCACAATGGATGAAATTGTGCCAAAGATGAATACAATCTCTGCCTCGAGGTACTTTCTGCTTAGGCCTGGGTCAAGAGTGCGGCCAAGGGAAGGAAGTGAGCTGAAGAATCTAGAATTCCGCTGGGTGCTGTGTGCCAAGCCACCTGCGAGTTTGGAACAATGGCTTTGGCTGGGAAGTATTGGAGAAATTCTTCTGAAAGGTTGGAAAGCTGATGGTAAGACTTGAAGCCCAGCAGTTGTGATGTGTGTGCACTTATGATCAGTATACAAGGATGAAGTTGTTGTTAATGTTGTACAAGTGCTGATTATTTAGGTAAGACGTTCTTCAGACATTGAGAAAGAGATTCTGTGGATAACCACGAAGATCTTCAGCAGAAACTTCACCAGGGCTGGCTTTGATGAACCATGCTGTGGCTCCCAGTCTGGTGGGTGGTGCAGCACATCAGTGAATATGATAAGGGTCAACATTTCTCTACAAAAGGGAACTCTGAGAAATCACCTTCTTCCCAAATTATAACCTTGAGGATTTTATAGGAAATAAGCTATATTAGGCTGAATTTGCCTTTTCTTCTCTCTGCATTCACAACTGCTTAAAATACATAATGGATAAACATTTTGATGGTGAGGAGAGAAATAAATCCACATACATATAAATGTGCAGCTTCCTTCATGTGTGTTTTATTTTTATTGGAAGTCTTAATAATCAATCGGCACAAGAGTTCTTATGATGCTAAACAATATAGTAAGAAAATGGTATAAAAGAGAAAATTTTTGGAACTTTTTTTATGGATAATTGTCCATGAGAGAAAATCAAAAAGTAATGTAGGAAGAGCAATCAGTTCAACACCAAGGGTTGGATATTTGGCAATTCTCAATACATTCTTAAAGAATCATTCATTTTAAGTGAGAATCACTTCTTTTTTCCTTCTAGTTCTTAAAGCAGCTGCTCGTCCTGTTGTGGGTATACTATTCAGCAAAAAGTAACAGACACCATCTTCTTGCTACTTAATGGGTCTACATCTTTTAAAGTTTCTAATTTTCCTCTCTGATTTTGTTTTCCTGCACAGTGTATAGTAGCAGCATATACAGTTTCTGAGTGCATGAAAAATAGTCAAAAAAGATACAGGTAGAACAGAGAACCCAGAAATAATCCCTGTTGTAATTGCAAATGTTTTTCAATGAGGGTGCCAAGACCATTCAATGAAGCAAGGATAGTCATTTCAGCAAATGGTACTGAGAAAACTGGATATCAAAGTCCAAAGAATAAAGTTGCACTGTTACCATACATTATATATAAAATTTAGCTCAAAATAGGTAACAAATTTAAACTTAAAACTATAAAACTCTTAGAAGAAGACATAGAAGAAAATCTTTACAACACTGGATTTGGTAATCATTTCTTTGTTATGGCAACAAAAGTACGTGTAACAACAACAACAAAATAGATATACTGATGTATTAGTCTGTTTTCACACTGCTGATAAAGACATACCCAAGACTGGGAAGAAAAAGAGGTTTAATTGGACTTACAGTTCCACACGGCTGGGGAGACCTCAGAATCATGGTGGGAGGCAAAAGGCACTTCTTACATGACGGTAGCAAGAGAAAAATGTGGAGGAAGCAAAAGCAGAAACCTTTGATAAACCCATCAGATCTCATGAAACTTATTCACTATCATGAGAATAGCATGGGAAAGACCATCACCCATGATTCAATTACCTCCCCTTGAATCCCTCCCACAGCACATGGGAATTCTGGGAGATACAATTCAAGTTAAGATTTGGGTAGGGACACAGCCAAACCGTATCAACCGAACTTAATGAAAATTTAAAATTCTGTGTATCAGAGGTCACTATCAAGAGGATGAAAAGACAATCCACAGAATGGAAGATAATATTTGCAAATCATATATATGGTAAGATATGAATATCCAGCATATATGAAGAACTTCTACAACTCAACAGCAACAATAAAACAAATAAATTCAATTGAAAAAATGGGCAAACTATCTGAATACATGTTTCTCCAAAGAAGATATAAAAATGGTCAGGTGCAGTGGCTTGCACCTATAATCCCAGCTACTCAGGAAACTGAGGTGGAAGGATCACCTGAGGGAAGGATTTTGAGAAAGTCTTGGGCAATATAGGGAGACCTCTCATCTCTAAAAAGAACAAAAAATTCAAAAACAACAACAAAAAAAGAAGATATAAAAATGGCCAATATGTACATGAAAACGTATTCAATATCACTAGCCACAAGTGAAATGCTAATCAAAGTCACAATGATACAACTCTTGACATCTATAAGGATGGCTAAGTTAAAAAAAAATTGGAAATAAAACATGTTGGTGGGGATGTGGGGAAATTAAAACACTTGTATATTGATGTTGGGAATGTAAAATATTTCAGACACTGTAAAAACAATATGGCACTTCTTCAACATATTAAACATAGAAATACTAGAGGGTCCAGCAATTCCACTATTAGTCATATGTCCCAAATATTGGAAAGCAGGGATTCAAACAGATACTTAAACACCAGTGTTTACAGCAGCATTATTCACAACAGCCGAAAGGTGGAAACAACCCAGATGTCTATCCATAGATGACAAAAGTACATAAACGTACAATAGAATGTTATTCAGCCTTAAAAAGGAATGAAATGCTGACATATGTTATCACATGGATGAACCTTGGAGACATTACACTAAGTGACATAAGCCAGACACAAAACGACAAATATTGTGTGATTTCAGTTATGTAATGTACCTAGAAGAGGCAAATTCATAGAAACAAAGCAGAGTGGTGGTTGCCAGGGACTGAGGGAGAGGAGAGAATGAACTCTTCTTTAACGGGTACAAAATTTCAGTTTGAGATGATGAGAAAGCTCTGGAGATGGATGAATGCCACTGGATTCGATAATTTAAAAGGTATCAAAAAACTTTTCTAAAACTTAAGAAAGAATACACAGGACATTTTTTGGAGACGTTTGTTTTTTCTTGCTTTGGCAGCTCATGCTTATCGATTCACTTTTTATTGTTGTGAGTTGGGGGTTGGAGCTGCATATTGACCATGAGACTAGGCTACCTGCTGTAACCATATTGACTGTATTGACTCACTTAACAGTCAATAACCTACATTAAAAATAAAGTAGGTCCAGTTAAATAATTTATTTGCACACTTAAACATAGACTGCAGATTTTGACTACAATTTTAGAACCAATTAAGTCTGTCTCCTAAAACTTTGTATTCTGCTACTATTATCTCCCTATCACAATTGTCAAAACAATTAGATCCTTGACAACACTGTAGGTAGGCATCAAGCTAGAGAAGACTTGCATATATGAAACGAGTTGATTCTAGGTATGTGCATGTCATATCTCCTCAAGGTGACAGTGACAGTCCTGAGGGGGCAGGTGGCAGCACTCTGGATCCTTCACAAAGCTCATCACAGTGACACATTCCTCACGCATTCATTCCCCCACCCTTTACTGAATAATTTTTCTGTTTGAGGTGTTGGATGCAACGTACAAAACCAAAAATGAAAAATTAATACCAAAGCCAAAACAGCATCCCTTACTTTACTGGCAGAGACAAACAATTACAGTCCTATTGATCCTTGAGTAGGGACAAATATGAACGGGAGAGACTTGTTTAATCTAGAATATTTGGGTAGTAGTTTTCTTGGGGGATATACTTCCCAGCTGGCTCCCAAAAGATGAGTAAAAGGAGCCAGACAAAGGAGGGCAATAAAATGAAGCCATAGAAAGTCATGGTTCTCCAGGCCCATGGAAAAAGCCAGCCTAAGAGCTAGAAGTACACACCTTGCCTCCACATTCCTGCTTTCCACCATCTCTTTTGAATAGCCTGATGAAACACAGCTACCAAGCACACATTCCATATAAGAGCTGTTGCAAAATTTACCTTCAAAAGTTGTTAATTAAAATCAACAACAGAGCCTGCCCTTCATCCTCTCTCCTCCTCGTTTAATTCCTGCTCTACCTGTGCTTTCTGTGATCTGCAGGGCCACCTGTGGCCAAGCAAAGTAGGGAAAGAAGAAGGAAGCAAAGACCAATAATCATGGATGAATCGACAAGTCAGAAAATCCCTGAGTTGTGTGCGATTTGTAATTATAATATTTTCTCCCGGGGCCTTCGTGACCTGGGCTATATTTTTTATTTACTAATTATTTTATCACTACACACTTCCCAAATAACGAAGTTGTCTCCTTCTGCAGAGAGGGGAATCTGAATCTAACTGTAAATAAATTAATATTTGCCTGGATCTGAGTGGACAGCTTCATTTAACAACACATGAATATGCTCCTCCCGTAATTAAAGGCCTTCAATTATGAATGTTAGGTTTTATGGCATAAATCTCATAGAAAAGTAACTTAAAGCAATTTAAAGTATGGATAGGCTCTGATAAAGAGTTTTTTAGAGAGGCTGTGAAGTTTTTATAATTCAGGGTTCCAGGAATATATGTGAAATTTACATGTCATTATTTTGAGGAAGGTATATGTCCTGAAGATAAGTAGAAATGAACTGATGAAGCTGATACACAATATGAATAACATGAGGACACCATAGTAAACACGGTCCTTGAGCTCCTGGCATAAAATGTCATGTGCCTTTTATTTTGGACTGTTTATTCAATAAATGTTAGCTGAGTACTGTGCTCTGTACAAACATGCATGAGACACACCTTGGATTCATAGTGTGGGGTGGGGAGAGACACCAATATTGATATATACAGTATAGTATGGGATAACTGAAATGTACAAAGTGCTTACAAGAAGACAAAGTTACTTTGGTAAGTAACCCAAAGGAGACTCCTCCAAGAATATGACATGGAAGCTAAATGATTAGACATATCTAAGGAAAGAAGATAAGGAAAATACACTGTAGGCAGGAGGAAGTGGATCTCAGTGTCACCATTAAGAAACTAGGGCAGTTTTGCCTTCAGAACACTGATGAGGAGGACAGAGATGATGACTGTGATAGTTAATGTTTACTGATAATTTCCTTCTTCTATGCGCATGCACACTGCAAAGCATTTCACATGTATGACTTTTTAAAAATTCTCACAATACCTCTGTGAAATAGAGACTTGTGACAGTTTTCTATTGCTACATATCCCAAAACTTGGTGGCTCAAAACAACCACCAAATATTTAGTGCCTGATTCTCTGTGGGTTGGCAATTCAAGCCGGAGTTCATTGTGGAGAGGAGGTTTCATCCGGGTCCCCTCATGAGTCCGTGGTCAGCTGCTGTCCAGGTGGGGTGCTGGCTGGTCTACAGTGGCCTCAGCTATATTAGCTTTTTTGGCTCCCTGTAGTGTCTCCTTGCTAACATTCCATCTTAAGCTTTTTCATGTAGTCATTGACAGTTTTCTAAAAGCAGGAGTGGAAGCACACGAGATCCCTGAGGTCTGGGTTCAGAATTGGCCACAATTTCTCTTGCGTTTCTGTTGCCTACAGCAAGTCACAAGTCACAGCACAGCCCAGATTCAGGAGAGGGGAAGAAGACTGCACCTTGTGATGGAGGAGTTGTGAAGTCACATTACAACAGGACATAGATCCAGGAAGACTATTGTGCTCATTTTCACAAATCATCTTCCATCATACAATTATTACTTCTACTTCATAGATGAGGACACAGAAGCATAGGCTGAGAGACTGTAAAGTATGTGAGCCGCTGTTTGAGCCACCTGACATCGGAACCTGGGGTCTGCTCTACTGCCTCTACCTAACAATATTAACAATGCTTTTTCATTGTTCTCTAAATTGTGCTACATTCAAGTGAACTCTTCTAACCTGAGATTTTCCCTTCTCATGAATGAAATAATGCCTGCCCTGACATTTTAGGTTGGTATGAGGATAGTTCCAAAGTTTGTGTTTGTGACAGCAGACTAATTGCCCTATCTATCAACTAGAGTAACAAACCACCACCTAGCACTATCGGGTCATGAAGTTTAAGAGTCCGGTCACGGAGAGATTGTAATGTCCTAGATCTCAATAGGGAAATGTGCTTGCTAGTATACTTAAGATTTATACATTTCAGTGATTGCCAATTTTACCTAAAAAGGAAACTAAAGAACTGTAAAAAGATAATAAACTCTGAGGCTATGCAGAATACACTGCAGAAGTGTACTGATGTCTGTAATTTACTTTGGAATAAATTTTTAAAAAGGTATGGGCTAATGAATGGATAGAGGGATGGCTAATGGGTAGATACGTGATAAACCAAATACCATATAATTGTAGAATTCAGATGGCTAAGATTCCCTTTAAAGTTTTTTATGATGGAATCTTGGAGAACAAAAGTTTAAACTCTAGAGTCTTGAAACTAACTTTAAAAGTAGGCTAGTGGTTTGAAACTCACTAATTGTGTGATCTGGGGAAACTTCCAGAATGTTCTCAAACTTTAGTTCTTCCACTCAAAAACTGGAAGAGATATTGACATCTATCTATAAACCTTGGAATAAATAAACCTGAGAGTTAATTAAACATGAATACATAAAGGGCTCTTCACATTGTCTGGCAGAGCTATTGCTAAGCACTTTACACATAAATGCTCTACAGTGAGTCTTCAGTAAATAGTAACTACCATGAAATGACAGAAAACATGCCTGGAGTCCTTTTCAGTTGTAAAAGTTTTCTACAAGAATATCTATAATAAATCTTCCCTGATTCATCCTTCCTAAAAAATAATTATTATATTGAAGGAATAGTCATGCATATTCTTACTGAACTCTTAGTTCTTCAATCATTGATTTTAGAATGAGAAGATAACTTACCTGACCTATACATTATCTGTTGTAAAGAAAGGGTTCACAAGATACAGAATAATTTCAAGTATTATTAATTTAAAAGCAATATTTTTAGGAGTTATTGTATAGCAAGATGAAAAGATGTTTATCAGAATCTCATTTTAAACCATTTAATAAAAAGGCATACAAACTATCTAAATCCAGATATTATTGGGTTTCATTACTTTTCTGAGGTAATGAAAATTTGCCTTTGGTGATAGCTGAATGTGTCTGTGCATATGTGCACATATAGTAAAAGGCATTAAACTGCACATTTCACATGATAGAATTGTATGATATGTGACTTCTATCTCAGTAAAGATGTGACCAAAAAAGTGTTCAACTAAGCGTACAATGTTGTGAACAGTATCTTTCTATCTTTCTTTCTCTTTTTCTTTTTCTCCCTTTCTTTCCTCTTTTGAAACAGGGTCTCACTTTGTCGCCCAGGCTGGAGTGCAGCCGTGCAGTCTCAGCTCACTGCAACCTCGACTTCCCAGACTCAAGTGATCCTCCTGCCTCAGTCTCCCAAGTAGCCAGGACCACAGGCATGCACCACCATGCCCAGCCTGACGTGTTTCTTCTTAAACATATATTCCTACAAATACAGCATATGTCTGTGAGATTCACATTTAAAAGCAGTATTTTAAAGGAGACAATTTTTTTTCTCTAAGAAAATATATTTTTCTGAGTTTAATCTACTATTTTAATACTTTATCGTTTTGGATTAATTTGTAAGATTATTATACATTTCTAAAAGATTTCCTGTGAAATATAACATTTATCTGTACACATTAAAATGGAGATACAGGAATTGGAAATTCCCATCCAGTGAAAAGGGCTTTTTGAAGTGACTGTTTTTAAACTAAAGTCAAATAGGCAACCCCTAAATCATGGTAACTTTAAATATAAAAAACAATTTATAGTATTTTAATGTATGAATCTATTAATTGTGTTGGCTGAAAATATGTTTTTAACTAAAAATTTTAGTTTTTTAAAGCTAAAATTTAGTTTTATTGCTTTTTCATATCATACCTCGAAAGTATTTATTTTAACAAACATTTATTTTAATAAAGATAAACAAAGAAACTCTGAGAAGGGAGAAAGCCCAGAGCTAAGATAAAATAAAATGTGGTTAAATTATTAAAATATTCTACAATAAAGTAGCTGCAACTGCAAGGAGGAAGGGGAAAAGGGAAATTTCTGCAAAATTCATCAGCATTAAGTGAGTCTACAAATATCACAGGATCAGTACCCCAGACAGTCAGTTTGACCTCCCGTCTTTCCCCTGGTGAATCTTTTCCAAGTTTTTCAGAGTGATGTCAATGCAAAGTTTTCCCAAACTTCCTGGAAATTTTACAAGCAATTCACCAGAGATACAAAAAATATCTGGGGCCTTAGCCAACAGCATTCCTCTATGAATACGGACTCTTGATTTGCTTTTATTTTTCTTAATTGGGGTTGAGCAATTTTAGAGATTTACGGTTAAGGAGACAAGCGAATTATGAAACTTAACAAATTAAAATGTGAAAATGTTCATCATTTCTAGCTCCACTCTGGACATGAATTTTTTTTCTTATGTAGTAAGAGGCCAGATTTTTCACACAAGCATCTGTTTAATTAACTGTAGTGTATAATAAATTCTCAGGTTAAATCTTGCTGGAATTTATTAAGCGAGTGTTTTGCTCCAATAGGTTAATGAGGAAACCATTATTAATGTTGCTTCAGAAAAAAGGGCACGTTTCCTAAACTGACAGGAAAGAAGGCAAAAGAAAAACTCAAATCTTCTTTTTCTCCAAAACTCATTTCTTTTTATCGTCAACATTGTATTCATTGGTTGTTCTTTTTGTGTCCTCTAATTCCGTTATCTGAACATGTCTCAGTGTGAGTACCAAATAGGAGATCAACTAAGCATTTGCTACACCTCAGACAAAATCTCATTCTGGGCTATTAGACAGTGTCTGATGCTGCCGACTTCTCGCCAGCTTAGCAAGCACAACCTCCGAGAGAGGCTTTTTTTGGGGAAAGATCGCTCAGGAAAAATGCGTGTGCTTCTTGACGAGCCGTTCTAGGTTGGGTGTCCCTGAAAGTATATGGGGGTGGTGTCCCTTCAAGCACAAGGAAAGGGCAGGTCCTGCTGTTATCCTTGACCCTCCGACAAAATAGTCAGACGCTGTTTGTAAAAGAGCCAAGTAATTAAAAGTATCCCAGGGTTATGGTGAAATAGGGCAAGTAAAATACGCTCCTGGATACCAGCTCTCTTTCAGGACCAGCTCTTTTGTATTTCCTCTCTATTTTGTTTTCTCCTTTATTTCAATTTTTCATGGCACAGTTTCCTCTCTCCCACATTGTTCTTCTTCGCCTGTCAGTTGGTAAAATGATAAGTACCCTTATTACTGCTCGTCTAGCTTGAGGCCTATCTGGAGCTATTTGCTTCTAACCCCCAAGTTACCCTCCAACTCCTAGCTCAATTTGTTTCTCTTAATTTCAGAACAGATTATTAACCATTAAATGTATTATGAGAGGGTACAGAAATAGATAAGAGTTACACAGGAAAATGGTGCAATACTTTCCAGCATTTCATAAGCATTTTTCTTTAGGATGGTGTTTCTAACAGAAAGAAATTTGGGGTGTGCTCCTTGGCTGTCTCTGTGTTGACCATACATCTCATTTAACCCCAAACAGGCTGAGTGGATGCCTGTTGTCCTAGCTTAATTATTAGTGGCATGTTTTTCACGCTCAAAAGTGCTCTGAATTAGAGGCTAGACTACTTTATCATCCCACCTGTCTATCATTGGACTGTTGAGTAACTGCTCAGTAAATAGATATATTAGCTTTGCTTTTGTTTAGAGAGTTCACAAAGCCCTTCTCTGAGTCTTCACCCTTACTTCTATTCTTAAATTACTATAAGTACTGTCAGACTTTGGAATGGAAACAATTTGTTACTGTCCACAGATTCTCCATATCTCTGAATGGTATTAGGAAGCAAAAGAATGCATGGGCTTTCAATCAGGTAGGAGGGTTGGAATCTGTTGTGCCATTCACAAGGTTGTGTGACTGCGGGCAAATCATTTACCTTCTCTGAGCTTAAGTTTCCTAATCTGTAATTCACACATAATAGTAATTTCTGCCCTGGATTGTCATGAGGATTAAATAATAGATGATTATAGTTGTATGCTTATATTAATCCACATATCCATCACCCATACAGATATTTCATTCATTATTCCTTATTTAAGCACAATGACTGATACTACAACTCCAGTGGTTTGAAATTATAAGAAGATGTTATTTTCCTTAGACAAAATGTTGCATTTAAATACTGCAGGGGCAGTTAATGCATTTCCTCCAGACTGGGTTCATTCCAAGGCTGTTCTTCAGGGTTGCAATCTGGCTGCAGTAGTTTAAGGCATCATGTCCACACCCAACAACATCCAGAGGCAGAAGAACGTGAGCCTCTTTTCTGTGTCTTTGAAAGGGAACTTCATGCAGAAGTCCCTCACCTCATCTCTCCCTTTTCCTTGGTCTGAATTATATCACATGCCAATGCACTTGTTCATTATTGCCAAAGAAAGAAGGGGGATGAGATCTTCGGGGTAAGTTGGCCAACAAAGCTCTCCCGCGTGGAGAAAATGGGTTGTCTGATTAAATCAGGGATCTGTGTGCTCGCAGGAGAGTGTGCGTGTGTCCTGGGTAGATGAAGTGTGGGCAGCTGGATATCCAAATTCCAGCCAAGGATGTGACATCAGATTGCTTTGTGAATTCAAGAAAGCTCCAGGCCTTTCTACTGTCCTGTGTATAAAATGTGATGTTGGCTTCTTAATAGTATAAAGTCTCTTCTACCTTTAATGTTCTGTTTGGTTTGGTTTTCTCAGAACCATTACAGTTCATGGACACCCTTCCTTCTTTCAGAAAGTACTTTTTAGATAATGATGAACGGATGAAAGGCACTAGAATAAGAGTTAGAAGATTTTTGTTCAAAACCAGATTCACTGCTTAGTAATTCTATGACTGTCATTTATTAAAGAAAAAGCTTTTTATAAACTATAAAGAATAATATAAATGCAAATAATCGCTAGAGCCCATTTGACAAAATGCTGGGATTAAAAAAAATTCTTTTTTAAAAGTTCAGGGTCCCCTTAGAAGGTTAGTTGGTTTGGGGATGTAGAACTCTCAGGATTGTACCTTGAACTTGTTCTCATGTCTGATCCTTGTTTCTTCTCAGGAGGGGATTATCTACAAGAAGGAAAGTGGGACTTTTGCCTAATGCCCTAGTCCCAACACACTTACTGTGGACCAATTATTTTCACACACTAACAAGTATAACCCTGGAACATGAGGATGTTGACATGAACTGTATACAGTTCTGAGATTGATAAGTAGCAATGACATCACCTGCTGTTGCCAAATCCCCGATCCTTCCACTGCTCCTTTGTCATTGTCCTTTAGTGCCCAAGTTTAGACACGGCCATTGTGAAGTGACCAGATTGTCACTACATTTCCTTGGAAGGCTTCCTATGGCAAGTGTGAGGGTGTTCTTTGTCCAGCAAAATAACAGTGAAGGGGGCGTGAGGAGTGAGGCTGGGCAGCGCCACGTGATCCCGAATCACCATCCTCATCCTCGGGAGAGACACAAGGCAGAAGGACCACTATGGGGCTGGTGTATGTGTTCAGCAGTCAGCTCTGAGTCCAGGTGTCTTAAGTCCCTGGACCTTGACCCTTGGCTTCCTAGTATGTGTATGTGGGAGGCGGGGAGCGGCAGTGGTGGGAGTGGGATATGAGAAACAAGTAGATCTCAGCTTCCTTTCAGGGCTAGCATTCTAAAATCTTAATTTGATTGAAAGAGCCACTTCTGCAGAGTTGGTGCAGATGTGGAGACAATTGCACAGGGCAGCATCCCAGCTTTAGACAGCGGGTGACCAAGTGTCAGTTCGTGGAAGGACAGGTGCTGGGAGCTGGGAACTGCCACCCGTGGATGTCACTGTGGAGGAGCACCGTGGGTAAGTGGCAGCTGCTGAGAGCTGCATCAGCTGCAGGGAGGCTGCACTCAGGACCACACACTGGGAGGTGCTGCTGGTGCCACCCTGGGGGTCCTAGAACTGGGGCTGTCACAGAGGGCAGCAGCTTGAGCTCTTGCTAGGGAGTTTCATGACTTCAAGATTTTCAATCTTTAATATCTGTTGTCTTTGTGGGCAAAGTGCCTAGATTTTGTTTTTTTTAATGCTTCATCTTTCATCTGTCTTCAGATTTTGAATTCCTAACACTATTTTCATAAAATCATAGTGTTCTACATTTTTTTTTTTTTTTTTTTTTTTGCTATTCTGGTGGGGGAGGGTCTTGAGAAGTGAACCTTCTTAAAAAATTAAACCACATGTATTTATTCAAGAAGCTCCCTGAGAAGGTCAACAAGTTGCAGTCAGCTCTCAGCTGTCACTTTCTTTGTTAACATCGAAGTACTGTGCTTTTTATCGTCTTTCCCAACTTCTGGTCATTTTTCTGCTCATTAGCTACTTGAGCCTGGGGTGGGCAAGAAATAAGATGGAATTTTAAACCTGTCAAATTGAAGTCTGGTTAATAGCCAAGTGGAGGTACAATGGGCGGAGAAGGGAAAATGAATTCTATATTTGGAAGAAATACTAGCTATGGCAGAAAAATTAGTCTTGACTTACTTTTCTTTTCCTGATATTAGTGATTGACCATGACACAACCTCCCATATCTGTTATGGTGGAATCTGATTTTTCAAAATATGGAGTCAAAGATACCAGAGCTACAAGAGTTTTCTTCTATCAACCAGACCTCTCAGTTTATAGAGGAGGAGATGAAGATCTGACACATAAACAGATTTACTTTCAGCCATTAGAATGGTCACCATTTATTGAATGCTAGGAGGATTGAGGTCAGTGTTTAAGCCCTAATTTCCCTGGCTCTGACAGCATTTCCACCATGCTATCTTGATCTGCCAAGGGTCACAGTGCTTGTGACAAACCAGGACCCAATTACTAAAGACGACCTAAAGCAAATTTGTTGTTAAGCCTTTCATAAGTTATAATTTCCTTAGGAGTAAGAAGAGTATTTTTAATCTCTGTATTTCCAGGACCAAACATAGTTTCTGATATGAAGTACATTCTCATGAAATATTTGGTCATTTAAATGCATATTTTATGTCTTCCTCGGTTAAAGATTGTAAAATCATTTATTAAGATTGCATAATTACATGCACCCAAATTTAGAAATATTCCTATAGTTAGTATTGATTTAATCATCCTTTTGGATGAGATTATTTTGTTACTATGCATGAGGCTATGTGTCCTTGGCTCTCCCTGGCTTATTGTCTTAGCACCAAGGCTACTGAATGCAGTTCTTTCCCTCCCAGAAGCAGACCCACAGTAAACATTATAAATACAAATTTTCCTTTATTTTACTTGTATATCAATATCAAAAAGTATGTAATTGTTGAACATATAAACTGCCCATAACTCTAACACCAACTTTTTCTTTGGAATCATGTTATCATCAGGATTTTATTATTTAACTGGTATTTCAATGCCATGATACAATAAACTTAGTTATTCTACATCATTTCACATGGCCCTGTAAGAGGATCAAAGTGGGTAGGAACTGCACGGGCTCTGGAGTTAAAATGCACCTGGCTTCAGAGTTTTGCTCTGCCACATGCAAATAGTGCAGCCTGAAAGAGGCCTCAGTTTTCTCATCTGTAAAAGTGGAGGTTATAATCAGACTTGCCCCAAGACAAAAATACATAGTTATTTTAAAGACTAGATATATAATCACCAGTAAGTCCCTGAAACATACGTGAAGCACACTACCTCGTACAGGGCAAACACCTAATAACTGATGAATAAGTAACTGGCGCTCAATAAATGCTCTTTCTCTACTCTCACCTTCCCGGCTTTCCCAAACTTCTTAAAGGGGAACAATTTGGCTGCAGTAGAACTTACAAGATAAAATATCATCTTTTTTCTCCTCCTTTTCTTTCTCTGCCTCTATGTAGGTGGATATGTGATCGCTCTCCTGATAGGGATATTAGGAGAGAAGGGACTGGGAAACACATTTTCCATGAAGTCCTCCGTCTAGTTGAGCACAGCAGTCTATTCTAACTGGGCCGGGTGAAAATGCAGCCCAGCTTCTGGGATTTTTGCTTTTTTTGTTGGACCCTAGAGGGAAGAGATGAGTTTTACGTCTGTTACTGGTTGTGGTAACATTCGGCTGGGAAGTTCATGTCCCTGGAAGACACAGGCCTTTTGGCTCCATCACAACAGTGCTTCCTAGGGATGCGCAGTCTCACCCCGGAGGCCCCAGTTGCAATGTTGGGTGTCACAAATATGAGAGTGAAAGCAGCTGATAGAAGACATGGAATGCAGAAACTCAAGGCCTCATAGCCCCAAACACACTCAAGTTGCACGACAAAAAAAAAAAAAAAAAAAAAAGAGAGAGAGAGATAGTTGAATGTAATGAGGACGCAATATGCTAACTTCTCAGTGCTTGGCAGCGACCCCCTCACCAGCTGGGCTGCACCAGACATAGAAGACACCAGACACTGGCTTAGGCTTCCACAAAGAACAAGTCACAACCCCCTCTGGCATCTCCCCCAAAGCCTGACTGGTTTTTAATGGGGATCGCCTGGAGTTTTAGTTGAATGTAGTCAGAGTGTTGAACATCTAATCTGCCTTTGAGAAAGAGTATCCTGCATGTCGAAGGGAAGGAAGTGAAAATAAAGCTGCTTGAATCTTAATAAAAGGGCTTGCACAGCAGGGGTTTTCAGTGGGTTCCCAGCTTTGGAGCATGAAGCAGAAGAGGGAGCTGAGCACTGCCTGGGTAGGGGATTCTAAGAGGCAGGCTCCGCTGCCAGTGATACTACCTTCTGTTCAGTAAATTGCAGCTCCTGCCAAAGGAAACTCCCTAAACAGAGAAATGACCAGAATCGTTCATGAAAAGCCTGGGCAGTTGGAAGTTAGGCCTTCTCTGGAATTGCTCCCCGGATACTGACGGCTCCAACATTTCCAGTGTGCTGTGGTTGGATCAGACATTCTTCTCCAAGCCGATTGCTTCCAACAGTTGGAGGAAGAGCCCCTCCTGGCCTCTCCACCTTCTCAGCTTCATTTCTCACTGGAAACCATCCGAAAGGGGAGTTTAAAATTACTGTCTTTTGGGTAAATAGCGTTTACTTTTCCAGACTGAACTGCCGAAGACCTTAAGGAAATTAAAGAAAGAAAAGAAAAAATGAGTTGCCATGTCTGGTAAATAGTGTTTCTCTAATTAGGTGGCTGCATGGTTATTAACTACAGCAGTTGTATATCCTGACGTGTGATTTATTTACCTTGGCACACGGAGTTAGGGTGCTGAGCAACAGAGCCAAATACAGTGATGGAGTGAGGAAAATGAGAGGATGCAAATCCAGGGCGAGGACTGGGTTCTGTACATCTTACAGAACCGGGTTTCCCAGAGGAGGGAAACAGGAATATTATCTCATTGCAAAACAGTCATTAAACTATAATTGAGTGCTCACAGCTAACAATGTCTAACTTCACTTTCAGTAAAAATCAAAATGAAAATCAATATCCTGACACAAAGCAATAACACAAATTAGAGAGCAATACTAGAAAGGTTTTCTAGGAGGATTTAGAATATGCTCTAGTTGAAAAAAATATATAAGAAAATTAAAAAAATGATTCTTTGCCATTGCTTGTCCCATTGCTGGAAGGGTGACTTGTGAAACAGGTCTTCTTAGAGATGCATGAGGAAGAGGTGGGATATTCACGAGGCACGAACTTCCATCTTTCCTTTCCTTCTTACTGCAGATTCCAAGTCACCCCCTCATATACCTGCATTAAAGTAGAGTAACATGGAAACAGCATTATTCCATCCCACTGACACACACACCCTAATTTCACACCTTTTCAAATGTATACCAAAGAAAAAATACCAAAAGTAGTGTTTTAGGCTGGGCATGGTGGCTTATACCTATAATCCCAGCACTTTGAAAAGTTGAGGTGGGAGGATCTCTTGAGGACAGGAGTTTGAGACCAGCCTGTGCAACACAGCAAGACCCTGCATCTACAAAAAATGTTGAAAAATAGTTTTTAAGTAAATATTTTCTAAGGATATGTTATATTTAGAGTTATCCTTCCTGGATATAGTTGCAGTACAGAAGTGGATTGACATAGCAAGTATTGTATTACCAACTACAGAGGGTTAGCTAACTTGAGGCTATTACATATACTTAGTGTTTAATATTCCCTGTAGGTTATTTCTTCAGTCATTAATTAAATCATTTAGCAAATATTGGTCATATGCCTGCCATGTTCCAGGCTCTGTACTAGAGGAAAGGCAGTCCATGTCTTACAGAGTCTGCACTGACTAGGGAGGGAGGGGATCATGACAATGTGTGAAAGGACATGGACAAGTTGTGCAGGATGCTGTGGGAGAGTATGGAGGAGGCCTCAGGCAGCAGCAGGAAGGGCCCTCCAGAGACAGCAGCCCTTGTGCTATATCTTGGAGGCTGAGGCAAGGGGAGAGCAGGAGAACACAGTTTTGGCAGCATGAGCAGAGTTTACAGACAGAACATATTACAGATCCAAACTTTTTACTACCTGGGATGGGTAGACATTGGTGCTTTTTGTGTAGGATCCAGTAACGATTAACCTTAAAAACATATTGTGTCTGTTTGGTGATGGATGTCTTATTCAACTTTAAATTATCTAAAGGTCTTGTTAACATGCACATTGTGATTCAGCAGGTCTGGGGTGGGGCCTGAGATCCTGCATCTGTAATAAGCACTCAGGGGTATTGCTAACCTGAGGATAATACTCTGAGTACCAAGGGACCAGATCATCCAAAATACCTCCAGCTAAAATACTTAGGAACTCCAGATGAAATACACACACACACACACACTACATATATTATTACACACACACACACACACACACACATATATATATTTATTTAAAAATCCATTTAAAACCTTATCTGAGCTCCCCACAAAATTCTAATGGGGCATGAGATGTGGGTGGGAAGGGAAAAAAAGAACAAAACAAAAGCAACCACTCCAGCTAGATTTGCTGGTCATTGAGGCCTAAGAGACATATAGGGTGGAAGAGAAGGGCTTGGGCCCACACATGTTGAAAACAGTTGTTGGGAATTAATACTCTCAAACAAAGTCAGCACCACCAGATGATTAAAGCATATATAAAAGTGTAAAAAATCTTCTCATGGACACAAGGTGAAAAGGAGAAAAAGCTCATCTTATTCTGTGTAGCAGGTGGGGAAAAATCCTTTGCTGATCATTTGTAGCTATTACCTTGACCTCCTATAGCTTTGAGTTGCAATTTATACACTTGTCAATGTCTTGGATTTCCAAAACAGAGAATAATACAAACATGATCCAAAGTCAATGATAACCCTAAAGCCAAAAGTAAACCTCACTTCCTCAAGTTAGGCCAGCCAAGAATCTCACAGATAAAATTCTACTAAAGATGAGCTTACAATGGGAAGGTATTAAAAATATAAATAAACAATATAGCATGAGCAAAAGTCAGCAAACAGCAGCTTATACATCCAAGAACTTAAAATAAAATAAATGTGCTTAACATGATTAAAGACATCAGAGAGAGGAGTATGAGAAAGAAACAATATATTATGTAGTTAGATATATTTGAAAAATAATCAAATATAATATTTAAAAATTATGATAATTTAAATTTAAAAATTGTAGGTAACATAAGATAACAGATTAGACACAGCTGAAAAGAGAATTATTGTAGTGGAAGACAGAGCTAGAGAGGGTAAGAAATTGAGAGTTGCAACTGAATGTTTATATTTTTTGTGTCTGGGAGAAACATTAATTAAGAGAGGCTAAAGGTGCAGAAAAAGAGAGGATATCTGAGGGAGCAGAGTCCCAAAGGAGGAAGGAAGGTTGGGATTCAGATACAAGTGGAAGGATTAGCCTGTATCAGAAGAGCAACACCTTCCAGAGGTAAAGAAAGTAAAAGTAAGCATGAATCAGACAGCTTCTAGGCAGAAATAAAGGAAACTATTACCTAATGACTTCATTTTTTACTGTGAATGAAAAACGATTTATTCCACACATAATATGTGCCAGGTCATTTTGTTAGAGCTTCTCGTATATTACCACATCGACTCTTTATGCCTAAAGACAGATGTAAGTATTAGTATTATCTTCATTTTACAAGTGAGAAAACTAAAACCTCGCCAGTTAAGTAAGTTACTTAAGGTTCCACTGCAAGTAAATGAAAATAAAAAGATTCAAATCCAGTCAGTCTACTGTGTGGAAATAAGTATAAGCAGATTGTATGCTGAGTAGGGGAGAAATGGAAGAAGAGGGCAAGAGAATAGAGAAACTACCAGAAAGGAGCAGCAGAGAGAAGGCCAGACTTGCCCTAAGTAAAAATGGCCCAACTGAGGCTTGAGGACAATGCATTTTCTACAGAATCCTTTCTTTAAGAATACCAATAGAAGCTTGTGTTTGATACAAACTCTTTGTAGAGTAATTAGTAATGCTTTTTGGACATTAAGGTCAGTATAATCTCTTTGTAGTGCAAATTTTCAGTGCCCAGTGAAGTTGAAGCATATACCACTACAACACAGCTGACACAGGCTTTTTTTTTTTCTACCCAAGATAAATTTTTCTCATGGCACAAGGAGATGTCTACAGGGAACTCACAGATATTCGCACTAGTGTTAGTCTGCCTTCCTGTATAGTCTGTCTATAGTCCCCATGGAACCATGGTTGAGTCTCAAATCATGTGATAAAAATACAATCCACAATTTCACAGTCCTCCCCAATGCTGCCCACCTGCAACTTTCCCTAGAATAACACCAATTTCAACCATGTGGTCACTCTCATGTGATACCAACTTTTTTTCTAACCTGTACACTTTTTTCCATTTTCTGCTGTTACACTGTCCACCTCCAGGCTCCTGCCTGGACTCCAGTGGTAGCCACCCACTGGTCTCTTGGTTGCTGCACTTTCCCACTTAAATGATCAGAACAGTTAGTGTGAACCTTTTTTTAAAAAAAAGACTTTATTTTTAAGTGCAGTTTTAGGTTCACAGCAAAATTAAGAGGAAGGTACAGAGATTTCCCACCTATTCCCTCCCACTGCACATGCAGAGCCTCCTGTATTCTCACCATTCCGCACCAGAGTGGTACATTTGTTACCACTGATGAACTTACCTTGAGACCCTATCTTCATCCAAAGTCCATAGTTTACATTAGGGTTCACTCTTGGTTTTGTACATGATATGGGTTTGTAAAAGAATATAATGACCTGTGTCCCCCACTAGTATCTTACCCGGTATTTTTGTTGACCTAAAACATTCTCTGTGCTCTGCCTATTTTTGCCTCTCTACCTCTTAACCCCTGAGAACTACTGATCTTTTTACTTTCTCTATAATTTTGCCTTTTCCAAAATGTCATATACTGAAATTGTACCATATGCAGCCTTTCTGAATTGCCTACTGCCTTAGCAATATGCATTTCAGGTTGCACCATGTCTTTTCATGGCTTGATAGATTATTTCTTCTTACTGTTCAATAATATTCCATTGTTTGGATGTACCACAGTCTATTTATCCTTCATCCACTGAAGCACATCTTGGTTGCTTCCAAGGTGTGGCAATTATGAATAAGGCTGAGATGAACTTCTGTTGGCAGGGTTTTGTGCAAACATAAGTTTTCAAGTCATTTGTATAAATATCAAAAAATGCAATTACTAAATTATATGATAAGAGTGTGTTTAGTGTTGCAAGAAACTGCCAGACTGTCTTCCAAGGTACAATTTTGCATTCCCATCAGCAATGAATGAGAGTTGCTCTTGCTCCACATCCTCCACCAGCATTCGATGTTGTCCGTGTTCCAGATTTTGGCCATTCTAATATGTGTGCAGCGGGATCTCATTGTTCTAATCTGTATTTCTCTAATGACATAGGATTTGTTGCATGTTTTCGTGGGCTTATTTGCCATCTGCATGCTTTCTTGGGTGACATGTCTGTTTTTAGTCGGGTTGTTACTGTAAACTTTCTAGAATATCAACTAGATCATGAAATTTCCCTGCCTGAAAACCCTCCAGTAAATTCACATCACATATAAAATAAAAAGCAACTTTTTCTCTGGTCTATTAACCCATAGTCAACTTGCCCCTGCCTAGCCTTTAGCAATGTATTTTTCTCCAGACACATTTGCTTTATTTCTGTTCCTCAAAGCCACCTGCTTGTTCTTGCCCATGGCTGGGACTAGAATGAGGTCCCGAGGGCACAAAATGTAAGGCACCAAGGTGCTTACTCTCAGGGGCTAGCTCTACAATCACACAGTCATGGGGTTCAGTGTTCCTTAAGAGTAGGGTGCCCAGGTGCAAAGTGTAAGGAGGTGCTCACTCTTAAGCTCCTGCAAGTGCAGGGGCAGCCCCGAGAATGAGTGACTTATTAGATTAGTGCAAAAGTAATTGCGGTTTTTACCATTACCTTCAATGGCAAAACCGCAATTACTTTTGCACCAACCGAATGAATTTAGTTTCCTTGATACATCATATTAACGGTAATCCTGGTTCAGATCCTTCTCCTGTGTATTAACTGAAGGGGATCTACTCCTCCTTTCTCATTGCCTTTTTCCCTGTTCATTTTCTTTTGATTGGCTCCTAAATTTTCAGACCTGTATTCGAATGCTAAATGTCATATCCCAGGTCTTCTCAGACACACTCATATTCTGTGTAGACTCACACAGGCATTCTTTTTTCCCCCATCTCTCCGTCAACAACTGTCACCATTTGAAATGATTTTTTTTTCCAAATTTATTTAGGTTGTTATTGTTCTCCTGACAAAATGTGAAGAAGGAGAAATGGGCTGAACACTGAAGGATTCCGCTCGGGGAATCAAATTGGAATACTGACTTCATGGAAATGATTATTTCCAATCCTGCTGCTGGAAGATGTGATCTTCCAGAACCTGAGCTGGGCTTGGGGACTAAGAGTGCATAAGTGATCATATCAAAATCCATCCCAGCTGCAGGTGATGTAGAGAATATTGCCTGGATCTGGTCTTGGGTAGTGGGGGATGGGAGGGACTACAAAGGGGCCTGCTTTGAAAACAGCAGGATAAGAGCCAATTTTGGAATATTCATCCTATTCTAGAGAATTTAGTGGGGCCGGGGAGGGGGAGCAGCGGGTATGAGAAGAAATAACCAAGTTAAGGAAACAGATGGCTACAACAATAGAAAAAAAAAAAGAGTGGTTGAATACTTGAGGACCCTCAGAGCAAAGAAGTGATAGATGTAACCTGTGCCTCAGAGAGACATAAGAGACTTAGTAGGCAAAAATGAACCTGTTGTATTATCTGTGCTGGAGTTCAGGGATTGTGTGAGGGGTGTGTGCATGTGTGTACATGCCTGTATGTGTACATGTCTGTGTGTGTGTGTGTGTGTGCATGTGGAACAACTCAAACTATTTTTCCTCAGCTCTCACACCACAACAACAAACACAGAAGATTTCTGTGACCAAATGTTGAAGGAGTGGTTCCTACACACCAAGCAAGCAACATTTCTGCAGCAGACATCAGCTAGACATCCTCTAATTCAATTCTGAAGCTACCTGCCTGAAGATAGCATCAGATCTCACAGCTTGAGAGCTGGGTCCCACAAGACTACCCCTCCCTCACCCCACCGTCAAAAATTGGGGCCTCTGGATCTTCTGACGGGCTTCAAGTTAGAGTCCCCATGACTCCCTCTTTAGGTTTGATTAATTTGCTACAGTAGCTCAGAGAACTCAGGGAAACCTTACTTACGTTTACCACTTTATTATGAAGGAGATTACAAAGGATGCAGATGAGGAGATGCATAGGGCAAGATATGGGGGAAGGGCACAGAGCTCACATGCCTTCCTGGGTGTGTTGCCCTCTAGGAACCTCCACGTGTTCAGCTGTCTGGAAGTTGTCACAAACCGGACCTTTTGGGGTTTTATAGAAGCCTCATTAAGCAGGCATGGCTGATTAAATCAATGGCCATTGGTGATCAACTCAACCTTCAGCCCTTCTCCCCTCCTTTGGCTGGGGAGTGGGGCTGTAAGTCCCAATCCTCTAATCCGCCCTTCTTCTTTCTGGTGACCAGCCCCCATCCTGAAGCTACCTAGAGGCTGTTGGCCATCAGTCAATCATCAGCATACAAAAAGACATCATTTAAGAGGTTCTAAGGATCGTAAGAGTTGTATGCATGCAGGAAAGTGGTACTGAAGAACGGTATATATTACACAGTATCACAGTGTGTTTGTATTGCTTCCCCACAATTTTGTTCTAGACAACCTAGAACTATATTAGGACCTTCAAAGAGCCCCAAGTCTTGAAATAATTGTAGTGGGCTGGGCGTGGTGGCTCATGCCTATAATCCCAGCACTCTGGGAGGCTGAGGTGGGCGGATCACGGGGAACCAAAAAAGAGCTCATATAGCCAAGACAATCCTAAGCAAAAAGAACAAAGCTAGAGGCATCACGCTATCTGACTTCAAACTATACTACAAGGCTACAATAACCAAAACACCATAGTACTAGTACCAAAACAGATATATAGACCAATGGAACAGAGCGGAAGCCTCAGAAATAACACCACACTTCTACAACCATCTGATCTTCAACAAACCTGACAAAAATAAGCAATGGGGAAAGGAGTCCCTATTTAATAAATGTCGTTGGGAAAACAGGCTAGCCATATGCAGAAAACTGAAACTGGACCCCTTCCTTACACCTTATGCAAATAAAAATTAACTCAAGATGGATTAAAGATTTAAATGTAAGATCTAAAACTATAAAAACCCTAGAAGAAAACCTAGGCAATACCATTCAGGACACATGGGCAAAGACTTTATGACTAAAACAGCAAAAGCAATGGCAACAAAAGCCAAAATTGACAAATGCTGTCTAATTAAACTAAAGAGCTTCTTCACAGCAAAAGAAATGATCATCAGAGTGAACAGGCAACCTACAGAATGGGAGAAAATTTTTGCAATCTATGCATCTGACAAAGGGCTAATATCCAAAATCTACTAAGGGAGGAGACTACCCCTCATATTGTCTTGTGCTCAATTTCTGCCTCCAAAGAAAGAAGTACAAACTAAAAGGCAGAAATGAGATCCACAGGCAGACAGCCTGGTGCTGCACTCTGGGCCTGCTTAAAGATTGACCCCTGATCTAACCAGTTATGTTATGTGTAGATTCCAGACATTGTATGGAAAAGCATTGTGAAAATCCCTGTCCTGTTCTGTTTCGTTCTGATTACCAGTGCAGGCAGCTCCCAGTTGTGTACCCCCTGCTTGCTCAATAGATCACGACCCTCTCATATGGACCCCCTTAGAGTTGTAAGTCCTTAAAAGGGACAGGAATTGCTTACTCAGGGAGCTCGGTTGTTGGAGAAGTGAGTCTTGCCGAAGCTCCTGGTCGAATAAAGCACTCCTTCTTTAACTCAGTGTCTGAGGGGTTTGTCTGTGGCTTGTGCTGCTACACTACATAGAACAAATTTACAAGAAAAAAGCAAACAACCCCATCAAAAAGTGGGCAAAGTGTATGAACAGACACTTCTCAAAAGAAGACATTTATGCGGCCAACAAACGTGAAAAAAAGTTCCTCATTGTTTGTCGTTAGAGAAATGCTAATCAAAACCACAATGAGATACCATCTCACACTAGTGAGAATGGTGATCATTAAAAAGTCAGGAAACAACAGATGCTGGAGAGGACGTGGAGAAGTAGGAATGCTTTTATACTGCTGGTGAGAGTATAAATTAGTTCAACCATTGTGGAAGACAGTGTGGCGATTCCTCAAGGATCTAGAACCAAAAATACCATTTTGACCTAGCAATCCCATTATTGGGTATATACCCAAAGGATTATAAATCATTCTACTATAAAGACACATGCACTTGTATGTTTATTGCAGCACTGTTCACAATAGCAAAGACTTGAACCCAACCCAAATGCCCATCAGTGATAGACTGGATAAAGAAAATGTGGCACATATAGACCATGGAATACTATGCAGCCATAAAAAAGGATGAATTCATGTCCTTTGCAGGGACATGGATGAAGCTGGAAACCATAATTCTCAGCAAACTAACATAGGAACAGAAAACCAACCACCGCATGTTCTCACTCATAAGTGGGAGTTGAACAATGAGAACACATGGACACGGGGAGGGGAACATCACACACTGGGGACTGTCAGGGGATGGGGGCTAGGGAAGGGATGCATTAGGAGAAATACCTAATGTAGATGATGGGTTGATGGGTGCAACAAACCACCATGACACATGTATACCTATGCAACAAACCTGCATGTTCTGCACATGCATCCCAGAACTTAAAGTATAATAATAAAAAAAGACAGAAAAAAATTGTAGTGTTCCTAACACATGCACCTCAAAAATTAAAATAATACTAAACTATAAGAAGTACTCCCCAAATTCATTCATGATGATATTTCACAGTTAAATTCTTCTTTTGATATAATTGTAAATTCACATGCACTCATAAGAATAACACAGAGAGACCCTGCATGTTCTTTCTCTGGTTTCCTTTGATGATAATACTTTGTGAAACCATAGTACATTATCACAGTCAAGAGATTGATATTAATACAGTCCATTGATCTTGTTTTGATTTCTCCAGTTTTACTTGTACTCCACTGTGTACGCATATTCAGTTCTATGCAATTTCATCACGTGTGGACTTGTGCATCCACCACCAGAGTGAAGATACAGAACAATTTATCAGCACCATGATCCCTTGTGTTCCCTTTTTATAATCACACTGTAGGAGGTTCCAGGGATTTGCAGGCTGATCGGGGAACAGGCATGATCACGAGACAGTAGACCACACAAGCTTTAGTAGGTAAATGACTTTATTAGGCAAGTTTGTGCACTGGGCAGCTCCCTCACAGCAAGAGCCTGTCTAGAGGCTAGGTTAGTACTCAGAAAGGGAGGAGGGCAAGGGAACTCCGTGGGAAAAGTGGAATTGCAAAGGGGGCTGTGTGTTTGGCTGAAGTCCCTTCGCAGCAAAGAGGGGAGTCTGCAGGTCATAGAGCTCTGAAAGGCACAGTGGCTTGGGATCTTTATAACACAGAGTCTTACCTTACCTGTTACTAGCAGACATTGGATGTAGTTTCATGGGGTATGAAAAGCAGGCAGGCTGTAAATGACTCTAAATCTGCTTATCTGAATGATGTTTACAACTGCTGAGTTTGTAAAAATTTAAATTTGGTGCTGGTGGACTGTTGTGCTAATGGTTCTCAGCCTATCATGGAGAAATAAACAACCTGGGGTCAACAAACAGAGGCTGCTCTTGGCTCATTTATGTGACACATATGCTCTGCCTTCCTGCTACCATGTCCACTACCTCTTTTCTTGTCAACCATTAATCTCATCTCCATTTCTATTTTTTTATTTCAAGAATGTTATATAAATGGAATCATAGAGTTGGAGTTTCACTGTACCCAGCCTGTATTGCAGTGGCACAATCATAGCTTACTGAAGCCTTGAACTCCTGAGCTCAAGCAGTCCTCCTGCTTTGGTCTCTCAAGCAGCTGAGATGACAGGTATGCACTGCCATGTCCAGCTAATTAATTTTTTTTGTTTTATTAGAGATGAAGTCTTGCTTTGTTGCCCAGGCTTATGTGTAACATTTTGAAATTGACTTTTTCATCCAGCATATCTCTGGAGCTCCATCCAAGTTCTGTGCTGTGTTGATAGGGTGTTCTCTTTCATTGTTGAGTAATATTCTATAACAAGAAGGTACCACAGCTTCTTTAACCATTTGTCAATTGAAAAACATCGGGATCAGTTCCAGTTTTTTTTCACTATTATGAATAAAGCTATTAAGAATATTAATATAGGCCAGGAGCAGTGGCTATGCCTGTAATCTCAGCACTTTGGGAGGCTGAGGTGGGTGGATCACGAGGTCAGGAGATCAAGACCATCCTGGCTAACATGGTGAAACTCCGTCTTTACTAAAAGTACAAAAGGTTAGCCGGGCATGATGGCACACACCTGTAGTCCCAGCTACTTCAGAGGCTGAGGCAGGAGAATCACTTGAACCTGGGAGGCGGAGGTTGCAGTGAGCAGAGATCGTACCACTGCACTCCAGCCTGGGTGACAGAGTGAGACTTTGTCTAAAAAAAAAAAAAAAAAGAATATTAATGTATAGGATTTTATATAAACAAATTTCCATTTATCTAAGATAGCAAGGAACGCAATTGCTAAGTCATAAGGCAATTGCACGTTTAGTTTTTTAAATAAAGAAACTGCCGAACAGTTTCCCCAGGGTAGCACTACCATTTTGCATCCCCACTGCAATGTATGAATGATTCAGTTTCTCTGCATCCTTGTTAGGATCTGGTACTGTCACTATTTTTTATTTTAAGCATTTTGATAAATGTGTAATGATATCTTCTTTTCAAATTATTAATAGGCTTTATTTTTTGAGCAGCTTTAGGTTCATAACTAACTTGAGCAAAATGGACAGTTTCGATATGTTCCTGCAACTGTAAGTACCCAGCCTTCCTCACCATCAGTATTCCACACCAAAGTGATACATTTGCTACACTTGAGGAACCGACATTAACATGGTATTATCATCCAAAGTCCACAGTTACATTAGGGTTCACTCTTGGTGCTGCACATGCTATGGATTTTGACACATGTACAATGGCATGTCTCCACAATCATAGTACCATACAGAATAATTTCCATGCCATAAAAATCCTCTCTGCTATGCCTATTTATCCCTCTCCTCCCTCAACCTTTTGTAACGCTGAGGTTTTTATTTTATTTATAGTTTTGGTTTTTCCAGAATGTCATATAGTTGAAATCACAGCCTTTTCAGATTGGCTTCTTTCATTGAGCAAAGTGCATTTAGGGTTTCCCCATGAATTTTGTGACTCGATAGCTCATTTCTTTTCTATTGTTTAATAATATTTCATTGTCTGGATGTATTACAGTTTATTTATTTATTCACCTACCAAAGGACATCGTGGTTGCTTCCAAGTTTAGGCAATTATGAACAAAACTGCTCTAAGCATCTGTGTGCTGCAGGGTTTTGTGTGGACATGAGTTTGCATCTCTTCTGTGTAAATATCAAGGTGTATAGCTTCTGGATTATATGGTAAGAGTGTGCTTAGTTTTGTGAGACACTGCTGAACTGTCTTCCAAAGGGCTGTACCACTTTGCATTCCCACCAGCAATGAATATTGACTGTATTTATGAGAAATGCTTTTACTTCATGTCCTCACCAGCATTTGGTGTCAGTGTTCTGGATTTGGGCCATTTTAATGGGTGTATAATGGTATCTCATTTGTTGCTGGAATTTGCATTCCTCTGATGACACAGGATGTGGAGTGTCTTTTCATATGCATATTTGCCATCTGTATATCTTCTTTGGTTAGGTGTTTGTTCAGATATTTTGCCAATTTTTAAAATCGAATTGTTCATTTTCTTACTGTTGAGATTTAAGAGTGTTTTGTATATTCTGGATATAGTCCGTTATCAAATATGTCTCTTGTAAACATTTTCTCCCAGTCTGTGTCTGGTATCTTTATCTTCTGGACAGTGTCTTTTGAAGAGCAGAAAATTTTAATCTTAATACAGTCCAGTTTGTCAACTTTTTTTCATGGAGGTGCCTTTGTTTTGTCTCTAAAAAATATTGCCATACTCATCCTGGCTAACAGTCTCTACTAAAAATACAAAAAGTTAGCCGGGTGTGTTGGCATGCATCTGTAGTACCAGCTACTTGGGAGACTGAGGCAGGAGAATCACTTGAACATGGGAGGCAGAGGTTGCACTGAGCCAAGATCATGCCACTGCACTGCAGCCTGGGCGACAGAGAGAGACTCTGTCTCAAAAAAAATAAAATAAAATAAAAAAATAAAAAAAATCACAGTACTGAAAGTCTCTTAGACTTTCTCTTATATTCAAAGAGCTTTTTAGTTTTGTATTGCACATTTAAGCCTGTCATCCATTGTGAGCTAATTTTTGTGAAAGGTATAAGGTCTGTGTCAATATACTTCTTTTGTTTTATATGGATATCCAGTTCCAGCACCACTTGTTGAAGAGACTGTCTTTTCTATACTCTGTTGTCTTTGCACCTTTGTCAAAGGTTCATTGACTATATTTATGTGGGTCTATTTCTGGGCTTTCTGTTCTGTTCCATTGATCTATTTGTTCTTTTGCCAGTACACACCATCTTCATTCACTACAGTAGCTTTCTAGTAAGTCTAGAAGTCAGATAATGTCAGTCTTCTGACTATTATTCTTCGATATTTAGTTCACTAATCTTGATCTTTTGCCTCTCCAAATAAACTTTAGAATCAGTTTGCCAATACCCACAAGATAACTTCCTGGGATTTGGGTTGGGATCGTTCTGAATCTACAAATCGAGTTGGGAAAAACTAACATCTTTATCTCTCCATTTACTTAGCTCTTCTTTGATTTCTTTCATCAGGACTTTTTTGTTTTCCATATATAGAGCTCCTACACTTATTTTATTGTTATTATTTTTTTTTGAGACAGAGTCTCACTCTGTTGCCCAGGCTGGAGTGCAGTGGCACAATCTTGGCTCACTGCAACCTCCGCCTCCTGAGTTCAAACCATTCTCCTGCCTCAGCCTCCCAAGTAGTTGGGATTAGAAGGTGCCCACCACCACGTCAGTCTAGTTTTTGTATTTTTAGTAGAGATGGGGTTTCATCATATTGGTCAGGCTGGTCTTGAACTCCTGACCTCGTGATCTGTCTGCCTCGGCCTCCCAAAGTCCTGGGATTACAGGCGTAAGTCAACGCACCCGGCCTCTTCTACACTTTTTGTTGCATTTAAACCTAAGTATTTCATTTCTTGTGTAGGAGCTATTTGAACTGATAATGTGTTTTTAAGCTCAAATTCCACTTATTAACCAGTGGTATATAGGAAAACAATAGGCTTTTGTGTAAAAACCTTGTATCCTGCAACCTATCTTTAATCACTTTTTAGTTCCAGTAGTTATGTTGTTGTTGTTGTTGTTTTGGTTATTATTCTTTTGCATTTTCTACACAGGCAATCACGCAGCCTGCAAAGACAGTTTTATTTCTTCCTCCTCGTTCGGTACACCTTTTATATCATTTTCTTACCTTACTGCATTAGCTAGGAGTCCAGTACAATGTAGAAAATGAGTGGTGAGGGGACATTCCTATCTTCTTCCTGTATTACTGAGAAAGCTTCCAGTTTCTTATCATTCAGATATCAGCTGTAAGTTTTTTGTAGATGTTGTTTATCAAGGAGAGGAGGTTTTCCTTTATTCCCAGTTTGATGAGAGTTTTTCATTTATTTCAGCATGTATACATATTGGATTTTGTCAGTGCTTTTTCTGCATCTATTGATACAATCATGTGATTTTTCTTCTTTAGCCCGGTGAGGTGACAGATTATGTTAACTGACTTTCAAATGTTCAAACAGCCTTGCATACCTGAGATAAATCACACTTGATTATGCTGTATATTTTTGTTTATCCAATATTGGATAAAATTGGCTAATATTTTGTTGAAGATTTTTGCATCTATGTTCATGAAAGACATTTTTCTTTAGTTTCCTTTTCTGGTAATATTTCTGTCTGAATTTGGTAATACTCATAAAGTGAGTTGGCACACGTTTCTTCTTCTGGGAGAGATTGTGCAAAACTATTGTTGATTAATCTTTAATTCCCCAGTATAGCCATTTTAGCATGAATGTTTCATTTTTGGAAACTTTCAATTATGAATTCAATTTCTTTAATCGTTATAAGATCATTCAGATTGTTTAATTCTTTTGGTTGAGTTTGGTAAACTGTAATTTTCAAAGAATTGATTAATTTTTTCTAACTTGCTTAACGTATGACTGTCAAGTTGTTTGTAGGATTCTCTTATTATTCATTTAAGTACTGGAAGACTATAGTGACATTCCCTGATTTATTCTTGATATTGATAATTTGTGTCTCTTTCTGCTTTCTGTTTTAATCTTTATCAGTCTTGCTAGCTGTCTATCAATTTTATTGATATTTTTCAAATAATCCGCTATGTTTTGTGGTATTCTCTATTGTTTAAAAATAGACACATGTAAGCCAAAATTAAAACTGTAATATCATTTGCAACTGATTTCCAGCTTCATTTATTTTTTTGCTCTTATCGCTATTGTTTTTTTTTTTTTTCTTCTGCTTGCTTTGGGCTTATTTTTTTCTTCTTTTTCTTGTTTCTTGAAATAGGAATGTAGGTTTTGAATTGAGACCTTTACTCTTTAATGTAAATATTTGGTACCACAAATTTCTCTTTCAGCACTACTTTAAGAGCATTCCACAGATTTTAATATATTGTGTTTTTATTTTAATTTAGCTCTGTGTATTTTTGCATTTCCTCTGAGGCTTGTTTATTGATCTGAGAGTGGTTTAGAAGTGTGTTGTTTAATTTTCAAGTATTTGAAGATTTTCCTGCTTTCTTTTAGTTATTGTTCTTGGTTTGATTACATTGTAGTTAGAGAATATACACTAAATGACTTCAATTCCTTTGTATTTGTTGAGTTTGTTTCATGACCAGGACAATTTCTCTTGGTAAAAGTTTTATGGGAACTTAAAAAGAATGTGTATTCTGTTATTGTTGCATGGACGGTTTCGTAAATGCCAGTTATATTTTACACCTTTTACTGGTTGACAGTATTGTTCAGTTCTTCTATATCTTTGATAATTTCCTGTCTGGCAGCTCTACCAATTGCTTAGAGTGCAGTGTTCATGTCCCCAATTATGATTTTAAAAAAATATATATATAACTCATACAAACACTAAACTTATTTTACTTGTCATAGTTTCACTGGTGCATTACACACACACTTAGTTGGACTATTGGATAATCAAGCACTGATCCTGGTTATAAAGTCATACTTCATACTTCCAGTTTAGATAATTTGTTAATTGCAAGAACAAACTTCTGTTTTTTAACATAATTTTAAAAATTTTTCTTAGGATAGACAATAAGAAATCTTATTTTTTGATTATTTCCAAGTATCTGTAGAATTTTTAAATTTGTAAGAGGTTTTCAACTAAGAATATTTGGTTTTGCTGAGCATAGCCTCAGGAAAAAAGATAAAATTTGAAAGTTTTTACTAGAATCTCCAAGACTTGATCATTTAGAAATAATCTGGCATCCGATATACTGTGTAAAATTTTGTATGTACTGACCTACCTGTACATCTAAATCAATATCCACATCTATTGTCAAACTTTGTCTCTGATTGATATTCATAATACTTTGCCACTTGGTAAAATGTCTAAATTTCATTCAAACATTATATAACTAAATTTGACATTTAATTTTTGAAAGCAGTGAATTAATTGTGGTGCTTTTAATAGCAATATAGTAAACTTTTATGAGGCTAAGGAAAAATATTATCAATATTAACTTTCACAAGGAAATTGAAGCTTATTAGAAACAATGCTTTAAAAGGATATTCTTCAGCCTAGTTATTTAGAACTAAAGTTAACATACTCTTAATTAATAATTATTCAACCAAGTTTAATATGTGTTAATCACTGGATAGTAAATCAGCAGCGCATGTCATTGTGTGAAGGCTGCCTTTAGATAGTAGTTAACTGCCAAACAATTCAATATGTAATAGAATATGGCTCACAATTAGCCATTTTACTTTGACACACAATGGTTGTTTTTAAAGTTACCCACTTATTTTTATTTTTTGTTTATTTTTGTTGTTTGTTTTGTGACCGAGTATTGCTCTATCACCAGGCTGGAGTGCAGTGGCACAATCTTGACTCACCGTAACATTCGCCTCCCTGGTTCAAGTAATTCTCCTGCCTCAGCCTCCCATGTAGCTGGGATTACAGGTGCATGCCACCACATCCAGCTAATTTTTGTATTTTTAGTAGAGATGGGGTTTAACCAAGTTGGCCAGGATGGTCTCGATCTCCTGACCTTGTGATCCACCCGTCTCGGCCTCCCAAAGTGCTGGGATTGCAGGCATGAGCCACTGTGCCCGGCCTATTTTTTTCGTTCTCCTTATGATTATTGCATGATATTTGTAAGCCCTCTGGTTAGAGTTGAGACTATTTTTTTTTTGGCCAAGGAAAATTTGCACATCAACTTGTATTTATTTGTTTATACTTTGTATGTCACTTTTATTTTTGAAACATAATCATGGCTATCATTCTCATTGCTATTAGTAGTATGTGCTCTAACCAGCAAAAGCAGGGAGGCACGTACTCTCACCATCAAGTTCCCAGGGTTGCTTTGCAAGTTTCCTAAAGGAAACCAGACATATTTTATTCATTCGTTTTGTTATATTCTTATGTCTCTCTCTCACATTTTGTAGTTTTTGTAAGTCAGTTTGGAAAGAAATATTTATCAAAAAATATCACGCTCCAGTTACTTAGTTATTTTGGTAAACAAGAAAGAGGTAATTCTTGCCTTCATGTAGTTTGTTGACTAGCAGGAAGAACATGCATGATATATTTAACATTAACTGATTAAGGAATCACACATATATAAAGGCACTATGAGAAAGAAGTAAAGAATAATGTACAAATGAATGACATTAACAGTAAAGTCCTCCCTGACCAAATGACCATTAAGCTGACACTGGAACAATGAGTAGAAATGAGCTAGGCAAAGTGAAGTGGAGAGTCTACTATTGCCTTTACATACACACAATGGAGAAGACAACATGGCATTCTCAAGGAATTGAATTCAATGTGGCTGGGAGAGGCAAAAACAGAGGAAAGACATGTCTGGAGAGAGAAATGGGACCAGCTGATGGCGCGCCTGTGCATTGTGCCAAATACTTTGCTCTCATTTCCCAGGCAATGCAAACTTTTTGAAGACTATAAAACTTGGGAACATCATAATCATATTTGCATTAATGACAACAAAGTCACCATGGCTGCAGGTGAGTACTGAAGAGAAAGAACAGAGCACAGGATTGCCCTTGAGGGTATGCAGACACCTGGAGGATAGGTGATGGTGCTCCTACTCAACTATAGCAGATGCAGTGGGGGTAGTTAGGAAAGGGCACGTTCAAGAATGTACAACAATTGATATCAAGCATTAGAAGGAGCATATAAAGATGGGGCTGGGTTTCTGGCATGAGTAACTGAGTAATTGATGGTGTTATTTTCTGAGGCTGAGAACAGCGAGGAAAAAATAAGGGTGAGGTGAGAGGGTGAGACTTCAGTATGACACAATGGCACACAGGAGAACACTTTGATGAACTGGAAAATGACTCCAAATATAAAAGCATTTTGTGTGTATTACCATTAAGTGTATGTTGAAAAATTGTTTCTAAATTTTAGAAATCCATTAAAAAATAGGTGCTCAGAATGTTAAAAAAATGTATGAACTTCAGCAGCCAGAGTTGGCCTGATTAATAGTCATCTTCTCCCAGGAATTTCAGAACCAGGGTACTTCAATTAAAAGCTGCTGATTTTATCCTGGTAGAACTCATTCTTTTCTTTTCTTTCTCTTTTTCTCTCCTCTGACTTTCTCTGGATTGTTTTCGCTGTATTTTCCTACTTCTCCACTTATTTTTTCTAATCTTTTCCTTATTCTCTCCTTTTCTCTGATCCCCTTTCTTTACTTAATTTTACTTTAGAAAGCACACATATCATCAGCTTAAATAATCCCAAACTCATAAATTATCTTTTTTATCTGCTTCTTGACAATATCTCACCCAAACCTATGTGAACTAGTCCCTTCTTTATTTACTTGATTGATTTTAGCATACCTCTGTCTTATATCTGCTTTTGAAAATTAACTTTACAAAAAAGAAAAAAATAAATTTGTAGGAAAGCAATTCCTGTTGCATAAAAACATTTATTGACCAGGCACGGTGGCTCACGCCTGTAATCCCAGCACTTTGGGAGGCTGAGGTGGGCAGATCATGAGGTCGGGAGATCAAGACCATCCTGGCTAACATAGTGAAACCCCATCTCTACTAAAAATACCAAAAAAAAAATTAGCTGGGCCTCGTGGCAGGTGCCTGTGGTCCCAGCTACTCAGGAGGCTGAGGCAAGAGAATGGTGTGAACCTGGGAGGCGGAGCTTACAGTGAGTCAAGATCGCGCCACTGCACTCCAGCCTGGGCGACAGAGCAAGACTCGGTCTCAAAAAAAAAAAAAAAAGAAAAAAGAAAAACAATTATCTTGGTGATTAGCCATACATTGTAAAATCGCTGGGCTATAGAATCAGTCTTTCTTACTCTGTGTTACAAGAATTGTCCAGTTCAGAAATTAATGGGGTTATCAGTAGATATTTTCTCCAGTGTCTCTCTTTTTTGTATGGTGCAAACCTGATGATCTGTGTGCCCTTCACTGAAAAGGTCAAGTGCCAGGATAACGTGCTGCCCTGCGTTTTAGGGTTGGCACCATCATGGTAGACAGCTGCATGGGAATGGTATCATGTGAGGGAGTTGACTATCCCCTGCTTCGAAGTAGTTGTGGAGATTACTGAAAGCTCCGGATAAATGAATCTTTTGATTATACTGATCTTTTCAGAAGATCTTACTTCTTGGTACTTAGACACAGTGGTGGTGCAAGGAGGACAAAGGTTTCAGATCACCAAAGTTAATCCCTGGCTTCTCCCTTCACTCGCTCTACTAAGTTGAGTAAGTACTAGCCCCACCTCCCTTGAAATTCAATACTCATAGCATCATTTATAAATGTGGATGAAAATTATAGCTAAATTTGTAGAATCATTGTGAGAATTGAGTGAGTTAAATTAATTAAGAATTAAATGAGATTTTAGCATCTGGCTAAATTCAGCTATCATTAATGCAGAGCTTTAAGATTTTAGCATCTTAATAAATTCAGCTATCATTAATGCAGAGCTTTTTAATTGTCCAATTGTATTAAATTTAATATATCTAGCCCTCACAGCACTCACCTTAAGTAGGTTTATTATTTCTGTTCCTAGACAAGAAAACTGAGCAAACTGATTTTTAGTAACTCATTCCTGCTCAGATTGTAAGAGGTAGATATAGGAATTGAATCCAGTTCCACCTCCCTGTGTAGTTAATATTTTGCTTTAGCCTCTCAAATACCACAGGGACATAGAACGATCTCCTTGTTGAACAGAATTATCTCATTAGATGACTTTAGAAATGAATGCATATAATACATTTTGGCTTCTTCAAATGACCTATTATGTTACTGATAATTTCCAGTAATGAAATCTATACAGAGGTCTATGACAGGAAGCTTCTTCTTGTTTTTGATCTAGTCTTATTTTTTATAATCAAGACACTCTCAATACCACAAACATTGGAAACAAAAATACCTTTGTTTTCTATTGTAGATAATAGGCCCATATCATGTTCAATGTTGCATTCAGTATTGTTGGAATATATTCATTGGCCCAGCAAAAGTCTGCTCAATTTATTTTCTTTGATGTAATAACAGACCAGCAGCATTTTATTTAGTGGTTCTACTCAACCACCTGATTTAAAGTCTAGTATGGTTCCCCTAATAACCACATGAGTAAACATTCAGAGGACAAATGCAATTAGAAGTCTAGATTGTAGAGGACTATATGCTCTTGCAAACAAAGCAGGGCATTCCCCTATTAATATTATAAGTCCTGCTCTTGCAAACGAAGCAGGGCATTCCTCCTCTGCAAACAGGGAGGACAAAGGACCCCACAAGACTGGCCTCAGTTGCAAATAGTAGACCCTGGGGGCTTGTTTATATGTAAACATCTTGGAAATCCAGAAAGTCAGGGAAAGGTCAGAAAAACAACAATGTGTCTTGTGACTTGGTAACATTCCACAAACGAAGGTATAAAATAAAGCGGAGCGTGTTGTTCGGGGCGGCTGCCATGTTTGTCTTGTCTTGTGTTGTCTTGTGTGTTCATTCCTTTGTTCAGGAAACATGCAGACCCCAACACTAGACATTTCATCAAGCTGTAGCTGAAAAGATATTTCAATGCATCTGGGCCACCGTAATGCTCTAAAGTGCTTTTATTTCTTTTCAGTGATGCAGGAGGAAGTGGAGAAACTTGGCTATAGGTTTAGTAAATTGATTTGCACCTTCCAACGTCTTTTCAAAGGTGCATCAGAAAGCAAGATTTGTGTGAATGCTCTGAAGAGAATTAAAGTTCATCAATATGTGTTCTACAGGTCACTGCAAAGTGAAGTGAAGAGAGGGACCCACAGCATGACCCTATGTCACCCAGTGCAAATCTAGAGGGTGAACACCAGCAACTGCTCAAGCTCAGAATGGGTCCTCACAACACAGATCTGGAGAGCACTACACTCAAGTCCCCCCAGCCCCTGCCACTTGTTAGTTTTATTACCTTTGCCAAGTCACTTAATCTCCAAGCATCATAACTTTCTTTTTCTTTTTCTTTCTTTTTTTTTTTTGAGACAGAGTCTCTCTCTGTTGTCCAAGCTGGAATGCAGTGGCATGATCTCGGCTCACTGCAACATCCGCCTCCTGGGTTCAAGCAAACATGTCCAGCTAATTTTTTTTATTTTTAGTGCAGATGGGGTTTCATCATGTTGGCCAGGCTGGTCTTGAACTCCTGACCTCGAGTGATCTGCCCGTCTTGGCCTCCCAAAGTGCTGGGGTTAAGGCATCGCACCCAGCCTAGCATTTTCATTTTAACAACATGTGTGTGTATGTTGGGGGTGGGGGGGTGGGTATGTGTGTGGAGGGAGTAGAGCTATTCAGGTGAAAAACCATCAAAGACAGTTTTAATCTGTAGCTTATACAGCTCTATCGCATATGCCACACACCAATCATTTCTGTGAAATCGTTTCTATTCTATGTGAGATTATAAATTCCAGAGACTCGTATTGGGGAGAGGCTTACCTATTGTTCCTGTAAAGCAACGTTCAGTAAAACAGACCAGATACATGTGAGTGTGTGACACTACCATTGGAAAGTCCTGAGCATCTCCTCTCGGGGCAGAGCTATGCCATTTTCCAACTGGTTCTGCCAAAACTCAAGGTCCGAGTCACAGTTGCAGAGGAGAGCAGGTGAAAACACCCTAATACATTCCCTATCAAAGTAAGTTTCATTTTAGTTTCACAGAATGAAGTATAAAATAGGCATTTTTTTTTTTTTTTTGCTTTAAAAATACTAAGTGTATCAGAAATATACTGCGTAGGAATGTTTCTAAGGGATTAAAATAGTTTGGTAAAATTACAACTGCTAGTAAGCAAGTGTTTATCTTCTTCATACAAAAAACACACAAATATCTGAATAATATACACATACGTTGAATAAAATTCAGCAGCTCTGATTTGTACACTTATATTTAACCATTAAATATCATCTTTCACATTTTTTCAATCCTTTGGGGTGTTTTTGTCTTTTTTGTTTCTACTGTGGTAGAATTGTATACAAAGGTATATGTAAAAGTTGATAACTACTAGGAAATTATGACTCACTGGCCAAATCCAGCCCTGCTGTTTTTGTTGGGCTGATAAGCTAAAAGTCTTTTGCTTTTTGTCTTTTGTTTTATTTTCTCTCCTACAAATGGTTAAAGAACAAAAGTTAGTATTAATGTGTAAAATAATTTGCTTTATTAACAAAACACAAAGACTAGACTGATATGCAGAATCTGTCCAGCCACAGAACTGGAAAAGGTCAAGGCAGTAATGCTGATCATATCCAATACAACTCAAGAAAGGTAGTTTCCAATCCTATGGAACCCCTACATTAGCCAATTTTATAAAATATTCTGTCGTCCTCAAAAATATCAGACAGGCACTATTTTGTTACCAGATTTAAAATAATACAATTGTAATTATATTATTAAATTGTATTAAAATAATACAAACATAATTGTAAAAACTAATAGTATGCATTTTTGAAAATATTTCATAATTCATGTTTTCTACTTATTCAAGCTGTGCATTTCCTGTAATAATTAGTGTGAATTAATTAGATCTCACTATATTGGTTTTACATGGTTTTCTGCTTTTTTCTCCCTAAATATTGGCTAATCATTTGTATTCATTAGTGTTCTGAAGAAAAAAATAATTAAAACAATTATATCCAAAACTATCATGAGGTTATAATTTATGGAATCCTTAATTAACTATGTATATGGATTATTCACTCTCTGCTAGAGAAAAAAACACCAGAAAGGTAGAGAGTAATTCGGTGCTTGTGAATTATAGCCTATGTTAGGGACAGGAAAAAATTAAAGATGCAAAAGAAAACCAAACAACCAAACAAAAACAAAAAAAAGTTATCAGTTTTCCGAGTTTACCAGACTAATAAAAACTTGCAAAGCTTTTAGACATTTTTTCTTATTGATTGTCACATGATCACGGGAGAAAATATTTTATAACTTGACTGGCTTACATATTGAAAGTAGTGTTTGCTGTGGAAATATTGATGAGCTATCACAGAGAACGGTGATGGAATTGTTGATAGGATTGGACACTAGAGCTGCATGATGGTTTATATCTAAACATTTGCTAGTCAAAAGATGCAGAAGTGACCTACTCACCTTATCTGTTTCAAGATAAAAACTCTAAAGATGAGAGTTCCGTGTTTCAGCTCACATGCATTGCATTTGGCTGTAGTCAATTAGGATTATCAACGTTTGTGAATAATTCTCAATTGAATCGAGCATTTTTTTTTTTTTTTTTTTTTTTTTTTTTTAGATGAAGTTTCACTCTTGTGCCCAGGCTGGAGTGCAATGGCACAATCTGGGCTCAGCACAACCTCTGCCTCCCAGGTTCAAACAATTCTCCTGCCTCAGCCTCCCGAGTAGCTGGGATTTACAGACATGTGCCACAACGCCAGGCTAATTTTGTATTTGTAGTAGTGACAGGGTTTCTCCATGTTAGTGAGGCTGGTTGAATTCAGCTTTCTACGTTTTTACATCTCTTGAGAAACGATTTGGTTATTAATAAGGAGTCCAATGTTTGCATAAAGCAGAGTAATAATTGCTTTCTCAGATAAATGACTTTGTTTTTTTTTTCTTTCTTTCTTTCTTTATTTTTTTTTTATTATACTTTAAGTTCTAGGGTACATGTGCATAACGTTTATATCATGTATAACTCCCCAATGCAATCCCTCCCTCCTTCCCCCTCCCCCTGATAGGCCCCAGTGTGTGATGTTCCCCTTCCCGAGTCCAAGTGATCTCATTGTTCAGTTCCCACCTATGAGTGAGAACATGCGGTGTTTGGTTTTCTCTTCTTGTGATAGTTTGCTAAGAATGATGGTTTCCAGCTGCATCCATGTCCCTACAAAGGACGCAAACACATCCTTTTTGATGGCTGCATAGTATTCCATGGTGTATATGTGCCACATTTTCTTAATCCAGTCTGTCACAGATGGACATTTGGGTTGATTCCAAGTCTTTGCTATTGTGAATAGTGCCGCAATAAACATACGTGTGCATGTGTCTTTGTAGTAGAGTAATTATAATCCTTTGGGTATATACCCAGTAGTGGGATGGCTGGGTCATATGGTACATCTAGTTCTAGATCCTTGAGGAATCGCCATACTGTTTTCCATAATGGTTGAACTAGTTTACAATCCCACCAACAGTGTAAAAGTGTTCCTATTTCTCCCATCCTCTCCAACATCTATTGTTTCCTGACTTCTTAATGATTGCCATTCTAACTGGTGTGAGATGGTATCTCATTGTGGTTTTGATTTGCATTTCTCTGATGGCGAGTGATGATGAGCATTTTTTCATGTGTCTGTTGGCTGTACGGATGTCTTCTTTTGAGAAATGTCTGTTCATATCCTTTCCCACTTTTTTGATGGGGTTGTTTTTTTTGTATATTGTTTGAGTTCTTTGTAGATTCTGGATATTAGCCCTTTGTCAGATGAGTAGGTTGCAAAATTTTCTCCATTCTGTAGGTTGCCTGTTCACTCTGATGGTAGTTTCTTTTGCTGTGCAAAAGCTCTTTAGTTTAATTAGATCCCATTTGTCAATTTTGGCTTTTGCTGCCGTTGCTTTTGGTGTTTTAGACATGAAGTCCTTGCCCATGCCTATGTCCTGAATGGTACTACCTAGATTTTCTTCTAGGGTTTTTATGGTATTAGGTCTAACATTTAAGTCTCTAATCCATCTTGAATTAACTTTCGTATAAGGGGTAAGGAAAGGATCCAGTTTCAGCTTTCTACTTATGGCTAGCCAATTTCCCAGCACCATTTATTAAATAGGGAATCCTTTCCCCATTTCTTGTTTTGTCAGGTTTGTCAAAGATCAGATGGCTGTAGATGTGTGGTATTATTTCTGAGGACTCTGTTCTGTTCCATCGGTCTATTTCTCTGTTGTGGTACCAGTACCATGCTGTTTTGGTTACTGTAGCCTTGTAGTATAGTTTGAAGTCAGGTAGCGTGACGCCTCCAGCTTTGTCCTTTTGACCTAGGATTGTCTTGGCAATGCAGGCTCTTTTTTGGTTCCATATGAACTTTAAAGCAGTTTTTTCCAATTCTGTGAAGAAAGTCATTGGTAGCTTGATGGGGATGGCATTGAATCTATAAATAACCTTGGGCAGTATGGCCATTTCATGATATTGATTCTTCCTATCCATGAGCATGGTATGTTCTTCCATTTGTTTGTGTCCTCTTTGATTTCACTGAGCAGTGGTTTGTAGTTCTCCTTGAAGAGGTCCTTTACATCCCTTGTAAGCTGGATTCCTAGGTATTTTATTCTCTTTGAAGCAATTGTGAATGGAAGTTCATTCATGATTTGGCTCTCTGCTTGTCTGTTACTGGTGTATAAGAATGCTTGGGTTTTTTGCACATTAATTTTGTATCCTGAGACTTTGCTGAAGTTGCTTATCAGCTTAAGGAGATTTTGGGCTGAGACGATGGGGTTTTCTAAATATACAATCATGTCATCTGCAAACAGGGACAATTTGACTCTTCTTTTCCTAACTGGATACCCTTGATTTCTTTCTCTTGCCTGATTGCCCTAGCCAGAACTTCCAACACTATGTGAATAGGAGTGGTGAGAGAGGGCATCCCTGTCTTGTGCCAGTTTTCAGAGGGAATTTTTCCAGTTTTTGCCCATTCAGTATGATATTAGCTGTGGGTTTGTCGTAAATAGCTCTTATTATTTTGAGGTATTCCATCATACCGAATTTATTGAGCGTTTTTAGCATGAAGGGCTGTTGAATTTTGTCAAAAGCCTTTTCTGCATCTATTGAGATAATCATGTGGTTCTTGTCTTTGGTTCTGTTTATATGCCGGATTACGTTTATTGATTTGCGAATGTTGAACCAGCCTTGCATCCCAGGGATGAAGCCCACTTGATCATGGTGGATAAGCTTTTTGATGTGCTGCTGAATCCGGTTTGCCAATATTTTATTAAGAATTTTTGCATCGATGTTCATCAGGGATATTGGTCTAAAATTCTCTTTTTTTGTTGTGTCTCTGCCAGGCTTTGGTATCAGGATGATGTTGGCCTCATAAAATGAGTTAGGGAGGATTCCCTCTTTTTCTATTGATTGGAATAGTTTCAGAAGGAATGGTACCAGCTCCTCCTTGTACCTCTGGTAGAATTCAGCTGTGAATCCATCTGGTCCTGGACTTTTTTTCGTGGGTAGGCTATTGTTAATTGTGCCTCAATTTCAGAGCCTGTTATTGGTCTATTCAGGGATTCAACTTCTTCCTGGTTCAGTCTTGGGAGAGTGTAAGTGTCCAGGAAATTATCCATTTCTTCTAGATTTTCTAGTTGATTTGCGTAGAGGCATTTATAGTATTCTCTGATGGTTGTTTGTATTTCTGTGGGGTCGGTGGTGATATCCCCTTTATCATTTTTAGATAAATGACTTTGAATATTAGGACAACACAATCTGTTCTCTGATTTTTTAAAAAAGATTATTCGGGATTTCAATTGATTTAAGCTAGAAAACCTCGAGGTATAAAGTTTTTAGCTCTAATCCCCCAAGATAGTCAACCCAATAAAATAATAACTGTGGACTTGTGCTTCCTGAGGCTTTTGACAGATTTGCACTTGTAGGTGCCTCTGCTGCCGAACTCATTCCTTGGTTTCTATTTTATTTTTCTGAGTACAGTCATAACCCTGTTTGCTCTGCAGCATGATGTGACAGCCTGTGGACTATGTCTGCTACTTATTTGAAACACAGTAAGATATATTGTCAGCCCCTGGGTGAAAATTATTAGATTAGTACCAAAGTGTATGTATTTTGACTGCTGGAAATAAGATGTGAAAAACCAGGGCTTTGCACTCTTTTGCTAAGTATGTCTGTTTTGTCCACTAATGAGTCAGATTTGTATTATCTAATGTTTTAAGTGAAGGTCTTATTTTTCCAGAGGTTAGAGTCCAGTCCTATCACTTAGAAGTAAATGTGCTTTCACTCTTGAGGAAACCATCTGTTGGATTAGATGGAATCTATAGGTCAGAATGGGTAAAAGATGCCATTGACTTTGAATGCTCATCCAAGTGGGGAAATTTTCATCTTTCCCCACTGTTGTGTGGTGAAGGGAGAAACTACTTGACAAGACAGTGTCACAAATTTTGGTGAGTGATGAGCTATCTATTGAAGATGCTTGTTCAGTATAATGTAATCATGGAGTCTAGGAGTTCTGCCTCAGCAAGACTTATAAGGCCACCAAGCATTTTTCTGTGAATTACCATTTCATACTATCTTGATTTCTTTTTTTTCTCCCTTTCTTTTCCTGTTTTTAAAAGTTAACCTTGGCCGGGCGCGGTGGCTCAAGCCTGTAATCCTAGCACTTTGGGAGGCCGAGACGGGTGGATCACGAGGTCAGGAGATCGAGACCATCCTGGCTAACACGGTGAAACCCCATCTCTACTAAAAAAAACTACAAAAAACTAGCCGGGCGAGGTGGCGGCGCCTGTAGTCCCAGCTACTCGGGAGGCTGAGGCAGGAGAATGGCGTGAACCCGGGAGGCGGAGCTTGCAGTGAGCTGAGATCCGGCCACAGCACTCCAGCCTGGGTGACAGAGCGAGACTCCGTCTCAAAAAAAAAAAAAAAAAAAAAGTTAACCTTTATTGTGCTAATAAGATATTGGGTATGTGTGGTACTGAAAAAAAGTCCTTCCTCCTAGGTTTTCTGATTGATGGATAGTACAAATTCATCCTTAAATTCTGCCCACTTGATCTTCTGCATGTCTTTGTGTCTGTCCACTTCTCTTCACTGTGCCTCCACTACGATGCTGCCACTTCGGCACTTATCTGGACTCAAGTGGAGACTCCGGAGGACTCAAGATCTGTGCTCTCAGGCCTGTTTCCAATTTATTCTCCACACTACACCAGGGTAGTCTTTGGGAAAAGCAAATCTGATCCTATCACTTCCCTTCCGCAAGCACCTTTCTATTAAAATAAAGGAAAAGCCATCATAAGTCAAGGGTGCAGAGCTCTGTGTGGCCCTTCACTTACTTAATGACTATTCATGGAGTGCCTGTTTGTGCCCTGCGCTGTTCTAGGCAGGGTCTTTGCACTCTTGGTGCTCACGTTGAATGGTGCAGGATCCCCTGTCCACATCTCCAGCCTGACTTTGAGCACTCCTCATCCCATGCACAGGGCTTGCTTTCAGTCCCTTCCCCTGGTCCTGCTCCACCATTTCCTTCTTTCTACCCTTTCCCAGGACCTCAGGTCCAGTGTCCCTGCTACAGGAAAGCCTTCCTTGTCTCCCCCAATTAGGTAATCTTGCGATCATATGCCGTCTTAGCCGAATGTACTTCTCCATACTGTTTTGCATTTGGATGTAATTACTTAACTAATGTCTCACTCCACCATTTGAAGGTAAGTGTTTTGAGGCCTGAGACTGCCATTTTTGCTGGGTCACTTTATCTTCAGTGCTTATTACAAGGCCTCGTGTTCAACAACCATCAATAGACACTTGTTAGGTGAGTGATTCCTACCTACCCCTTTGGGAATAACCCATAAAATCTTGATTTTTGTCTCACTTTGACCTGCTACACCTCAATTTGTAACACATATTATTTGCTAGTGATTTTATATTCTCTCAAGAAAATGGAGTGAAAAACCACTAGCAAAAATAAGCCTATGTAGTAAAGTGAATTGGTTCAAATAAATATACCAAAATTAATTGCTTTGTCTTTACAGATTGAATTTATTCTTGCCCTTCCTATTCATTCTGTCATCTAAGTTAATAATTTTGCATTTACCTGCCTTTAAAACATCACCAGTAGAGACTATACATTATACATCACCAGTAAAGACGGTGTCCCTTTGCTTCATTATTTCCATAGCACGTACTACCATCTGATATACTGTATAATTTACTTATTTATTGCTTATTGTTTTGTGTGTCCCCCACCTCAGGATGCTGAATCCTCAGTACCTAGAACCATGCATAGGACATAGTAGATATTCAATCAATATTTATTAAATCAATGAACTAGTCATCTTTACATTAATTTTATACTGTTAATGTAAAAATTATATCACATCTGGGATGTGGGTGTTTTCTATTTTTATTAGGTAGTACAGAACCATGATACTTACATAATAGTATGTTATAAAATAAAAGGATGAAAGTAGAACCTTCCATCACGCAATTGAAGAAATTGATTATTATTATTTTTTTGAGACGGAGTCTTGCTGTGTTGCCCAGGCTGGAGTGCAGTGGTGCAGTGGCGTGATCTTGACTCACTGCAACCTCTGCCTCCTGGGTTCAAGTGATTCCCCTGCCTCAGCCCCCTGAGTAGCTGGGATTACAGGCGCCTGCCACCACGCCCAGCTAATTTTTTTTTTTTGTATGTTTAGTAGAGACGGGGTTTCACTGTATTTGCCAGGATGGTCTCCATCTCCTGACCTCATGGTCTGCCTGCCTCAGCCTCCCAAAGAGCTGATGTTACAGGTGTGAGCCACTGCACCCGGCCAGAAATGGATGATTAACATTGGAAGTGCTGGTACATCCTTATCCCATTCCCCACCCCCACCTTTATGTGAGTACACTCCTGAATTGATAGTTTTTAAAACATTGCCTGCATTTTCTTTGTAATTTTACCCCATATGATTATTTAATCACACAATGGATTATTTAATTTTGTGTTTTTAAATTTGTAAAAATTACATTATACTGGGCATATTCTTCAGGTACTTGGTTCTGTTGAAATGTATTATTCAGGGTTCTGGCACAAAACAACACTCATTAATTTGATTTAAATGAAGAGATCTGAATGAAGATACTATTTGAAGCCATGTGGGCAAGGTTAAGAAGACAGATAAGGTGACTGAATGAAGGCGGCATATCATACTGAATAAGAGCAGAGAGAATAATCAGAGTGCTTGTGTTCAAACCTTGGTTTCACTCCTACTGTTTAACATCAGGCACATCGCATATATTTTCCAGTGTCTTTGTATGTTTACTTATAAAATGGATATGGTAGGAAATGGGCTACATTTTCTACCCCCCCAACATTTTATGACAGTCTTTATGAAATCTAAAGATTCAAGGAGGATTTAGCAGTAAATCAAGAATAGAGTGCTTGGTTGAATAATACTATTTACCACACAAAGATGTGTGAATTACATGAGCTAATCTGTGTAAATTACATAGAATTGTGTGAGTACAGAGTGAACACTACCTAAATGTTAGCTAATTCTATTATTATCATTATTGTTGTCATCATAATTATCATTAAATGATATTATTGTTTAACCTTTACTATATTTTATATTGTTATGCTTTGTAAATGGTACTGTTTTAAAATTTTTTACTCCAATTGTTTATTGCTATTATACAACATTAGAGTTCATTTTTGTCTATTTACCTGGTATCCTGTGACTTTGCTAAACTCAATGATGAGTTCTAGGTGTTTTCTTGGAGATTCTCTGAGACTATCCCATAGACAACCATATCTTTTGTGAATGGAGAAAATTTTATTTTTCCTTTTTAAATCTATATGTCTTTCATTTGTTTTTACTGCATATTTACACTTGTTAGGACTTCCAGTGAGATGTGAATAAGAATGTGAGAGTTGATATATTTGCCTTGTTCTTGATTTTACAGTGTTAGCTATAGATTCCTGGTAGCACCCCTTGATCACGTTAAGAGCATTCTCTCTAATTCTGACTTTGTTGAAAGTATTTGTCATGAATGGATGTTGAGTTTGTCAAGTACTTTTTCTCTTTCATTGGGAGGATTATTTAGTTTTCATCCTTTAGTGTGCTAATATATAAAATTACGTTAATTAGCCAATACTAAAGCAGCCCTGGATTTCCAAAATAAGCTCAACTTAGTCATAATATAGAATTTTTATTATATGCTGCTGAATTTGATTTGTTAATGTTCAGTGAAGATTTTTTGTATCTGTGTAAATGAGGAAACTGTATCCAAAGTTTTCTTGTGATGTCTTTGGTAGATACTGGTAGTAGAATAAAGGTGGCCTCATAAAATAGGTTGGAAAGTTTTGCTTTCTTTTCTAATTTCTGGAAGTGATTGTGTAGAATTTATATTATTCCTTTTTAAAATGTTCTGTAAAATTATCCAGCAACACCATTAGCCCAGAAGGGTTGTTTGAAGTGTGAGGAATTTTAACTACAATTTCAACTTATGTCATAGGCACAGGTATAGGCAAATTATCTGTTTCTTCTTGAATTAGTTTTTATAACTTACGTTTTCAAAAGAGCTGATCCATTTCAATTGAGATGTCTAATTTCTGGACACAGAGTTGTTCCAGGCATTCGCTTATTATTCTTTTAATGTCTTTCGTCTCTGTAGTAATATTTCCACTTTAATTTTTGATATTAATACCTTTTTTTTTGAGATGGAGTTTCGCACTTGTTGCCCAGGCTGATTATACCAAACCTGGCACAGTTGCATTCAGGCGGTGAGAACCTGAAGTCAAGGTGTCAGCAGTGTGGGCTGGCATCTCCTGGAGGCTCTGAGAGATACCCTTGTGTCTGTCTTAGCTCCTCACAGTCCTGAGGATCCTGGGGATTTGGAGTTTGTAGGGGCTTTGATCTTTGCCTCCATTTTCTTGGTACTTTCTTCTCTTGGTGCATCTCCTCAGTGCCTCTGTGGCCATCTACAAATTTTGATGTTTTGTGCTTTCATTTCATTTGGTTCAAAATATTTTCTAATTTTCACAAATGTTGGGTATTTATTTGATTCTGGTGTATTTCTGTTATGATAGTTGAAGATTTTCAATGTTTATAATATTCAATATTCATGCTACCTTTTATTTTGTATTTTCTGCTCATCCCTTTTTTCTCTGCCTAATGTTTTTCTCTTGCCTTCAGTTAGATTTATTTTTTTTCCTCATTCTATTTTTCACTATTCTTTGGAAGATATAATAATTCATTTTAAAAATTCTTTTGGTCTTGGTCATTGGCATTATAATACATACTTAATAAAATTTAAATTAAACAATATTTACTCTAACAATATAAAGACTCTATGCTGCTAATATTGTCTAAACTTAAAATCTATGGAGATTTTTAAACATTATTATTAATAACATTGACTTATACAGTCAATATTTGTTTATTCTTACCTATATTTTAATAACTTAATTTATTCAGTTTTTCTGTAATCCAAGAGTTTCCTGTGCTCATTTTTCTTTTTTCTTTTTCTTTTTTTTTTTTTTGAGATGGAGTCTCGCTCTGTTGCCCAGGCTGGAGTGCAGTGGCGCGATCTCGGCTCACTGCAAGCTCCGCCTCCTGGCTTCATGCCATTCTCCTGCTTCAGCCTCGCCAGTAGCTGGTACTACAGGTGCCTGCCACCACGCCTGGCTAATTTTTTTGTATTTCTTTTAGTAGAGATGGAGTTTCACCGTGTTAGCCAGGATGGTCTCAATCTCCTGACCTGGTGATCTGCCCGCCTTGGCCTCCCAAAGTGCTGGGATTGCAGACGTGAACCACCGCGCCGGGTCCTTCTGGGCTCATTTTCCTTTCTTGTGTCTATCCCTGCCACGTTATTTTAGTGAGGATCTGTAGGTGGCCGGAGTTTTTCAAGGGTTCCTAGTGATTTGCATACTTTTCCTTACCCATGTTCTGAAAGATGAAAAAGAAATCCTGGGTAAATGTAATGGGCACAATATTTCCTTTATTATGAGGCTGTGTGATGGTTGGCAGATGTGCTGTCCTTGGAGGAGCTGAAGAAAAAATGCTTTGTATGAGCAGCTCTCTCCCAAGTATAAAGAAGAACTCTCCTTGTAAAGTTGTTTTCCTTGGACTTGCCTAAATTTTCTTATTTATTTATTTATTTTTTTAGACGGAGTTTCACTCTTGTTGCCCAGGCTGGAGTGCAATGACGCGATCTTGGCTCACCGCAACCTCTGCCTCTGGGGTTCAAGCAATTCTCCCGACAGCCTCCCCAGTACCTGGCATTACAGACGCTTGCCACCACACCTGGCTAATTTTGTATTTTTGGTAGAGATGGGATTTCTCCATGTTGGTCAGGCTAGCCTTGAACTCCCGACCTCAGGTGATAAACCTGCCTCGGTCTCCCAAAGTGCTGGGATTACAGGGTTGAGCTACCATGCCGGGCCAATTTTCTTAATATAAGAGACGAAGGAAAACCTGGAATTATACTAATTAACTTCCTTTAGCGGAACCTACCATGAATGATATACTGCAAATGAGAAAGTAGTGTTCTCCTTCATAACACACCTTCTCTGTTTTGTTTACCTAAAATTACTTTTAGTTTTGGAATTATTGTTTTTTGAGAATGCAATTCTAGACAGAAAGTTATTTTCTCTCAGTATGTAGAAGATGTTTGACCACTGTCTTTTGTCTTTCATTACGGTTGCTGAGATGTTGAGAAATAGGTTGTCAGCTTGATTTCAGTTCATTTGTAGGTCAACTGTGTTTTCCTTCTGGCTAATTTTAAGATTTCCTTTTTGTCTTTCATGGCTTGCACTTAGACTAACATAGTCTGGATGGACTTCCTTCGATTTATCCTGCTTTCAATACTTTGGCCTTTTTACTTTTTAAGTGATAGAGTCTTGCTCTGTTGCCCAGGTTGGACGTGAACTCCTGGCTTTAGGCAATCCTTCCGCCTCAGCTTCCCAAGTGGCGGGGATTTACACTATGAACTTTTTAATGAAGAATGCGTGCCCTTCTTAAATCTAGATGTTTCAGCCATTATCAATTCAAATGCTGCTTGTTCCTCATTTCTCATAATAAATCTTTCTCTTTACCTTTCCTTCATGTTTGCTATCCATCTTTGCTTTTATGTTATATTTGATGTAAATTTTCCAGTTAATTTCTTGCTTTTGAAACCTCTCTTCAGTTTTATCTAAGCAGCTAATTAATTCCTTCATTGGGTTTTACATTTCACTATAGAGCATGTATATATAATATATATTATACACATATCACATATAATGTAATTATATGTACATACATAATATATGTTTATGTATTACATATACATCAGTTATATATATATATAACTCTAGAAGTTGTTTTGGTTTAATGTCTTTGATAATTTTGATATTTTGATTGTCTTTTACTCACAAATCTCAATTTAGAGGACTCAGTGAGAAGAGCTCATCTTTACTCCCCCGGACAGTGGTTACCTGTGAGTTTTCCTCCATATGTGCATCTCCACAGGGCAGCTTGGCTTCCTCACAGCATTGTGCCTGAGCTCCAAGAAAATGCATACCAAGAAACATTAAGTGGAAGCTTCCAGGCTCATAATGCCTGGGCCTAGAAACTGGCACAGTGTCACCTCCACTGGTATTGTGTTGGTCGGGTAATGAGAGCTCAGATTCTAGGAGAGACTTTGGCACCACCTCTCAATGGGAGAAATGTTTAAAAAGCTTGGGGACAGGTTTCAAATCTCACAGATGTACTGATGTGATGCTGTTCATTCTAGACTTTTAAACTTAGAGAAATATAGAATAAAAGAAGTTTGCTTAGAAGCTTAAAATGGACAATTAGAATTGCTAAAAACAGCACTAGCAGTTGGACATATTGGTCCTCGGAGATTCATTTTGGCCCAGGTATACAAAGATTGAGGTATATAGTTCTACATGGCTTCATCTTTTACAGTGTCTTTATGTGACACAGTCTGCTGTTCTTGAAACATAAGTGTCAATACATTTATGATAAAAACATTTTACTTTCTTTTGATCAAGAACATTTCAGCACCCTAGGACCTCAGTGAATATTTGCTGATTCGTTGGAAAAACCTCAACACAGATGCACAGCCTGACCTTTCCAGAAGGTGGTCAATTGCTGAATGAGCAGAAGATAGTAAGAAATCCAATTTGACAGTAACACTCATTTTTTTTGTCATGAAATACGATTAAAATTTTCTATAAATTTGCAACTGGAACTATTTGATATTTAAGAATACTGTTAACAATTTTAGTGGTACAATTTTTCACAGGCAGCCATTTTAAGGTGTTAAGAATGAATGATTTTGTATCCAGTTGAAATTTTAAAATTTCTTTCTAGTCTGCCTTCTTTTACATTGAGCCATTTGAGTTGAGAGTTCAAGTGCTAAATTTCATCTTGGGCTTCATGCTTTCACTGGATTTGAAGATGGCTTTGCAGTTGTCCTGCTGACAGGGGCTTCAGAGACAGAGACAATTATAGAAAGACAGGCTTCTGTTTCAGGATCTGGGAAAGCAAAACAGGGCTCTGTGCAATTCAAAGCCGAGTATCCCTTAAAAAGTCCACTAGAAATGACTCATAAATAGTTTCCAACAGGGCTCCAGTCAAATGATGGCAACAATCTTTTAAGTCCCAAATATGTGCAAATGAATCTCAATTTGGCTTTGCATGATGCTTTTCCTTCTTTTTGATTCATTTTCAAAGTCAGCATAGTGTCATCATTGTTTCTTTCAGAAGGAGCAAATACATCCAAACTTGGACATATAGAATTACTGTGCTTCTGGTGGATGAATTAATCCCCAAAAGTCTGAAAACTTAAAAGCCTTACTTTTGGCTGCTTTTCAGCTAGACTCAGAGGCATCAGTCTAAGTGGATCTTAATTTAAATGCATGGATATAAATCTAATCGAGAAGACTATTTGTGCATATTATAAATTATCAGTGAACAGTGCATGAAAACCAGTCTGAATTGTCCATTGAAAACCGACATTCAGGTATTCAGAATGAAGCAGTATGACTAGTTACGTGCTAAGTGTTCTTTTTCCATGAGAAAAGAAGCACACATTTTCCATATGCTAACCTAACCAGGTAGAAAATCATTTTGCAGACACACTGACAGATGACTGTTTTTCTAGCACAATGACTCCACTGTTCCAGTATTGTTCTGTTTGAAGTTGTACTTAGCCTCTTTCACTCTAGTCTCCTTATTTAATTCTTTGTTAATCTAATATCTAAAACTGATCATGCTGTAGATAAAATTTGTCTTTCCCTTTTCTCAATGCCGTACTTAAGTTAACACACTCAAGAGACAGTCCTTGACTCCTCTTTCTTTCTTTCTTTTCACCTATGCATCCTAAATGCCTTTCATTTTGCCTCTGGAGTTTTTAAAAGTCTGTCTTCCAGTCTCAATTTCTTCTGCCACTGCCCTAGTTCAGCCAGTTCCCATCTTTAGCTTGGACCAATGCAAGCTATGTATGTTTTTTGGCTTCTAGATTCTCCTTAGCTTCTCAATATATCCTTGCCACTGGGGTCAGGATACCGCCTTAAAAAAATTTAAATCTGATTACTTCACACATTTATTTATAAAGGCATTGTGATCTCCTATTGCATAACTCAGAATAAAATCCAAGCTGCATAGGCTAGCTCCAATCTTTCCAGCTCTAGTTCCTACCATTTCTATCTATACACAATTCCAAGCAAATTATTTAGTTTCCCACACATTCGGGCTCATATTCATTCTTCTACTTGGCATATTCCAACTCTTTCCTGTTTGATACTGTTCTACTCATTTTTCAATATCACCTCTTTCAAAGTCTTTGAGGCAAAACATAGTCATTGCACTTTTAGCTTTTTTTCTTTTGATATTCTCAGTATTATATTTTCACACGCAGTGAATAATATTATCTAACACCACTGAGCACTTCCTATTTAACTACCACATCGATCTTATTCTGCAGATGAAAAAACTGAGGCTCAAGGAGTTTATCTAAGGCCACATTGGTGTAAGTGTCAAGTCTTACTTCAGAATCTACAACAATTTTCTTACATTAGCTTTGAAATTCCTTTGCTATACCCTATCTTCTGCTCATGCTTTTATTCTGTTGCCTAGCATGTATGAGATAACTGTCTTAGACCAGGGTCCTCGGTAAAAAAAAAAAAAAGTCTAAGATAGAAATTTATATGCAGGAGCTATATTGGGGGATGCTGTCATGATCAATACATGTAAAAGACTTAAGGAGGCAGGACTGGGCAAAGAGAAGAACTGAACTATGATGCATTTGCAGCAAAAGTCTCAGCTTCTCCCATGCGGAAGCTCAAGAGCTCAGATGACTCTGAAGATTTATTTCATCTTGAGGTAAGGAAGCTGTGCAATCACCCACCTGCTTTGACCAGTCACTGGAGGTGGCTGTCACTAGAGAGAAGGTGTAAACTTGAACACAGTATCTCCTTTCAAGGACTGGCCATCAATGGTCAACATTCCTGGTCCCTGTGGGAATGAAAAGCTCAGTCATAAAGGGGGATCCTAGGGTTCATCACAGCCTTTATGTTATCTCTATTTCTATCTGTGTCTTCTTCTTTTATACTCTGTGATGGATTGATCAAGGTCCATTTTATTTCTCACTACTGGTCTAAAAGTTACACATTCGGTATTTGCCAGTGGTTATCCTTATGGTTTTAATGCACCTAGGTCTGAAGTTACTCATGTTCTATTTTCACCTCCCAGTTGACTCAGGGATCTCAGAGTACTTTGTCTCATCACCTTCCACCATTTTGGGTGATGCTGCTGCTCCACATATCTGCTGTATTCCCTATGCTGTAATGGGTTGTTAATGATTACTGTGTTGTACAGATTCTCTAACATGTTTGTTACCATTCATTCTTTCTTGCATCTCACTCCTTTTTTGGGTTCAATTTCCCTTTCCTTGAAGTATCTTCTTTAGTAATTTTTTTTTTTCAGTATCTATTAATTGCAACTTCTCTTACTCTTTGCTTATCTGAAATTCTTCAGCTTTTCCCATCCTTGAATGATCATGTAGTTGGTTGTAGGATTCTAGGTTGACAGCTATTTGCTTTCAACACTTTGACATGTGGTTCCATTTCTCCTGGCTTCTACTGTCGCCTTTGAGAAGTTTTCGGCTGAGCTCAATTCCTGAAGAGGTGCTCAGCTCAGAGCCTCAGCCTCAACATGCTAAGTAGCTGGGAAAACGAATACCTCAGTTCTGGAGGGGGGACATATTTGTGGTACACCGCATCATCCGCTAGAGAAACTAATTGTTTTAAAAGCAAGAGAGTAGGGTAGGGGGAAGAGAAGGAGAAAAAATCTCCAGCTAATTGTTTTATTTTCAAGTTAGAGCTTCAGTGATTCTGAAAAGGCTCTTCCAGGATACTTTATCTTAGCAGGCAAATATACTAATTTTAATACTCTTTTTATTTTTTGAAAAGTACAATATCAGTTTATCCCTTGTCTCTAGTTCCTCAACCAGTCCTCAGCAGTATAGGAATTAGTTATTTACACTCTGATTTAGCAAAGGATAAATTTCCCAGCAGCATAGGAATTAGTTATTTACACTCTGATTTAGCAAAGGATAAATTTCATTTTCATATGAACGCAAGAGAGAAAGCCTATTGATGACACTTATAACCCTATTAAACTGAGACAGGTTTAGACATTAAGGAGAAGAGCAGATGTGTTACTAATTAGGGAAGCCTGGATAACCTCAGCAAACTCAGCTAATTTAATCATTCCATTCAGTCTAGAAGATTTCTTTGGAAGATACTTCAATACTGGCATCTCATTACTTCCGTGTAGCAGAATGGGAAGAAGCGCTTCCTCTAATAGCACAGTGGATGCCCAACACGGCAACATGACCGAAGTTAGTCACCTTTGCTCTTATTCTGGTTGGGCGCTGTCTATCTATTCTATGATTAAAACAATGAATAGTTATATTTATTGACTGCTACAGTTTATGGAGTCCATTTCATAATTCATACCCTACTGCATCCAGAAAGGATTTTAGATAACTTACATAAACGTGGAAGGATTTTTCTAAAAAATAGAAATGAACTTGAATGAATGAAAATGAGGGTCAATTAGTGTGAAAATTAATACACTCAAATATCTACCCCACGGCTCTACCCAGGGAATAAAGGTAGATCACACCATCGCTCTGGGCTTCCTGATGCTGAGGATCTGAGAAAATCTCCCCGGTGTAAAACTGTTATGCTTTCCATGTAGCTATTTTTCTAGTAGAGAGGTTTGGAAGGAACATATTGCAAGGATCTTCATGTCCCAACAAACATTCCCTCCAAAAAAAGAAGGTAATACATTATCTAAGGTGCTATGCTAGAAATATAAATTCATATCAGATTTTTGTCCAGACAATAGGCACTGAAAATAAGGTCCAAGAGGTGGTCCTAGGAAAGGTTAGGGAAAATATGACTGGACATGGTGGCTCATGCCTGTAATCTCAGTGCTTTAGGAAGCCAAGTCAGGAGGATCTCCTGAGGCCAAGATTTCAAGACCAGCCTGGACAACATCACGAGGCTTTGTCTGTACAACAACAACAACAAAAAAATTAGAAATTAACCAGACATGATGGAGATATTCCTGTAGCCCTAGTTGCTTGGGAGGCTGAGGTGAGAGGATTGCTGGATCTCAGGAGATTGAGCTATGATCATAGCTGCAAGGAGCTACAGTCGTTCCACTGCACTCTAGTCTGGGTGAGTGAGCAAGACTTCATTTAAATAAAATAAAATAAAAGATTCAGAAAAATATAAATGATGACTTTCACATCAAAATGGTAACTGGATAATGAAATAATTTTCTGTCCCATGACTTTTCTTTAAAAAATGTACAAAGGTGATAAAAGGCAAAATTTCATAAGCACTGTAAACTTTGAGGAAATATCACATGGTAGATATGACTAGATTCAGAAAATTGCCAAGGCTAAACAACTCTTTCAGTTCTACATCCCAAGGGAGAACAAGGAGGGAAAATGAAGCGTATTGGCTTAGCCACTGTCACTCTATATTCCACTTCAGAAATGCGTTGCTGACAGCAAGAAGACTTGATTGCTACTCACATGTTTTTCTTTGCCTTACATAATTCTCAAAACTCTCCATTCCTCTCTAACCACACTCACTGGATAGCCTCAGATCACGTACTGCTAATGTCTCACTTATCTTTGGTGGTCTTTGGAAAGATGCCCCTGTACTTGTTTTGTTTCATCTTTCACACAGCTGCAGAGGGACTGTTTCAGAAGTCTCCCAGTCAACCTTCAAATCCAGCATGGCAGCCAAAGCTCTGTATGTTCTGCATCTGCCTTTCTAGCTCTGTCACTTAAGATTACACTTTTGCAACTCCTGCTGCAGTCTGTTCTCATGAAACTTCTCATTTCTCCAAGTAACTGCATATGTTATTCCCTCTCACTGAATGTGTCCTTCTCCCTGGTCTAATGCTATTTCCTACTTGCTCTTCAAGGTGTGCTAAAATATACCTCCCAAGAAGCCTTCATGATGTCCCCTGTCTAAATGAAGCTTCTTCTCTGCTGTGTTGCAATAGCAAGCCGCACATACCTCCAGCAGTTACCATTTTCATGGCTTACAACCATGCCATTTGCCCTTGAGTTTCTAGTGTTTTGAAACCCTTCTCTATTCCTTAAGAGTTTGCTAAATTCATGAAGAAAAGAAGATGAGTGAATTCAGATTAGTAATTTGGCCCTAATGAATGATTGGTGGGAGAGAGAGTCAAATGACCTAAACGAGATTAAGGAATGGTTCTAGATTTGATTATTCTAAGTGTTCATGTCACCTTTATTATAAGTAGTTTATTACAAGTAATAAATGTTTTCATTAATGGATATCCTTTTGTTCATTTCATGCAACTTTCTTAAGAGTGAAAAGACCTAGGTTCTTTTCTGAAATATGATATATTAACTTGTTGTATCAACTTAAGCAAGTCAGTAAAGCTCTGCTTACTCATCACTAAATGAAAGCACTTTGTTTAAGGTTTCCTTTATGGGTCGTTTTTTCCCTTCCAGTCCTAACAGTATACAAGTAGGTTTCTGTAATATTTCCATATCAGGTTGTATCCATGTATAAAAGGGTTTCAACATATTGCTTTGTAAATGTTCCCCTTGCCTGAGCATGCCTTAAGCATAGGTTTAGTTGAAACTTCCAGCCGTACATAGTCCCAAAGGAGCTTTCAGGTTTTATTAAAGCCCTGTGTATTTACAAGGCTTGAACACCTGCATTCCAGAAAAGCATTCTATAGACCTGCTCCCGAGGAATCCAAGCTGCCTTAACAGTGCCTCTCTTGTTGCCATGAAGGGCAGTTGGCAGTAGACACAAGGCATCATGGTCCACAGCTATAGAGTCTAAATCTCTTTTTAGCATGTGGGAATAGCTTAATGCTAAACAATATTTGGTTTTCAGAGGTTGCCATATAAATACACTGATGAGGTTTTTATTTTTATTTTTTTGAGAGAGAGTCTTGCTCCATTGCCCAGGCTGGAGTGCAGTGGCGTGATCTCAGCTCACTGCAACCTCCACCTCCCAGGTTCAAGCAATTCTCCTGCCTCAGCCTCCTGAGTAGCTGAGATTACAGGCATGTACCACCATGCCCAGCTAATTTTTGTAATTCTTATATTTTGAGTAGAGACGGGGTTTCACCATGTTGGCCAGGTCGATATTAAACTCCTGACCTCAGGTGATCTGCCGGCCTCGGCTTCCCAGAATGCTGGGATTACAGAGGCAAGCCACCGTGCCTGGCCAGATGAGGTCATTTAGATCATGATTCCTGACAGGTGATCCAAGTCAGACTAAATACTTAAAAATTGATTTTTTAAATCAGTGGAAATATCGTAAAGTAGAAAGGTGATAATTCATGTATAGCAAAAGTCAGTGCAGATGGGATGAGTTATATTTTAACACATTTCTGACTTCTGTTCTGGCCTATATCATGGTGGCCTCTGCTCTCCCCTCTCTCTCCTCTAGCCTCCTCTTCCTTCCCCACTCTTCTTTTAGTCCCTGCAGATCCTCCCTCCTCTCTCCTTGCTCTCCTCTCCTTTCCTCTTCTGTGTGGATTTGGTGAGGACGCTCTTATTTTGTATTAAGTAGACCATTAGGAGGTGAGATGGGATGTTATTTTCTTATTAGTCACGCTGAATTGACATTGGCATCAAGCTACTTGGTATTTTTACCTAAAGAAATAATATCAGTAAGACAATTTTTAAAATTTCTGTGTGAAACATACACTCCAGTCTAAACTCAAAACTGTTTTAAGAGAAAAAAATCTTTAAAATACAAATTTATTATATTTTTAGCACCTCAAATGAATCTAGAAAACAAAACAATAAAATATATGTGCAGGTAGTACAAATGCTAGCTGTGCAAATTAAATACGTGGAATAGCAATATAGATTTGATCATTTTTCACAGTTTATGCATTTTCTAAGTTGAAATAAACATTTTTGGAAAAAAAAGTTTGTCGAAGTATTGAATGAATTCTGTGACTGAACATACATGTAAGGTAAAGGAAATGGGCAGTTGTTGAACATCTGCTACTTGTCAAAGACAGCTACAAGTTCAAATCTAACGTTTACAATACATGTATAGCAGGTATTTATCAGGCACATAGTATAACAAAGGCACCCAATGAAAAGTATGTCTTCTTATCTAATTTCCTAATCATTTTCAGTAACTATTACCACAGTTAACAATTTCACAAGCATCCTCAGAGACAGTGCAAATATTTTAGCATAAACCCATATATGTAATGTCCTTTTTGTATTCTTAAATGAAATCACACTAATCTTAAATAAAATTACCCTATATTGCACCTTAATTTTTAACTATTAAATAGTAATTCATAAAGATTTTAAAATATTATCATATACAATGCTATCCTATTTTTAAATATAAACACAGTACTTTATTTTATGATAAATGTATTTTATTAAACAGCTTCCATTCTTATGTACATGTGTTTGTTTCATATTTTTCCTACTGCAAATTATAATAAATGTTATTGTTTGTATATCTTGATCTACTTCTATAAATATATAGAATTAAATGCTAAAAGTGTAACTGATGAGTAGAAAAACAAAACAAAACTACATTTAAAATTGTGGTAGGACATTAGCAAGATGGCAAAATGTAGAGCCCTATACCTTCTTTCCCTCCATGAACACCGTGATTCAACAATTCACAGACAAATTCATTTGGTGAGAAATTCAGAAACTAGCTGAGAATTTCTAAATCAGGTGATCACAACACTACCCACACTGAGAGTAGTAGGGAAATTTGATATACCCTTTTGCTGTAATCGTTACCTCTGACAGAGCTCCATAGACTTGGGAGGTAAAGTCCTAACTCCAAGCTTCTCCCTAGGGATAGAAAGTGGTTGACCACATGTCCAAGTCCCCAACTCTTTCAGAGGCTTCCCAAATAACTGGCTTCTGTCTAGTCCATCCCACGGTGCTTATGTGACCCAGCATAATTTAGTCTGACTGAAGTTAGGGAGAACAGAAATGTCAGTGTGGGCTTGCAGTCACCATAACCCTATATCCCCTCAGCACAGAGACAGCAAACAAAAAATCCTACCTCCAAGCTTCTCCTGGAGGGGAAAATAAGTGGATCACATGTCCAATGACTTCAATTTTCTTGGGACTACCCAGAGGACTGACTTCTGTCTAGCCTGTTTTGAGTGCTGATGGGAGCCCCAGCTGGGGGTCAGTGAAAATACAGATGATGGTTTAAACTACCATTTATCTACTTCTCATAGCCCCTTCTCTGGATCAGCAAAGAGTGAAGAGGAAAACAAACAAACAACAAAAAAAACCAAACCCAGATCCTAGATTCTCCCAGGGAAGGGAAAGAGTTTGACAGAGTGTCCAATGATTCAACTTTTCTGGAGCCCGTCCGTGGAACTGACTTCAGTACCACTTCTCTTGAAGTGCTGACAGGACTTAGCGCACTCTAGATGCCTGGGGGCTGCTAAGAACAAAGAAAGGGGATTGAATGTACACAAAGATTAAAAAGGCTCCTAGAATCCCTAGCAAGGCTGATTGGTGAGAGTCTTCTCCTGTATGAGGCCAATCTATGAAGACTGAAAGAGGTGGCTGTTTTGTCTAATGTGTAAGGCTCCAACATAGAGTCAGGGAAAATGAAGAAACAGGAAATATGTTCCAAACAAAAGAACAACATACAGTTCCAGAAGCTAACCTAGCGGAAATTGAGTTATATGATATACCTGATGGAGAATTTAAAATAACTGCCATAAAGTATGTTTACCAAGGTTAGCAAAATAATGCATGAACAAAATGAGAATTTCAACAAAGATATAGAAAATGTCAAAGGGTACCAAACAGAGATCCTGGAGCTTAACAGTATGTTAACTGCACTAAAGCATTTACTAGGGAGCTTCAACAGCAGACCAGATCAAGTAGAAGAAAGAATCAGTGAAGTCAAAGACTGGCCATGGAGAATTATTCAGTCAAAGGAGCAAAAGAGAAAACGATAATAAAAAAAGGCATGAAGAAAGCTGAAGGAACTTATCTGATAACATCAAGCAGACCTATATGCGCATGAAGATATTTTCAGGGGGAGGAGAGAGCGAGGAGAGAAGGAGAATCAGAAATCATATACGAAAAACCCCCAAACAACTGAAAACCTCCCAAATCTGTGACACAAAATGAACACTCAAATCCAGGAAACTCAAATAGTCTCAAATAAGATGTATCCAAAGAAATACACATCAATAGACTTTATATTAAAATTGTCAAAGTCAAAGACAAAGAGAATTTTGAAAGCAGCAAGATAAAAGCAGCTTGTCACATATAGGAAAACTCCCACGACTATTAGCAGATTTTTTTCTGCAGGTCAAAAGAAAGTGTGGCGATATATTCAAAATGCTGAAAAAACCTTTCCAATCAAGAATACTAACCTCAGCAAAAACATTCTTCAAAAATAAAGCAGAGATAAAGACATTTTCAAACAAAAGCTCAGGGAGTTGGTCACGACTAGACCTGCCTTATGAAAAATGCTAATGTGACTTTTTCCAGTTGAAACAAAAGGATGCCAAACAGCAATGAGATAGTGTAAGAAAGTACAAAACTCATTGGTAAAGGTTAATATATAGAGAAATGTAGACTAGTGTATTATTGTAATGGTGGTAGATAAGTCACTTTGGAGTATAAATTCAAAAGAAAAAAATGACTGAAAATAACTAAAAATGTGTCAATGGATGGACAAAATAAATAGTTGTAAATTGTGACATCAGCAATATGAAGTCTGTGGGGAGGCAGTAGTAAGGCATAGAGTTTTTATATGTGATTGAGCTGTTATCATCTTAAAATAGATATTATATCAATAAGACATTTTATTTTAGTCCCAAAGTAACAACAAAAATATCTATAGAGGTTATAAACACACACACAAAGAGAAAGGAATCAAAGCATGTTAATACAAAAACTCAACAAAATGCAAAGAAAGAAAACAAGAGAGAGAAAGAGGGACACAAAAATCTATAAGACAAACAGGACACAGGTAACAAAATGGCAATTAGCTAATTCTTCACTATCAACAATTACTTGAAGTATAAGTGGATTAAATTTCCCAGTGATAAGAGACTGAATGGAATAAAAAAGACCCCACTCTATGCTGTCTATAAGAAACTCATTTAGATTTATGATACACACAGGCCAAAAGTGAAGGGATGAAAAAAAAATTCCATGCAAATGTCATCAAAAAGAGAGTGGGATGGCAATGTTTATATCATAGAAAATAGACATTAAGTCAAAAACTGACAAAGCTAGAAGGACATTATTTAATAAAAAGTCTCATTTACCCTGAAGACATAATAATTACAAATATATAAAGATAGCTCCAATTTATGGTGGTTTGACTTATGAGTTTTTGACTTTCTGATGGGTTTATTGGGAAGAAAACCTATCATAACTTAAGGAGCATCTGGACTTAATAATAATTTGATTTATAGTTGTTTAATATTATGATGGGTTTTTTGAGGTATTAACTGCATTTTAAACTTATGGTACTTTTACATATGATAGGTTTATCAAAATGTAACCCCATTGCAAATTGAGGAGCATGTATAAATGCACTCACATCAGACTAACTAAATATATAAAGCCAACGTTGATGGAACTGAAGGAAGAAATAGACAGCAACAAAATAATACTAGGAGACTTCGGTACCTCCACTTTCAACAATGGATAGAACAACTAGACAGATCAAACAAAGACAAATAAACAAAGAAATAGCTGATTTGAGCAGCACTATAGACCAAATGAACGTCACAGACATATACAGAATGTTCTGCCCAATGGAAGTAGAATACCTATTCTTCTCAAGTGCACATGGAGTATTCTCTGAGATAGATCACATGTTAGGTCACAAAACAAGTCTTAACAAATTTTAAAATATTTAAATAATAAGTAGAATACCCATTCTTCTCAAGTGCACACGGAGTATTCTCTAGGATAGATCAGATGTTAAGTCACAAAGCAAGTCTTAACAAATTTTAATGTATTGAAATAATAGGTGTCTTTTTTGAACAAATTGAGTGAAATTAAGAATCAATAGCCAAAGGAAAAGTGAAAAATTCAAAAATATGTGGAAACTAAGCAATGTACTTTTGATCAAAAGTGGGTCAAAGAAAATACTCAGAGGTCATGCAGTGGCATGTGCCTGTAGTCCAAGCTATTTGGGAGGCTGAAGCAGGAGGTTCACTCAAGTTCAAGCGTTCAAGATCAGCCCAAGCAATATAGTGGTATTTCTTCTCTAAAACACACACACACACACACACACACACACACACACACTTTCTTTAAGTAATAAAGAAATTAGAAAAACCCTGAGACTAATAAAAATAAAAATACTGCAGAAAAAAATGTACAGAACAAAAGTAGTACTAGGAAAGACATTTATAGTGATTAATGCCTATATTAAAAAAGAAGACCTCAAATAAGTACCCTAATTTTACACTTCAGGAAACTAGCAAAAGAAGAAGAAACTAAGAATGAAGTTGGCAGAAAGAAGTAAAGAATAAAGATTAGAGTGTAAATTTACAAAATAAAAAATAGATAACAGAAAAAAATCAAAGAAACTAAGAGTTGGTTTGTGAAAAGCTAAGCAAAACTGACAAACTTTTAGACTAACAAAAAAAGGAACAACTCAAAGTCAGAATGAAAGACGAAAAACAGAAATTGATGCCACAGAAATAAAAAGGATCATACTACTATGCACACGCTAACAAATTGGATAACCTAGAAGAAAGGATAAATTCCTAGAAACATAAAACCTACTAAAATTGAATCATGGTGGAATAGAAAGTCTGAATAGACCTTTAACTAGTAAGGAGATAGAAGAAGTAATTAAAAACCTCTCAACAATAACAATTAAAGCCCAGGACCAGATGGCTTTATGGGTAAACTCTATCAAACATTAAAAGAAGAATTAACCCCAATCTTACTCAAAGAAGAGTAAGGAACATTTCTAAAGTAGTTTTGTGAGGCCAGCATTACCCCGTGTATTAGTCCGTTCTTACGCTGCTATAAAGAACTGCCCGAGACTGGGTAATTTATAAAGGAAAGAGCTTTAATTGACTCACAGTTCCACATGGCTGGGGAGGTCTCAGGAAACTTAGAATCATGGCAGAAAGGGAAGCAAACACGTCCTTCTTCATATGGTGGCAGGAGAGAGAAGTGCTGAGCAAAGGGGGAAAAGCCCCTTATAAAGCCATCAGATCTCATGAGAACTCACGCGCTACCATGAGAACAGCAGCATGGGGTAACCATCTCCATGATTCAATTAACTCCTACAGGGTCTTTCCCAGGACACATGGGATTATGAAGCTACAATTAAAGATGAAATTTGGGTGGGAACACAGCCAAACCATATCACCCTGATAACAAAGCTACACAAAAACACTACACAAAAAGGAAATTATAGCCCAATATCTCTGATGAACATAGATTCAAAAATCTTCATCCAAACATTAGTAAACAGAATTCAATAGCAGATTACAAGGATCATACACCACGACCAAGTGAGATGGGATGCAAGGATGGTTAAACACATTCAAATCAATTAATGTGACACACCACTTTAACAGAATGAAGGCTAAAATCACGTTATCATCTCAATAGATACAGAAAAGGCATTTGATAAAATTCAACACCCTTTCATGACAAAAATTCTCAACAAACTAGGAATAGGCAGAAATTACCTCAACATTATAAAGGACATACATGAAAAGCCCCCAGCTAACATCAAAATCAAGGGTGAAAAGTTGAAGGCCTTTAAGATCAGGAATAGAGAAGAATGCCTATTCTCACCACTTCTATTCAACATAGTACTGGGAATTCTTATCCAAAGCAATTAGGCAAGAAGAAGAAATAAAAGTTACCCAAATAAGAATATGTTACCCAAATAAGAAAAGTTACCCAAATAAGAAATGAAGATGTAAAATTGTCCCTGTTTGCAGATGACATGATCTTATTTATAGAAAACCCTAAATACACTATTAGGTTGGTGCAAAAGTAATTGCAGTGTTTGCCATTTAAAAGTAATGGCAAAAACCACAATTACTTTTGCACTGAACTAATACGAAAACCTGTTAGAACATAAATGAATTCAGTAAAGTTACGGAATAAAAAGCAACATAAAAAACCAGTTACAATTCTATATGCTCACAAAATACTATCCAAAAAAAAATACTTAGGAATAAACTTAACTAAGAAAGCAAAAGGCTATTAAACTGAAAACTATAAAACATTGATAAAAGAAATTTTAAAAGTTATGAGCAAATGGAAAGATAACCTATATTCATGGATTGGAGGACTTAATATTGTTAAAATATCCACTCTATACAAAGTAACCTCTAAATTTAATGCAATTCCTATCAAAATCCCTAGGGCACATTTTTACAAAACAGGATGAAAGACACTAAAATTCATATGGAACCAAAAAAGACTCTGAACAGACAAAACAACCTTGAGCAAGAAGAACAAATCTGGAGACATCACACTTCCTAATTTGAAAATATATGACAATCCTACAGTAATTAAAACATTGTGGTACTGGGCATAAAGACAGACATATAGACCAATAGAATAGACTAAGGAGGCCAGAAATCAATCTGTACATTTTTGGTCAACTGATCTTCAACAGGAGTGTAAGAATACACAGTGGGTAAAGAATATTCTCTTCAACAAATTTTGTGGGGAAAACTAAATATTCATGTGCAAAAGGATGAAATTGTCCTGTTATATTACACACAAAATCATCTTTAAATGGATTAAAGATTTAAACATAAGACCTGAAACCTTAAACTTCCAGAAGAAAACATGAAAAAAACCTTGATGATGTTGGTCTTTGCAATGATTACATAGATCTAACCCTAAAAGCACAAGGTAACAAGCAAAAATTGATTAGTTGGACTGCATCAAACTACAAAGTCTGTACATACCAAAGGAAACACTCCATATGTAAAATGTCAACTTTTGGAATGGGAAAAAATATTTTTAAACCATTTATCCCATAAGAAGTTAATTTCCAAAATTCTTAAGAAATTCTCACAACTCAATAACAAAAATTTAAAAAAACGGGTTATAGACTTGAATAGACATTTCTCCCAAGAAGACATACAAATGGTCAACAGGTATATGAAAAAAAATGCTCAATATCACTAATAACCAAGGAAATGTAAATTGAAACTATGAGATAATTGTAATATATTACAATGTATTACATATATTATAATGTATATGTAATATATTATTTTGTATTACCTCACACTGTTAGGATGGCTGTCATCAAAAATCAAAATACTAAAGTGTTGACAAAGATGTTGAGAAATTGGAGCCCCTTGTACATATTTAGTGGGAATGCTAAATAGTGAAGTCAATATGGAAAATAGCATAGGGATTCTTCAAAAAATTAAAAATAGAATAAATCTGATCCAGCAAACCCACTTCTGCGTACATATCTCAAAGAATAGAAATCAGAATCTTGAGGCCATATTAGCACTCCAATGTTCATTAAAGCACTGTTTACAATAGCCAAGATGTGGAAACAACCTAGATGTCCATTGAAGGATAAATGGATAAAGGAAGTGTGGTGTATAAATACTGTAGTATATTATTCAGCCTTAAAAAGGAAGGAAATACTGAAAATGTTACAACATGGAGAAACCTTGAGGATATTATGCTAAGTGAAATAAGCCAGTCATAAAAGAATAAATACTGCATGATTATAATATATAAGGTGTCTCATAGAGTCAAATTCATAGAATCTGAGAATAGAATAGTGCTTGTAGCAGGGAGAGGAACGTGGGAATTGCTAATTGATGGGCATAAAATGTCAATTATGCAAGATGAATAAATTCTAGAGATCTGCTGTACAGCATTATCTGTAATTAACCATATGTATTACACATGTAAAATTTGTTAAGAGGGTAAATCTCACATTAAGTGTTATTATCACAATAAAATAAAATAAGGTAAAATAAAATAAAAAGAAGAAGAAAGACAAAGATGTTGGCTTAGTTTTGTAATAACTATCTGGTTATATAAAATTTGTGTGTTTACTCCTTATCTGAGAATCAAAATGATAGGTAATAAAAAAGTTGATCTTCAGTTCCTAAAGACATGATAAGAGACTATCTACGTAGGCAAAATTAAAATGTATCCTTTCTTCCTGCTGTTTCTTCCAATTTAGATTAGGCAATTATTGGATCCATGAATTTAGTCACCTGAGTCACAGAATGATGAGGAATTTTATTTACTGTTTAGAAAAGAATTGACTATATTGGAAGACAACAGAAATGAAAAAATACGACACCACAAAACAACATGCTTTAGAAGCACAGTTTTCAACTTCAGTTTTCAGTCTCATCACTGATTACAAAAGACAAGTAGCCAGGTAAATTTTATTTTATTAATTTCCTATAGGTAATACAGTGAGTAAAATAAAATTGCAATAGATTTGCCAATTTTCCTTTAAAAATTGATATAGTTCCCAGCACCATTTCTCCAGTGCTAACTCTGTACCTGCATTCTAAGTCTATACCCATTTTCCAGATTCAATTCCAGAAGCTTTTTGAAGGTCAGGGGTCTAATCAAACTGATTCATGGTAAGAATCAAGCTAAGCATGGCTGAAAGCCTCTGTCCACATCAAAATGACACCTCACTGTAGTTTAGATGAATAATTTGAAAAGAAAAAACCAGAAAAGCAGTCATGATTAGCTAACAGTAATAGCTGCACTGCCAAAAATATGAGAGAGAGTTACTTTGTGGCTCTACCATAGTGGTCTGTATGGTTTTCATTATTTAACCTCTCTGGTTTTATTTTTGTGTATTAGGCCAATGAGCCATTTTTTTCTGTTATACCATTGTGAAGATCTAATTTGAGAACAAGAAGTCGTGAAACATTAATACTAGCTCGTTATAAGCAAAGAAGAACTTTTGCAGGGAAATTCACTGTCATGAGGTTTCACTAGCTTCGACTCATGGAGCACTAAATTAATTTCAACAGAATGTTGGAGAACCAGTGCTTTCAGTCAAAGGTTATCAATGTGCTGAAAAAGCAAACACACTAACAAGTTTGTAAATTCCATTTTAGATTAAAAAAAAATTCCTGAGTAGATTAAAGAGTCTAGAGCAAGATGCATACTACTTGAGAAATTAGACTACGGAAGAAATTGAATGGAGAAGTACTGAAGAATAATAAGCCAAAAAGTATATTCTTTTACTTGTGTTTGCTTTTAACCGAGTACTTACTGAGTTGCTCTTACTATGAGTGAGACATTATGTGAAGGGACATAGAAAATACAAGAAACTAGAAGAGGACTGTGATTCTCAAGGAGTTTACAGTTAACTACTCCAGAATCAAAAAATTTTGTTTAAGAAAACACCAGAAAAGACCCTATAAATCAGCATATAATTGTCAAATAGATAGTATCATAAATGAATGCCTAGGAATTCAGATATGAGATGACTTAGACAAGGGAAGGCTTTATAGAGAACATAAGATTTGAACTGGGGTTTACAGAGCTGCTAAACTCTGAAGAGGCAGGGAAGGCCTTCTTGGGATAAAGAAAATCCAGTTACTTAATCTGAGCTTTCACAACAGCATTATTTAACAGGTTAGATCTTGCAAAACTGAGTTGCTTAGGGAAAGTCATGTTTCTGCTTTCAGATTTTTAAAAAAATTCTGCCTGGGACCAAAAGCAGAGGGGAGTCATTTGTTTAGTCGTTTTCCCTTTTTTTGGTGCAATTACCATTTTGTGGACTATCTCTATGGATGAGAACTGGCAGAATTTAATAAATACATCACCCATGTTTTTATCACAATATATTACAATGTGTTATGCTATGCTGTGTTGCGTAATTTATGTTTCACAACCTTGCGTCTCAATACCTTGTGAATTTTATCACCCACGTTACAAAAGCAATGCAAAGCCAGGTACAATGGCATATACCTGTAATCCCAGCTACACAGGAGGCTGAGGCTAGAGGATCACTTGAGGCCAGGAGTTCGAGACCAGCCTGGACAACATAGCAAGACCTAGCTTTAAAACGTAAAATAAAACACAACAAAATAACAACAAAGCAGCCTGTACTCCACAAAAGGCTGGCCTGAAATCGAGGTATAGATGAAGGAATATTACAAGGTCTTCATTTATCCAAGTTACCCTTGGTGGTACTCCAAATTTTTGCCATTAAAGTTTGAATTACAGCAGAGGTTTGCTAATTTTCACCTGTGGTCCAAATGCAGCCCAGTTCCTGTTGTTGTTGTTGTTCTTGTTGTTGTTTTCATTTTTTATAGTCTGTAAATCTAAAACTTTTTAAAACTTTTAAGTGGCTGAAAAAAATTAAGAGAAGAATATTTTGTGACACAGGAAAATTCAATGAAATCCAAATTTCATGGTCCATACATATATTTTGTGGAGACTTCTGTGTCATGACAACAGAGTTGAGTAGTTGCACAGAGACACTATAGCCCACAAAATATAAAATATTTACTCTTTGGCCTTCACAGAAAAAAATAGTCAATTCCCAAGTTAGAGGATGGTGGTTTCTGAAAGGTCACAGTTGAACATGCTGCCTAGACAGGTGCTGAGCTAGGAGAACTGTTACCACATTAGCACCCAAGCTGAGATTTCCCTGAATTTGTCTAGGAGAGGAGGTGGCTGTGCTAGGCATCAGTGGCCTTCTCCACCTTTCCCTTCAGCCCTGATGCTTTCACCATAGTTTACCATGTGGTGTGAAAGTTGAAGGTATCAGAACCAACTTCCAAACACCCCACAATTCCCCACCTCCCGTTCTATGTCTCAGGACTTGGCCTCCCCTGGATCATCTGATCAAAACCTTTCAACTTTCCAGATTTCCCCTTACCTGCTGCTCCTTGCTGGAAAAGTCTCTCTTCTCCAATTTTTTTTTTTTTTCACCCTGAGAAAGTTTGAAGCATGAAAACCCTAGACCAAGCATTCTCAATGACTGGTCCATGGACCCCTGGGAGTCTCTGAAATCCTGGCATGAGGTGAAGCTCTTTGCATGGTGATACCAAGATATATCTTTCACTGTGTATCTTTGCACTGATTATACAAAAGCAAAGGTGGACAAAACTACAGGAGCCTGAGTCAGACACCACACTCTATTAGCAGTCTTCTTCCCCAGCACACATCTCAGTGGCGGGGATTGGTGGAGGGAGAAGTTTCTCTGGGTAAAGAATACCCTGGATGAAGTATTAATTTTTTAAAACATCAACACTTAAGTTCATGTATTTGCAACATTCTGTGTGATAAAATGGGCTTTTACACACTTCTGCCGCCACCTAAGTATGGGTGATATCCCCAGGAAAAGCACCTGTGTGATTGTTAGAATGACAAGCTGACTCGATGCTCTATGCATCTTTTTATTTGAAAGAATGCCTGACAGACTAAATACGGTTATGCATACATGGATATTTGGCAGACATTTTCTTGAAGATGAGCAAGAATCTGTCACCTCAAGGAAAACAACTGATAGTGTTTGTTGCCTGTGATAAAATTTGAGCTTTTCGAATAAAAATTGGTATTTTGAACAACTTGTATTCACCACCAGGATCTTAACAGCTTCCTGATACTTCAAGACTTTTCTGTCAAGATCCGTGATGGTATTAATGAGTGTGATTTTTTTATATTACATAATGAAATGTGTTAACGTCTGAAAGAGATGAATAACTAAGCAAACTGATATATGTTCCTTATGACCAATATCACAAGCCATGCATGGGTAAAATATTCTTTCAAAGTGCATGACCAAAAGATTTTGATGTAAAAACAGATATAAAAATTGCATTGATGTGTTTCAGATTACATATTATGACTAACTTTTAGGAACTACCATTTGTCAAGTTTTATTGTGTTACTAAAGAACAGCCATAGTTATTGGAAAGACTATTAAAATACCAGCCGTCATTTTCTACCACATATCTTCATAAGACCAGTTTTTAGTATACTGTACTTCAACTCAAACTACATATCACAACAGATTGAATGCAGAAGCAGATATGAGAATTCAGCTTTTTCCTATGAAGTCATACATTAAAAAAAGTTGCAAAAATGTAAAACAATGCCATTTTCTACTTTTTTGTTTCAAAAAATGTAGTTATTTCTAAAATGTGACTTACATTAATATATTTATTATTGCAACCTTATCATTGTCATTTCTATGTAAATAAATATTTAAAAATTTTCTATCTTAATTTCTAACACTGTAAATACTGACAATTGTAACTCACATAAGCAAAAGCTCTTTAGAGTCATATGAAATTTTTTTTTAACTTTTAGTTTAAATCCAGGGGTACCTGGGCAGTTTTGTTACATAGGTAAACTTGCATTTTTATGGGGGTTTGTTGTAGATTACTTCATCACCCAGGTATTAAGCCTAGTACACATTATTTTCCCTATTCCTCTCCCTCCTCCCATCCTTCACCCTTCAATAGGTCCCAGTGTGTGTTCTTCCCCTCTTTATGTCCATGTGCTCTCATCATTTAGCTCCCACTTGTAACTGAGAACATATGGTATTTGATTTTCTGTTCCTGTGTTACTTTGTTAAGGATACGGGCCTCCAGTTACATCCACGTCCCTGCAAAGGACATGACCTCATTCTTTTTATGACTGCGTAGTATTCCACAGTGTATATGTACCACATTTTCTTTATCCAGTCTATCATTGATGAGTACATACGTTGATTCCATGTCTTTGCTATTGTGAATAGTGCTGCAATGAACATGTGCATGCATGTGTCTTTATAATAGAATTATTCCACATGGTTGAACTAATTTACAGTCTCACCAACAATCTGTAAGCATTTCTTTTTCTCCAAAACCTCACCAGCATCTGTTGTCTTTCAACTTTTTAACAATAGCCATTCTGACTGGTGTGAGATGGTATCTCATTCTGGTTTTGATTTACATTTCTCTACTGCTCAGTGATGTTGAACTTCTTTCCATATGCTTGGCCACATGTATATCTTCTTTTTGAAAATTGTCTGTTCATGTCCTTTGCCCATTTTTTAATGGGATTTTTTTTCTTTAAATTTGTTTAAGTTTCTTGTAGATGCTGGATATTAGACAATTATCAGATGCATAGTTTGCAAAAATGTTCTCCCATTCTGTAGGTTGTGTGTTTACTCTGTTGATAGTTTTGTTTGCTGCGCAGAAGCTCTTTAGTTTAATTAGATATTATTTGTCAAGTTTTGATTTTGTTGCAATTGCTTTTGGCATCTCCTTCATGAAATCTTTGCCCATGCCTATGTCCAGAATCATACTGCGAAGTTGTCTTCCAGGGTTTTTATATTATTGGGTTTTACATTCAAGTCTTTAATCCATTTTGAGTTAATTTTTGTATATGGTATAAGGAAGGGGTCCAGTTTCAATCTTCTGCATATGGCTAGCCAGTTATTCCGGCACCATTAATTAAATAGGGAATCATTTCTCCATTTCTTGCTTTTGTCAGGTTTGTCGAAGCTCAGATAGTTGCAGGTGTGAGGTCTTATTTCTGGGTTCTCTATTCCATTCAATTGCTCTATGTATCTGTTTTTGTAACAGTACCATGTGGCTTTGGTTACTGTAGACCTGTAGTATAGTTTGAAGTCTGGTAGCATGATGCCTCCAGCTTTGTTCTTTTAATTTAGGATTGCCTTAGTTATTCGGGCTCCTTTTTTGGTTCCATATGAATTATAAAATAGTTTTTTTCTAGTTCTGTAAAGAATGTCAATGGTAGTTTAGTAGGAATAGTACTGAATATATAAATTGCTTTGGGCAGTATGGCCATTTTAATGATATTAATTAAGCTAGCAGAAGACAAGAAATAACCAAAATCAGAGCTGAATTGAAGGATATTGAGACACAAAAAAATATTCAAAAGATCAATAAATCCAAGAACTAGTTTTTTGAAAACATTAATAAAATAGATAAACCATTAGATAGACTAATAAAGAAGAAAAGAGAGAAGATTTCAAATAAACACAATCAGAAACAACAAAGGGGATATTACCACTGACTCTACAGAAATACAAACAACAATTAGATAATATTATAAACACCTCTATGTACATAAACTAGAAAATCTACAAGAAATGGATGAATTTCTGGACACATACCCCCTCCCAACACTGAACCAGGAAGAACTTGAATCGCTGAATGGACCAATAACAAACTCTGAAATGGGAACAGTAATAAATAACCTAAAAGAAACAAACAAACAAACAAAAAGCCCAGGACCAGACAGATTCACAGCTGCATTCTACCACATGTACAAAGTAGAGCTGGTACTATTCCTCCCGAAACTATTCCAAAAAATTGAGGAGGAGGGATTCCTCCCTAAGTCATTCTATGGGGCCAGCATCATTCTAATACCAAAACCTAGCAGAGGTACAACAACAACAACAAAAAGTTCAGGCCTAAATCCTTGATGAACATTGATGCAAAAATCCTCAATAAAACAGTGGGAAACTGAATCCAGTAGCACATCAAAAAGCTTATCCACTAAGGTCAAGTAGGCTTCATTCCTGGAATGCAAAGTTGGTTCAACATCCACAATTCAATAATTGTGATTTATTGCATAAGTAGAACTAAAAACAACACCCACAAATTTATCTCAATAGCTGCTGGAAAGGCTTTTAATAAAATTCAACATCCAATTATGTTAAAAATGCTTAATAAATTAGGTGTTGAAGAAACATACCTCAAAATAATAAGAGCCATATATGACAAACCCACAGCCAACATCATATTGAATGGGAAAAAGCTGGAAGCATTCCCCTTGAAAACCAGCACAAGATAAGATTGCCCTCTCTCATCCTATTCAACATAATGTTGGAAGTTCTGGCCAGGGCAATCAGGCAAGAGAAAGAAATAAAGGGAATTCAAATAGGAAGAGAGAAAATCAAACTATCCCTGTTTGTAGATGACACAATCCTATGTCTAGAAAACCCATTGTCTCAGCCCAAAACCTTCTTAACCTGATAAGCAACTTCAGCAAAGTCTCAGGATACAAAATCAATATGCAAAAATCACGGCATTCCTATACACCAACAAGAGCCAAGCTGAGAGCCAAATCATGAAAAAACTCCCATTCACAATTGCCACAAAAAGAATAAAATAACTTGGAATACAGCTAACTAGGGAGGTGAAAGAGCTCTACAAGGAGAACTGCAAACTACTGCTCAAAGAAATCAGAGTTGACATACTTAAAGTTTTACAGAGGTTTTGAAGCCATAGAGTTTGAGAACCATTGCCCTCAGGGTCAGAGGGAGGGACGAGAGGAAATGATAATCATCTTGCTTAAATCTGAAGTGGATGCTGCTCAGCTGGGGTGGGGAAAGGTGGGTTGGGATCAGGATTAGTTTAAGAGCTATGGAGCCATGGAGCCAATACTATGAAAGCCTGGGGCTATAAAGGAAAGGGGTAGATGGAGAGGGAGGGCTGAGGAAATGGGAGAGCCAAATCATGAGTAAACTCCCATTCACAATTGCTACAAAGAAAATAAAATACCTAGGAATACAACTTACAAGGGATGTGAAGGACCTCAGTGCAGTGGCTCAGCCTGTAATCTCAGCACTTTGGGAGGCAGAGGTAGGTGGATCACAAGGTCAGGAGTTCAAGACCAGCCTGACCAATGAATGTGGTGAAACACCACCTCTACTAAAAATACAAAAATTAGCTGAGTGTGGTGCTATGTACCTGTTGTAGTCGCAGCTACTTGGGAGACTGAAGCAGGAGAATCACTTGAACCCGGGAGGTGGAGGTTGCAGTGAACCAAGATCATGCCACAGCACTCCAGCCTGGGTGACAAAGAAAGACTCCATCTCAAAAAATAAATAAAAAATAAAAAAAAAGAAAGAAAGAAAGAAAGAAAAAGAAAGAAAGAAAGGAAGGAAGGAAGGAAGAAAGAGAGAGAAAGAAAGAAAAAAAGAAAGAGGGAGGGAGGGAGGGAAGGAAGGAAGGAAAGAAAGAAAGAAAGAAAGAAAGAAGAAAGAAAGAAAGAAAGAAAGAAAGAAAGAAAGAAAGAAAGAATCAACAGAGTAAACAGACAACATACAGAATAGGAAAAAATATTCCCAAACTATGAGTCCAGTAAAAAGCTAATATCCAGAATCCACAAACCTCAAACAGCTCAACAAGAAAAAATCAACCCCATTAAAAAGCAGGCAAAAGACATGAATAGACAGTTTTCAAAAGGAGACATATAAGCAGCCAACAAACATGAAAAAATGCTCAACACCATTCATCAGAGAAATGCAAATCAAAACCAATGAGAAACCATCTCACATGAGCCAGAATGGCTATTACTAAAATGTCAAAAGACAACAAATGTTGATGAGGATGCCCGGAAAAGAGAGTGCTTATACACTGTTTGTGAGAATGTAAATTAGTACAACTTTTACGGAAAACAGTGTGGAAGTTTATTAAAGAAATAAATTTAGAACTACCATTCGACCCAGCAGTCCCACACTACTGGGTATCTACCCAAAGGGAAATAAATCATATCAAGAAGATACCTGCACTCCTATGTGTATTGCAGCACTATTCACAAATGCTAAGATATGGAATCAAGGTAAGTGTCCATCAACAGAGGATTAGATAAAGGCAATACACCATGGAATATTATTCAGCCATGAAAACAATAAAATCATGTTTTTTGCAGCAACATGGATGGAACTGGGGCCATGATCCTAAATGAAGTAATTCAGAAACAGAAAGGCAAATACCACATATCCTCACTTATAAGTGAGAGCTAAACACTGGGTACACACAGACACACAGAGTGGAATAACAGACACTGGAGACTCCAAAAGGTGGGAGGGTGGGAGAGGGTGAGGGCTGAAAAATTACCTACTGGGTACAATGTTCACTATTTGGGTGAAAGTTACATAAGAAGCCCAGACGTCTCTACTATGTAATATATGCAAATAAGAAATCTGCACTTGTAATCCCTAAATATCTACAAATAAAAAATAAAGCCATTTGGCAATACATTTAAAATTGTGCTGAATCTGAAGGTTGGCAAGGGGAAGATGGTAAAAGTACAAGTCTGTCAGACAAGTCACAGGAATAAGGTGGGCTAGTATCCGCCAACAAGACACTTGGAATCTACTTCATATTAGTCTCTTTCCCTAGTGATGAGGTGACCAATAAGATGACATTGCAACAGGGCCTCTGTATGTAAATTATGGGGAAGTAGAATAAAGAATGAACCATTGTGATTGATTTTGGATTTGTTTTAAGAAAATCGGAAGATCATAATATCTTCTGATAAGGTCATTATATGTTTATGTGTAATGGTTCATTGTTTTGTGTAACTGATTAACCTTTACAATGTTTTGTTAAAATAGTATTCTTTACAAAAAAATTAGCTAGGCCTCATGGCGTGCACCTGTAGTCGCAGCTACTCAGGAGGCTGAGACAGGAGAATTGCTTGAACTCAGGAGGCGTAGGTTGCAGTGAGCAGAGATCGCACCACTGCACTCCAGCCTGGGTGACAGAGTGAGACTCTGTCCAAAAAAAAAAAAAAAGAAAAGAAAATTAGGGTTTGTTGTCAAGCAAATTTCTTGTATTTTAAGACCCATTGGTAGTTATTCTTCCCTATTTAAAGTTGAAGCATTGTGAAATATATAAGAACTTGTGTGTTGGATAGTGTTTTGCACTACCCATTGTGAGTCTGCCTTTTTGGACACTTGGGGCAATGTGGAATTATTAATAGATGACTTTTTTTTTTTTTTTTTTTTTTTTTTTTTTTTTTTTGAGATGGAGTCTCACTCTGCCGCCCAGGCTGGAGTGCAGTGGCCGGATCTCAGCTCACTGCAAGCTCCGCCTCCCGGGTTCACGCCATTCTCCTGCCTCAGCCTCCCGAGTAGCTGGGACTACAGACGCCCGCCACCTCGCCCGGCTAGTTTTTTGTATTTTTTAGTAGAGACGGGGTTTCACAGTGTTCGCCAGGATGGTCTCGATCTCCTGACCTCGTGATCCGCCCGTCTCGGCCTCCCAAAGTGGTGGGATTACAAATAGATGACTTTTAAAAATTTTACATTAAAAATGTTCGTAGCCATAGAGAAGTCATATAACCGTCACAGACACAATCTGTGTCTATATGATGCCAACATAACCATTAAGGCAAGCATAAAATTGGATCAAACCAGTAATTTATTAGTTGTTTTATTAAATTTCTTTCCTTCTCATTTTTATTTGGTTTCATTCTTTTCTTACTCCATGAAACAGATTCACATGTGTAATCGCCGAGTTTATGTTTTAGTAATAGGCTTTTTTTCCCTCCAGAACACTAGTAGCATACTTCCCACCTTAAAACTTTTAATTAAATAATTGAGCTGTCTTTTGTACTTTGTAGGCAGGGATGCAAATATTTTAAATACTTTTTTAATGGACATATATTATGAGTTCAAAAGTCAATTGATTTTTCTTCCTGAGAGTTTCTAAACTGACAGGATTTCTTCCAAAAATTTGAAAAAAGATTGTATGATTTCTTATGTGCAGCAAAAACTAGGTATGTTCACCTTTGCATTTGTGGGAGCCTCCTATGTTTGTGAATGGGATCTTGTCCCATGGAGGTGGGTGGTGAAAAGTTTATACTTGCTCACGAATGAATGCCTGACAATGCCCAGTGAGGCAATATACATCTCTGCAGACTGAAAAAGCTGCTTTGAAAAACAAAATTTTAATTCATTATCCACTACTGAATATTTTTATGAATCTGAACATTGGAAAAATGGACAGGATTAAATCTTCATCTTCATCTATCCCAATTAAATTGTACTTTCTTCGACTTATAACAATGCCATTACGCTATTCTAAGTGGCTTGTACTTCTAAGGTATTTACAAATTTTAAATACTGTATTTAAAATGTATGTCTACTTTTCATCATTAAAATACCCTTCAATCACATCCAGTACTGAATTTGGATAATTGATAATTAAGGAATTTTAAAATGTAATAATAAGCATATTATCTTAAAGGAAGCCTTAATATTTCCAATCTGAAAATATTTATACATGCTGATTTTTTTAATGCAAAATAATTTGACTAAGTACAGTTTAAATAGGTTCACAGTTTATTAGTATGTGACCAAAAAGCGTGTTGGAATTATTGGCTTCTACACAGGCTGTTTTGATGTAATCTAGAGGCAAACTAAGATGCTTTCAAGTCCAGAATCTTTAAATATCTAGGAAATTCTACTGCATCCAAATATAAATGTGAAATTTCCATGAATATGAAAATTTAGCTGACTTGGGTTGCCAATGTGACATATAGTTACACATTTTGACTTTTAAAAAGTTTTTTTTCATTCTTTCATTTTTTTTTTTTTAAATGAGACTCGTTTGACACCTTCTGGGACAAATGAATGATTTTTTTGTGAGCAGAACTTTACATAAGCTAAGGTCTAATTTAGGGACCCTAACTGTCTACATTTTAAGTTCCTGGAGCAGGGGAATACCCACAGTGCAGACATTAGGAGATGTGTGGACAGGAAACAGGCCCAGCTGCCACATTGGTCAAGTCACCCCACGGGTAAAATATCAAGAAAGATGCCAACTCAGTAACTTAGAATAAAGGAACCAAAATAAAAATATCAACTGTATTTGACTCCTGTAACTTATCTGAATGGGTTTGCAATTGGTAAAAACATCTCGATATTGCAAAGTCACTGTATTAGTAAGGCTATTTTTTTTTTAACAATAAAGACTTTTAAGCTATTTAACTTCAACCCTGGTATATTTCCCTCCAATTTAATAGAATATTTAACCCAAATTATTTTTTAAAAGGGAGTCTTCTAATCTGGTTTGCATGTTAAGTACCAACTGAAAATAATAGCAAATGCTCAATCATTTTATAACCATTATGAGAAACTGAGTTATTAGTTATAAATAGGCATTGACCTATAATTAACCAATTAATTATTTATGAACTTGACTAAAATTAAAGAATAATATGAAATGCCTCTATATCACGTCATGTATCCTAATATAACATTTTTTATTGAATGAACTCTTTCCCATTAAAAATAATTAAGATACCTAGATCCTAACCACATATTTAATACCTTTTATAAAAACTAAAACAAAACTGCTGAGTCCCAGAGTAAAGAATTTTAATAACAGATCATACTGATATAACTGTAGAGTGGTTTTAACACCTTTTTAAATCTCTTTTTAAAAGATTGATCTTAAAAGATTGATCTTAAAGCCTTCTCCTTTTTTCCTTTCCTTCCTCCCTTCCTTCTTTCCTCTCTTCCTCCTTCCTTTCTTCCCCCCCCACCTCTCCCCTCCTCTCCCTTCCTCTCCCCTTCCCTCTCCTTTTCTCCCCTCCTTTGCTTTCCCTCCCTTCCCTTCTCTTCCTTCTTTCTTTCCTTCCCTTCTTCTTTTCTTTTGTGAGGTCCTATAGCCTATGACTGTTTGCAGGCTGGTTTTACTAATGTCTCAAACATTTTTTAAATGCTGTTTTAAAAGAATAAAATCAACTTGTACTACACCAAATAGAATCATCCTGTCATTATTTTAATTTATCAAAAGCATTTTCAATTAAGAAGCTGTTAACTTAGACTTTAGGAATACATCTAGGAGTAGTTATATATTATTAACTTATTTAATTTTATTAAAAAGAAAAGTAATCACGGTTTTGCTTTTTGAGTATGAAGATCAGTATTAACATTAATATTTAGTATATATTTTGATCCTCAAATGTTATCGTACACTGAACCTGGCCATACATTCTTTTATATTATCTTTTTATTTGCTCCATCCAATTCTTTGTTTCACAGGTCAAAATGGAAAGACTTTGCAAGAATTATTTTAAAGAAAACAGCAGCTACAAATCTGTTGTTAAATTCATGATAATGAGAAACATATGGATTGATCCCCCTAAGTACTGAAGTTTCACAATTCAGGACAAGAAGGTGAGGAAAGACATTTGGGGCCTCGTTGCTGAATACATCACTTTTTGGAGACTAAGACGGGTTGCCAAAAATAAAAACATGTCAATTTATCTCTCAATACAATTTTATTACAGATGCCAAATTGTGTTAATTATGTGTTACATCTGTTGTCTCACAAGGTAGCCAGCTATTTATATTTCAAATATGTTTCACATTTCTGTTCATCTCTTTCAGTGGGTGTGTAATTGCTTAACAAGTTGCTCCAATGACATCCAAAGCTCAAATATGGTTGTTCCCAACTAGTACTATGTTGCAATTTTAGAAAGCTCAGGAAATCGGTCCCCTTTCTCCCTCCTTAGTTAAAAAAAGAGAGAGAGAATGGCGCGGGGGTGGAGGGGGAGCAGCAGGTAGCCGGATGCAGTTTAAAGCTTTTATTGATAAAAACTGGGATTAGAAAATCCCAGCTTGCAAGTATTGTACCAATAAAGCGAGCATTCTGAACACCCAGACTGAATTTACCCGTTTGCACTAGGCTGCGCCGAGTGGCTGAGCCCTCTTGGGACACTAGTGGAACAGTTGATCACGAGCTCTCCATCTGCGCAGGAAAGAGGAGCAGAAGAACAAAAGATATGCTATCCAGCCCCACCCTAGGCTCATAGCTCGTGGCCCACTGCTTCCCTGGAAGATCTAAGGATTGAACAAGGGGCCGGGGTGCTCAAGGAAACCCCTCATTATGTTAACAGGTGGTACAGGGAAGAAATAATGCTAAAGGGCCACTTCAATGATTTTTCTTATGCAGGCTCCATCTTATGAAAGAACTGTTTCTACCAAAGGAACTTCATCTTTTAAGCAGTAAATATAATTTCCAATTTTAATTTATCAAGGCATATAAAACTAACTGCCAATTGAACATACTAACTCACAGATACTCACAAATGAGTTAGCATTATTAGGTTGGTGCAAAAGTAATCGCGGTTTTGCATCAAGCAAAAGCAAAGACATTTGGCATATTCTTTAGCTTCTGGTAAAATAGCATTTGTATTTTTGAAATATTTCATCTGGGTTTGAGATACCAATTATTACTTTTGGGGCTCTCCAGGGATTATGGTAGTATGGATTGGAAACCACGGTTCTTCTCTCCATCGCCTCAGACAATAAGTCATTTTTTGTTCTTTTATTCAAGCAATTAATTACATTAAATATGAATGCAAAACAACAGATCTTCCCATTCTGAAACTTTTTAAATGAAGCTACATCCCAGGTTGATAAGTAGTAATCAACCTTACCAGATGCTAAGTTCTTGTTTCAAGATTCTATACGTAATAATAGTTATACTAATAATTATTCATAAAGAATCTACTATGTGCAAAACACTATGATGGGCTCTTCACATTCACTCTGTAATTTACTTCCCCAAGTAATGTTCAGAGAGCTTACATAAATTGCCCATGGACACATAGCTTATAAGTAACAGATGCAGGATTTAACCCTAGTCTGTTTTTTCCAAAATGTTTGCTATTTTCTTTTTCTTTCTCTCTTCTTCTTTTTTTTTTTTTTTTTTGTGAGATGTAGTTTCACTCTTGTTGCCCAGGCTGGAGTGCAATGGTGCGATCTCGGCTCACTGCAATCTTCACCTCCTTGGTTCAAGCAATCCTCCTGCCTCAGCCTCCCGAGTAGCTGGGATGACAGGCATGCACCACCGCACCCGGCTAATTTTGTATTTTTAGTAGTGATGGGATTTTCCATATTGGTCAGGCTGGTCTCGAACTCCTGACCTCAGGTGATCCGCCCCTCCTCGGCCTCCCAAAGTGCTGAGATTACAGACGTGAACAATCACCCTCGGCCATGTTTGCTATTTTCTTTATACTAGTACAAGAAATAAAAAGCTACAAGGTATGAACTTTTATGCTCGTATGTTGCATATATCACAAAAGAATTTTTGCTATGAAAGATTAAGAATTTTAATTTACTATGTACATAAATTATTTTCCATCTCCCTTTGCCCTTATTTCTCTTAATTTTTGTTAATACTATATTTTTAGTACTTCTATTAGTAATTACTTTTGGAATTATAAATGTTTCTTTTAAACGTATTTTTCTTGATCTATCGATTTTCAATGGTGTTTTTTGATGCCACTTTAAGCCATTTTTTATTTGTGCCATGACTTCTTAGACAGATTTCTCGTTTGCCTGGTGTTTTCAATTGCCTTTTGTTTTTCTCTTATTGATAAAAGATGTTTATGACTTCACTATACCACTAAAATCATTCAAATTTCTAAATATAGCATTTATTAAAGTAATTCTTCTTGAAGATATTCTATTTGGATTTAGGTTAATTGACCACTGCCAACCTGAAATTACTATCCTTTGCAACCTTGAATTAAATCTACTTTTACTTGGATACTATATTTATTTTCCTGGCAAATGTTGTAAGTTTATGTTTTTATTTAGAAAGAGTTTACTTTTAGGAATCTTATTTTTTGCACTTTTGAACGTATTTTTATTTTAATACTTGACAATGTCATGGAATACAAAATTTTAGGTTAAAAAATTTTGCTATCAGGACTTTGAAGGGATTTTTCCATCTTCTTTTAACTTGTGGTGTTGCTGATGAGAAATTTGATAACTATCTAATGTATCTCATTATTTCTAACATATTCTTTCTCTCTACCAGCTTACATCATCTTCCTTATTTATCTGTGTCCTGTCATTGTTGAAGCGCTTCCCAGTCAATTTCCTTGTTTACTGTCCTGATTACTCTTTGGACTCTCCTGTTCCGCAAAAGTGCCTTTCCAATATGCCCTACACCCTTTGCTGCAGCCTCTTACATATTTATTCTGTCCTGTGGCTGATTAAAATGTCTTATTCTATAGTTCCTCAATTAGAAATTTATCAAAATCTCAAGTTTACTTATGATCGATATCTTCAGCACTGTAGGAAAACTTTTCCTTTTGTAAATATTACTGTTTCAGAAAGAAATTGGAAGGGAAGAAACAGGCATGGCTGGTCATCCTTCTTGAACTGTCATGAGTAGGATTTTGTTGTCATAAATAAAGGGAGGATAAGTATTATCGGAAATCTTCAACATTGACACCATACAGCAATCTTCACTTCCTTGGTTCAAGCAATCCTCCTGCCTCCTTCCAGATTCCCCAAATCAGTTAGGTTTCCTATTTGTTCTGCTTACAATTTTAAATCTTCTTCAATTCCTTGGCCTCCTGACTTACCACTTCCCAAGCCTTCTAGATCCTCTCAAGAAAGAACATAGAACACATTAAAAGCAATGTTTGAAACTTCTCATCACAAAATCTATACTTTGCTTGAATTCATACTTACTTTTTTCTTCCTTTCTTGTGTTACATTTGGAAAAGGATTCGTTTCTCTTCTCTTAGGTAATAATTCCTTAATGCCCAAGACCTCATCCCCTTGTACTTCCTCATGGCCTAGTTCCAGTGTCAACCCCGTGCTCTGCTCCGTCCGCAACTTTTCCTCCACAATTGCCTCCTTCCTATTAACATTAGATATGCTTGTCTGTCATCTCAGCCAAGCTGCCCTTGATTCTGTATTATCAACAACTGTTTCTCACATCGGATCGGTCACCTTCCTTTCATAGTCACGTTCTACAAAAGGCTTTCTATACTCATCTCCATTTTATATTATATTATATATATTATATACAGTATTTATTTTATATACCATATAATATATACATACCATATTATATATATACACACATACTGTATATACGTATATTATGTAGGTATGGTAACCTATTATACATGATATGTAGTTTGCCTTTTTCACTTAACAATATCTTGGAGGCAATATATTTAAAAAGTAGTTTTTAAAAGCTACAATGTATTCCTTTGTATAATTGTACTATAATTTATCTAGTCAGTTACATGTTATATGCCATTATTATAGGTTGCTTTCAGTCTCATATTATTGCAGATATTAATGCAAAAAAAGTTAGTGTCCATATGTTATTTCATGTTTGTAGGCTTATGTATGGAGACAGTAATTTCTGAATAGCTAAATCATGATTTGAAGGATATGAAAATTATTAATATTAACTGACATTGACAAATTGCTTGCCATGGAAATTATTCTGGCATCCTTTCCTACAAGCAGTGGAGGAGAGAATTGGTTCTCACACTCTCATGCTTCAGATGATGACTGTCCTGGCTTTCCTCTTCTTTCCTTTCCTTCTCTTGTTCAGTCCCCTCTGTTGTTCCTGCTTCCTCTTTCATCAACCATTGATGTTTTTCAGTGTCCCTTCAGGACCTTATGTTCTCACTCTACACACTTTCCCTGTACAATGTCACCTACTGTTTTGGCTTTATTTTCAATCTGTATATTGAAGACTCCCAAGTCTTTATCTCCAGCCTGAACACTCTTGGGACCCATAAGTTAAATATCCTCTGGACTATCTTCCCTACGATGTCTCTCAGGGATTGAAAACTGAAGGAGTCTGAAACAAAATTCATCTTCCTTCTGAAGCTGTTTTACTCTCAGCGTTCCCTAGCTCAATTAATAGACCCTGGATAGGGTCTAGGCCCTAGAGTATTCCTTCATTCTTACTTTCCTTTATCAGCCCCTTTTCTTCACTCCCTTTCCAAATACCCAATAAGGATCTATGTTCAGCTGATTCTATTTTACAAACCTTTGTCCAATCAATCTGTTTCTCTACATTTCCTCTGCTACCACCCTCATCCAACCTACTCCTAACTCTTATGAAATGATTTTGATGACCTCCTAATTAATACATCTGTCTGTAGTGTTCTCTTCCCATCTGGTCTCCAAAACCCTTCACAGAGATTAGAAAATGAGTCATTTCACATCTTTGCATTAAAAAAAAAATCTTTCTATAACTCCCCAATATCTTTAGGATAAAGTACTTCTCCTTCCTGACACTATTTCCCCATGAGATCTAACCAAGTTGAACCTTATGCCTTCTCTTGTTTGCACGGTTTATTGTGCATCTATTCTCTGTGCCTGGACCACACTCTTCTCCACCACCCAATCACAGCTGAAATGACACCTCCTTAGAGAGACATTTGCTGGTTTCTATAAAAATGTTAGGTATCCCTGAACTTTCCTCATCATGATCATTCAACATTTGATCATACATACTTGCTTAATGCCTGTGTACTTTTCTTTTTAAGAGTAGGTTTTGTGATACTAAGGACTGTTTTGGTCTTGTCAACCACTATATTTCGAGTGCTTACTTAGTACAGTGCCTCACACATAGTGCACACTCAATAAATGATGATTTAAATTTATGATTGAAGAACAATTAATTACAAGTGTTGGTTGACATAAGATAGGCAAAAAATAAGACAAGAACACTAGGTTATTATCTTAAAAATGTGGATGGAGTCATGTGGATCCACTGATTTTAGTTTTTCTGTGATTCACAGTATGCATTTCTGAGATGTCTGGTTGATGGCGTAGTTGTATTGTCTGTGACCTTGGAACAGAATGGGACAGTAGTTTCACTGGTGCTAAAATCCATGAACTTATCCTTATTAGCACAACTCTGTAAGGAGACTAGTGTTAACATGAAGCTATCAATTTTTAACAACTGTAACTTATGTAAAATTTGGTAAACTATATGCAGGAAACCATTCCCATATGAGGGGTTAACAAATGATTTTTGATGAGTACTGTTACCATTGCCCAATTTTAATACACTGCAAGGAAAGTTTCAAGAGTCCCTGATATAACAACTATTTTAGTAAGTTAATGTTTTTTCTTCTCTGCTCTATGGTGCCTGCCAAAATTGTGAGTAAAAAATCTGGATTACGAGGCATTTATTGGGTAAACAGCATTTTATTTTTACACAAACGTTGACATTAATTAAGTCTTCCAACATCTGGGATGTAGGTAAGTGTTCTGCTAATTTTGCAGAAGAGGAAATGAAGTCACAGTGGCCTGGCAGTTTGCCAAGGTCACTGAATAAGTCAGTGTCAGGACTGGGAGTACTACTCAGGAATTTTTGGCTGTGAATCTTCTGTTCAACAAAAGTAACTCATAAGGAAGAAGCATATCGGGAATATATTCCTGTTTTTATGGTTCCTATCAAACCTGGAAGGTCCAGTTATCTCGTGAAAATTTCTTTTTTCAATCTCGATTTTATGAGTGAATATACCCTAGTAAGAATCACATATCCATTTATAATGTCATTCATTCATGTGGATCAGAATTTTGAAAAATCTGTTTGCTATCCCTTGCTTTTTTTGCTTCATTTTATCTCTTTTTATCTTTAAGAATTTATTTCAATCCATAAAGCCTAAACTTTTAAGAAATTATTGTGATTATAAAATGAAAGACTTCCTAGTCTAACCAAATAAATGTCACGCTTTGTATTTTTAAACACAATTTTATAATATGTGCTGGTTTGTTACATTGTGTAAATCAAAAATATAAGAAAATGATTTTTGGAAGATAAATTGCACCACAATTGCTTAAAAAATGTATAGTGCAAGACCTAGGCAATGATTCTAGGATAGGTAGAATCATTAGGAGCCTAGATTCTGGTGCCAGGAAGCCTGTTTCAGTTCCACTTCTGCCACTGATATGCCAAGTGACCCTGGGAAAATCTTTTAACCTTTTGGTGCCTAAGTGTTCTCATCTGTAAAATGAGAATAATAATAGTGTTCACCTCACGGGTTATGGCAAGGATTTAGTGAGTTTGTTCATATAGGACTTAGAAAGGTGCCTGGCACACAGTTATGGGACACAATGATCCGTTATTAAAATTATTTGAGGTATAATTGGTATACAGATTGAGCATCCCTAATAAAGAAAAGTCTGAAACCCCAATTGCTCCAAAATCTGACACTTTTTGAGCACCAACATGAAGCCTCAGGTGGAACCCTCCACAGCTGACTTCATGTGACAGGTCACAGTCAAAACTATTTTGTGCACAAATTTGTTAAAAATATCGTGTAAAATTTCCTTCATGCTATGTGTGTAAACTGCATATGAACCATAACTGAATTTTGTGTTTAGACTTGGGTCCCATCCCCAAGATATCTCATTATTCAGTCATGCACTGTATAATGAAGTTTCAATGATGGACTCCTTATTCAATGGTGGCCCCATAAGATTATAATACCGTATTGTCACTGCACTTTTTTTATTTCTAGACACATTTAGATACACAAATACTTACCATTGTGCTCCAGTTGCCTATAGTATTCAGTACACTTGCATGCTGCACAGGTTTGTAGCCTAAGATAAATGGGCTGTACCATACAGCTTAGTGTGTGGCGGCCTCTACAATCTAGATTTGTGTAAGCTCACTCTATGATGTTTGCAGAAAGACAAAACCACCTAATGATGCATTTCTAAGAATGTATTTATTATTAGTTAACACATAACAGATATACATACACATACACACACATACACGTGCACACACACACACAGTATTAGTTTGCTAACCTGTCTAGGTTTGTATAAGTAACTGTGTGATGTTTCCACAATGATGAGATCTCCTAATGACGATTTCTTAAAATGTATCCCCATCATTACATGACACATGACCACATATGCAAATATTCCAGAATCCAAAACCATCGAAATTTGAAATGCTTCTGGTCCCAAGCATACAAGGGATACTCGACCTGTATTCTGTATTTCTGAAACTAGTCTTAGATAAATGTTAAATATGATAAAGAACACATTAAGTGCCAAAGGAAAAAAAAATGTGTTGTTAGAACAGGAGAGAGAGATGCAGTTTGGCAGAAGGCCAGATTCCCATTTGTAGCTTATTTCTGTAACATTTCCATAAACTTCCCTTGAGTACAATGAAAAACTGTGTAAAGCAATACTGCTGGCTTTGAATGAACCCACAACACAAGGGAATTCTTACAGTCAGATTGAAGAGGCTGGCTAAGAACGTTCAGCTACTTTTCCCTCACAAGAATGAATGCAGGCAAATGTAGCCATATCGTTTTTAGCATATTTTAAAATTGCTCTTAGACATTAGGCAATTTTGCTAAGCATTTTCCAAGGGAACAGCAAGCTTGGCTGTGCTTTACATTTTAGGGAGTTTCATGAAAGCTGGTATTCGAGGAGAAGCAGGCTTTATTCTATCTCTTTGGAGACAGAGATAGCGGTCTAATAGCACCCCTTGATAAGTAAGAAAATATTTGTGGGGTGTATGCTTTAAAGGCGCCACTAGATGTCCAAAAGCAGTATTTAAGGAAGAGAAAGCATACTCTTTGATTGAGTAGTCGCCTATAGGCTTAACAGTTAAAAATACAATTCCAAATTTGGGGTTGCTATGAAATTTTAGATAGCTTGTGTACTTTAGATAGCATGTGTAACTGAGTGTATTCAGTATAGATAATCATGTAAAAATTCTATCATATAGACATAAATGAACATCATTTGATTTTTAATATCAGGGACAGGTTAGCTATTGGCCCCTCAAGTTTTTACATTTCCACGCAAGAGTTGTGCAAAACATGGATTTTAGTGATGTAGAACACAGAGTGTTTGGGAATGTTTGGTGGGGGGAGAAAGGTATCACTCATCAAACTGAAATGCAGTTGGTGATTGTGACACAGACCTCTGTCTTGATAAATTGTGGTTTCCTAGTTTTACACAGCCACAAAAAACCTGGAAACCACTTTGCTCTACTCAGCATTCATTTTAAGGTTGTACAATTTCCAACAAAATTTTCCCCAGACATGGAAACTTACATAATAAATTAGGAACCTTTTGAATTATCCCATGCTATCTTCTCTGGGATTTTGCTTGTCATACTTCACTTTTGAGATGAAAAACCCTACTTGTGAAACTTCTGGTAAGTGGATTTGTGCTTTCAAAGAGCAGTTCAAAAAATACAATAGCTTTTCCAAATATGCCAATAGAAAAAACCTTTTGACAGCTGTATGCAATTTTTAGGAAGGAAACATTATTTCAGCATTTTAAGCACTACCTAAACCTTTTAGTCACTTTGCAGGTAAAGCTTATTTAAATGTAATGGGTTATAAGAGGATAATTAGAGTACATCTTATCTCTTCATGTAGTCAAATATAAGAACATCGTCACTGGGTATTACTTTGTCAGCCATGAGATTCTGTGCAGCCTAAAACATAAAACTTCTTTAAGACTTTTTTGCTAATTTAGTTCAGTTATTTTTTCAATAATTATGTCTAATTAGTTAAATATGCATAGGAAATCCAAACTTTAGTTGAAAATCTGACCCTGTTGAGAGTTAACTCTATTGTCTTAGGAATGCAGAATTTAAACTGGGTCTCAAGAGCCATCTTTCTTAAAATTCATACAATAATTTTGGTGGTCCTTGGAGCAGCAAGAATTTCTTGGAAATTCTGGATCTTGGGTGCCACTCTGGATTTCCTGAATCAGAATCTCTGTTACAACAAGCCCCCCTACTGAAGTTGAAGAGCTGCTTTAAGTGTCCAGCACCTAGAAGAGTGACTGGCTCATAATAGGTGCTCAATAAATGTGTTGATTGGCCGGCTGACTACATAAATAAATGATTTCATGGGAAACTGGCCAACAGCAACATGCTTCAATGAAAAATTTTAATCAGTGCATAAAACTTGGTATTCTAACCTGAGGTCACTTAAAAGTAGGTACAATGTTAATTCCTAATCAAAAGGACAGGTATTTAAAGTGGTCTCATCATGAACGCAGCAAGATTTCTTTCACAGAATCTGAGACTGAGAATCATTTTCTAATGATTCCAGGAGGACGGAAAAAACTCTAGCTTGACTTTAAGAGGTATCTCTAAGAATAATGTTTAGAATTTTAAACATTATGATTGTAAAATTGAGCACTGGCACTCTTTCAGTGCGCCTTTTTCTGCCATGGGTGGTGATAAATTCTTAAAATAGATGATTTCATGATAATCAGTGCAGTAAATGAATATTGTGATATTGTATTGGCCTGTAATTTGAAATATGTCTCCTAGATACCCTTTAGTAAGGCACATGCTTTGAGCAGCTTTTTCTGTGAGGACATCTTGTGTGCACCAATTCAAGCCTCCTCTTCCAACCACCCTCTCTTTGACACATACTCAAACTAGGGGTACAGTCTGGCTGTGGGGCAGAACACAAGCCCACTGATCCCTATGGGAGTCAGACCCATGACCCAGGCCTCATTGACACACGACTCCAGCTAGCCTCACATTCTGGCTATGCTGTTTACCAAATGAAGAATTACTCTACTGGGCATGGTAAAGGGACATGGGTGGTGTGTGACGTGGAGGATATGAAACAGTATACACTGCTAAACATTCTTGTGGAGCACCATTATCCTCAAAGACAGTAGTATCCATCAGTGATTCTCAAGAAGACATAATAAATTCACCAGGCTGCACCATATGGAATGACAAAATGTTTGTGATTAAGAACATTTATTGATTGTATAACAACTAAGATGATGCTGATAAAATTCACTTTTATATGATAGATGTTTTTTCCAATTTTTTTCTTTTCATAATAATAATTTAATCCTATAGTAATTTCTTTGCTTAAAAATATAGATTGTTGTGAGACTCATATAAAATAATTATATTATTGTGCTATGCCTTTTCTGAAGCTGGATAGCCAAAAGTTGTTAACATTTACAGAAGAGAAAGTAAAGATCTCTCTTCTGGGGCCAGGCATGGTGGCTCATGCCTGTAATCCCAGCACTTTGGGAGGCCGAGACGGGTGGATCACCTGAGGTTAGGAGTTCCAGACCAACATGACCAACACTGAGAAACCCCGTCTCTATCAAAAATACAAAAATTAGCCGGGCATGGTGGTGGGCGCCTGCAATCTCAGCTACTCTGGAGGCTGTGGCAGGAGAATCGCTTGAACCCGGGAAGTAGAGGTTGCAGTGAGCCAAGATCACGCCATTGCACTCCAGCCTGGGCAACAAAAGCAAAACTCCATCTTAAAAAAAAAAAAAAAAATCTTTTCTGAATGTTAAACAAAATAAAAACAAAACAAAACACATAACGTATAACCTAGATGCCATCAATGCGTAGCTTTTAAGTAAAATGAAGTGTTTTGCTTTTCTCTACGGATCAGTGATGTTGAACATTTTTTCATATACTTATTGGCCGCATGTATGTCTGATTTTGAAAAGTATCTGTTCATGTTCTTTGGCCATTTTTTTAAGTGGGGTTGCTTGGTTTTTTATTGGAAATTTGTTTAAGTTCCTTATAGATTCCAAATATTAGACCTTGGTTGGATCTGTAGCTTCGAAATATTTTCTCCCATTTGTAGTTTGTCTGTTTACTCTGTTGATAGTATCTTTCACTGTGCAGAAGCTCTTTAGTTTAATTAGGTCCCATATGTCAATTTTTGTTTTTGTTGCAATTGCTTTTGGTATCTGTGTCATAAAATCTTTGCCAGGGTTCTATGTCCAGAATGGTATCTCTCAAGCTATCTTCCACAGTTTTTATAGTTTTAGATTTCACATTCAAGTCTTTAATCTATCTTGAGTTGACTTTTGTATATGGTATAAAGAAAAAGTTCAGGTTCAATCTTCCATATATGCCTAGTCAGTTATCTCAGTACCATTTGTTGAATAGTGAGTGTGAGATACCATCTCACGCCAGTCAGAATGGCTATTATTAAAAAGTCAAAAAGCAACAGATGCTGGTGAGGTTGTAGAGAAAAGGAAATGCTTATACACACTGCTGGTGGAAATGTAAACAAGTTCAGTCATTGCGGAAAGCAGTGTGGTGATTCCTCAAAGAAGTTAAAACGGAATTACTATTTGACTCAACAATCCCATCATTGGGTATATACCCAAAGGAATATAAATAATTCTACCATAAAGACACATGCATGTGTATGTTCACTGCAGCACTATTCACAATAGCAAAGACATGGAATTAGCCTAAATGGCCATTAAGGGTAGACTGGATAAAGAAAATGTGGAATACATATACCATGGAATTCTACGCAGCCATGAAAAAGAATGACATTATGTCCTTTGCAGCAATATGGGTGGAGCTGGAAGCCATTATCCTAACCAAAAGAACGCAGGAACATAAAACCAGATACCACATGTTCTTACTTATAAATGGGAGCTGAACAATGAAAATGCATGGACACAAAGAAGAAACAATACATACTGGGGCCTACTTGAGTGTGAAGAATGGGAGGAAAAAGAGGATAAGAAAAAAATACCTATCAGGTACTATGCTTCTTACATGGGTGACAAAATTATCTGCTCACAAAATGCCTGTGACACACAGTTTACCTATATAATAAACTTGGATATGTAATCCTGAACTTCAAAGTTTAAAAAAATGAAGTGTTAAAAGAAAAATTTTTGATAAATTAAATTTAGCACTTTTATTTGAGCAAAGAATGATTCATGAATTGAACAGTAATCGGAACTAGGAAAGGTAGTGGGAGCTCCACCCAGCAACATGGGGGCGGGGGTAGTATTTATAGGAAAGAAATGTTCCACAGAAACAGCATGGTTGGTTACAGCTGGGAATTTGCCTTATTTAGTGATGGTGTGGTAAAGCATTTGCCTAATTTGACATGGTCTCTGATCAGCTGACAATCTGTGATTGTCCAAGACTGATCTGTTTATTACAGGCATCAACTCTTCAGTTAGGCTGCAGTTTGTTTACACACTGAGTTAGGTTGTAGTTTGCCATGGGAGGACTCAAAGTGGGAGGGCAGATTTAGGCCAAATTTAATTTAACAGAAGTATTTAGCTTTGAATTTGATTCCCAAAATAAGATGACTGACTCTTTATCATATCATTACCACCGTTACTTTTATTTTGTATACTTTGAAATGTTTTCAAATATTTTTGCATTTAAAACTTTTTTCATCTCCATAACATCCCCTTTTAGGACAGTCATTGTTCACCTTCACTAATGTAGACAGTAAGACTCAGAAGTTTCATAATGATGAGATAAATATAGAATTCTATTTCCTTAACCATAGTGCTACTCATATCTTTAAAATATTTTTTATGCTTGCAGGGCGTTTACTTAAAAATAAATGTAATACTGCTAGGCGCAGTGACTCACGTCTGTAATCCCAGCACTTTGGGAGGCCGACGTGGGCGGATCACGAGGTCAGGAAATCGAGACCATCCTGGCTAACACGGTGAAACCCCGTCTCTACTAAAAATACAAAATATTAGCCGAGCGTAGTGGCGGGCGCCTGTAGTCCCAGCTACTTCAGAGGCTGAGGCAGAGGAATGGCGTGAACCCGGGAGGCGGAGCTTGCAGTGAGCTGAAATTGTGCCACTGCACTCCAACCTGGGCGACAGAGCAAGACTCCATCTCAAAAAAAAGTAAAAATAAAAATAAATAAATAAATATAATACTAAAATATATTTTTAGTTCCAGACTTACTATCATAAAATTATATAAATAAATTATCCATCACTACAAAATGTAGTTTATCAATGGAACATCTACTTGCAATATTCATAGCCATGACTGGTAACTAATAGATAGATTTAAGAAATCATTCATTTTGGATAATAAGAAACTGAGGATTGAAGGTATATCTTTTCATTAATTAATGTCCATGTGCAAACATTTTTACACCCCTGTTTGTAGTATATATTTTTGGCTCCATCTTTCTCCCATACCAGGTATTCTCCCAGCCCCATAGCCAAGCTTCTGGAGAATGAGGGGTCTTAGCAGCTCCTATGGTTTGAATGCATCCCCTCCAAAATTCAGATGTTAAAACTTAATGGCCAATGGGCTAATATTAAGAGGGGAGGCCTTTAAGAGGTGACTAGGCCATGAGGAACCTCTCTCGTGAGTAGGATTAAGATCCTTACAAAAGAAGCTTTACATAGCATTCAGCCTTCTTGCCCTCCTTCCTTCTGCATGTGAGAACACACCGTTCCTCCCCTCTGGAAGATGCAACAAGGCACCATTTTAGAAATAGAGATGAGCCTTCACCAGACAACCAAACCTGGCAGTGTCTTGATCTTGGACGTCCCAGCCTCCAGAACTGTGAGAAATAAATTTCTGTTGTTTATAAATGGCTTAGTCTTGAGTATTTTGTTGTAGCACAGATGGGCTAAGATAGCAGCAATCACTGCATTTACTCAGCATTGTCATGTGCGGGCCTTTGCTCATCTCTTTTGATGCATCATTTCAGTTAATGCTCACAATATCTCCATAGAGAAGGCATAATGATTTTCTCATTTTTATAGAAGATGAAACTAAAGCTAAGCAAGGAAAGTGGCATGTGCAAAGCTCCTTAGCTGTTAGATGTCAGACTGAGGTCAATGCTTGAACCTAGTCTTTCTGATGTCAAAGCTTCTGTCTCATTCTCTTTATATTGCTGCTTTCCTACAGTAAATCCACAAAGAGATGAAACTTAAAATCACACCTCACAGTTTCAAATGTGAGTAGGTGTTAGGTTCATTTATATCCATTCTGAATTGGGGAGAAAATAATATACTTGGTGAATATTTTCCAGGTCCAAAGCCAAATGTATTCATTTTAGAATATAATCATCAATGGAAGCTGTCCACATAGCACTTGTTGGGGACCTGTTGTACTACAGGCTTGGGCTGGGTATATAAAACATAACAAAACAGAATGAGATAGCCCCTGGTCTATTGTCTAAGTGGGGGAGACACATATGTTAACTAACAAGACAATAAATACTATGATTTTAAACAATAAAACAAAGGGCTATAGAAAGAGAAGTGACTAACTTTGCTTGGGGCATCCTGGGATACTTTAGAAGAAAGATGAAACTTTAACTGTGTATTTAAGGATAAAGAGGAATTTCCAGGGCAGATAAATAAAGTGGGGATAGGTTGACAGATTGGCATGCACACAATCTGAAGTTCTCAAAAGATGGTGACTAGAGAGGACTGGAAGTAGCTTAACCCCAGAAGGATTGAGCTTCATTCCACCTTTAAAGACAATCACAGACAATTTATCTAAACAATCTAGGCATGGCTGATCTGTCAAAAAGAAAAAGTACATTTAGATTTGGGGGATGGACTTGTTGGGAAAGAAGGATCAGTACATGGATAGGGGATGGGAACAATGAGGGTTCTTGACTAAAGATGGGGTCAGAAATTCTTGACCTTTGAAAATCACCCAGGGAGATAGCAATGGCTGGTGCCAATTCCTGAGATGCAATAACAGGATTAATCTGATCCTTGTAGATCTTCTCTCTTACTTTCAATGTATGGATGATTTCCTCTGTTTGAGTACATTTCAGATTTGAGCCTCACACCTGTCCCATTAAAGATCTCTAAAGAGGGGGATGTTCATTTTATGCTGCTATGAAAATATCATAGACTGGGTAATTTATAGAGAGCAGAAATTTATTCTTTCAAAATTCTGGGAGCTGGGAAGTCCAAAATTAAGGCACAGACAGGTTAGGGCCCTAGGGCCTCGTCTGTCTGCTTTCCAGATAGAGACTTGAATCATGCGTTCTCCGGAGAGGAGGAATATTTTATCCTCATGTGGCAGGAGAGCAGAAGAAAAAACCCACTCTTGCAAGTCCTTTTTACAGCAGCATTAATCCATTCACAAGGGAAGATCCCTCATGACCTAAACACCTTCCATTAGGTCTCAGCTCCCAATGCTGTTGCCTTCAGAATTAAGTTTAGAGATTAACAAGTTTTGCAGGGGACAAAAACATCCAAACCATAGAAAGGAGTAAAAGTTCAGGGGATCTAAGAAAGGCAAGTTTTTGCTCAATTCCTTTCCCCCAAATGACTTCATAAACACTTCATTTCTTAATATAAATTAATATTAATTATAGTTATAATAATAATGGTACTAGTATCTGTCAGATGCTGGAGACAACTGGGCTAAGCTCTCTATTGAATCATCTCATATGATTCTTTAGCAACCCCATAACACGGTGCTACATTTACCTCCTGTTTTCTGTGAAACTGAGTCAGAGAGAGGTTAAGAAACATGTTCAAATCATGCAGTTTGTCAGGAACAGAGCTGAGATTTGAGCTCAAGCCTGACGGAGAGTTCTTTACATAGTTCACCTCTCCCATTTATCTCCAATTATCCTGCAGCACAGTAACAATTATTCAATATCATTAAATAAAACATTAAACTTCTCTATTAATTTTTTGATGATACTGAACTTGTTTCACATAGTCATCACTTTCACAGGTTTTTGCTCACTCAGCAAATAGAATTTAAATCATGATTGAGCAGACAGAATTGTATTCAATTGAAAGGAACTTTGGCATGTGATGTTTTCCTTCCTGTGTCCAAAATACATATGTAACAAACCTGCACGTTGTGCACATGTACCCTAGAACTTGAAGTATAATACAAAAAAAAAAAAAAAGAAAGGAACTTTGGCTACAAGTGGACAGTTTATGACTTATTCTGTAGTTCACAAACTGGAAGCCGCCCTGTACTCATTCGGAAATGCTTTCAATATTTGAAAAGTTATATATAAAAATGCCATGATTTTTAACTCTTTGGGGTTGTCTAATCATGGGTGAAAATAGCCAGAGAGAATCTTGATAGAACAGTGTGTTTCAGAGTCAGGACAGGACACTTTGGAGAACAGAGTGAACCTTGTGGACAGTTAGTTCTCCCAGAAAATCTTCTACTTTTGCTGGATAGAATACAGAATAATAGTACAAAGTTCTTAAATATCCATCACTAGGTTGCTGGAAAAAAATTAACATAAATTAATATTTTAATGAATTTTGAGTAATTCCCAGAAGATGAAAATCAGATATTATTTTAATGACTTTCACATTTATATTGTTTTAAAAATTATTTTTCCATTTTATAAACTTTCTTATGTACCCCTTATATTTTCCCACAGTGATTGACTAATATATAGTAGAGTATATCATGCAACATATTTTGGCGTGAAATAAACACTGGATCAAAGTTTTTATAGTCTTATTTATTTTTACTTGCATTTGTTGTTTTGATTTTTTTAAAAAACCCCACAGTAGCAAACAAAAAATGTCATGTAAGCCTGAACTTTAGGAACGCTTAAGGAAAAATTTTCAGAAAAGTATATCTTCTCCATTAACTCCATGAACATAGCTCCCAGATTATAAAGACTTTAAAGATCAAGTTCTCCAATAGCCATAGAGAAAATTTTCTATTTTCCTGTGCAGGGTCACTTGAACTGTATGCACTGGTGGAGTATTTATTTGGAAAATAGCCTCATGAGGTTCTGAACTGATCTGAGAGAAAAAGAACGCTTCAGGATAGCCTCTAGGATAATATGTTTCAATATTAAAACCAAACTTAAGTGGTCCATTTAAATGAACTAAAAAAGCTATATGCCAATTTAAAAAATGAATTTTGGGTTATATCTTGCCACAAGTTCTAAGACAATGGTCTTAGAAAGTAGCTCCATGTTCTCTATTCACTGTGGCTTGTAGATAACTCAGTTATCTGAGCTGAAGGTTATATAGTCCTGAATTGAATGTCCAGGTATTATAGAAATGTATCTTGGAAGTTTATCTATCTCTGAATCTTTTTATTCTAAACTTTAATGGATTTTTTTTTGAAATCTGCTTTAAATATTACTAACATCAAAATATCTTGTCTTGGAGTAAATATTGCTTTTGCAACAAGAGGATCATCAATTTGATTCCGAATTGTGCCTCCTTACTAAAAGATGTGAGTGTGCTTTAATGCAAAGAATGTACCTAACATCTGTTTTGATGGGCCAAATAGAATCCTTTATATTCTAACAAAAGGACATTCAAAAGCTCAATTAATCTAGGGTTTGTTCTTCAGTCCTAAATCCACAAAGTCTGCCGGTTCTGAACATCATAAGTAAATAAAAGACTGAAGACATTCTAACACTTAAACAGTCTTAAGCCAAGAAAAATAACACAAGTAGAAAGGAGCCAAATGCAAACATAATTATGTATCCAGTGTCCTTTATGTTTTGGGTTTGGAATGAAACTGCTGCACAATCCACTGAAGGAATCTCATAGTTCCAAGTCCGTCTACGCCTCCATTTACTGTTTCTAGTTTATGACACCCTTCCATTATCAGCTCAACTGGTAGAGAGTAGTGAGTTTCCTAACAACTTAATTTCTAGGCTATCTTTATCATCTACCAATAAGCAACTGACAGCAGTGATAAGAATTTCTTCACCTATCTGCAATTTTATTCATGTTCTTTAAGAATAGCACTGTTGCATTTTAAAAATCTCAGCAGCAGTGGGAATACACACATTATCTATCATCTATTTATCTATCTATCTGTCTATCTATCATCTATCTATCTGTCTATCTATCCATCTAGTCTATCACCTATTTTTCCATCTCACATCTAGGTGGCTGAGATAATATTTGAAATCCATAATTAATAAGTAATAAAAAGAGAAACATTATACTCTGAATTTATGTAAAGAAATATGTTATGCTTTACATTGATGAACGTAGGTAATCAATTTATAAATACACATTTATTATTTGGAATTCATCTTCATTAACTGCAACACCAAAATACCTGGACTAAGTACTTCATTGTGCTCTCTGGAGAGGTAACTAAATTAATGTAATAATATTGCTAGATATTAAATCAGTTCAAGTTCAAACAAAGAGTATGAGTTAAACATGGAATACTCATCGACATGTGTTTATCTCCTCTTTCTCCTAAAACCCAAATAATAATGGCAGTAAAGGAATTTTCCCAAAGAGCATACTAACCCATAAAGGTAATGGGAAGATTGCAGCAGGCAAAACATTTATGATAATTTTGGAAAGACAGAGTTTGGGAGTGATGTGTGAGTTAGCAAAGCAGGAGAAATTATACAAATTATAACATGAGAGGTTGTGGAGTTCACAATACCAATGAAGTTGTGTCAATCTGCTCCACAGAACCTATAAAGGGTCATCATTCAAAGGCAATGGCCCCAGAGGAGGCAGCTGTAAACAAAACAGGGATTGAAATCTGTCTTCAAGTAGGCAGTTTTTCCCACCCTGCCGAGATTGGCCTGCAGAGATTGGCCCTGGCCCTGGTCCTGACATCTGTCACAGACCACAGTCTTCTTTTCTGCAGGAGCTAAGCTAAAGAGGCTCCAGCCTTGGTGATGTGAGATACAAGGGAAGGTAGAGATTCTGTGTGGGGCTAAAAGTCGAAAAGAGTAAGAGGAACTTCCTTTTCTCACCAAGACTTACAATTCTTACCTCCACAGACAGAAACCTGGGGAATTCTACTACTCTGGAGAAACTGGTTAAACAAGAAAACAACAAATATGTAAAACCTCAACATAGATATTTGGGGTGCCTTCTAGGAAAAGACCAGAGCTTTTTTGCCCTATAAAAAGGCTTGCTTGCCCTAAAGAAAACCCCATCCAATAACTGCTGTTCTCATACATGGAACTTCTAACCTGCTCTTACTGTCCCCTTCTAAGATATGAGATGACCACACAGATCACCAGACACGTAAGTTGTAAAACTCAAATAAATTAAGAAAAGGAAGGAAGGAAGGAAGGAAGGAAGGAAAGAAGGGAGGAAGGAAAGAATGAAAGAAGGAAGGAGAAGGAAGGGGAGGGGAGGAAGTAAGAAGGAAAGGAAGAACGGAAAGAAGAAAGGAAGGAAGGAAACAGGTTACCGAGGGAGCAGAAAGCAAACTATTGCTATACCATAGAGTAATTCTATTTTAATTTTTTTGAAGAACTGCTATACTGTTTTTCATAGTGGTTGCTCCATTTTATATTCCCATCAAGAGTATACAGGGTTCTAGTTTCTGCACATTGTCAACAGCATATTTTTTTTAAGTAGCCATCTTTTTTTTTTTTTTTTTTTTTTTGAGACGGAGTCTCGCTCTGTCGCCCAGGCTGGAGTGCAGTGGCGGATCTCAGCTCACTGCAAGCTCCGCCTCCCGGGTTACGCCATTCTCTCGCCTCAGCCTCCCGAGTAGCTGGGACTACAGGCTCCCGCCATCTCGCCCGGCTAATTTTTTGTATTTTTAGTAGAGACGGGGTTTCACCGTGTTAGCCAGGATGGTCTCGATCTCCTGACCTCGTGATCCGCCCGTCTCGGCCTCCCAAAGTGCTGGGATTACAGGCTTGAGCCACCGCGCCCGGCCTTAAGTAGCCATCTTAACAGGTGTGAGGTGATGTTGTCATTTTGTTTTACATTTTCCTGATGATTAGTGATGTGCACCTTTTCATATACTTCTTGACCCTTTGTATGTCTTTGAACATGACAACAAAAAAGAAAAAAATTTGAAAATATTCTAAAAAAGATGTCCTTAAAACACAAGAAAAAGAAACATTAATAGTATTTCAGAAACAAGAATTTTAAAGAGTAAGATTAAAAGATAAAGTTGATAATACCCCCCAGTGAATAAGAGCAAATAAAAAGATAGTACACAGTTTAGCATAAGTAAAGTTAGAAATTGACAAGGAGGTCCAGAATTCAATTAATAGACATTTCAGAAAGAGAAAACAGGGAAAAAACAGAAAGGTATGATCAATGAATGACTGAAAACAATTCCCCGAATCGAATGCCATCCATTTCCTCCTGACTGAAAAGCACCAGGTACTGGCACTGCAAATGTAAAAATGCCTACAGCAAGGAGCCTTACTGTAAGAGAAAAATCCTAGACAATATTTTGGGAAAAAATAATTCATACACAAAAGAAAGAGAATCAAAATAGTATTCAACTTTTTTCCGGTAACTGCAAAAGCTAGAAAACAAAGAACTAATGACTGCAAAATTCTGAGAAAAAAATTAGTTTCAACCTACAACTCTTTTTTCAGAAAAAAGTTAATCAGAGATGAGGAGAGATTAAACACGTATTTTCAGCATGTGAAGACTTAAACCAAGAATGCATATTTCTTATCCTTTCTTGGGAAGCTGCTGAAGGACATGCTTAAGGAAAGTGCTATTTATAAAGAAAATTATACCTTTATATTCGTATATTAAAAAAGAAAAAAATGGTCTAAATGTTTTCCTTAAGTAGCTATAAGAGCAAACTTAACCGAAATAGTTGATGCAAGGATGTAATAAGGAAAGAAACAATAATTAATTAAAACAAAAAACAAATTACAAAAAAATTATTGAAGCAAAAATCCTCACAAAATACCAATCAGAATGAAAGTGAGAATATTCCTGAAAATCTTTCATATATTAAAAATAAAAAAGATAATACTAAGATAAATTTCTTGCTAATAATTGCAAAAATATAAATGATATAGAAAAAGACACATAAAACAACTCATAAAAATTAATAAGATGAATTAGGAATCCAAATAACCCTATATTTAATAAAGAATTAAATTTATTATTATAAAAAATCCTCCCATACAGAACACTCCAAGCCCATATGGTTGCGTTTATACAATCTCTTTTAGAAAAAGAAAAGGGGAGGGGTTATAGAATAACTTCCCATTTTGTTTTATGAGGCTAGCATAATTATATCACTTTTCTGCTGCTGTTTGATAAATCAATGGTTTAAAACACAAAAATTTATTATTTCTAGCGTTCTATGTGGTTGGCAGGTCTCACCTGTGTGGTACATTGCTCCTTGCTGTGTCAGCTGGTGTCACTCATATTGCTGTATTCAGATATTAGATGGGCAGGGCTGGAGGACTTTAGTCTTCCCACATGCCTGGGGTACTAGGAGAGATCATTAGAAGACTGTGCTATTTCTCTCTTTATGTGTTCCCTTATCATTGAGTTGCTCACATTGGATCCTACCAGGTCTAAAGTGGAAGCTGTCAGTGCTGTAACATGTGGGCAGAGAACTGCCAAGTGTTACCACATTCTGCTGGTCACAGCAAGTGACAAGACTAACCCAGACTGAAGAGGAAGGGAAAGAGACTGAACCTCTTGGTGGCTGTGGTGGTGACATTTATGTACAGGATAGGGATTTTGGTAGAGATGCTCACATATAATTTACCACGACAACCTTGACATCAAAACCTGACAAAGCTGCTATAAGAAAAAAAGAAAAAAAAATACCTCTCATAAACAGAGAAGCAAAAGTCCTTTAAAAAATGTTAGCAAACTAAATCCAAAAATATATAAAAATAGAAGCTCCATGATCTACAGAAGCACCGTGATCTTATGGAGTATATGCAAGAATTGCAAATTTGGTTTAACACTTTAAAATCAATCAATATAATTCACATTATTAACAGACAAAAGAAGAAAATAATTTCAACAGATGCAGAAAAAGCATTTAACAAAAAAAATTTATTTTTTTTAAATTAGAAAACTAGGAATAGAAGGAAATTTCTTCAATACTATCAGCTAAAGGAAACATCTATAATTAACATCAAACTAAATGAGCAAGGTCTGAACATTTTCCCACTAAGACTGGGAATAGGCACTAAGTATTGAAATGGAGATCCTGGTCAGTGCAATAAAGCAAAGAATAAAATCAAATAATGCAGATTGGAAGGGAAGAAGCAAAGTTCTCGCTATTCTCAAGAGATCTGATTGCTTACATAGAAAATTGTAAGGAATCTACAAAGCAATTACTAAATTAATAAGTAAATTTAGCCAATGGCAAGATAACGTGTTGACAAACACAAATCAATTGTATTTTTAAAACTAGAATCGTATAGATCGGGCGCGGTGGCTCACGCCTGTAATCCCAGCGCTTTGGGAGGCTAAGGTAGGCGGATTAGGTGGTCAGGAGATTGAGACCATCCTGGCTAACACGGTGAAACCCCGTCTCTACTAAAAATACAAAAAAAATTAGCCCGGCATGGTGGGGGGTGCCTGTAGTCCCAGCTACTCAGGAGGCTGAGGCAGGAGAATGGTGTGAACCTGGGAGGTGGAGCTTGTAGTGAGCCGAGATAGCGCCAGACCAGTGCACTCCAGCCTGGGCGACAGATTGAGACTCACCTAAAAAAAAAAAAAAAAAAAGAATCCTATAATTACATTTCCTTTTTATTTTATTTTATTTTATTTTTTTGAGACAGAGTCTCGCTCTGTCGCCCAGGCTGGAGTGCAGTGGCCGGATCTCAGCTCACTGCAAGCTCCGCCTCCCAGGTTCATGCCATTCTCCTGCCTCAGCCTCCCGAGTAGCTGGGACTACAGGCACGCGTCACCTCGCCCGGCTAGTTTTTTTGTATTTTTTAGTAGAGATGGGGTTTCACCGTGTTAGCCAGGATAGTCTCGATCTCCTGACCTCGTGATCCGCCCGTCTCGGCCTCCCAAAGTGCTGGGATTACTGGCTTGAGCCAAAGCGCCTGGCCCTATAATTACATTTCTTAAATGCCATTTCTAATACTCTCAGAAAGCATAAAATACTTAGAAATACATCTAACAAGAGCAGAGCAAGACCGCTAAAATAAATATAAAACCTGATGAGAGAAAATAAAAAATACTAAATAAATATACCATGTTCATGAATCAGAAAATTCAATTCTGCCCAAATTTATATATTCACTGATTCAGTACCAATCGAGATCCTAGAATTTCTTTTATAAAAATTGATGAGCTGATTTTCAAATTATACAGAAAACAAGGACTTAGAATAGCTAATAGAGTCTTAAAAATTAAAACAACTTTGAAAGATATAAAATACATTACTTTAAGATTTACTATAAAGCTACAGTAATCAAGGCAGTGTGGTATTGGGGTAAGTATGATCAATAATTCAAATGGAACAGAACATGGAGTCCATAAGTAGACTTACAAATATAGGTTAATTGATTTTCAGCAAAGCTATCAAGGCAGTTCTATAATGAAAGTTATTTCAACAAATGGTGCTAGAATAACTAGATTAACATTTGGGGGAAAATGAGCTAAAACTTTACCTCTACTACAAGTATATTCACTCAACCTAGATTATAGACCAAAATGTAAAAACTGAAGTTATAAATCCTCCAGGAGAAAATATAAAATATTTTTGTGACTATAATGTTGGCAAATATTGTGAAGTGCAGAGGAAGAAGTAGTCAACAAAAGAACAAAAAAATGAGAAATTAAACTACATAACGTTCCAGACTTCTGCTCCTTAGAATAAATCATTAAGAAAAAGAAAGTTAAATAGAAGAATAAAATATTCTCAAAACATGTATCTGACCAAAATCTTTTATGAACAGAATAGTTTTTTAAAACTTTGATAACTCATCAGAAAGGTGAACAACAAAACGTGAGAATAGATTGGAACAGTTATATCACGAAAGAAATAATATTTAATAAGCACACGAAAAAGTCCTCAGCAGCATTCGGAATTAAGGAAATTCAAATTAGAACCACAAGAAGTTACTACTACACATCCACTAGAATGACCGAAATTAAAATGAAACAAAAGAAGACTGACAATACCAAATGTGGGCAAGGACACATTGCTAGTGGTTGTGTAAAATGTCACAACTACTAAGGAAAATCATTTTTCAGTTTTTCATAGAGATAAGAATATACCTACTCTGTGACCCAGTACATTCCTCTTGTAGATATTAATCCTAGGGAAATGAAAATATATGAAAGGACATCACAAAGAATACTGATAACATAATTACACATAGTAGCCCCGAACTGAAAATGTCCCATATGTGTATTAACAGGAGAATGGAAATTAACAGGAGAATAAAATTGCTTTATCTAATGGAATATTACACAGCAATAATAAGAGAAGAAATACTGATATATCCAATAATCCAAACAAGTCTGAAAGATATCATGCTAAGACAAAGAAGCTGATGTAAAAGACTACAAACTGTATTATTATATTTATATACAGTTTTAGGTGAGGCAAAATGAATCATGATGCAATAAATCTGAACGGTCATCTGCTGGGGGAGCCAGTAGGTTGCAAACGGCTGGGAGGGGGATGAGGGAACTTTCTGGGTGATGAGAATGTTCTGTATCATAATAAGGGTGTGTGCTACTTGTTGGGTTTTCCAAGAATGGCCACAGAAATATTTCCAATCCCACAAGTTCTTTTGGCACATTGCTAGCAAGATCCAAGTTTCTTGTTATCAATAACCAAGCCTGAGAAATTTACTTTCATTAAATCTGGGTGGGCTTGTGGCTTTCAAGGCCAGGTCATAAAAAAGATAAAGAGTGTTGGTGGGCTGCCTCTTTCTTGAGAAGCTTGGAATTCAGATACTATACTGCAAGGAAACACTTGTGGACAGATTTCAACAAGCAGCATTGACTGCCAGACAAGTGAGTAAGCAAACCTAGAGATGAGTATGGACTCTCACTTCGACCCCACCAGGTGAGGCCTTAGACATACGACGTCAGAGTTAGGCCATACACACTGGGTCCTACCTTAATGCCTTACTCTCAGAATCTATGAGGTTAAGAAATGCCTATATCATATTATTGTGTTTAGGGGTGATTTGTTACACAGCCATGGTAACTTTAATAATCATACTACATAATCAATTATGTATTTTTCCTTATGCATTTAAAAAATTATCTCTGGACTATGCCAAGTTATATATTTGAATTATTCATAGCTTGGCATCTTCTGGCATATTTTTGCATTCAGAATGTAAGTCAATCTTTGTGCGAATGAAGCAGCACTGTCTACATTTTGCTTTATTCTGTTCCATGCAGAACCATAAAGATAAATCAATCTAATTTTTTAAAACATGAAGATAATTTGTCAATTTTCTGACTTTTTGACTTAGGTGACAAATAGTTATGGATTTATTCTTCATAAACTTGATCATATTACAAATCTGCCTTTTAATGACAGTATTGCGAGGTCACCAGGACACACTGATTTTAAATATAGCAAAGGATAAGATGAAATGATTTGTTTACACAATGTAGTTTGGGAAAATGAGACCATGGTAGGTTATGAATCAGATATTAACTCTAATAGTATAATTGTTTCAAACCAATGGAATGTCTCTGAGTGAAGACATGATGGAGGAGTGGCACTTTATAAAGTCTGAAAACTGTTCAGATTTACAACCTGGTGCAGGGTGATAAAGACAGGCCAAATTTACTGATGTGTATATCTCGTTTCCCATGTGAAAAGAAGCAATGAACCGGTATTTGCTGAACTCTAGCTTCTAAATAAAATCAGATGGGTGCTTTACATTTAAATGTTTTTTATTCTATTTTTTTTTACCGAAAATATGAAAAATAAAGTATGACCTTTTACTATTATGCAAAGCTCTTTTTCCTAAGGTGATTTAACCAACCTGGGCAATAGAGTGAGACCCCATCTCTACAATAAGTAAATCAACAAATAACTAATAAATACAGTTATTTATATACCTATAAAGAGAACAGTCGATTTTGAAACTTTAACAATAGAATCAGATTTTAAGATTTTCCATGTTAATATTGAGTCACTGAAACATGAAGTAAAAATTCTATGAACTGATAGATTCTGCAGATAATCTTGGCAGCAGTCAGGCTACCTATAGGTTTGCTTATATTCTAGATTGGAAAAACAGAGAGCAAATGTGTGCTCTGCTCACCATTTGAGAGATGAGCTTGATTCTGGAGGCCCTGGATCAAGTAACACTTGACTTCACATGCGATTCTGGTGTTGCCAACCCTGCTGACACAGCAAACAGAAAGAAAAGAGGGAAATTCAGGCTTCCCTCAGGCCACCAAAAAAAAAAAAAAAAAAAAGTTCCAACAGAAATTAGAAAATACAGTCTGACATTAGGATATGTGAAGAATACAGCCAGCCTCAGGTCACAGGAAGGAAATCCTATTTTACCAGGAATCCAAGTTTGTTGGAATAAGCAACTTAACTCTTTTTCATTATACAACAAAAAGAACTAAAACAAAAGCAACAATGAAGAGTTTCCCATAGGACAGTTGATGTGTGCTGCACTGGCCTTTTCAGCCTCGTCACTCTTTGGGTTTTTGTTTCCCCTCCCAAGGTTACCTTTACAAAAGTTCTAGGGTCTATTCCAGGGACACACGCTACAGCATGTGCCATTATTCAGAATGCTCACCAAAGTGTAGTTTACTTTGAGTACATCATTCCTGGGGGTTCCTTCTCCTAGTAAATAATTTCCTGGTGAAAATAAGTGAAAAATACTGACATTGACTTCACATCCACAGTACTTCTGCCAGGCAATTCTCTAACATTTTTATATTTGTATTTATAATCCAACATACATAAAACCATGTGCAGTTGAAGAGCCTATGTCAGAAAAGTTGAAGCAACAGAGTGAGTGGCAAAGCAGGACTCACAAGCTGCTTGCTTTCTTCTCACCTGCACTCTGCAGGGGAGCTCAGTGACTGCCAGCCCTCAGCTATCAGTGCCCTGTGAGTACGGGGGAGGAATCAGGGGAAGAATTCAGGAATGGATTATTATATGGATAAACTATGAAATGCAAGGGCTTAAAAACGAAGAGGTTAAAAACTAAGAAGTACTGCCCAGCCTTAAGGAGTTTATAATGGATTTGGGGCATATGAAAAATATTCACACATAACTATAAAGTGAAACAAAATATGACAAGGTGTCTTAAGACCAAAGATCTATGAATACTCAACAAAGTGAGAAATTACGTCTACAAAGGCTGTGTATGGAAGATGGATGAATTCGAGATGCGGATTGATAAGTGGGAGAGTTTGGTGAGGCAGCACAACGTGAGTGTTTCTGGAAGGTATAAACCAAAACACACAGACTCCTAATAAATTATGCATCAGACTTCTTTCAAGATAAAAATAAAAGTCATAATTTTTGAAAAAAGCATTAAAATACTCGTACATATTGTACGGGGTGGGGCCAAGATGGCTGACTAGAAGCAACAGCGTTCGGAGGCTCCCATCCAAAAAAACCATAATAAATGTGTGAATCCTTCACGGGCAACCAAGGTATCCAGGTTCTCTCATGAAAATTGACTAGAAGTTTGGCATGACCCACAGAGAGAAGGAAGAACAGTGCCGCGTGGTGGCCCACCTGAGAGCCACACAGGGAAAGGGGACCCCCTTCCCGCAGCCAAGGGATTCAGTGAGTGAGCGGCACTATCCAGCAGGGGAAACTGTGCTTTCTCCATGGAACTGTGCAACCCAAAGATCAGGAGATCCTACTCGCAAACCCATGCCACCAGGGTCTAACATCCCAATCCCAGCCCCAAAACTTCTTGAACTGGTAAGAAACTTCAGCAAAGTCTCAGGATATAAAACCAATGGGCGAAAATCACAAGCAGATTTTTAAACCAGCAATAGGCAAGCAGACAGCAAAATCATGAATGAATTCCCATCCACAATAGCTACAAAGAGAATAAAATACCTAGGAATACAGAGAACAATGGATGTGAAGGACCTCTTCAAGGAGCACAAGAAACCACTGCTGAGGGAAATAAGAGAGGACACAAACAAATGGAAAAACATTCCATCCTCATGGGTAGGAAGAATCAATATCATGAAAATGGCCATACTGCCCAAAGTAATTTATAGATTCAATGCTATTCCCATCAAACTACCATTGACATTCTTCACAGAATTAGAAAAAACTATGTTAAATTTCACATGGAATCAAAGAAGCCCCTGTATAGCCAAGACAATCCTAAGGAAAAAGAACAAAGCTGGAGGCATCACGCTACCTGACCTCAAACTATACTACAAGGCTACAGAAACAAAAGCAGCATGGTACTGGTACCAAAACAGACATATAGACCAATGGAACAGAACAGAGGCCTCAGAAATAACACCACACATCTACAATCATCTGATCTTCGACAAACCTGACAAAAACAAACAATGGGGAAAGGATCTCCTAGTAAGTAAATGGTGCTGGGTAAACTCGCTAGCCTTATGCAGAAAACTGAAGCTGGAACCCTTCCTTACACCATATACAAAAGTTAACTCAAGATGGATTAAAGACTTACATGTAAAACCCAAAACCATAAAAACCCTAGAAGAAAACCTAGGCAATTCCATTCAGGACATAGGCATGAGCAAAAACTTCATGACAAAAACACCAAAACCAATTGCAGTAGATGCCAAAATTGACAAATGGGATCTAATTAAACTAAAGAGCTTCTGCAGAGCAAAAGAAACTATCATCAGAGTGAACAGGCAACCTGTAGAATGGGAAAAAAATTTTGCAATCCTATCCATCTGACAAAGGTCTAATATTCAGAATTTATAAGGAACTTAAACATATTTACAAGGAAAAAACAACCTCATCAAAAAGTGGTCAAAGAATATGAACAGACACTTCTCAAAAGAAGACATTTACATGGCCGCCAAACATGAAAAAAAGCTCAACATCACTGATCATAAGAGAAATGCAAATCAGAACCACAGTGAGATACTGTCTCATGCCAGTCAGAATGGGGGTTATTAAAAAGTCAGGAAACAACAGATGCTGGTGGGGCTGTGGAGAAATAGGAACACTTTTACACCATTAGTGAGGATGTAAATCAGTTCAACCACTGTGGAAGACAGTCTGGCGATTCCTCAAGGATCTAGAATCAGAAATACCATTTGTATATATTGAAAAGAATATAAATCATTCTACTATAAAGACACATGCACATGCATGTTTATTGCAGCACTATTCACAATAGCAAAAACATGGAACTAACCGAAATGCCCATCAATGATAGACTAGATAAACAAAATGTGGTACCTATACACCACAGAATACTATGCAGTAATAAAAAAGGAATGAGATCATGTCCTTTGCAGGTACATAGATGAAGATGGAAGCCATTATCCTCAGCCAACTAACGCAGGAACAGAAAACCAGACACCACATGTTCTCACTCAAAAGTAGGGGTTGAACATTGAGAACGCATGGACACAGATAGGGGAACAATACACACCAGGACCTGTTGGGGGGTGGAGAGTTGTGGGAGGAAATTTAGAGGACGGATCATTAGGTGCAGCAAACCACCATGACACACATATACCTATATAATAAAACTGCACTGTCTGCACATGTATTCCATTTTGTTTTGTTTTGTTTTTAGGAGAAATGAATAAAATAAAATACTCATTGCATATTTGTGGATCATATTTAACAATATGCAAGACACATTTAGGGAGTATAATGTGGTCGAAGAAATAAGAGGTTAAAAATAACTCTAATAAAAGCCATTAGAAAGGAACACAGATTCTGTGGTTTTCTGTGGAGGAAGTGGTCATTTCGTTTTCAGAATTATTAACAAAAATGGTACGATGCTAGCAAACATGTGTAGGCCTTTAATTCTGTACCATAATGTGCCAAGGTATTTCCTCATGTAGTATTATCTCAGGTAAACTTTAGGATAAGTTTCTGAGGTAAGTGTTATCCCCATTTTACAGACGAGGAAACTGAGGCTGAGGAGAAGTGAAGTAAGTTGTCTAAGGTCACACAGGTGGGCAGTGACAGAGGCACGGTTTGAATGTCACTGGTCACATGTCAAACTCCAACGTAGGGAAGGATTTGAGTTGGACTCTGAAAGATGGATGCAGTTTCAGCATGTAGAGATGGTTTGGGGAGACTGGTCTGCATTTGAGAAGATCATATGAATACAGTTCTAAAGCTGAGGGAAAAGAATTTAGCTTGTTTGAACACAAAATCACTTTGAGGAGTTGTAGAGTCCTTAAGAGGGTTGGTTGGGATAAAGAAAACAAACATCAAAATGAAGGCACCAAGAAAGAGAAAAGGAGAAGAGGAGAGTGGAGAAAGGAAAGAAGAAAGAAAAGGAGGAAGGAAGGAAAGAAAGAAGTAAGGAAAGGAGAAAGGCAGGGAGGAAGGGAGAGGGAGAAAAAAGAAAGAGAGAGAGAGAAAGAGAGAAAGAAAAGAAAGAAAGAAAAGAAAGAAAAAGGAAAGAAGAAAGAAAGAAAAGAAAGAAAGAGAAAGGAAGGAAGGAAGGAAGAAAAGGAAAGAAAGAGAGAGAGAGGAAGAAGAAAGAGAGAAAGAGAATGGGAGAAAGGGGGAAATAGAAAAAAAAACAAAAAACCCTTGTATGCAGTTAAGGAATTTGGACATGTAGGAAGCAAAATCCATAAATTAAATTTGGTTGCAGGGGACAGTGCTATGTCTTGTCTGCCTTTGTTTCTTTCTATGATATTTCATCAAATGCTTGGAAAAATGTTTGAATGAGCATAACAATAATCAATAAGAATTGCATTTTAGGAAGGTTAACTTAAAAGGGTTGTATACAAGGATTTCATTTTCAGGGAGACAATTTTTAGACTCCTACATACTCTATACATTACTTTTACTTTCTTAAATTTTTTTCTGGGCAAGATTTCCATTTCATGTCAGCAGAGCAAAACTTTATTCAATAAATGGCTTCTTGTCAGAGAATGTGGATTTAAACTATTTTCCCTATAGGTTTTGATCATTATTCCAGTTCTTATAAATTGTATTTCTTAAATCAGCCTTTAAGACTGTGTTATTCTCCGATAAGATTTTTTTATACAAAAAAATAACCGCAGCCCTATCATTCTCCATCCTGTGCTATCAGCATGCAACACTGAGTGTTTTCTGACACTTCTGGTTTCCAGTTCTCCAAATGAGATTAAAATGAGCCTGAGTCATTGTAATTCTGCCTTAGCTCAACAATATCTGGGAAACTCCAGAGTTTTCACATTTTTTCTGCGTTTCCAGCAAGTCACTTGGCTGAATTGTTCCTGAGTTGTGTTTACACTTTGCTGTGCTGCCTTCCTGGCTAGAATTGGGGTATCCAGTTTTTGTGGGTTCCTGATTCTCCTGTGAGTTGGGTGTTGTTCCAAGGTGATCTAAAGTGCTCTGAAACTTAGGCTTAAACCTAGCAATGATTCTTATGTCTCTCTTCTGGTCTTTGTGGCTTAAAGATTCACAGTAAAATGCCTTTATAAAGATGAATTATGCTTTTTAGGGTATTTTCTCCCATGACATGATATTCTGAATATTTAAATACTGACCAGTATTATGTTTGAGTTTACTGTAAGATTTGACTATGTAATTTGTTCAACTAATCATATTATTGTTATTATGGCTGATGTTTGTCTCCTTCCAAAAATGTATTTGAAATTATTAAAATTAAATATCAAAAAATAAGACAATTAGTAATAAGATAGATAAATTGATAGAGATAGTTTAAAGGAAGCAGAGAGAAATGATACTACTAGACATTTAAGATGGTAGGATTCATATAATTCATCACCGAATCTGATTTTCTGTTTTCTGGCTACTAAATGAAAGGGAAAATATGTCATGTTGCATAGATTCTACTTCCTGAAAGATAAATGAATGTACCTTTGTCTACAGAAACTTTTTTTCTTAATTTAACAGAAACAGAAATTTTTTGTGCAGCCTTATCAAGATCTTTGAGTAACATAATAGTGATTTCGTACTAAAATTTAATAAAATTTTCAAATAATCCTTTTTATTGAACAGCCCAAACAGTTTGTATTACATATTTGTTTTGCACATTTTCATCTGAATAATAAAAATACCTCAGGGGAACAAAATGGTGGGGGAAGTCCCTTTAGGCCTCACCAGTCCTTTTGATTACCTGAACAAAGGAAATTAGACCCAAATCTGCAAAGGATGCAGAGGCTGGCCACCAAAGATTTGAATTTCCCACTCTTACAATGTGAGCTCAGTTATAAAATCATAGAAGAGAAGCTTAAGATGAACAAAATCAATCCCTTCATTCACAAAAGAAGAAACTAAGACAAGGGAAAATGTAGCCTCAGTTTGACTAAGTTGTTGGGCATACCGATGTAGAATGCAGGCAGCCTTGCTCCTGTCTGTCCATCATGAAAGAGATTGCATATTTGTTTTAGGATGCCCTCACTACGCTTCTCACTTTAATGCTCCCATTCTTTTTCTGTCAACCATTGAGAAGACATCAGGAGGAGCAATCAGACACTGCAGCAAAGTTTCATATAGTCAAAAAAATCCAAAGTGTGCAATTTCGTTTGAAGTTAATATAATACACATCTCATACTCTTCTCATATTGAAAGTTCATAATGAATTTTTGGGAACAGTCCTAATTTAATGTAGTATCGTTTTTTAATAAGGATGATTTATATAGTATGGAACTAAAGGCGATTTACTTTTTCACAGCGTTGCAATACTTATCCTGCAAATCACAAAAAAACTTATTTATCAAACCATGTATTTCATTCAAATTTAGAGGCTATCATCATGACACATATTAAGTATTAGGTATAGCAATATTTTCTTCCAATTACTAAGGAGATATTTTTACCAACCTACAGATTCTCCTATGCTTCACCAGATTCAATCTATCCAAAAAATTACCTAGAAATTTCAGAAAGAGGTTTAAATGATTTTCTGCTTGTATTCTCTCATTTTCATCCTCCTCATTCCCACCTCCCCTCCTACTCTGGTGAAAATTTCTACAAATCCTGGTTTTTGAAGGAGTCTGTGAAAACATCTCATCATTTTCTCACTACAGTTATTAAGTCACTGGAAATTAGCAAGATCTGACATTATGCTTCATCACCATTTTTGAGTGCATTCTGTCTGCTTGGAGTATAGCAATTCATATGCTCCACAAAACAGCATGTGAGGGCTACTTGTTTAGTTAAAAATGTGACACTGAGCAGCTGTTCAAAGAGAGTCCCTACACCAAAATAGAGGAAGCTCTGTCCACTTGCTGGCATTTCTTTCTTCCTTTCTTCTTCTCTGCTGTGCTCCCTGGCTTCCTGATGAACAGATGCTGCTGTTGGTCATTTCAACCACTTTCCAGAGGGATTAAGATCCCCTTGAGCCAAGTTTGCAGGAAACAAATGGGTTTTATAAATGTATATTAATCTGTTCAGCTTCAGATAATGAAAACATACTACTCTGGTGTGAATCATATGTGGCATGTGAAGCCTTAGCCCCTCCTTGAGGAATGTAACCTAAGGCGTTGAGGTGTTGGAATGTGGCCTGAGAGTCAGGGTGCTTCATAGGAGGTATTCACAATGCAAAAGAACAGATCCATATTAGAAGCATTTTGATTTTGGAATGAGGAGCAAAGCTCTGGTCTCTGTGCATCCTCGAGGTCAGGAGAGGACACCTAGAATCAGGCCTGAATGAATGGACCTGGTCTTCCTAAGGACACCATTATAAGTAAATATCTCAGCAGGTGGTTGCTGCATCTCAAGAAGACTATGGTGTATCTGTACCTTAGCCCTCAGTCCTGGTCCTCCTTTGCTTACAGGCTTGCTGGATCCGCCATGCCCATTAGGACAGGGTAGGCATTGGTTCCTGCGTGCGGACCCAAGGCGGCTCCTGGGGGCTCTTTGTAGGGTCAGCCACAGCTCTGACGGAGAGAGTCAAGTCAGCCTTGGGACTACATCTACAGTTCATTTACTGACCCCCAGGATATTATCAAACAGTACTGTGTGTCTGTGTTTGAAGAAGAGAATTTTACATCATTCTTGGGGAAATAGTGCCGCTAAAGACTTTTCTTTTGGAATGCTGCCTCATTGGAATATAAAACTCAGTGATATGGCAGACAACTACTTCATCCTCAGTACAGATTAACTGACTGCATATCCAGGATTTACTCTGGGTAATCTACAGTCTCTGGGAAAGCATAGGGTGGAGTGGAAAGTCTCCTGAATGGGGAGTCCTGACAATCATCTCTAGACCCTTTCTTTACCACAAGCTGGTGATCTTGAACAAATGGCTCATTTGCCCGCCGAGAGCCTATTTCTTCTTCTGTTCATAGGAAAAATAACTACCTGTCCTCCAAATTTCACAAGATTGCCCCTTCAAAATAAATAGATAACATGCATAAGTTACTTTGCAAATGTTAAATTTCAGGAATTTAAGAAACAAATTATACTTTAAACAGAATAAAATAGTGCTAAATATTTTTAAAGTACAAACAATAGGAATATAATGTGTTGAAGAGTACAATGACATAATGAAGCATATGTAAATGGAAACACAGTATGTTAAGTCTCTGATATAGACACATAAGAATACACTAAAATACCTATATTTCTGCAGGCTTGGAACATGAAATTATGTACTTGTCAGTCAAATACCACAAGTCTTGTGTATTTTCTTCAATGTTACCTACATATAATTGCTCCCAGAACTTAAAAACTTGTTTACACTGGATTTTCTGGCTTAGTACACCCTCATTCTTCTCTTTGGTCTATGTACAACATCTGCATTCCATGAACCCTGGGGCAGCAGGATCACCCACTGATAAGATAGATACATTTGAGGCAGGATATAAATCAGCCTGATCTTTGCCTAGGATAAACTCTAACAGAGAATCAACCTTTAGCCTTTTGGACAGTGACTAGATCCAGTTCACTCCATTTGCCTATAAATTAGTCTAAACTAATCTGAATACATTCATTTCAGAGACTTTATACTGAGAACATTTCTCAGTTGCTTGTGCTGGAATTAAACCAAACCCCTTTAATTTGGGGAATGCTCAACTGGTAAGGTTTAGAGAAGGCAGTTTCAGTTCACAGACCTCACACCAAGTGATTACACAAGTAAGACACGTGCATCAATCCTTCCAACCACAGTCATCCAAGTGGGCTGTTGGGTTTTGTCACTTTGCTAAGTGCTGACTTCGGATCCCATTTGTAATCTGAAATGTACCAGTGTACTGTTGTTGATACATTTGGAGTTGCTTCCACGGTTCAAACATTTACTGTTATGTGTATTTTTTCAAGTGTGACCTATATTACTAGTATCATTTTGTTTAGTTTCATTAACAGTGGCGGTGGAAGCACAGTGGTGGTGACGGAGGAAACACAGTCATTTTGTTTCAGCACCTGCCAATGCAGGGCATTATGTGAGGAGTTTCAGATAAATTGCTAATAAGCTCATGAAAGTTTGGCAAGATTTATTTTATCATCCTTATTTTACTGATGAAAAACTGTCAGCTGACTTGAGCTTCCATTACAAGTGACTGCAAACCTCAGACTCTTTCTGACTCAAAACTGGCTACAAAATAGAGGTGACTTCAGGAATACAGAATAATCATAGAAAATATACTTGACTTGCATGTATATATTAGATCATTCTAGATGTTTCCAGAAACCACAGAGGATCCGGCCCTCCCAGTGCTCTGCAACCTTCCTTGCCCTCTGGCATGATCAGAGACCCCTGTGGCTCATGTTTCTGCCTTGGTGTTGGATAATAAATTATTCCAGTGGCTGGTGATTTGGTTGAGTCTAGATCTCAGCTAGTAAATAATAAAATGTGACAAGCAAAGAGTTGCATGGGCCTCTTCTCTGGGTTGTGTGTATGGGCTCAATTCCTCTCCACAACAGCAGGGATCTCAGTGCTCCAGAAATGATCCCATGATGGGAAGCCCACACACTGATGGTGCTGAAATTGAAAGATACTGAAGGAAAACATGTGAGGGAAGAAAGCTCTGTCTCTAACACTTGGAGCTTTATTGCCAACCCAATTCCCATTTGCCTAACTGAAGACACACAACTGTAATAGGAAAAAGTGGTTCATTGGTATCTGCTTTAAGATGCTCCAAGTTTCTCAGAGTGGACAGCTCTATGGTCAGGTGGTGGACAGTGGTCATTTAGTCGCTGTCCTCTTTAGACAATGGTAGAATGTATGCAGGACACAATGGCATGGCCAAAGTCAAACTCGGCAAGTTTATATTTGGGAGAGAAAACCAGGTAAAGAAAACTGAAGCTTTGTTGATTAGAAAATTCAAATTATCAAAAGACAGAAGATGATCTAGCCCTGCTTCCTGCATTATGAAGACATTATGAGCCTCGCCGTGGGTGCTGATGGCAGGGAGGGGCATGTGGGAGGCCTGGGTTGTGAATCCGAGTCAACTGTCCACTCCTTACAGTCCCAGACCCAGGAGATACAGGAAGGCACACACGGAGGAGTCACCAAAGAGCTTTTTGCAGAGGGTGGTGATGGGTGGGGGCATCCTTCCTCCTACATCCTTCCTCCTACCTTTGCAGAGAAGCAAATGATTAGAGATTTTGTCACCACCAGGCCTGCCCTACAAGAGATCCTGAAGGAAGCACTAAATATGGAAAGGAACAACAGGTACCAGCCATTGCAAAAACATTTCAAAATATAAAGTGCATTGATGCTAGGAAGAAACTGCATCAACTAGTGAGCAAAATAACCAGCTAATATCATAATGACAGGATCCAGTTCACACATAACAATATTAACCTTAAATGTAAATGGACTAAATGATCCAATTAAAAGACACAGACTGGCAAATTGGATAAAGAGTCAAGACCCATCAGTTTGCTGTATTCAGGAGACCCATCTCACATGCAGAGACATACATAGGCTCAGAATAAAGGGATGGAGGAAGATCTACCAAGCAAATGGAAAACAAAAAAAAGCAGGGGTTGCAATCCTAGTCTCTGATAAAACAGACTTTAAACCAACAAAGATCAAAAGAGACAAAGAAGGCCATTACATAATGGTAAAGAGATCAATTCAACAAGAAGAGCTAACTATCCTAAATATATATGCACCCAATGCAGGAGCACCCAGATTCATTAAGCAAGTCCTTAGAGACTTAAAAAGAGACTTAGACTCCCATACAATAAAAATGGGAGACTTTAACACCCCACTGTCAACATTAGACAGATCAACGAGACAGAAAGTTAACAAGGATATCCAGGAAATGAACTCATCTCTGCACCAAGTGGACCTAATAGACATCAACAGAATTCTCCACCCCAAATCAACAGAATATACATTCTTCTCAGCACCACATCGCACTTATTCTAAAATTGACCACATAGTTGGAAGTAAAGCACTCTGCAGCAAATGTACAAATTGTCCCTGTTTGCAGATGACATGATTGTATATTTAGAAAACCCCATCGTCTCAGCCCAAAATCTCCTTAGGCTGAGAAGCAACTTCAGCAAAGTCTCAAGATACAAAATCAATGTGCAAAAATCACAAGCATTCTTATACATCAGTAATGGACAAACAGAGAGTCAAATCATGAATGAACCCCCATTCACGATAGCTTCCAAGAGAATAAAATACCTGGGAATTCAACTTACAGGGGATGTAAAGGACCTCTTCAAGGAGAACTACAAACCACTGTTCAGTGAAATAAAAGAGGACACACACAAATGGAAGAGCATACCATGCTCATGGATAGGAAGAATCAATATTGTGAAAATGGCCATACTGCCCAAGGTAATTTATAGATTCAATGCCATCCCCATGAAGCTACCAATGAGTTTCTTCACAGAATTGGAAAAAACTGCCTTAAAGTTCATATGAAACTAAAAAAGACCCCTCATTGCCAAGACAATCGTAAGCCAAAAGAACAAAGCTGGAGGCATCACACTACCTGACTTCAAACTATACTACAAGGCTACAGCAATGAAAACAGCATGGTACTGGTACCAAAACAGAGATATAGATCAATAGAACAGAACAGAGTCCTCAGAAATAATACCACACATCTACAGCCATCTGATCTTTGACAGATCTGACAAAAACAAGAAATGGGGAAAGGATTCCCTATTTAATAAATGGTGCTGGGAAAATTGGCTAGCCCTAAGTAGAAAGCTGATACTGGATCCTTTCCTTACTCCTTATATGAAAATTAATTCAAGATGGATTAGAGACTTAAATGTTAGACCTAAAACCATAAAAACCCTAGAAGAAAACCTAGGTAATATCATTCGGGACATTGGCATGGGCAAGGACTTCACGTCTAAAACACCAAAAGCAATGGCAACAAAAGCCAAAATTGACAAATGGGATCTAATTAAACTAAAGAGCTTCTGCACAGCAAAAGAAACTACCATCAGAGTGAACAGGCAACCTACAGAATGGGAGAAAATTTTTGCAATCTACTCATCTAACAAAGGGCTAATATCCAGAACCTATAAAGAACTCAAACAAATTTACAAGAAAAAAACAAACAACCCATCAAAAAGTGGGCAAAGGATATGAACAGACGCTTCTCAAGAGAAGACATTCATACAGCCAACAGACACATGAAAAAATGCTCATCATCACTAGCCATCAGAAAAAGGCAAATCAAAACCACAATGAGATACCATCTCACACCAGTTAGAATGGCAATCATTAAAAAATCAGGAAACAACAGGTGCTGGAGAGGATGTGGAGAAACAGGAACAGTTTTACACTGTTGGTGGTACTGTAAACTAGTTCAGCCATTGTGGAAAACAGTATGGCAATTCCTCAAGGATCTAGAACTAGAAATACCATTTGACCAAGCCATCCCATTACTGGGGATATACCCAAAGGATTATAAGTCATGCTGCTATAAAGACACATGCACACATATGTTTATTGAGGCACTCTTCACAATAGCAAAGACTTGGAATCAACCCAAATGTCCATTAGTGACAGACTGGATTAAGAAAATGTGGCACATATACACCATGGAATACTATGTAGCCATAAAAAAGGATGAGTTCGTGTCCTTTGTACGGACATGGATGCAGCTGGAAACCATCATTCTTAGCAAGCTATTGCAAAAACAGAAAACCAAATACCGCATATTCTCACTCATAGGTGGGCATTGAACAATGAGATCACTTGGACACAGGAAGGGGATCATCACACACTGGGTCCCGTTGTGGGGAGAGGGGATGGGGAGGGATAGCATTAGGAGATATACCTAATGTAAATGATGAGTTAATGGGTGCAGCACACCAGCATGGCACATGTATACATATGTAAAAAACCTGCACATTGTGTACATGTACCCTAGAACTTAAAGTATAATTAAAAAAACAAAACAAAACAAAACAAAAAGCTAAGTAAAATAAAGTAAAATAAAATAAAATAAAATAGGTGTAAATGTAAATTTAAAATGCATTAGAAGGAGCCAATTTACAAAGCCAATTGACTGCAGAAAATAAAGACAGCAATTCAGAAACTAACCTATAGGGAATCTGCCATTATGGAGAAAAGACTAAGAAATTGGGAAAAAATAACAGACTTGGGGAGATACAGAGGCAAACTGCGCAATTAAAATTTATGGGTAATGCTCCTTCAAAGAATTAAACAGGATGGAAAAATATTTAAAGGTTAAAACAAAAATGGTTTATCAATAGTAATAAGAAGCTATGTTAAGTAAGGTTGTATTTTTGGAATGGAAGACTGTTTCAATATTAGTAAAATGAACTACATACACACTGAAAATATTTCAAAATGTATAAAAAATTATATCTACTTCTACTTTAAAAATTGCTAATAAACTAAAAATAGAAAGATGCTTTTTTACATGAATAAAACTCTTGTTAGTCATTATTTTTTATGTCATTAAAATTTTGAAATTGACATAAAATTATATGTATCTGCTATGTACAACATGTTTCAAAGTATATATGCATTGTGGAATGATAAAATCTATCTAAATAGTTTATGCATTACCTCACATAGTTATCATTTTTGTGATGAAAACACTTTACATCCAATCTCAGCATTTTTTAAGAAAGCAATATATTATTAACTTTAGTCACCATGTTTTACAATAGATCTCTTGAACTTATTCCTCCTCTCTAACTAAAATTTTGTATTCTTTCATCAAATCTCCTTCTCCATCCCCTCCTCCAACCTTCCCACAATCTCTGGTAACCACCATTATAATCTTTACTTCTGTGAGATCAGCTTTTCCATATTCCATGTATGAGTGAGATGACTCACTATTTGTCTTTCTGTTTCTGGCTTATTTCACTTAACAGAATGCCCTCCAGGTTCATCCATGTTGTCACAAATGGTAGAATTGATTTCTTTCTTTATTGCTCATGGCTGAACATATTCTGTTGTGTGTATATACAATTCTGTAGGTTGTCTCTTCACTCTGTTGATTGATAACTTTGCTATGCAAAAGTTTTTTAGTTTGATGTAATCCTATTTGTCTGTTTTTTATTTTATTGCCTGTGCTTTTGAAGTCAAATTCAAAAGATCATTTACAAAACCAATGTCATGGAACTTTCCCCTTATGTTTTCTTCTAATAGTTTCATTGTTTTGATCTTTAAGTTTTTAATATATTCTAAGTTGATTTTTATATATGATGTAAGATATTGCATATGATAGGGTCTAATTTCATTCTGCATGTGGATATCCAGTTTTCCCAGTGCCATTTATTGAAGGGATTTGCCTTTCTTCATTGGTGACTTTGTTGCAAATCAGTCTGATTTAAATGTGCAGATTTATTTCTGAGCTCTCAAGTTTGTTCAATGGGTCAATATGTCTGTTTTTATGCCAGTACTATGCTGTTTTGATTACTATAGCTCTATCATATATATTACCTAGTTAGATTGACCATTTTATCATTATGTAATGATCTTCTTTGTCTCTTTTTAAAGTTTTGACTTAAAATCTGTCTAATGTGATATAAATTCCACTTCTTCTGTTCTCCTTGGGTTTCCATTGTTATGGAATGTATTTTCCTATTTATTCATTCAGTCTGTGTATGTCCTTACAGATGAAGTGAGTCTCTTATAGGCAGCACATAGTTGAATCTTTACAAAAAATCCATTAAGCCTCTGGGTGTATTTTGAACGGATAATTTGATCTATTTATATTTATTTATTTTATTTTATTTTTATTTTTATTTTTTTTGAGATGGGCTCTCACTCTGTCACCCAGACTGGAGTGTAGTGGTGCACTTTTGGCTCACTGCAAACTCCAACTCCTGGGTTCAAGTGATTCTCCTGCCTCAGCCTCCCAAGCAGCTGGGGTTACAGGCACCTACCACCATGCACAACTAATTTTTGTATTTTTAGTAGAGACGGAGTTTCACTATGTTGGCTTAAATAGGTAAGGGTATATGACTGACAATTTGTTACTTGTTTTCTAGTTTTGTAAAATAGATCCTTTGTTCCTTTTTTTCTAACTGTCTTGTTTTGTGGCCAAGAGATTTTTTTCTGCCATTATTTTTTGATACATTGCTTTTTAATTTTGGGGAATCTACTGGTTTTTGCTTTATGGTTATAATTAGGTTTACAAAAAAACATTTTACAGTTATAATACTTTCTTTTAAACTCATAACAACTTAACTTTGATCCAAAAAATGCTGCACTTCCACTCCATCCTCCCCCCACATTTAAAGTTTTTGATGTCACAATTTACATGTTCTTAAATTGCATATGCATTAAGTATTTTAGTTATTATTTTTAATAGTTTTGTCTTTCAACTTTTAAACTATAGATAGACATAATTTATATATCACTGTTACAGTATTAGGGTATTCCGAAGTTGACTGTGTATTTACTTTCACGTTTCTAAGTTTTGTACATTCAGAAGTTTTTATGTAACTCATTAGGGTTTTTTCTTTTAGCATGAAGAACTCCCTTTAGTATTTCTTACAAAACAGAAATGGTGGTGATGAACACCCAATCCATTCGTTTGTGTGAGAAAGTCTTTATCTCTACAATTTTGAATGACAGTTTTGCTGGGTATAGAATATTTGGTTGCACATTTTTTTCTCCTTCAGCACTTTGACCATATCATCTCACTCCCTTTGGCCTATAAGGTTTCTGCCAAGAAGTATGCAGTTAGTAAGACTTCTGCTATACACATATTTATATATTTCACCAAGTTTAGAAAGTTTTCTGTTACTATTTGTAAATAAGTTTTTGGCTTCTTTATTTTTCCCTCCTCCTTTTTCAATTCCTATAAATGAAACTTTGCCCTTTTGAGGCTGTGCCATAATTGTTGTAGGTACATAGTAGGTATATATCTTTACGGATTACATGGGATGTTTTATACTGCCTTTCAATGAATAATAATCACACGAGGGTAAGTGGGGTATCCCTCACCTCAAGCATTTATCCTTTGTGTTAAAAGCAATCCAGTTATACACTTTTGGTTATTTTTAAACACACAATAAAATTATTTTTCACTATAGTCACCCTGTTGTTGTAGCAAATACTAGGTCTTATTCATTCTTTCTAAATACTTTTTTGTACCCATTAGCCATCTCCACCCACCCACCTGATTCTCATTCCCATCCTCTGGTAACCATCCTTCTACTCTCTATCACCATGAGTTCAATTGTTTAATTTTTTAGCCCCCACAAATAAGTGAGGACATATGATGTTTGTCTTTCAGGGCCTGGCTTATTTCAATTAATATGATGAACTTCAGTGCCATATATTTTGTTGCAAATGACACAATCTCATTTTTGTGACTAAATAATACTCTTTGTGTATATGTATCACATTTTATTTATCCACTCATCTGATGGACACTTATGTTAGGTTACTTCTAAATCTTGGCTATTGTAAATAGTCCTGCAATAAACATGGGAGTGCAGATATCTCTTCCATATACTGATTTCCTTTATTGGGGGTATATACCTAGGAGTGAGCTTGCTAATCAAATGGTAGCCTGTATTTTTAGATTTTTTTGCAGAACCCCCAAACTGTTCTCCATAACGGCTGTACTAATTTACATCCCTACCAACAGTGTACTTGGGTTCCCTTTTCTTCAAATACCCACTAGCATTTGTTAGTGCCTGTCTTTTGGATAAAAGCCATTTTAACTGGGGTAAGATAATATCTCACAATTTTGATTTGCTTTTCTCTGATAATCAACAATGTTGAGCACCTTTTCATATGCCTGTTTGCCATTTGTATGTATTCTTTTGAGAAACAGCTATTCAAATCTTTTGCTCGTTTTTAAATTAGATTTTTTCCTATAGAGTTGTTTGAGCTCCTTGTATATTACAGTTATTAATCCTTTGTCAGATGGATAGTGTGCAAATATTTTTTCTCATCGTGTGGGTTGTCTTTTCACTTTTTTGATTGTTTCCTTTTTGCGCAGAAGCTTCTTAACTAGATGTGATCCCATTTGTCCATTATTTTTGTTGTTGTTGTTGCCTCTACTTGCGAAGTATTGCTCAAATCTTTGCCTAGTCCAATGTCTGGAAGGGTTTCATTACTATTTTCTTGCAGTAGTTTCATAGTTTGAGGTCTTATATTCAAGTCTTTAATCCCTTTTGATTTCATTTTTGTAAAAGGTGCGAGATAGGGGTCTAGTTTCTTCTGCATATAGATACCCAGTTTTCCAAGCATCGTTTATTAAAGAAACATTCATTCCCATTCTATATTCTTTGCATCTTTGCAAAAAAATTTTACTATAGGTGTGTGGATTTATTTCTGGGTTCTCTTTCATTGGCCTATGTATCTATTTTTATGGCAGCACAATGCCATTTTGGATACTATGGCTCTGTAGTAAAATTTGAAGACAGGTAATCTGATTCATCCAGTTTCGGTGGTTATTTCTGTTTTTGATTTTGTTTTGTGCAAAGGATGACTTTGGCTATATGGGTCTTTTGTCATTTTATATATATTTTAGGATTTTCTTCTATTTCTGTGAAGAATGACATTGGTATTTGATAGGAATTGCACTGAATCTGTAGATTGCTGTGGGTAGTATGGGCATTTTCACAATATTTGTTCTTCCAATCCATAACATGTAATGTCTTCCCATTTTTTGCATCCTCTGCAATTTCTTTCATTAATGTTTTGTAGCTTTTATTGTAGAGATTGTTCACTTCTTTGGTTAAGTTAATTCCTTGGTATTTAATTTTATTTGCAGCTATTGTAAATGGGATTACTTTCCTGATTACTTTTTCAAATTGTCTGCTATTGGCATATAGAAATGCTACTGTTTTTTGTGTGATGATTTTGTATCCTGCAACTTTTCTGAATTTGTTTATCAGTTCCAATAGTGTTTTGATGGAGTCCTTAGGTTTTTCCAAATATAAAACTATATCGTCTGTGAACAATATAATTTGATTTCTTCCCTTCCAATTCAGATGCTCTTTATTTCTCTTTTCTAATTGCTCTAGCTAGAACTTCCCATCCTACATTGAATAACAGTGGTCAAAGTGGGCATCCTTGTCATGTTTCCAATCTTAGCAAAAAGGCTTTTAGATTTTCCCCATTCAGTATGATACTAGCTATGGGTCTGTCATATCTGGCTTTTGTTATGCTGAGGTATGTTTATTCTGTACCCATATACCCAGTTTTTGAGGTTTTTTTCATGAAGGGATGTTGAATTTTATCAAATGCATTTATTTTCAGCATCAATTGAAATAATCATATGATTTTTGTCCTTCATTCTGTTGACCTAATGTATCACATTAATTGATTTGTACATGTCGAAGCATTCTTTCTTCTCTGTGGTAAATCCCACTGGGTCATGATGAATGATCTTCTTAATTTGTTGTTGAATTCAGTTGACTAATATTTTCTTGAGGATTTTTACATAAATATTCATCAGTGATATTGGCCTATAGTTTTCTCCATTTTTAAATGTGTCTCTGGTTTTTGTATGAGAGTAATACTGGTCTCATAGTATAAGTTTGGAAGTTATTCTTCTTCCTTTACTTTTTGGAATAGTTTGAGTGAGATTGTTATTAGTTCTTTTTTAAGTATTTGGCAAAATTCAGCAGTTAAACCATCGGGTTAAAGACTTTCTTTTGCTGAGAGACATTTTATTATGGTTTTGATCTTGTCACTTGTTACTGATCTGTTCATGTTATGCATTTCCTAATGGTTCACTATTGGTAGGTTTTATGTGCCTAGGAATTTGTCCATTTCTTCCAGATTTTTCAGTTTATTGGCATATAGTTGCTCATAGTAGCTACTAATTCTGTGAATTTCTGCAGTGTCAGTTGTAATATCTCCTTTTTCATCTTTGATTTTATTTACTTAAGTCTTTTTTTCTTAATCTGGTCAATGATTTGTCATTTTTTATCTTTTCAAAAGTGCAGCTTTTTGTGTTTATCTTTTGTATTGTTTTATTTATTTCAAATTTATTGATTTCTGTTCTTATCTCTATTATTTCTTTTAATCTACCTATTTTGGATTTGGTTTGCCTTTGCTTTTCTAGTTCTTTAAGATGCAACATTATGTTGTTTATTTGAAATTTTTCTTCTTTTCTGATGTAGGCACTTAACAGCTATAAACTTCTCTCTTGTACTGCTTTGGCTATATCCCATGGGTTTGGGTATGTTTTGTTTCCATACTCATTTTTTTCTCTTAATCTTTCTCTCCCTTCCTTCCTTCCTTCCTTCCTTCCTCCTTCCTTCCTTCCTTCCTTCCTTCCTTCCTTCCTTCTTTCTTTTTTCTTCCCTTTTTTTCCCTCTTTCCCTCTTTCCCTCTTTCTTTCTCTCTTTCTTTCTTTCTTGTCTCACTTTGTTGCCAGGCCGTAGCGCAGCGGCGCGATTTCAGCTCACTGCAATCTCCGCCTCCCCAGATTCAAGTGGTTCCTCTGCCTCAGCCTTCGGAGTAGCTGCGACTACAGGCTCGCACCACCACGCCCAGTTAACTTTTTTTTATTTGAGTAGAGACAGGGTTTCACCATGTTGGCCAGGATGGTCTCAATCTCCTGACCTCGTGATCCTCCAGCCTCGACCAACCAAAGTGCTGGGATTACAGGCATCAGCCACTGCACCCAGTCTGATTTCCTCTTAATTTCTTCACTGACCCACTGGTCATTTAGAAGCACATTGTTTAATTTCCATGCGTTTGTATAGTTTTCAAAATTCTTTATGTTATTGATTCCAATTTTATTCCATTGTGGTCAGAGAAGCTGCTTGATATTATTTCCACTTTTTGTGAATGTTTGAAGACTTGTTTTGTGATCTAAGCTATGATCAATCCTTCAGAGAGATCCACGTGCTGAGGAAAATTATGTATATTTTGCAGCTCTCGGATGAAATGTTCTGTAATTATATATTAGATCCAACTGGTTTATACTGCAGATTAAGTCTAATGTTTCTTTATTGATTTTCTGTCTGGAAGATCTGTCCAATGCTGAAAGAGGTGTTGAAGTCTCCGGCTATTACCGTATTGAGGTCTATCTCTCTCTTTAGTTCTAATAATATTTGCTTTATATATCTGGGTGCTCCAGTGTTGGGTGCATATGTATTTATGATTGTTATATCCTCTTGCTGAATTGATTCCTTTATCATTATGAAGTGGTCTTCTTTGTCTTCTTATAGTTTTTGTCTTGAAATCTATTTTGTCTGATATAAATATAACTACTCTTGCTTTCTTTTGGTTTCCATTGATATGGAATATATGTTTCTATCCCCCCCTTTTTTTTTTCCAGTCTATGTGTGTCTTTACAGGTGAAAAATGCTTCCTATAGGCAACAGGTCAATGGGTCTTTTTTTTTTAAATCTTTTCAATCACTCCAGGTCTTTTGATTGAAGAGTGTAGACCCTTTTCATTCAATGTTATTATTGATAAGTAAGGACTTACTCCTGCCATTTTCTTATTTGTTTTCTGGTCATTTTGTAGTCTTCTCTTTCTTCTTTCCTTTCTTCCTGTCTTCCTGTCAGTGAAGGTAATTTTCTCTGGTGATGTGATTTAGTTTCTTGCTTTTTATTTTTTGAGTCTCCATTGTATGATTTTGATTTCAAGTTACCCACTACATATTATCTTATAACCCATTATTTTAAGCTGATAACAACTTAAAACTTTGCATAAACAAATAAACAAACAATGAGACAGACAACTAGTAAAAATTCTGCACTTTTTATTCCTCCACTCTTAAACTTTTTGTTGTTTCTATTTATCTCTCCTTGTACTATGCCTGGAAAAGTTGTTGTAGATATTATTATTTTTGGTTAGTTTATCATTTAGTCTTTCTACTTAAGAGTAGTTACATGGCCAAGCTCAGTGGCTCACAACTGTAATCCAAGCACTTTGGAAGCTCGAGGTGGGCAAATCACCTGAGGTCAGGATTTCAAGACCAGCCTGGCCAGCATGGCAAAGTCCCATCTCTACTAAAAATACAAAAATTAGCCAGGCATGGTGGTAGACTTCTGTAATCCCAGCTACTTGGGAGGCTGCGGCAGGGAGAATTGCTTGAACTGAGGAAGCAGAGGTTACAGTGAGCCAAGATCGCACCACTGCACTCCAGCCTGGGTGCCAGAGTGAGGCTCTGTCTCAAAACAAAAACAAAAACAAAAACAAAAACAAAAAACAGTAGTTTACATACAATAATTACACTCATAATATTCTGTGTTTTTCTGTGTAATTACTATTACCAGTGAGTTTTGTAACTTCAGATGGTTTCTTATTGCTCAAACATCCTTTTTCTTTTGGATTGAAATATTCTCTTTGACGTTTCCTGTAGGACAGGTCTGATGTTGATAAAATCCCTCAGCTTTTGCTTGTCTTGGAAAGTCTTTATTTCTCCGTCATGTTTAAGGGATAATTTCACTGGATATGCTATTCTAGGGTAAAAGGTTTTTTCCTTTAGCACTTTAAGTATGTCTGTCATGTGGCTCTCTCCTCTCTTGTAAGGTTTCTGCTGAAAACTCTGCTGCCAAACATATTGCAGCTCTCCATTGTATGCTATTTGTTTCTTTTCTTTGCTGCTTTTTGGATCCTTTCTTTATTCTTGATCTTTGGGAGTTTGATTATTAAATACCTTGAGGTAGTCTTATTTGGATTAAATCCTCTTAGTGTTCTATAACCTTCTTGTAATAGAGTATTAATATTAATATCTTTCTTTAGGTTTGAAAAGTTCTCTGTTATTATCCATTTGAGTAAACTTCTCTACCTGCTCTTTAGGGCCAGTAACTCTTAGACTTACCCTTTTGAGGCTGGTTTTTCAGGTTCTATATGTGTACTTTTATTCTTTTTAATTTTTTTCTCTTGTCTCCTCTGACTGCATATTTTCAAGAATCCTGTCTTCAAGCTCACTAATTTCTCTGCTTGATCAATTCTGCTATTAAAAGATTCTGATGCATTTCTCAGTATGTTTATTGCATTTTTTAACTTCAGAATTTCTGCTTGATTCTTTTCAATTATTTCAATCTCTTTGTTCAGTTTATCTGATAGAATTCTGAATTCCTTCTCTGTGTTATCTTGAATTTCTTTGAGTTTCCTCAAAACAACTTTTTTTGAATTCTCTATTTGAAAGGTCACATATATCTGTTTCTCCAAGATTGGGCCCTGATGCCTTATTTAGTTTGTTGGGTAAGGACATGTTTTCCTGTTCGGTGTTGACACTTACAGGTGTTATTCAATGTCTGGGAACTGAAGCATTAGGTATTTATTGCAGTATTTGCAGTCTGGGCTTGTTTGTACCCTTCCTTCTTGGGAAGGCTTTTCAGATATCAGTAGGATTTGGGTGTTGTGACCTAAGCCATATCTATATTAGGGGGCACCAAAAGCCCAGTAATGCTGTGGTTCTTGCAGATTCATAAAAGTACTGCCTTGATGATCTTCAATAAGATCTGGAAGAATTCTCTGGATTACAGAGCAGACATTCTTGTTCTCTTCCCTTATTTTCCTCCAAACAAATGAAGTGTCTGTCTCTCTCTTTCTGTTCTGAACTGCTTGCAGCTAAGGGTTGGGTGGCAAGAGTACTTCTGTGCACTCCGTCACTGGGATTCTGTTGGGTCAGACCTGAAGCCACCACACCAGTGGGTCTCTCCCAAGACCTGCTGTAACCACTACCTGGCTATCACCTATGTTCCCTCAAGGCCCCAGGGCTCTACAATCAGTAGGTGGTGAAAACGGCCAGGCTTATGTCCTTTCCTTCAGGGTGTTGAGCTCTCCTAGGCCCTGGGTAAGCCAGAGATGCTGTCCAGGAACCAGATAATAAGGTCAAAAACCTTAGACATCTACCTGGTGTTCTATTATATTGACGCTAAGCTGGCGCTCAAACCACAACGTATAGTCCTTCCTATTCTTCCTCCACTTCCTCGCCCCTCCTCCACCCCCTGGCCCATTCCATAGACAGAGAAGCCTCAGCCCATGGCCATCAGCACCACAGGCCTACAGGGAATACTGTGAGGCTACTGCCAATATTTCCTTAAGAGCCGAAGGCTCTTTGGTCAACTTGTGATGAATGCTGCCTGGTGAGGGACTCACCCTTTAGGGCAATGAGCTTCTCCATGGCCCAGGGAAGATCCAGAAATGCCATCCAAGAACCAAGGCCTAGAGTTGGAAATTCCAATAACTTGTTTAAAGCTCTACCCTCCCCCATAGCTGAACTGGTACCTAAGGTGCAAGGCCTTAACTAATTTACTTCTGCTTCTGCTTTTCTCAAGCAGAAGGAACCTCTCCCCATAGCCACCACAGTTAAGAATATGCTGAGTCTCACCTGAAGCCAGTTAGTCTTAGAGTCTCACCTAAGGCTTATGGTATACTATACTGGATATTATTGCCTATTATTCAGGGTCCAAGACCTTTTTAGTCAACAGGTGATGGGGTCTTGCTGGGAATGGGTCCTTAGCTTCAAGGCAGCCTATTTCCTTCTGTCCCAAGATGTGTCTAGAAATGTCATCTGGGAGCTTGGGACTCACCACTCTGACTAGTGTCCCATCCTGTTGTGGCTGAGCTGGTATCCAAGATGCCAGACTAAGTCCTCTTCACTATTCCCTCTCCTCCCCTCAAGTAAAAGCAAGGGGTCTCTTCTTGAGCAAGAAACTACATCCTGAGGTTGAGAAGAGGGGGTGCAAGCACTCACTTAGCTTCCCTGGAAGTTCACTCTGAGCCCAGCTCAGCAGTAGGACTTGCCTGGGAGTTGCAGTCCTTGTGGCCTAAACTATCTTTCAAGTTTCTTTAGGTCCCAAGAACACTTTAGCTTGTGGTATGTGGCTTGCAGGAACTCACATTCTGACCTCTGGGATGGGCAATTCTCCTCTGACTAGAGCTGGTTTCAATACTTCCTCCATGGGCAGGCTTCAGCTGAGTTCAACCTAGTTTTGCTTTCTGCTGTGACAGGGAAGCACTGAGTTCAACATGTTTCCCAATCCCCGTGCTCTCCCTCTCTCAAGTGCGCAGATTCTCTCTCTGCACCATGTGGCTGCGGTAGGGAATGGGGGAGAAGAGGTATTGGCAAATCAAGACTGTCTTTCCCCCTCTTCTGTGCATTTTTCAGCTGTATGAAGTTAAAACCAGATATGTGAGTGCTCACCTGATTTTTGGTTCTTCTGAAGATGTTGTTTTCTGTTTCTTCTGAAGATGTTGTTAAACTGGTGTTTTTGTGGGGGAGAGGATGACTGGTGGAGACTTCTGTTAGGCTATTTGTTCCACCTCTCTCAATTGAATTTTAAAATTGTGTTTATTTTCCAGCTCCAGTGCTTCTTTTTTTTTTTTTTATCAATTATTTCAATCTCTCTACTAAATTTTTCTTCCTGCCCATTTATTGTTTTCCTCATTTTATTGAATTGCTTTTTTCTGTATTTTATTAAAGTAGTCTGAGGTTTCTTAAAACAGTTACTTTAAAATCTTTGTCAGGTGGTTCGTACATGTCTGTTTCTTTAGAGTTAATCACTACTCATTGTTTTGTACATTAGATGAGGTTATGTTTCTCTGATTTTTCTGATCCTTGTGATCATGCATCAATGTCTGTGCATTTGAAGTAGTCGTATTTATTCAATTCTTTGCAGACTGCCTTTGTCTGGGAAAACTCTGCAGCAGGCATAGTACTGGGGTGTGCCAGAAACCTTGGAAAGCTGTGGCCATAACAGTGTTGCTAGAAGCCTGGGACCCACTAAGGCTGGTGCAGTGTTAGAGTGGTCCAGAAGCCTAAGACAGATGTGGCTAGACCTGGGCCACTAAGGATTGTCTGCCCTTGAGGGCTGTCTAGAACCCCAGGGCCACTAACTGGACTTATTTATGATGCGTGACAGAGTTCAGCATGCAAGCCGGAAGCCTGGGACTCTATGATCCACGTATGCTAGGGTGGGTCTAGAGGCTCAATTGGTGAGTACTGGCTTGGACTATTAGGCTCTGAAGGTCTCCCCATTTGTATGTTTTACTGTGGTGAGCCTGGTGTTGGGGCTTAACATCCTGTGCCCACTTCTCTCTCTTTCTCCCAAATTGGACAATATCTTTCTCCATGCTTTGCTGCCTGGGGATTAGGCACATGTGATGTGAGTAATGCAAAACCATCCTTTCTACCCTCTTCGATGTGTCTTTTCTTATTACTGTGCTACAACTAGGTACTGTGATCTGCCACCTGGTTTCGTTAGCTCTTATGAAGGTATTTTCATGAGTGGATAGTTGTTTGGTTTGATGTTTTTTTCAGACAGGTAATCACTAGGAGCACTACTCCACCATTTTATTCTGTCCCTCATTGAGTCATTATTCTTAATTGAAGGGTAAGCAATTCAATCAGTAAGAAAATAATAAAAGAAGTAAATAGTCCAATTTAATTTTGAATATTTAGCATATATCTCAGATATTAAGAATATTAAGAACATTAAGCATTAAGAATATCTTTAATATTTGGCTAAATTTTGAGTATGATTTAGTAATCCACAATAATAAATTATACATTTTGAGTGACAGATGGGCATGTGTGTCATTTTCCAACACACCTAATTTTAATGTAGTAATAGAAGTTTTATATGCTCATCCCTATTGACCCCTGGAACTGACTTTTCTCTGAAAATATTTGTAAGTATAGAAATTACTTTGGGTCTCTTTTTAAGGTTTTACAATGATTTTGTCATATTTATTGTTAGAATTGTTTCTTCCCAACTTCAGATGTATGTTTTCAGGTAGACATAACTCAACTAGTGTAACTTTCCTATCCTTTAGCCCTTTGCTTCATTTCATATTGGTGAAGTCAGTTGACTTATTGGAAAGTTTAGGATAGGGACTTGGTAGGTGTGCATGAGCTTTTTCCTATCTTCTTCCACTTCTCCTTCATTCTTGGGAGTCAGGATGCCTACCTAGAGCACAAGTTTCTTCTCTTCTACACCATGATTAATTTTGATTGGACATCTCTACCCTATAACAGGAAATTTGCCCCAGTCCAGCTGTTCGTGACAGAGGTACATCTATCTAATTCTGGTTGTTAATATTAGAAAGTCTACTTCCAAACCAATATAATTCATTTTTCCTAATATCAACATTGTTATTATTAATATTAATAATGATATTTGAGTATCTGCTTTCTTGTCTATCAATTGGTTCATAGTTCAAATAAAGTTATGCTATGTATTGGCCATATTCAGGGCTTGAAATATTGAGAAATAAATTCAGAGTAAAAAATGACAGGGGTTACGAGGTATGAAAGAATAGCTCTGGTGCAACCAGTGTTCATGACTTATGATTTGGATGGTTTTGACTCTGATGGTTGGTAATGAATGATGCCATGTGTCAGCAAATTTATCCTATAAGAGGCCAAATAGTAAATATTTTTGCCTTTGTAGGGTCATAGAGTGTCTGTTACAGCCACTCAACTCTGTCACTATAGTGCAAAAGTAGCCATAGACAGTATATTAAAAGAAATTTACAAAAATACGCAATGGACCAGATTGGCCCACAAATATAGTTTTTGGATCCCTGAGCTATATTGTGCTATGTGGCTGGCATTTTAAAGTTGTTGGTTGCTTAATGCCTTTATTTAGGTATTTCCTTCATTATTTCTTAATAGCAATAATACTTAACATTTCATGTTAACTTACAGTGTGCCAAAAAAACAGCTGAGGGTTGAGTGTTTTGGATATTTTAATTCAATACTCAGAACAACCCTATAAACTGAGATTCTGAGCAATTCAGTGAATTGTCCAAGGTGACCAATTGTATTTGTCTGTTTTCACACTGCTGATAAAGACTGGGCAATTTACCAGAGAAAGAGGTTTAATTGGACTTACAGTTCCACTTGGCTGGGGAGGCTTCACACTCATAGCAGAAGGCAAGGAGAAGCAAGTCACATCTTATGTGGATGATGGCAGGCAAAAAAAAAAAAAAAAAAAAAGAGCTTGTACATGCAAACTCCGTTTTTAAAAATCATCAGGTATCATGAGACACACTCACTATCATGAGAACAGCATGGGAAAGACCTGTCCCCATGATTCAGTCATCTCCCACTGGGTCTCTCCCAGAACACATGGCAATTATAGGAGCTACAAGATGAGATTTGGGTGGGGGCATAGAGCCAAACCATATCACCAATGTTGGAATCATGTGAGGTGAGGAGAAGATTTCTTTTTCTTCTTCTTTTTTTTTTTGCAGCCTCTGAATTCCTTGGTTCAAGGGATCCTCCCACCTCAGCCTCCTAAGTAGCTGAGACTACAGGCAAATGCCACTGTACATGACTATTTGTTTTCAAATTAATTTTTATTTTTTAGAGAAATAAAGATCTTGCTTTGTTGCCCAGCCTGGTTTTGAACTCCTGGCTTCAAGGCATCCTTCCACCCTTGCCTCCCAAAGTGTTGGGATTATGAGCGTGAGCCACTGTGCCCAGCCAGGATAGTATTTCACGTCTGGGTGACTTTCAAGTGTGAGTGCTTAATGCTGTGTGGTTCATCATCTTTTGGAATGTAGCATTTTAATTAATGACAAATAAAAAATAGAGGCAAATTTGTCTCAGATGGTAGGATACATAAATTCTAGCTACATTTTTCTTAAGCAATCAGAATTTTCTTGAAAAGAAAGCCAGAGGCCTGGCATGGTAGCTTATGCCTTTAATCCCTACACTTTGGGAGGCCATGGCCAGCGATCACTTGAGCTCACAAGTTCAAGACCAGCCTGGACAACGTGGTGAAACCCCATTTCTATAAAATACACACACACAGAAAAATTAGCTGGGTGTGGTGGTGCATGCCTGTAGACCCAGCTACTCAGGAGGCTGAAGTGAGAGGATGACTTGAACCCAGAAGGCGGAGGTTGCAGTGAGCCGAGATCGTGCCATTGCAATCCTGTACACTAGCCTGGGCAATACAGCCAGATCTTGTCTTAAAATAAATAAGTAAATAAATAAATAATCCAGAAATTTTAACAAAGTGGGTATGTGTGAGACAAGAAACATGCATCAGAATAAATAATCAGCACAAATAGTGGACCCCTTGAGAGCAAGAGTATTACAGCTTAACAGCCTGGTAACAAATGAAAAGTTTGTTGGTTTGATTCAGTACTTATTTAGTGCATCCACAGGATGTCTGCCTGCAGTTAAACAAACCAGTGAGAATTTTATTCACATTCCATTCTATTCTAATCATAGAGCTCTAACTAGGGTCACATCTGCGTACAGGTGGCCTGAGTCAGAGTGAAATGTCCTTATATGGATATCTGCACACTTCTACCTTTAGCAGTTCGTTTCTTTTGGGAAAGCATTGCCTTTTCTTTGTAGTCCTCTTTTAAATTGCAAATAATCTATGCAACAGAACACTTTGTTTTTCTAACAGAGTCTTAGGGGAAATAAATTTAATGTTTCACTTTTTTCCTCCACTTTTTCCCCTTTCACTTTGTGAAATTCCTATGAGTACTTAATCTTGGTTTCCATTATATATCTATTTCCAAAATCAATTCTTAACTCTTTAAGTTTCTCAGAGTGAACAATACATGCCTAAAGTAATTTTATAATAATAATTTGGAAAGCTATACAAAACCCAAATATAAGTTCACTTGATGAGTGGTAAACATGATGCAATAGTGTCATACTGTTAGTTTTTTTTCTGCATTAGTAAACATTATAAAAAATTGTTTAAAAAATGAGTCTTTAAAACAATTTGAATGAAAATTTTAAAAAGTTTTACTTAATCAGGGTAAGACAGTTAAATTATTGATTTAATTTTTTAATGGATTATCTAAATATGTTGGGTTGGGAAGAACTCACATTTGTTTTCCAGGTACCATTCATCCTTAAATGTAAATGTCTCCAAGGGAAAGTAAAAACATATAGCTGACTAAACAATGAGTTTTTTCTTAAGTCATCAAAGCATTTCTTGGTAGAACTACTTGACATCCTACCAAAAAAAATTCATCACTCTTTTCTTTGTTAGCTTTTTAAAAAGTATTTCTCTCTTGGTCAGAATGTTATATTTTTTTGGCCTATGTAAAACTTTCCATGAGAAGGGTGATTCTCATATCCAGTGTTTTTGTTGTTGTTGTTTGTTTGTTTGTTTGTTTTAGTATGGATTACTCACACCACTGGCCTTATCTATACATGTGTAACCTTATCTATACATGTGCAGGCCTTATTGATACATGTGCCCTTTCTTCCTGTCTCCTCATCACACATCTTTGAATTTTATGCCTTTATTCATCAGTCAGATTTTGAGCAATGGAAAGATAAAAAGTCAAATCATTTTCTTTTACTATTTCTTTACATATTTTTTAAAAGTTGATGAAAGATTTAAGATATTAATTGAGAACAGTCATACAACAATTGTTATTAATTATGTTCAATCAGCTCTTAATTATTTACGTCAACACCTTGCTTGCCTTTGTGAATTATGTGAGGGATAGTAGAACAAGAGGCATTCAAGTTTTGACATTACCCTATGAGACACGGTATGGTTGTAAATGAATGTGATAAATGAATTAAGCAAATAACACCTGGGATGTAGAAAGGTATTTGTACAGTGTTAGAATCCACACTTGCTTCTTCTGGCAAAAGCAGCCAGTAATTGTTTGCTGCAGTAGAACCAATTTTCACTGAAAATAATTTTTATTTGAATTTTGCACATGCATTAATCAGCAGCAGATTTGAAAAAGTGCTGCCTTAAGACCAGTCTCAAAGTTTGCTTAATATTTGCTTGATCTAAACTCAACCCAAAATAAACCCCAAAACACTCAGAAAAATAGAAAATATGCAATGTACATGTGTGTTATTTTTCCATTTTTACCATTTTTTAAGTGGGTCGTCACATCAACTTTGATTATTCTGCCTATTTTTTATGTTCCACTTTCTCAGCCACTTTTTTTTAACTCATTCCTCCTTTCTTTTCACAGGTATGAAAACATCCAAAAGATATTTTTGAAATGCATTGCCAAAGAAAGAGCTTCAGATAGAGACTATGCCTAACTCCCATCTCTGGGCATGTTAGTGTTCATCAAGGGGAGTACTATCAATGTTTTGTTGTTGTTGTAATGGCTGCTGCTGTTTCCTTAGTTCTTATTCTTCTCAGTTTATTTATTGTCCATAGTTTTTACAAAAAACAAAGTCAAAATAAATCTGAGGAAGGCTTATTATAATGTTTTAATGCAGACAGAGTTGAACTCAACTGGAATACAGTAGGCATTTTGGCATATAAATCCTTATATCTGAGCTTAATCATATCTATACTTAAGGCAGTCCTTTGTCTTCAATTTAATTTTCCCAAATTGGAAGTGTGCATGTCATATCTTGATTAAATCTATGAATCCTTGGCCATCTAATATGTATCAGCAAGTTTTCTTTAAATTAAGCTGACCTTCTCTAAAGAACCTAAACACCTATAAATAGTATAAAATAAACTTTAACCAGTCATCTGTGAGAGGGGATTCTGAACTAATTTTTGTACTTTCAAGACATTATTAATACCATTCTACTGGAAATAAAATAATTTTTCTATTAATTGAATCGGTTGTGATTTAGAAATTAAATAACTGAAAACTATTCTAGGCAGAATTTCCTTTGCTTTACAGACTGTGAGGTTTATGTGTTTATTCTCAGCGGTTTTTAAGTCCTTGGGATCATGATGGAGACATTTCTGCTTACTATCCTAGGACTGATGTATGTGATTTGATACAGTTTACAGTTGGCATGTTTAAATATGTATAAATATTAGCATGATCAAAATACTGGAAAAAATTCATTGTTGAATGATGATGGGGATCCACAAAGTTTTAATATTTAAAAAGCTATTTATTATTTTTTTAGACGAATACTTTTGGGTTTTATCGAGCCTATTTTAAATAAAGACCCAAAGATGAGGCCATCTCTGTGGGATTTTATCTGCTATAACACAACTTACCTTATGACTGCTTTTACATGAGATGACATGTTTCATACAATGGTGAAGTCAATACATTATGAAACAAAGGCCCTGGTAATGAGGATTTAATTATGAAACAATCTGGAAATCATGCACGAGTAACTAATTTATGTGTTCATTTCATAGTTCCCATATCCCAGGGGTATCTCAGAGAGAACTATTTTAAAATCTCATAGTCCAGATGGCTATTGATAAAATATAAGTTAAAATATGAAACTCAGTATTAAAATGTGAGTTACTTGCTCTTAGCAATTAGTTATTGAGACAACCTTTTATGTTTAGATTATGTTAACTGCAGAGTTGTAGGAATTCCAAAAGGCAATTTCCTAAGAAACTTTAAAAACCAGTATGGCATATCTGGGAATAAGAGTATTGCATCCAAACCTTTGTAGTCTAAATGAAAAATAACAAGATGATTTTTTTTTTGTGGAGTCAGCCTTACTGCTTTAGACAGATTTCATAATCTAAAATTACTTTAGCTAAATGAAATTAAATAATACTGCCTTTTAAATAGGTGGATAGTTTGATGAATTCTTTGAAAAGAATTGTCCAAATAATACATTAAGTATCTTTCCAGTTGCTCATTTATCTCTACCTGTAGTAATCTTTTATACTGACATGGATTTCTTTATTGATAGGCTATATGTATGTGGCTTTGACTCCTACATAAATATCACCCCACTTCCTTCAAGAATAATTAATAAGTGAAAAGCTTGCTTCACTTTCTTGCTGAGCCCAGTTTAACAAATATCGGTAAAATAATTGCATGACAATACTAATGATAAAAATGCTCATAATCTGAGCCCAGGCAACGGCTTAGTTGGGTTAGAACCTACAAAATCCATAGAAAATGTTTTGTGATTAATTAATGAATTCATGGAAGACAAATGCATGATGAGGAAAAAAGTAAAGCATCCCTACTGAATCTAAATTTGGCTATATTTCTTAAGTTTGTAATGATTTTAAAAATCCATCATCCATTCACATGTACTCACCACCTACTATGGGTCAGATATGGCAACTTCTGCATATACAGAAGTGAACAAGATTTGGATCTTTTCTCTGAAGATGTTCTCATTTTGGAGGGATATGATGATTTTTCCCCCAGAATATTTATCCCTTAATAATAATAACAACAGTATTAGTAGCAGCAGAAGCAGCATTACTTTCTTTTCCAGTACATTTCTCACTCCCATGATAAAAATATTTTTGGGGTTTATGTGTGTGTGTGTGTGTGTGTGTGTGTGTGTGTGTATACCTGAATTGGAATTTTCAAGAACTGGCTTCTGATGCTCACTTTGTGGGGGAAAAATAGCAGATGCTGTAGAATCTCGAGCAAACGATTTGAGCTCTATGTTTCTGTTTTTCACTTAATGAGAATTTCTTTAATAATAATTCCCAGAGCTCTCATCCTCTAGGTCTGTTTGCCTGCTATCCTCTGTCGATGGATTAAGATCAGTCTCCAACAGATCTTTATTGCAGACATTCAAAGAGAGGGAAGACTTTTGTGGACTAAGTTGGAAAACTACTCTGGGAGCAACCAATGAGTTTCATCACTTTGCTTCAGTATAAATTAAAACAGATTGTATTCTCTTCACACCCCCATCACTGCAAACAGAAAATAAAATTACTCAGCAATTCTAGTCACGTCTTTCTTTCAAGATATTCCTTGAAAGTCCCAGAGTAATTGTAAATGAAATTCATAAAGAGGGAAAAACACAGTTATTAGGCGGGTGTACATCAGCATGTGGGCAGGATTTAGCTGAGCCCCTTTTTCCTATTGAAGAACTGATCAGACGACTTGACAGCTGGAGTTTACATGATTGTTGTACAATAAAACAGGACCACAGCTACCTTTTGCTGTGTTCCAAATGCCAAGTGCAATTTTGAATACTTCTTCTCCTTTATAAAAATATGTTATCTTTACAAAAAGAGAAGATAGATACATCTTAGAAGTGATGCTGTTCCTAGAGAATCCAAGGTGCATAAAAAATTAAAAAGAAATTAAACCTGTACCATATAATTAAAAAAGAATGGAAAAACCTATTGAAGTTTAATGGCTGGGTTATAAGAGAAGCCACACACAACGTAGTTGGCCCTCTGAGATCTGAGGTAAATGGATTACAGGATGTGGACTTGGAGCTCAGCTGTGAACACTGTGATATTTTGAGAAAAAAGAATCGAATGTTCATTGCTTTGTTGAAACTCTCAAAAATCCTAACAAATCTGACCATTTCAGATGCTAAAGACAGCATTAGAAAGTGCAGAAAACAAAAGAGGTATCATGTCCAAATTATATAATATAATTATTTTACAGCCCTTGGTTAGATTTTATTTTACCCATTTGTGCTAAGCTCTTAATTTTGGATAAATAAAAAGAGAAACCCAAATAAACTTCCCCCATTTTATAGGGCTGTGATGACAGGATTTGAAATTGTGAATAGGATACACGACTACCTTTACTTCAAAAAGAAGTAAAACTTAAAATTGAATTTGTGCTTTTCCTGGGTTCTCACATGCTCCCACATGTAGTGAACCTCTTTTTATATAAGGTGTCTTTTTATTAAGCACATAGTAAATAAGTAACCTAATTTTTTTATCTGCTTTAATAACATGGATGATTTTCACATTAATTCATTCATTACTTCAATATTTTTAGTAGCACCTACTATATACCAGTGTTTTTTATTGTTAGGAATACCATAGTAAAATAAACATGCAAGCATCCTTTTTATATTCTAGAGGGAGAGAGAGAAAACTTTTTTAAAAAGAGTGGGAAAGGCCGGGTGCGGTGGCTCACGCCTGTTATCCCAGCACTTTGGGAGGCTGAGGCATGTGGATCACGAAGTCAGGAGATCCAGACCAGCCTAGCTAACACGGTGAAACCCCGTCTTTACCAAAAAGTACAAAAAAATTAGCCTGGCGTGGTGGTGGGCGCCTGTAGTTCCAGCTACTCCGGAGGCTGAGGCAGGAGAATGGCGTGAACCTGGGAGGCGGAGCTTGCATTGAGCTGAGATCACGCGACTGCACTCCAGCCTGGGCGACAGAGCGAGACTCCGTCTCAAAAAAAAAAAAAAAAAAAAAAAGAGAGTGGAAAAGATAATAAATAAATAATATTGAGGGAGAAGAATAAAGCACAGAACAAGACATAAAATACCAAGAGTGGGACTTGAAATTTTAGATTTGGTGGTTAGTCACTGAGAAGATGGCTTTTGAGTAAAGATCTAAAGGCATTGGAGCTAGCTAGACACAGATATTTGTGGAAAGGGCATCTCAGGAAGTCGGGCAGCATGTTCCAAGGGCCTGAGGTAGGAGTATGCCTGGAGTATTTGAGGAACAACAGGAATACTTGTGTGGCTTAGGGTGGACAGAGTAAACTGGAGGAGAGTAAATAATATGGTCAGAAACATAGTATAAACCAGACTTTAGAAGGCTTTGTAGTGCATGGAAAAGACTAGGGCTTTTACTCTGAATGAGATTAGAAGACTACCATATTTGTCAAGCACGGAAAACTTTCTCTGTGAGTGACCAGATATCTAAATTTTGCAGGACAGACAGTTTCTATCACAACTGCACAACCCTGCAACTGTAGTACAGAAACAGCCATAGACCCTGGATGAATCAATGAATATGGTCGTATTCCAATAAAACTTGATTTACAAAAATAAATGGTGAAGGGATGATATCAGCAAGATGGTGGAGTAGGAAGCTACAGGCCCTCCTGACTCACACGAAAACACTGAGTTAATAAATATGGACAGAATACCTCTGTGGGAACTCTAGGGACCAGTTGAGAAGCTAGAGCAACCAGGCCATTGTAAAATCAAGAAGGTATTCCAATGAAAGGGATAGAAAAATTCATGTCATTTGCCATTCCTGTTGGTGCTCCTTCCCCTACATGACACAAGACAAAATAAACTAGAGGAAATACCCTCATACAAGGAGAAGGAAACAAAAGTGTGGACCATATATCCACCATTCTGCCTTGTCTGGGGGCAGTCTGAGGGACTTGCCTGACTTGAAGTGTTGATGGGACTAGTGTTCGAGTTTGGAAGCCAGTAACAACAGAAGTCGGCAGGCAACACACTCGGGCTGTAGTTCCACAGGCAGACTTCAGGGTTCAAAAGAGATCAAGCAAGAACCACACCCCAGAACATAATCAAACTGCTTAAACTTGATGAAGAGACATTCTTGAAAGCATCAAGAAAAAAAGCAATTAATCCTATCCAATGAACTTCCATAAGATTACCAGTGGATTTCTCAGCATAAACTTTCCATGCCAATGGGAGTGGATAATATATTCAAAGTGTGGGAAGAAAAAAAATGTAATTGAAGAATATTGTATTCAGCAAAACTGTCCTTCAAATACAAAGGAGAAATTAAGACTTTCCAAGATAATCAAAAGTGGAGAGAATTTATTATCATTAGACATGCTCTACAAGAAATGCTAAACAGAGTTCCTCAGATTGAAAGGATAATAAGAGAGCAACACACAGAGAGCCATATGGAAATATTAGCTTCTCCCAAAAAGCACATCTTAATTCAAACTATTCACATTTCAACTGTTCAATAGCCAAAAGTAACTAGTAAGTACTCTATTTAACAGCACACCTCTAGAAGATAGAGTCACATTTTTTCTCTCTTTTAATTGTCTAGCTTTGAAATATGCATTTATGTTTGTGAATGGCTTTGTACTAAAAATTATGAGGATTCACAGTAAATCCAGATTGAATCATTGTCACTGAGGCTAAAATAGAAGTGGTGCAGGTGGTTTAACTGATGGGTAGTAGTTTACCAACCCCTTCTATCAGTTATATTTGCAATTCCCTTTGACAGATGAAATAACTAAGTCCAAGAACATTTAGGAAACATGACCCATGTTACCTAAGAAGTTAAAAATGCTGCTGGTCCTCAAATTCAGGTCAATATGATTGCAAATTCTTTCAACTACATTATGTTGCCTTCAAGATGACTTTTTTTGTTTTTGTAGACCAGTGGTTCTCCAAACGTGGTCTACAGAGTCCTTTACAGTGGTTCCATCAGGTCAAAACTATCTTTACAGTAATATAAAATTCTAATTTGTATTTTTCACTGTGCTGACATTTGTAGTGATGATGCAAAAGCAATGTGGGAGAAGGGAGGCATGATCCTAAGCATGAATTGGGGCAACAGCACCAAACCGTCCTAGTACTCATTGCATTTGCATCATCACATACTCACAGGGTATAAGAAGCCCGGTTCATTTACAAACATCTTTGACAAACCAGCAAAAATTATAAATTTTATTGAAATCTCAACTCTTGGGTGTACAACTTTGTACTATTCTGTTTGACTAAGTGGAAATTACCCATAAAACACATATGCTGCCCTAACAGAATGATGGTTTTCTTCAGGAAAAGCATTTGAGTGACTAAGCTGTCAGCTGAACCAGCCAGTTTATTTTTAACATAGAACATTATTTTACTTTAGAAAATGACTTGATAAGTAAACTATGGTTATTCCATTAGCGTATTTCCTGGCCGTTTGTGGGGGATTAAAAAAATAAGCCTGTTACTTAAGAGAAACAGCTGACAGTATTTGTGTCCAATCACGAACTTAGAGATTCCAAGTGAAAATTAAAATTTTGGAAAAATTGGATCTGCCGCTATGAGCTTCACAGCTTCCCAATACTATCTTGATGAGATCAGTAGCAATATTAACAACTGGAATTTTTAAATATTAAATAGTGAAATATATCAACACTTGGAAGATCTGTATAACTTAGCAAAGCAACGTTTTCCAAATTACAAGTGAATGATGTTACAGAATTATTTGTAAGTTAACAGATGTCTTCAAAGCGTAAGATAGACCATTGCAGTTTAATATGAGAGACAAAAAGCTAATTGAAAGAGTTTCAGTCCCACTTTTCAATTAACTTTAAAAAAAACTACATTTGTCAAGTTTTAGAGCAATTTCAAAGAAGAATTTTCATACAGAATTTTTAATAGGCAATTAAGATGTTCTTCCCTGTCAAAATTACATATATACATATACGTGTGAAGCTGGATTTTTTCCCTATGTTTGAAACAAAAGGACATTTGACAACAGATTGAATACAGAACAGATATGAGAACCTAGGTGTCTTCCATTAAGCAAAGCATTAAGAGATTTGCAAAATGTAAAGCAATGTCACACATCTTACTATTTTTTGGTTTTGAAGAATATAGATTTTTAATAACATTTATGTTAATATAGAATGTATTTATTGTTCTTATTCTGAAATGCATTAATGCAATTTTTAAAAATTCTCTGCTTTTAATTTCTAATATTTAAATATTGCTTGATATGACCCACATAAACTCAAACTTGTGGTCCTTAATAATTCTTGGGAATGTTAAGGAAACCTGAGACCAAAAAGTTCTAGAATTTACTACTGTAGTTAGAGTGTGTGCATGTGAGTGGTGAGCACAGTAAACTCTCAACTAGAAGGACATAGTGAGGGTTGTCAGTTAACCGGCCTCTGTTTTCTTTGATCAAATTTAGAAGTAAAATGGAAATAATGAAACAAATAAGCTAATGTCAAAAGTCTTCTCATTATAAAATCAGTGCAAATGACTACTTGTATGAATGTATGTGATCAACTGATATGAAATAGGATAGTAAAACTTACACTTCCTACTTATGGGGTTGTTATAAGAATAAATGATGATATGGAAAAATTCAGATTTAGATATGAAATCTTTTCTTGTGTATAAAATATAACAAAAATTTAAGTAGGTATATATCCTCAGGCGTTTCACAAATCTTATTTATCAGAAAGATTTAATTACTTAACATTACTTAACTCAACATACTGTTATCAAACTCCTGGTGTTTGCCAGTACAGTACTGAACTCCATCTATGGAAAGATGATTAAGACATTGCATTATATATTCATTAGTGTTTGAGAAAGATTTATCCACCATGAAACAAGCAAAACAGTTTTATATTTAGCCCTCAGTTAATTAGGCCATTTTATTTTCTTTTTTTTTTTTTTTTTTTTTTTTGAGGCGGAGTCTCGCTCTGTCTCCCGGACTGGAGTGCAGTGGCCGGATCTCAGCTCACTGCAAGCTCCGCCTCCCGGGTTTACGCCATTCTCCTGCCTCAGCCTCCCGAGTAGCTGGGACTACAGGCGCCCGCCACCTCGCCCAGCTAGTTTTTGTATTTTTAGTAGAGACGGGGTTTCACCGTGTTAGCCAGGATGGTCTCGATCTCCTGACCTTGTGATCCACCCGTCTCGGCCTCCCAAAGTGCGCCATTTTATTTTCTAAGCATTTAGGTAAACATTTTCTATAACATACATTGAGGGGTCATCTTTAGTTCCTTTGAATATATTCTTAAAATTTCAAACCATCTGCAGTAGTATATTTAATGTCATAAAACAAATTATATTTATATTAGCCCCTTTGGTGTCCTGGATTCTTTTGACATTTCTCTTTTGAAGAGAGATAGTTTCTAAAAGGGGAACTAATAAATGAAATGACCAGTACTAAAATGACCACCCCAATAAAGCTATGAAATATCTACCTTTCTGCTTAATGGGTGTTTGGACCTAGACAGCAGGAGTGCTTTTCCCTGTAGATTCATCCATTATGGCTCATGCACTGCTAGTTCATTTTCCTGATATACTAGGGCCACTCTTCATTCTCCCATTGTCCTGCCCAAGAGCTTGCTTTGAATTCTGGGAAGGAAGGGTATCAAAGTTTTATATTTATCCCAAAGATATAGATTTCCTTTTGCACACTCTTATTCTGTGTTGTCTCCCTTCCTCCCTTCCTGACTCCTCAATCCGTACCCAAACCTAAAAGTCATGTTTTGGGTTATGCTTCATTCGGTTTTCAGGAGGACACAGGGTGACTTTTTGTTGTTGTTGTCCTCATTTATCAACATACACAGAGCCAAGGCTCTGGTAGGTGCAGATGTTATAAAGTGGAACACCTGAGTGTGACATGAGAATTAAGATACAGCTCTGATTTTTGAAAGATGGTTGTAGCATCTGAAATTTCACAAGTTTTTAGAACATTCAAAGACTTATTGGAATGTTTGAATTAGCATCTTATCATTTCAATCAATTGCCCCCCAAAGCACTAAAATGAATCTAAAACTTACAACTTCATTGACTATGATAAACTTTTCTGTGTCCTAAGGTATCCAAAATATGGTTCTTTTACCCTGTCTTAATTTTATTAGCACCTTTCAAAGTGTTAAAACACAATCCATAATTATTTATTCATTTATTTTAATTATAGTACTTGATTGCATATGAGTATTTTGTTGATGAAAATAACTATTACTAAGGAATGCCACGGAATCAATAAATGCTTATTAATAATTATAATTATAATTTAGAAAAGAAAAGCCATAGGCTTGTCTGATGAATGTTTTCATCTTGACTACTGTCTCTCTTCTTTCTGTACCTAGAGCTCATTAGGTGGACAAATTTTCCCTGTGATTACAACACCCACAAAAGTGCCAAAGCAGAGAGAAAAATCCACCTTTGCTCAATTTCAAATTAATCTGAAACCTTTTAGGCCTCAGTAGGTGCCCAAGGCACATCCCGCACCCATGTTATTTTTAGTTGAATGCTATTCTTCTATTACAGGCAGCAAGATTGAAAACTGTCATGACTCTGAGCAAACCTGGTTATTTCAGAATACAGGCTTTCACAGCATTTCCCTCTAATGGCCCAGATTAGAAAAGAAAGGTTGTTTATACGTTTAAAAGGCCAAGGTCTCCTGAACCATCAAAGCAGTGGCTTGTGGTTTTAGAGCAATGCAACTTCCCGCTGTGTGTAATGGGTGAGCACCTGTAGACGGCGCTTCAGCCGGGCTGCCACTGGGCACCAGTGCTAATTGGCGTCTATGAGGGACACTCGAGCAGCCTATGAGCCTCAGCATTTCATTTCATTTGGAGTGAAATATACTCTAAGTAACAAAGGACACACACACACCTTCAATGACTTCTTTCTGGACATTTTCCTTTTCAGAGGATGGACTCATAGATCAAATGCCATCTTGTCACCTCCCATTTCTATGCTGGCTACCCTTTATAATGTTTAAGAAAAAAAAATAGTTCTTTGTAATTGGAGTTTCACTCTTTGGATGAATTTAGAGGAGAGCAAATATGTTGAATATGTTTTATTAATGTAAGTTTTGCTTGCAGAAATTATAAAAAAGAGAATGCATATAGGCATGTATGTCTAAATGTCCCTGCAGACATTTCAGCAGAGATTTTTATGGCTGTGTGCATTCTCCTTTTTATGCTTTCTGCAAGAAAACTTTGGCGACTCATTTATGGTGGGCCCCTTAGGCTCCCACCCCCTCTGTTTGCTTCTTCAGTGCTTTGTGTACTGGTGAGTAAGTTTAGTTACATGTATGTTTAATTATTGTGCCATAATTCATATGCTCTGCTTATTTTCTTAAAATAATCATCTATCAATTATGATCCGATAAAAATTGGGTGACATAAGAACCCCCTTCTCAATGCATCAAATGTACGTATTGTCCTGTTACATCCGTGAGAGACTCATGCCTGCCAAAAGAAGGGAATATCACAGAACAAAAGGGTGTCATCTTTAATGTGAATCTGAATCAACTCTTAAGCTCAAGGGACTGAACTGAAAAAGCTATAATTGAAAATTACAGCTGGACTATAAATGCAGCCCACTTATGAGATGCACATTAATGAGACTATAAGAATATTAGAACTATTATTTGTAGTTATGTATCTCAAATTTGATGCTAATGGATTTTTTTTCTAAGATGCATGACTTTGACTAAGTCATTTACTCTTTCTAGGCCTCAGTAACTTACTATGCAAGGAACTGAATGATTTCTGAAGTCTCAACCCATTAAAATTATTATAATGGTTCTGTGACATATGTGGTATCAAAAACACTGTTGTGCTATTATTAAATTCAAATTTTAATGATAATCTTTGGGACATTGCAACAAAATAATTTAAGAGCCAGTTTCAGTTCTCGACAGTTAAGATAAACCCAGGTATGTCCTTTGTTAGTATCATATACATTTGGCAAGTTTAGAAGGTGTTTCTCTCCTCATCTTTGATTGCATGCATTTCAGGAATTGGACACTTTACATGAAAAGTTTCTTAAATTCGCGTATATTTAGAATTAGTCATATACTAGTTTTTAGAAAAATGAAGAATGCCATAAAACTTAGAAATTGTTACTGGGGATTTTCAATCTATAATGATTATAATAACGTTAGCATAATGATTATAAGAACAATTTTTCATCATGTTTTATCTGGGTTTTCAATTAAGGAATTTTAAAAACTGACACATTTTTTCCATTCCATGTGTTTTCTTTGGACACTTGCGGGGTTAGGAGTCTTCACCACTGATTGCTGCCTGTGTCTAGTATCACTTGTGTTTTCAGCAAGTTTCTTCCCCTGTTTTCTACCTTCTAGAAACAATAAACAAATGATTTTATTTTATTTTACTTTTTTAGGCAGGATCTCACTCTGTTACCTGGGCTGGGTGCAGGGTCTCAGTCATAGCTCACTGTACCCTCAAACATCCAGGCTCAAGCTATCCTCTTGCTTCAGCCTCCTGAGTAGCTGGGACAGCAGATGTGTACCACTATGTCTGGCTAAATTGTTTTTAGAAATGGGTTCTATGTTGTCCAGGCTGGTCTCGAACTCCTGGCCTCAAGTGATCCTCTTGCCCTCAGCATCCCAAAATGTGAGGATTACGTGGGTGAGCCACCACACCTGGCCAACAAATGATTTTAAGAAAACGTAGATTTCCTTATGGAAAATTTTGGACCTAAATTAATATGCTTTACATTTTTAAATTGGACTGTGTAATTACAATGTGTGTGTGCGTGTGTGTGTGTTTGTGTGTTGGTTAAAGTTAGGTAATAAATAGAAGCTCAAAGAGTTTAAGTAACTTCACCCACGGCGCAAGATACTGAATTTTGCAAAGTGGATTCAAACTCCAGGCTGGGAACTGGCTTGTAGCTTATTTAAGATCCTCTTGGACTCAATTTTAATTCAGGTATCAAAAAAAGCAAATATATAGATATCATACCATACTTATTACCTTATAGCCTTATGAGTCTGTGCACACATGTGTCTATGTATAAGCCCACTAAAAAATATGAGAGTGTGACCTGGGTATTGGGGAGCATTTATGAATTTACATAACTCACTGGAAGAGAGATGTGTGTTCAGAAAAAAAAATAATAATTTATTGGGGACTACACATGAACACAGGTAACCCCATCATTTTCCATGGTTGCATGTCATACTCTTAATTGCCCCAGCTCCTTAGGATGCTTGCCCAGTAAATATGGGATGTCCTGCCACTTCCCCTGTGCAATTGAGTGTTACTCAACTCTCCCTCTATCTCCCTGTGTAACCTTTTCTCTCTTAATCCTTTAATTTTTAAAAAGAATTCTCTGCATTACTATTTTCATTTCCTTGCATTTGCACTGACACTAACCACTGCAGTCTGGCTGTAGTCCCTACTCTTGCATTGAAAGTGCTTTCAATAAGATCAAATAGAGGGTCCCATTGTCCTGTAACTCTACCTCTTTTAGCATTTGATGCTCTTGACTTTTCTCTCCATGCTCTGATTTAGACTTTGGTGGCATCGCTCTCTACGTGTTCAACATGTGCCTTTCTGGACCCTCCTCCTTTTTCTTCTCAATGTATTAATTTCTCAGTAGCTTAAGAGAACAAAGACTGATTTCTGTTATGCTGTATATTTATTGTGTTGTCTCGTTTTTGTCTGGTAGCCCCTTAACCAGGGCAGCTTCTCTGAACCGTGCTGGTCACAGTGGCAGAGGAAAAAGTAAACCCAGCAAAGAACAAATCTGGCCCTGAAGCTTCTGCCACCTCATTTCATTGGCCAAAGCTAGTCATATAACCGAGCCTACTCCCCTAGTGCAGGGAAAGACAGGCCTCTTCCTGGCAGTGGAGGGAAAGTGGACATTGGTGATGAATATGACCACCTGCACACTGTTCTTTTGTCCACTTGGCAATTATTGGTGTTTCCTGCCTTGGCTTTCCCCTTTTCTTATGTGTATGTTCCATTTGGTAGAGTTTATCAATAACTAGGACCTGAAACCCCCCACGGGAAGCTGAGGATTCAAAAATCTATACCAATAATCTCCATCTCTCATCTGAATTTCAGTGACTGTTCAAGTGCATCTCCACCTGAGTTTTAGTGATGCAAGGGATGTCTCTATCTGTTGGGGCTGTGTGAAGAGTAAGGAAGAGAGCTGAGGCTGGGGTGGGTTGGACAGGAAGGGAATGGAAGGGTCCCGGTAATACCAATAAAGCATCATCTGCTTGGCGGGCCTACTTTATAATGGGAAGGTTTATTATAACATTTTTGTTTATCTGTAAAAGAGTAGTAACAATACTGACTACCTTATAGGGTGGTTCTGAGGATTAAATGAGTTTATATATGTAAAATGCTAGAACAATGCCTGTCTTATCATGTTTATTATTACCCTTATATAGGCAATTCCAACCTCTAAGCCATAACAATCATGATTCTGTAAATTCTTGACCATACTTATTAAGATAAATATACAATAAATTGTTTTTATTATAGGGGTAAATTTATCATTCTAAGGTAAAGATAGTAATTGACTAAATGAAACCATTAATCGTTCTGCTCCTCATAGTTTTAGCATTGGAAGGAAGCCTGGGCATTTTCTAGTCTTATCCTCTACTTCCATGGATGAGAAAAATAAGGTCATGGAAAGTGCAGCGACTTGCAAAGTCCACAGCTAGCTGGTGGGTGGCCCCGTCTCAGCACTCAGCTTTTTAAAAGTCCACTCATATACTTTTCTATGACATCATATTGCCATTTGTATATGAGCCATAAAAAGTTACAGACACAGAGGCAGACCACTGTCATCCAATCGTATCATGGGTTTTCTTCTGATAATGTTCCATTGCTAGAATTTGACACGTCTCATTATCAGTGCCACCCAAGGAGGAACCATGTGCTGGAGAGGTGGCACTGTATCGAGAGATGCCAAGATCTTGTGGCAGGATTTGGTCTATTGGTTTTATTTTGAAAGTTGCACATAGCTTCTCTACCCCACAAATTAAAAGTAGAGTTACTATAATTTAGTTTCTAAGTATGCCACGTAAAATCAAATTATATTGCATTACTATTACTGTAGCTATCTTTAAAAACTATTTTCTAAACCAATATCAATATATGGGAAAACTCAGAAATGGTAGTATGCAGCCACAATTTCTGTTTGTCATAAACAGAGAAGAATGCTGTGAATGTAATAAGTTGTTTGGGCAGATCTGTTTTGGTCTGCTGTGATTGACCATCAATTATAACCATGACTGTTATGCAGAGCATATAATTTAAGAGCAGTGGTTTGTGAAGGATGAGCAAATGCCAAGTTAGAGAAGAAAGCTTGAGTCATTCTGTTAATCAAATATATCTTAAAATACTTTTAATTTTTCAAGAATCTTCTAATCTCTGCATACTTGGCTTTGCAATGTTACAAAATCAAAATAATTTATTCCTCTTACAATATACAATTCATGGGGTGGGGAAATGAATACTTAATTCAGGAATTCTGTAATGAGAAGGCTTCAGAGAAATGTACTAGGACCTAGGACCAAGAATTCAGATCCAATAAGTTATCTTATTGAATACGAAAGTAGAAACTATGAGAATGTGGCGGGAAAAGTTTTTGAGATGTTAACATTTACTTTCTCTTCATTCCCATAGGATTAAGAATAAAAGCTATTTGTATTTTTTTCTGTATTTTGATTTCTCCACTCTTAGAAAACTTTCAGGACCTTTTATTTCTTTGCCTCTTACACATTAATAGGGCATAAAAAGTGTTTATTGGAGACAATCTCTTATCTTCCTGTGAAAGCATATACAGATTACGTAAAGTGTGTGGGAGTGAAAAAGAGAGAGTGCTTTTGAAGGATAGGAGGTGACAGCAGGAAAGAGAAATGACATTCCCAAGACCAGAATGAGGGCCGATGTCTATGGGTTCCTCAAGTGTTCAACACCTGGGTTTCCACGCTACACCGCTTTTAGGTGCTGGTCCACAGGGGTTGACGATGTGATGCATCTAGGAAGAGTGGTCCCAAGGCACTTGGACTTAGCCTCAGCAAAAATTCCAGTGGCCAATGTCTTACAGAATCAGCAGGAGTGCTGGGCCCTGCAGGCTTGCACAACAGACCTGGTAGAAGTGATCAATATGGTCCAGAGATCAAAGAATTCTTTTTTTAGGTTCTGCTCTACTTTGCACATGTGGATTAAAAAAATACTGTGAATATAGGAAAAAAAAACCCAAATTGACTGAGATTGAAATTCCCACCCACCTAAGTTGTACTTAAAATTAAATTTCAAGGAGAAAGCTGATTTAAAGAGCATCTACAGAAGGACAGATATTTTCAAAATGGATGAGTCCTCAAAAATATATACATAACGCTCATATGTTTTACTCTATTTAACTTATCTTAATACTTAACATTGAGTTTGGAGGATGAATTAGAAGTTGATCCAAAATGTAGTGCAAAAGCATAAGATATGGTAAAAGTTAATTAAGAATATTAAGATTGATATTCTAGCTTTACCTTTGTTAATATTTTTGTCAAATGTATTAAAGTATAAATTAAAGGTAATAAAATTCACCGCTTTGAGTGTACAGTTAGATGAGTTTTGATGAAAAAAAATAGAGCTGTATAACTACCAACACCAGCAAGATATAGAATATTTCCTTCACCCCTAAAAATCCCTTCCTGCCCTTTTGTAGCCAATCCCTCTGCTTGACCCTGGACCTAGGGAAGCACTGATCTGTTCATCACTACTGCTTATCCTTTTCTAGATTTTCATAGTAGAGAAAGCATACAGTACGTGGTCATTTATGTGGCTTCTATCACAGAGCATACTTTTGAAATTCAACCATGCCATTGCATTTATCTGTAGTTCTGCACAGGACTGCGAAGGGTTTTACCCTGCTCACATGCTGACAAGTGAGCCTGCCACTGTTTCATAGATTCTGGCAGAAGACACTAGATCACTGGGTCAGAGATGAGGGACCTTGTTGCTTATGACCCAGCAGGAAGCGTGTGTTTCATCATGTTCCCTTTGTCCTCCAAGTCCCCAAGTAGACCTGAAATGTGGCACACTCATAGGGTCTGTGACATCACTGAGGAAGCCTGGGCTTACCATTCCACCAGGCTGCTAAAGGGCTGCCAGTGAAACTAACTAGCGTTGACTCTAGAGGAAAACATTTAGTCAGGAACCAGAGCGCCACAGTACAGTCACTCTGTCTGTCCTCACAGGCTGTTTTTCATACAAACATCCAAGAAAAGGTAGTCCCAGAAAAAAGCTGTCATAAGACACCTAGAAATCCCATGGAGAATTGTCTTCAGACAAATGGATTCCTTTTCCTTGTGGTGTAGTATTCTGTTTTATGGATGCACTGCCACAGTGCATTTCTCTATTCACCAGTACGGGGGTATTTTAGTTGTTTCCGGGATTGGGCTAATAAAGCCAACTTAAACATAAATGAATATTTCTTTGTGCAAGCATAGTTGGTAAACATCTAGGTGTGGGATTGCTGGGCCACGGAATAAGTATATGTTTAATTTTTTGAGAAAGTGCCAAACTCTTTTGCCTATTGGCTACCCCTTTGCACTTCCAACAGCACAGTATGAGTGTCACAGTTGTTCCACATTTATGTTCGAAACTTAAGGCCACTCTAGCGTGTATAAAGTGGTTATCTCCTTGTGGGCTTAATTTACAATTTTTAAGGAATGATGATGTTGAACATCTTTTTATGTTCTTACTTGACATGTTGTACCTTCTTTTTTAAGTTTCTGTTCAAATCTTTAAAAAAAAAAACTGGTTAATTTTCCTTTTTTCTTTCTTTCTTTCTTTCTTTTTTTTTTTTTTTTTTTGAGACTACATCTTGTTCTGTAATCTAGGCTGGAGTGCAGTGGCACCATCAGAATTCATTGCTGCCTCAAATTCTTGGCTCAAGCTGTCCTCCTGCCTCAGCCTCCTGAGCAGCTGGGACTACAGGTGCACATCATCACACCTAATTTTTTTTTTTTTTGGTAGAGACGGGTGTCTCACCATGTTGCCCAGGCTGGTCTTGAATACCTGGGCTCAAGCAATCTTCCTGTCTTGGCCTCCCAATTACTTGTCTTCTTAATATTGGATTGTAAGCTTTGACAAAACTCTCTCCTTGGCCAGCGATAGCTTTTTGTGTCCTATAAGAAGTCATTATCTAACTCAAGATCCTCAACATTTTCTCATGTTTTCTTATAGAAGTCTCATAGTTTTAGGTCTTACGTTTAGGTATATGATCAATCACAATAGCCTGATTTGTGATTTATTGATTGATGCTTTTATTTTGACAAAAAGTAATATTTGAGATTTTTTCTTTTTTCTTTTTTTGTACTTATAGATATTCAGTTGTTCCAGCACTATTTACTGAAATACTTTTCTTTCTCTCTTGAAGTACTTTAAAGTCTATGTCAAAAATCATGAAAACAGACACATAGACCAATGGAACAGAATGGAGAGTCCAGAAATAAAGCCACAGACCTACAAGCATCTGATCTTTGACAAAGCCAACAAAAAGAAGCAATGGGGAAAGGATTCCCTACTCAATATATTGTGTTGGGATAACTGGCTAGCCATATGCAAAAGATTAAAACTGAACCCCTTCCTTACACCATAAACAAAAATCAACTCAAGGTGGATCAAAATCTTAAATGTATAATGTAAAACTATAAAAACCCTGGAAGACAACCTAGGAAACTCTATGCTGGATATGGGTCCTGGAAAATATTTTGTGACAAAGATATCAAAAGCAATTGCAACAAAAACAAAAACTGACAAGTGAGACCCAGTTAAACTAAAGAGCTTCTGCACAACAAAAGAAACTGTCAACAGACTAAATAGACAACCTACAAAATGGGAGAAAATATTTGCAAAGTATACACCTGTTATATGTCTAATATCCAGAATTTAAAAGGAACTTAAACAACTTAACAAGCAGAAAACAAACAACCCCATTAAAAAGTGGCCAAAGATACGAACACTTTCCAAAAGAGGACATACAAGTGACCAAACAAGCATATGACAAAAAGTTCAACATGACTAACCATTAGATAAATACCAATCAAGACCACAATGAGGTACTATCTCATGCCAATAGAATGACTATCATTACAAAGTCAAAAAATAACAGATACTAGCAAGATTATGGAGAAAAGGGAATGCTTATGCACTGTTGGTAGGATTGTAAATTAGTTAAACCACTGTGGAGAGCAATGTGGTAATTTCTCAAAGAACTTCAAACATTATTACCATTTAACCCAGCGATCCCATTGTTGGTTATATGCCCAAAGGAGTATAAATCATTCTACTCTAAAAACACATGCACATGTATGTTCATTGTAGCACTATTCACAATAGCAAAGACATGGAATCAACCTAAATGCCCATCAATGGTAGACTGGATAAAGAAAATGTGGAAATATGGTACATATACACCATGGAATACTACATAGCCATAAAAAATGAGATCATGTCCTTTACAGCAACATGGATGCAGCTAGAAGCCATTATCCTTAGCAAACCAACACCAGAACAGAAAACCAAATACCACATATTCTCATTTGTAAGTGGCAGCTAAACATTGAGTACAAATGGACACATGTGTACTTGAGGATGGAGTGTGGGAGGAGAGAGAGTATCACAAAACTACCTATCAGGTACTATGTGTATTACCTGGGTGATAAAATAATCTGTACACTAAACCCCTGTGACACACAATTTATTTATGTAACAAACCTGGGCATAACTCCTGAACATAAAACAAAAGATTTTAAAAAGTCAATTAACTGTGTAAGTGCAGGTCTGTTTCTTGACTCTGTTTTGTTCCATTTGTCTATTTGTTTATTCTTACATCAGTACCACACTGTCTCGATTTTTGTTGCGTTCTAATAAGCCTTGAAAGTAGGTACTGGAAGTTTTCCAGCTCTGTTCTTTCCCAATTTTTTTCCAGGTACTCTAGCATCTATTAGTTTCCATAAAAATTTAAAATAAGCTTGTCATATTTTCTGATGATATTATGATTGTGGTGTGTTAAATCGATAGATCAGTTTTAGGGAGATGACATCTTAGCAACGTTTAATACCCAGTTTATTAACATGTTATATCCCTCTACCTAATTAGACCTTTTTAAATTCCTCTCAGGAATGTTTTGCAGTTTTCAGTATATAAGTAAGTCTCACATAAATTTTGTTAGATTTATATTTAAGAATTTCATTTTTATGTTATTATAAATAGTATCATTTACCGAACTTCAGGTTTTTTCCCCTAATGTATGAAAGTAGATTGATTTTTGTATCCAATGACCTTGCTAAGCTCACCTATCAGTCTTCATAGTTGATTTGAAAATTCTTTGTGTATTCTAGGTAGATACTAACATTGTTTCCAAATACAGAAGTTTTACTTCTTCCTTTACTGTCTGTATCCTTAGGTTTCTGTTCATTGCTTTGTTTTGCTGCCTGAGCCCTCTAGCACAGTTGTGAACAGAAAGAAAGGGGTGAACACCATTACTTTGTTCTCCATCCTAGAGAAAGAAGCACTCAATATTTCACTATTAAGTATGATATTAGCTACAGATTTTATGTTGAGTCCTTTACTAATTTTAGTTAGTTCCCTTCTATTCATCTTTTGCTAAGAATTATGAATAAGTGTTGGAATTTTCTTCAATGATTTTATGCACTTAATGAGATTATCATACGGTATTTCTTTGTATTCTATAGTGAATTGTTTTCTTTCTGAATATTAAACTAACCTTAAATTCCTAGTACAAAGCTACCTTAGACATGCTATACTATTTATTTTATACATTGCTTCATTTGATTTGTTAATATTTTGTTACATATTTTTGTAGCCTATGTGTTGAAGGTTTTTGGTCTGCACTTTTCTTTTCCTGTTATGTCTTTTTTGCTGCTTTCCTTAGTAGGGTAAGGCTAGCTATATTAAACAATTGGGAAGTGTTCATTCCAAATGTGTTTTCTGAAGGAGTGTCTATAAACCTCATATATCGTTTTCTTTTTTTTTCTTTTGTTTTTGAGACGGAGTCTTGCTCTGTTGCCCAGGCTGGAGCGCAGTGGCACAATTTCGCTCGCTGCTGCAACCTCCGCTTCCCAGGTTCAAGAGATTCTCCTGCCTCAGCCTCCCAAGTAGCTGGGACTACAGGCGTGTGCCACCATGCCTGGCTAATTTTTTGTATTTTTAGTAGAGGCGGAGTTTCGCTGTGTTAGCCAGGATGGTCTCAATCTCCTGACCTCATGATACACCCACCTTGGCCTCCCAAAGTGCTGGGATTACAGGCATGAGCCACCGCGCCAGGCCACCTTTTTCTTAAATATTCTACAGAGTTCACCAGTTAAGCTTCTTGAACTTGGAATTTTCCTTGTGGAATATTTTTAAACTATCCTTGTAATTGCTTTAATAGTTACAGTTCTCTAGCCCTACAGATTTTGTGTATTTGTCTACTCATCCTATCAGTTACTGAAGGAATATTGAAAACTCTACTATGTTTATAGTATAAATTCTACTGAATTTTGAATTTTTATCTCTGAAAGTTCTATTTGAATTATTTTTTTTCTCATTCTGTTCGTATTTCACTTTACCTTCTTGAGTGTATTTATAATGTTTTCAGTAGCTGTTTTAGATCTTTGTCTTATAATTTCATTGTCTCTGCCCTTCGTATCTGTTTCTGCTGATTGCTTTTTCTTCTGTTACCAGTCATATGTTTCAGATTGTACGCCTTGCAAGTTCCTACTGACTACCATACATAGTACAGTGTATGTGTTGAGTGCAGGATATTGTTTCATTCTATTAAGAAGTGACGCATTTTGCACTGGCATGCACTTATTTGCAGATTAATCAGATCCTGTCAAGGCTTACTTTTTAGTTTAGGATTTGCTTGTGCATAGCAGCCTTTGCCCTTGGGCTAGCTTTGTCCAATACAGTGGCTACACCTTTTCGAGGACTCTGCCTAATGCCTCAAGTTTTACAAGGAATGACAAATTATTCCCATCCGTGGGTTAGGTTTAAGAATTGTTGATTGACTGCTATGTGAATGTTCCTTCTGTTCCTGCCATCTGATGCAGTCTTAGATGGATCTTCCTTCAAAGATTCCCCCAACACCTGCTCAGATTAATACCCAGCCAAAGGTTGAGAGGCTTCCTCAATAGACCTGTGGATCACATTCTCTCTCTCAATCTCTCTCTCTCTCTGTCTCTCTCCCTGTTCTCTGGTATTCTGACTCATAATTTCTAGCCACATCAGCTTCAGTGACTGAACTCTGCCTCCTCAGCTTGGCAAGACCAGCTCTTTTTGGGTTGTCTCTGTCTGCCTCCCAGCCTGCAAACTGCCTCCAGGAAGTGAATCTGTCCTTTTGTTCCCTCTTTTTGTTGCATGATGTTCAATGTCTGACCAGAGGTTTTTCACATCCAGTCGAACCTCATTATTTGGGAATTCCACTTTGCTACTTGCTAAAATATATTTATAACCTCAAAAGTCAATACTCAGGGAACTTTTGCATCATTTGCAGTCATGCCCAGGGAGCTGAAATATTTAAATTGCCCAACACACACATTCCCAGCTGAGGTCCAACAAGGAGCCACTCTGCTTTCTTGTTTCACTCATACCATAAACAGGTGTTCTTCTCACTGTCTGTTGAGTGTCGCTTTTCTTACATTTTTTGTGTATGTGCGGTAGTTTGGTGTTTTCGTGGTGATATTCTTTAAATGGCTCCTGAGTACAGTCCTGAAATGCTGCCTCATGTTCCAAAGTGCAGGAGGACTGTGACGTGCCTCAAGGAGAAAATGTGTCTTAGATGAGCTTCCTTCAGGCGGAGTTACACTGCTGTTGGCCATGAGATCAATGTGAATGGATCCACCATATTTATGAAACAAGGTGTTGTAGACAGAAGCCCACATAAAACAATGTCTCAGGTTGATTAGTTGACAAGAGTGTCACCCGGGCCTCTGGTTCATTTCCTTTTTTATTATAGGATGTAAAGCTTTATTCTAAGTGGCTTAAAACATAAACACACATGCATTAGGAAAATGTACTTCTGAAAAACAAATGTGCGTTTAAAATTCTTAGACCTCTCTTCATATCAAAATAAAGGGCCACATTGTTTAACACTAGTAACCGGTTCAATATATGCAGTCCCTGTTTCTTGTTTCCAAACTGCACTAGACGTGTGGTTATATTTCTAACTTCTTGACACATCAGTAATCAGGCCCTACACTGGATACCTCCCATATCTTTCATCAAACTCAGTAACACATTCACAATCTCCAGACACCCCTGCATTAACGATTGCCTACATTTCAGTGTCTCTGTTTATGCAACTAGATGTTTATCTAGCTTGTCTTCATGAGAACTGGCCCCTGTCTGTATTAAACGTTGGCCTTCCCCTAACATCTAGAAGGGAGCCTCCTTCTCTAATGGGTAGAACCTGTACACTCACAACTCACTCACACATCCACTGTGCTGCATTCCTAGAAGGTCAAACTGAAGGGTGTGTGTGTGTGTGTTCAAATCAGAGATGATCTTATGTGCATACAGAATACAGGTACAAGAGTGAATTATTTTGTGGGCCTTCAAAAGATCTCCTTCCCACACAGCATGAAACCCCTACAATTAAATAATAAATTCCTTGGAGTCAGTAAATCTGTTCTTTTTAAAAACGAAGGAACTTTATTGTTTCTATTCTTTGTAACTCAGCGTTATCCTAGATACGGGATTGTGGTATTCACAGATTCTGATTTTCAAGAAGAGCTCCGTGTTTGCATAGCCTCTCTCTCTCTCTCTCCCTCTCTCTCTCTCTCTCTCTCTCCCTCTCTCTCTCTCCCTCTCTCCTTTTTTCTCTCCCCCTCCCTCCCTCTCTCGTAAAGTATCCACTAGATGACTTCTTCCAGAAAACAAAGTTGTTCTGAGCCCAATACAAACAACCTCAAAGAGAGACAATAGTCATTTCCCCTGTAACTCTAAACTACCGTCAGATGTGCTGAGAAACCGAAATTTGAAAGTGAAGAGAAATAGCAAGAGAGGGCAGCTGCTTGAGGAAGAAGGTGCTATGAGAAGTTCTAGGAGAGAGGCAATGGCTACAGGAGACAGGTAGAGTCAGAAGGTGAAATCACAATTTTGTATGGTATTTTAAAAGGCTACAATTGCGTATTTACAACAGCTCAGCCAAGTTGTAATTGTAAAACTATACTGACAGCTTCCAATGTTTGCCACTTCACATTTGACAATGGAAATTATTTCCATAATCTTATGTTTCTAATTCAACAATTTTCAGAAGTCCCTGAAATCTGTTGTTGGAAACTTGCCTCATGTTTTGTTGGTCTTATGCCATGTGATGGTAATTTGTATCAGCCATAAGACTTATACATCCTTCATTAAAAGTGTGCAGAGATGATGTGATTCTTCTGGTCATCTCTCCAGTGGTCTGGGAATCCCTGCAGAAAGAAGCAAGGGTACTCAATACAGCTTCCTTTCTGGACATGAGGACAGAAGACATGACAATGATTCTATGGCATTTTGGGGAATACCCTGAATTTAAACATCCTGAATGAGCATCTCAGATTCTGGGTTTGGATGTGTCCTGGAATCAGGCCATGTTTTTTCATGCTTTTCCAATGCTTTGAGAGGTAAGCTATATTATTGGTAAAGACAGTAACTCCTAAGAGAGTTAGTAACTTGGTTGATAAATAGTCTCAGGCTGGCATATAGGAAACTGCAATATATTGAGAACAGCAACCACTTTTTACTTAGAAAACTTGTATTTGGGCCCAATATTTCAATTGATTGAAAAAATGAACTTAGGGAAGTCCATGGTTTGTCTTGATAAACTGTCACTACCTTTTGAGCGAGTCCACCTCTTTCCACCCCTCTGTTCCTAACTCACTTGCAGTGATGATCTCTCTCCAAGAGTAATGTAGTGGTGGACTTTTAATTGATTTCCCACCTTCTATCGTCTGATCCATTGATTCTCCAGGCAAAAGTCAAACAATTTATCTAACATCTCCTTATGTTCATTGTGGGGTTATAATATCTAAAAGTCTCCTTTTTCCTTGGATAAAGTCTGGCCCAGTCATGATCTAATGGCTGAGCAGGTCTTCTGCCACTTGCTTCTCATCCATGTACTCCAGGTACCAGTGTACCTGGAGTTCTAGCTGCCCAGCCTGTGCACCAGCTGCCTCAAGATGGATGCTTTTTCTGCTTCCAATGGTCATCGATGTAGTTCTCCTGATCCTTTCCATGCCAGTCTAAGCAGCATAGCCTGGGGGAGTGCTCTGACTTCCCAAATGCCAGTTGTACCTGGGTTCGATGACCTTCTATTTTCACAGCATCCTTATTTCCTCATTTCTTTTTCTGTATTCCAATTACTATTTGCCTCTCCATATCCTATGCTTGGCTATAAGTTTCATGAAGGAAGCTTTGTACATTGACCATGAATTTAGGCAGGTAGCACAGCTGGGCAATCAGAGATTTCCTACATAGTTATTGATTTAGAGTCTGGAACCCTGTTCATGTATAGGAAATAAAATCTTATACATCTCTCTCTTTAGTATTTCCTCATAGCATGCCTGCATTCATGAAATGAGTCACTAAGAACTATTCCACAATAAGGATAACAAATTAATTGTTTTGAATTCTGGGAAAAAATATTAGACTGTAGGATCCCATGGTTATAGAGAGGTTTAGAGAAAAAATGTGGTCATTTCCCATAACTTCATGGTGGAGATTTCATAGAAGACTAATTGAATTCTTCTAGTGACAGAGACTTCACTCTCTTTCACAGTAATCTATTTCAAAATTGAAAAACCTTGATTTTTTAAAAGAATCTCATATCTTCTAACTTATACCCAGAAAGGGGTTTTGCATTCTGAAGATCTAGAAATAACCTATTTTCTCTTCCAAAACTGAGGTATAAAATATTTTAATAAAATTATGTTATATGTGGTGATAATCCCTTTGTACTGGCATAACAGAATGCCTGAAACTGGGTAATTTATTAATAATAGAAATTTATTTCTCAAGGTTTTGGGGGCTGGGAAGTTCAAGATCAAAATGCCAGCCCATTCACGAGGGGTCCATCCTCATGACTTAATCACCTCCTAAGGCCCCACTTCTTCATACTATCACATTAGCAATTACATTTTAACACATGAATGCTACAGTCTAAATATATAACTATAGGTCTGAACACTTTCTTGAAATCTAGAACTATGTTCCTAAATACCTACTGCATATTTCCTCCTGGATCTCCCATAGGCACCTTAAACTTACATAGGCCAAAGTTTTATTCTTCCCACCAGATCCACTCTATTTCTATCTACATTATTCATTCATCCATTGAGTCTCTAAAGCTGGAAACCTCAAATTTAGTTGTTGTTATTTTTAGATGGAGTCTGGCTCTGTCATCCTTGCTGGAGTGCAGTGGCACGATCTTGGCTCACTGCAACCTCCGCCTCCCGGGTTCAAGCAAGTCTCATGGCTTAGCCTCCCGAGTAGCTGGGACTACAGGCGCATGCCACCTTGCCCGGATAATTTTTGTAATTTTTGTAGAGATGGATGGGTTCTAACCATGTTGGCCAGGCTGGTCTTGAATTCCTGAGCTCAGGCAATCCTCCTGCCTCAGCCTCCCAAAGTGCTGGGAGTACAGGTGTGAGCCACTGCACCTGGCCTTAAACTTAGTTTTGAAAAACTCTTCTTCACCAAATCAACCATCAAGTTTTCTCAATTTTATTAAAAGGGTTTTGATTCCATTTTTCCTTTATTTTAAATTTTCTATTTTGCATTTATCTCCTTACTTATCTGTTAGTTCTTTGAAGGCAAGGACTTTATTTATTTTTTATTCTTCAGCATTTAGAGATATCCCTTACGGTTACACTAGTGTAAACTCAATCCACCATTTGTTGAAAGGTTGCATATATATATATATATATATATATATATATAGAGAGAGAGAGAGAGAGAGAGAGAGAGAGAGACAGACAGAGAGAGAGAGAGAGAGAGAGAGAGGGAGAGGGAGAGGGCTTCATACTACTTACTCTGCTATGTAGTGATTTATTTTATCATTTACAGATGTATCTATTCATGGGATCTGAACCACACAAGGCCAGCTTGCCTCTGACCCAACCTTGTTTCTACCACCAAGTAGATAGTCCAGCAATGTTTTGAATGATAAAGGAGTTTGAGATTCACTAGTCATGGATCATTATGTTTATCTTTACTAAAACATGTAAGAATTTTTTCCTTATTTATATAGTAATAAGACCTAAGATGTCATCATCAATAACAACCAAAAAATAAAATCTAAAACCAATAATATGCAGAAATGCCTACAAAATATTGTCCACTAAAACATTTTTGCAAAGTAACATTTTTAATAATTATATTTAGCAAAATCGAAGGTATATTTGTGTGTGTGTGTGTGTGTGTGTGTGTGTGTAGAGATATTTGATTGATTAGTCTTCAAGCATTAGCAGTTACTCTGGTTTTGGGGGTATAATTTTAGTTTCCAGCTATTTTTTGTACATTCCTCCTTTTAAACATTTCTTATGAGTACATATTGTTTTTTCACAGCCAATAATGCTATTAAAATATATATTGTATCCCTTTAATTAGTAATGTACTTGGCAAACTCCTGAAAGATAATCTCTTTCCTTGCTCATTCTTCTTTGTAATGTTAAAGAGGTAGAGTTGATGTTTGGCCAGTATTTTAAGCAGTGCTCTTTCATCAGGAGCATGAATGGACTGCAGCTTAGCAGCTAGCAGGATGTTAAAGGAGGCAGTTGGAGATTGAGTGTTACATGTGAGTGGCGGGGAAGATAGGTGTGTCTGTGTTTGTGTTCCAGTGGATGCATTTGTAATGCATAAAAGAGTGAGAATGAAGGAAAGTAAAAGTGTTGACAAGTGTTTTTCATTTTCTGAAATTCCAGTGATGCTGATACCCTTGTAGAGGCAAATAGCACTTATGCTAAAGATAAGGAAAAAGAAGAATAGACTAAATTTGTTTGTCTAAAATAAATTAGTTTATATGATAAGGTGGAGATCTGCCAATATCATGGAATTTATTTTTTTCCTTCTTTCTCTACACTTTTGTGAAAGATGATTCAATGCAAAGGACATACAATATTGTGCTATTGGGGCAGATCAATCTAGAGATGCGCACACACTCTCTCACACACACAAATACACAGGCACAGATAGAATAAATTTTTTTGAACACAGATTACCATTTCTGAAAAGAAGAAAAACTGTTTCTTTTTTTAAAAAAATTATACCCATTATGTTAAAAGTAGCATATGTGGAGCAAGCATAGGTACTTTGAAATTTGCTGACACTAACAGAAGATAGAAGTTGAGACTCACTAGATGTAATGCACATCCAATTAATAACCTCAGATGACTATTCAGTTGGGAAACATGCCCAGGTTCTGAGAGATGGTGGTACTCATGAGTAATGCCTTCTATTTTCTTCCCTTCTTTGGCAATTCCTTTATATGTGGAGATTACTTAATTTCCTACTGTTACTAGACTTCCTTTTGGATTGTTTTGGATAATAGTGTGCTTTAAAAATAAAAATAACTTTTGCTCTTCTATGAAAATAATTAGGTTATAGAAATTAGGTAATAATTTCTCTTGACTGGTGGTACAATGGCAATTTAAAAGCACGATATTAAAACTTACTCACTTTTAATGCAATTGTTTTTGCTGAACTTGGTGAAAACCAGGAAGTTGGTAAGGGTTTTCCACTACCTCATATAAGTATTTTCTTTGTGAGAACCTGAAGCAAGAAATACCTATGCTTAGTAACAAAAACAGTCACAAATTCCCCTCTTAGATCAGATTCAGATTATCCTGTGACATTGAGCTGTGTAGGAGACATTTCCCTTTTTTTTTTGGGTGCTGGGGAGTCTATAGCCAGGCGTCCAGCTGATCCTTGGGGCTGGTAAATGTTTCACAGCTGGCTATGGGGACAAAGAAAAGTTCTGGTTTGCAGCATCTGCCAGTTTCTGAGGTATATACTATCCCACTATTGCTGATTTCAAGTTACCAACTTGAAATCAGCATTAGATGTGAAGTTAGGAAGACCTGCACAGTTACCCTTTGTGAGCGGCTGGGCATCACCTCCAGTGTACCACTAAGCCCATCTCTTGTATTTATGCTTTGATCATATGTCCTTTATGTATTTTGCTGGTCCCACATTTTTCTCTGCCTTTTTTTTTCGTTGTTCAAACTGTTTTAACACATTTTACCCAGTAGGGTTTATATACATCTAAACCAACTGACATTCTTTCTGAAATAAGATAAAATAATAAAATACCAGACGACATTAACTAATTAGTAGGAGGATTCGTTTAAGACATGATTTCTGTGGTACTTGGCCTAAATATAACTTTTATCTTTGGTTTCACTAGTAATAACTCTCGGGGGTATGGGTTCCCATGAGGAATTCCCTAGTTCTTTTATTTAGCTCTTTCTTCATAAAATAATAATACAATATTAAGTAAGCATATCAATCTAAAGTTTATAAACCTACTATCTACATGAGCTTCTTTATCTCCCCAGAGCACTATGAGTTAAGAAAAGGGAAGATACTCCTGTCCTCATTTTATGGATAAAGATGCCTCAAAAGACTGCAGACTTTACCTAACATCATGGAACTTGCAAGAAGCGCATGCTCTGCCCTGCTTTTATGCCATCAAGATCCAACAGAACAAATGACAATTGTTAAGGCTCTTGTCCTGGAAATGGCAGATAACTGTTTTCCAGTGCAGTTATTTTTCATGGGAGGTAAAATCATTTACTGCTGTTAAATTTTAAACACTGCTAGGATTTGTAATGCTGAAGATAATAATAATAATGTACCCGGATCTACACTTCCAATAGACATTGTTGCTTTTTCATTATAAAATAATTAAATGGAGAAGAATCCTGGAGTTAAGGGCCTATTGCAGGGTGATTTTTCTAGTAAATGACTGCCAATGTAGTTGATAATTGAATAGTAGGGATGTGCATCTGATAAATCTAAGGGGCCAGTAAATTCCGCATAATTCATTTAAGCTGTGAAACCTGTATATGTAATATAGTAAATGAAGGATAAGAAAGCATTCAGAAATAACCTCTTAAGTTAGCTCCATCTTAACAAGAGCCAAATCTTAGTGTTCTCTAAAAGGTCCTGTGAAGAATTGTGTACATCTGTGGTCTCCTTATTTTCTTCCAGACTCCTGAGCTTTTAATGGTCTGGAAATCACTCTTGATGATGAGCTGCAGAAGTGCATTTACAAGTATGCTTACAGCTCCAGTATTGATTGCTTGGTTCTGTCCAACCACCCCTTGCAATAAACAACCCCGCAAGATCCTGCACTGCTGGGAAGCAGTGATGCATTATTTAACAGCAACTGATCAATATAAAACAAGCATCCCCTTTGTTACAGCAGTACTATTGATAGACTGCTTCTCCCTTTTAATTTTTTATTATTTAGCATTGATTTCTGAAACTCAATTCTGCATCTTACTCTTCTTCCATCAGTAACTGTGAGTTGAGCCCTACCTGACTAGAAATCTAACGTCCTTTTTGAATCACAAATTACCCAACTTAATTAAGCAACAATTAGTTGAGAGTTTTTAAAAAAATCATTCAACTCTGCTCTAATCAAATTTAATGAGTGAAATACATTAAATACAGGATTTGAGGGAACTTACTGTAGGAAAATCTGAAAAGACAAGATTATTGCAGCTGTATATGTTTTCAGGAGGAGGCTGCCAGATTTTCCGATTTAGCTTGGGGAACGTTGGGAAAATTCAGACACATAACTACCATTAACACTAATGGGGACTTGTCCTCTAAATCCTGCTATATCAATGGAAGAATGGGGCTCTTAGATTTTTTTTCTTTTGTCCTTCTTTTTTTCTTTTTAAATCTTAGCTGAGTTGCCTAGAATAAAACACTAAAGGGCAGCTACATTAGGCACTGCTGCACTTGAATGCTAACTCCTCACCTGACAAACATAAAATACAATTTTATTACATAAGTAAACAGCGCGGACAAGAGAGTCAGATATAGTTCTGCACCCAGAGGCATGTGGATGTGCACAATTTTGTAAACTGGGCTAAAAATGAGCAGAAATATGCTGGCTGGTCTATTCATTTATGACATTTTAGGTATATTGTTTTTAGTTATTCTTTTTGGATTATGATAAAGCAGTAACAAAATAAAACTACATTTCTAGATAGTTCACAAAAATAGAAGATTTACGTGTCAAAGATATTTCTTTTTGGGTAGTTATGCTTACCAACGGTTATATTTGTTATATAATATGTGTTTTTTATCACAAAAAATCAAGTCCCTTGTAAAAATGCATAAAATGCGTGAGTAGAAAGAAAATACTAATTTCCCCCACTCCCACCTGTCAGATAATGAGTGTCACATTGTTAAAATTCTGGTGTGCACAACCAGCAATTCGTTCTCTCTTTTCCTCCCCATATCTAATCAACCCACATTATTTAGAGTAAAAATTATACAGATTATCATGTTATCATATCCATTCTTCACATAATTTTGCACAAAGAAACAGAGGCCAGGTCACAAATTATTTTAGTAGTTTTATTTTTGTCATCATTATTTAAAAAGCCACTTCGGCATGGCATGTGAAACTAATATTAAATTCTTTGTTTGCAGTAAGTTTTAAGACAGTTTATTTGCTAATGGACAGAAGGTTGTCAATATTTATTCATCAGAATTGAGACTTTCAAAGGCAATTTAGTAAATACAAATAATAAAAAACAAACCAGAAGTGGAAGTGAGAGCTCTGTACAAATTGGAAGCAGGAAGCCAGAAGATCAGAAGCAAAATGGCTTATTTTAGCAGAACAGTTTAAGTTCACCAATCAAAAGAGACTATAAACAGAGAAATCAAAAACCCTTAGCCCGGGAAGAGTCTGGGTGTCGATGTGTAGTTACACCTGATGGTGTCCCCATCCCGACGTTCATTCAACGACACTAAACATGAAGTGGGCACCACTCAAGTGGCCAGCATCGGAGCTGGCTGCTAGAAAACTCAGCCAAATTTCTGAGCAGACCCTAGAAAGTACATAGCATTTCAGCATTTGCCTTTTCAATCTCATGTTGACTCCATTTTGTATACTCACCCTTGTATTTTCTTGTTCATCTTCTTTAAAAATTCAACTATGTCCTCTGTATCTACAGTATGGGCATATCATTGCAAGCTGTTTTAAATCGTGCTGGAATGAGGCTAAGTGAAGAAAACACATGATCTAGAAACTGAAGGGAATGAGATAGTGAATAAGAAACGGTTTCTGTTCTCAGAGGAATTGAAGTCTCATAGGAGAAAACCTCCCATTGCTATTACATGAGGGGAGGTGAATTGATTGAATCCTGGACTCACAATTCTCTCTGTGATCCAAACTTGCCTAGGTCACCTGAAGATATCTAATGGTAATAGTTGCTGATTAGCTATTTTGGAGGCAGAATAAATGATTTGGTCGTTTGTCTTTCATTTCTGGAAGGAGCTTACCCTATTCAGCTATTTACTTAGATAATTCTGACAAAGTTTATATTTTTTAATTGAGAGAATTACCATGAAAATTGGAAATAGAGGCAATTAGAAATGCTGCCTGCCTAAAGAATCATCAAATAGGTCATCAGAGTTTAATGCCACGTTTCAATTACCTAGACGTTGAAAAACTTTTAAAAAGAAAAATAAATTAGTTGAGTTGAGCCTAAACTCTTAGAGGTGAAACTGTTTATTTTGGTCCTAGATGTGATTATTTATTTGCGGGAGGTGTGGTTTTGTTTATTACCCTCCCTTAGGCAATGGGAAACTTTTCTAACTGGGCATGCCTAGAGTAAGTTTCACACAGCTCAGTTCTCCTGTGAGTTGTCATTGCCTTGAAACTCCTGTTTTATTCTGCTCCTGGGTCAGAAGTGACTTCTTGACGAAAATTGTTTCCTTTTTGTTTGGGTTTTAAAAAATCCTTTAAGATATAACATACCTAAGGTAAAATACATACATCTTAAGTCTACATCTAAATAAATGTTTAATTCTATATAACTCCAGTATATACCTGTGCCACCATCACCCAGATTAATACATAAAATACTGCCAAGATCCCAGGAAGCTTCCTTTGTTCCATCAATACTCCCTAATGAAAACTACCATTCTGTTAACCCCATTGTAGAATAGTTTTGCTTGTTGTTAAAAGCCTTGTTGGTGGAATCATATAAAATAATAGGTACTCTTTATTTGTTTGTCCAGCCATGTTGTGTACACCTGTTCATTCTTTCATGTTCCTGTGCAGTAATTCTACATATCAACATAACCACAAGGTTTTTATCCAGTGTGCTGTTGATAGACATTTGAGTTATCTTGAGTTTTGAGCTATTTAAAATACAGTTGGCATAAAGAGTCCTCAAATTCCTTTTTGATAGTCAGGTGTGCTCATTTTGAGGAGGTATTTCCCTGGAAGTAGACTTGTTCAGTCTCAGGGTAGGCATAAGTTTAGCTCTAAAACATGCTGCTAAAATTGTTTAATCTGGTTGCTGCACATCCTCACCAATACTTGGTATTGTTGGATTTTGTTTTGTTTTAGTTTTGCTCATTCTTTTGGGTATTTAGTGGCATTTTATTTTGGTTTGAGTTCATATTTTTCTAATGACTAACGATGTTGAGAACTTACCCATATACCTTTTGGCCCTTTGGATACCTTCTTCTGTTAAATGCTGGCTTAATCTCTGCCAGTTTTTCCATTTGGTTATCCTCTTTTTCATAATGATTTAAATTCAATATCCAACTGTTACAAAGCTAGAACGTGATGTTTTACCGTACATTTTCTCTACTGTCATCACTGCTACTGCATCTGCTACTGTTGCATTTTTCTTATGATCTGTGTTCTTTATTCCTGAACATCTTTCCTTCCTGCTACATGATGTGCTGCTGCTCTCCAGGTCATGTGGCCTTTGTGGCCACTTGCTGAATTATAAACTTTCTAGTGTTCCAATGGACTCCAGTCCTAGACTTCAGAGACCAGGGCTAGTAACCTCCTTGCCAAGTTCTACCAGTTCTTCCTTTGGGTTCCCTATTAGCATCCCTATTAACTACTAATTTTACTGATTATCACTTATTTTTTAATGTACTTATCTTATTGGTTACATTGGTTCATATCATCATCAACCAAGTGGCTTTGTTCTGGACCAATGCATCCCTTAGATTTTCCCTGAATTTCAGGTCTTAATGTTCTGATTCTCTTCCCTCCACTGGCTGAGCAGTATCATTTTGGGTGGGGATAAATAACTTCTAGCAGGGGCCCTGTAGAAACACCAGCCACAGGTAAACCACAGAGCTGCTGATTAAGTTCTTTTTCATCTCTCTCACTTTATGGAGCTCCCTCCTCATTATGGATCATTCACAGATTTTCCAGGACTCATGTTAAAGGCTTCTTACAATGGGAGAAATGAATGACAAGACTTTTAAAGCTCCTTTAGCCTCCCCACTTTCCCTCATGTGGGATGACTTACCTAGATATAATACAAATAGAAAGCCATGGTTTCCAACAAGGAGAAATTCCATCTGTGATGCTAGACAGAGAACAAAACAATTCCTCTTTATCATAGGAGGCTGTAAACATTGAAAATGAGCGGGCCAGACATAGGTTAGGTAAATTGACACAAAAGTTCACGTGTCCACTCATGTATTGAGGATCTACCATGGGCTGGATATTGTTGGAGGACAAAAGCCTCCATCAGGTATCAGTCCTGATATCAGGCTGATTATCTTCTTAGCTACCATAAATATTTGCCTACTGTACTCCAAATCATAATTTTTATCTTGAATATACAAAAAAAAGAAGCTGAGGCCTCCATGAAATTTTAGTTTTCCACCATCAGTTAGAAATGGACAGGTGCAGAATGTGATTCAGGTATGATGAGCTTCAGGAGTATGCTGTTTCTTCCATTTCAATAAATGACTTTTCTGCTACCAGACTTTTGTTCTTCTGTCTCTCATAGCATGTAAAACATTATCCTATGGTCACCATTTAGTGTTTGTCTCCTCAATCAGACTGCAAGCATACACCAAGGTATTTTATGCTTACCTTCTTCAGAGTCCAGCTCCTCAAGGAAATTTGTCAAACAAAAAGAATAACTAGTTTATAACCCATAGGACTTGCCTTTGCATACTAGTAATTCTGTAGCCCTACAAAGGTGGAAGATTTTATTCTGAATGGGTAGAATCAGAAAAGATAGTCAATGTGCTTTGAGTGCTGTTTCCACACTGGGCACTGCACTAAGGTGTATTTGCATAAAATCCTAACGACAAACTGAATAGTAATTGCTTCTCATTGTAAAGACTTAGAGATGGAAGAGAACCACATATGTCTGACTTCAGAAAAAAGCACCAACTCTAACTGCTATGTCTTGTGGCTGTACAGAGAAAGGTTAGAATAGAGTCCTCAAGGATAATTAGAATCTGGCTGAATTCAGTTTGGGAAGGAGATTCTGACGTGCCTAGAGGCAAAGCAGGAAAGCAAGCATACCAAAAACGTGGCTCAATTCATCCCAGAAGGACAAAGCTTGGAACAGTATGGAATTGCTTGGGCTAACTACTGGGTGGGGCAGGAGAGTCCGGATTCATGCATATACTCTGGAGCCTGACTGCCCAGGTTTGACTCTCAGCTCTGCCACGTACAATATATGCGACTCTCTGAAAGTGACGTAGCATCTCTGTGTCTCGTCTGTTTGCCAACCTCATGGGATTTTTATTAGGATTGATATGTATAAATACAAACCTTGGAATAATCTACAGCACAAGGTTAGAACCACTTAGGTTTGACCACTTAATACTATTTGTAGTATTAGTATTATTTTTATAATAGCACTCATTCATATTTATAGCTTTTGCATATTCATCAAAAATTTGTCTCAGTTTTACAGTTGTTCTTTGCTATGCCCCAGTTTACTCCATGGTATAGATTAAATGCATTCTGCATTTTTGAAACTCCTTGAAAGCAATGTTCTCATTTCAGTGTGAGAAAATTGAGCTCAAGCAGGTGAGTGATTTGGCTGCAGTTACTGCAGCCACATAGTGCGGTGTGTCTGTGACTCAGGCCTCAGTGCAGGGTGATGGGAAGGAAAGGAATACATACTATATAAATAGAAAACCAAAACTCAAGCAGTCACAGATCCCCACTTTTCTTATAAAGATCTTATTTCAAATATCTGTGGAGCAGTAAGCCTAACTGTAAGGTCTATGAATAAATGTGGAAACTATTGCCAGCATCTTTAACATTAATTTTAAAAGTTGCTCTCTTTACCTCCTCCTTCACTCATCATCTATGTATACAAAGTAGCAGCTTTGATGAGTTTCCTTGTACAGCTGATGTGACATATGAATTTATCCAGTCAGTTCAAATTTTTGAAATGTTTGGTATAGAGAGTTCAAATTTAATGCCTACAGGTTTCATTTACCTACTCTCCCTTCACTAAAAAGAATCTTCCTCATGTTCTTGGATTTAACCTCTCAAAGTCTCTGTGCAACAACTTTGTTTAATGAGTGACCTCCTGGTTACATGTAATGTGCCCTTTCCCCAGGTTTTTATCCTGAAATGACATCCTTTTGTTTTTGTCCACATGTATGTATATTTATGTACAGTCATGTGTCACTTAAAGATGGGGAAATGTTCTGAGAAATGTGTTGTTAGGCAATTTTATCATTGCATGAACATCAAACAGTGCACTTACACAAGCCTAGTTGGTCTAGCCTCCTGCACACCTTGGCTATACCACATAACCTATTGCTCCTAAGCTACAAATCTGGCCTGTTACTGTAAAGGCAATTGTAATGCAATGCTAAGTATTTGTATATCTAAATATATCTAAGCATAGGAAATGTATAGTAAAAATATTAAAATCTTACAGGACCATCATCATATATACAATCTGTTGTTGACCGAAATGATATTATGTAGCACATGACTGTATAAAAGCTGCATTGAGGTACACATGTATGTCTATAAGCATATACTAGACCATATATTCTTTTTTCCAAGGAGCTCAGCTTTTATTATTCATGTATCATTAAAATTATCTTGTATTTATCAATAGCCATTAGAGTTTCTGAAGCCTCAGTGTTTTCCTCTTTTATATGATATGCATTTTCTTATATGTTCGTATAATGCTATCATACATGTTTTATATAAATAATATATTTCACAGGAATGCATATTAAATGACCTAATTTTTTTAAATATCTAGGGTCTGTGTCATGCATGTTGACTCTTATTTTCATGATACAGACTGAAGAGTAGTTTTGAAAAATTTCCAGTATGGTTAAAATATGTTCATTGCTTAGCTTAAACATACAATCCTCAACTAGTAAGACAGAAAAATAGGTAAAGATAAATGAAACAGAAAGTAGAAATCACTACAATGAAAAATTTCCACTTAAAGGGGCTCATATTACTTTGTAATTCATTATAAGAGGGTCAACATACAAAATAGTCCTTTAAATACTACTTTATACTCTTAGCACATCTTCTCCTAATAGTAACAGAGATAAATGTCAGTATACCTCATATCCTGGGAAATGAGAGGCCAGAGAGATCTTACTCAGGTTGTGAGTTTTACTTAAAGTGTAAACCATGTGTCAGTTTATCAGCATTCTTAACATGAAATATAGATAGCTATAGAAATATAAAATGTATATAATAATTCAGAAGTAAAGTACAGGTATACATTGTTTTATTACACTTCACTGTTTTGTGCTTCGCAGATATTAGGTTGTTCACAAATTGGAGGTTTATAGCAATCCTGTGTCCATCAAATCTCTTGGTGCCATTTTCCAGTAAGCACGTGCTCACTTTGTGTGTCTGTGTCACATTTTGGTAACTCTCACAATGTTTCAAACTTTTTCATTACATTTTATTCATTCATAATATTTTATCATTATCTCTGCTATGGTGATCTGTGCTCAGTGTTCTTTGATGTTACTATCGTGATTATTTTGGATACCATGAACTGCACCCATGGAAGACGATGAACTTAATTGGTAAATGCTGTGTGTGCTGACTGCTCTACCAACCCTCTCTCCCTTTCAACATCCCTCTTCTTAGGCCTCCTTATACCCTAAGACACAAAAATATTAAAATTTGGCCAATTAACAACCCTACAATGGTCTCTAAGTGTTCAAGTGAAAGGAAGAGAAACACGTCTCTCACTTTCAATCGAAAGCTAGAAATGATTAAGTTTGGAGAAAAAGGCATGTTGAAAGCTGAGACAAGATGGAAACCTAGTCTCCTGCACCAGTTAGTCAAGTTGTGAACACAAAGGAACAATTCTTGAAAGGAATTGAATGTGCTACTCCAGTCAACACAGGAATGATAAGAAAGTAAAACAGCCTCATTGCTGGTATGGAGAAAGTTTGATGAGTCTGAATAGAAGATCAAACCAGCTACACCATTCCCTTAAGCCAAACCCTAATCCAGAGCAAGGCTCTAACTCTCTTCAGTTATATAAAGGGTGAGAGAGATGTGGAAGTTACAGAAGTAAAGTTGGGTGCCTGAAGAGTTTGGTGCATGAGGTTCAAGGGAAGAAGCCTTCTCCATAATGCAGTGCAAGGTGAAGTAGCAAGTGCTGATGGAGGAGCTGCACCAAGTCATCCAGAAGATCTAGTGAAGGTAACTGGTGAAGGTGGCTACACTAAACATATTTTCAATGTAGATGAAACCACCTTCTATTGGAAGAATACACCATCTAGGACTTACGTAACTCTTATAGCAAGGAGCCGTCAATACCTGGATTCGAAAGACAGGCTGACTCTCTTGTAAAGGGCTAATGCAGCAGGTGGCTTTGAGTTGAAGCCAGTGTTGATTTACCATTCCAAAAATGCTAGAGCCTTTAAGAATTCTTCTAAATCAACTCTGCCTGTGCTCCTCCAGTGGAACAAAGCCTGAATGGCAGCACATCTGTTCACAGCATGGTTTACTGAATGGTTTAAGCCCACAATTGAGACCTACTGCTCAGAAAAATAGGATTCTTTTTAGAATACTACTGCTCATTGACAGTAGATCCGATCATCCAAGAGCTCTTATGGAGGTGAATGAGGAGATTAATGTTATTTTTATGCCTGCTAACACGACATCTATTCTGTAGCTCATGAATCGAAGAGTCATTTCAACTTTCAAGCCTTATTATTTAAGAAATAAATTTTTTGAGGCCATAACTGCCATAGATCGTAATCTTCTGATTGATTTGGGTAAGGTAAATTGAACATTATAGAAAGGATCAACCATTCTAGATGCCATTAAGCATATTTGTGATCCATGGGAGGAGGGTCAAAATATCAACATTGATAGGAGTTTGGAAAAGTTGATTCTAACCTTCATTGATGACTCAGAGGAGTTCAAGACTTCAGTGGAGGAAGTCATTGCAGATATGGTAGAAATAGCAAGAGAATTAGAATTAGCGGTGCAGCCTAAAGATGTGACTGAATTGCTGACATCTCATAAAACTCAAATGCATGAGTAGCTGCTTTTCTTTTTTTTTTTTTTTTTTTTTTTTTTTTGAGGCGGAGTCTTGCTCTGTCGCCCAGGCTGGAGTGCAGTGGCCGGATCTCAGCTCACTGCAAGCTCCGCCTCCTGGGTTCCCGCCATTCTCCTGCCTCAGCCTCCCAAGTAGCTGGGACTACAGGCGCCCGCCACCTCGCCCAGCTAGTTGTTTGTATTTTTAGTAGAGACAGGGTTTCACTGTGTTCGCCAGGATGGTCTCGATCTCCTGACCTTGTGATCCGCCCGTCTCGGCCTCCCAAAGTGCTGGGATTACAGGCTTGAGCCACCGCGCCCGGCCGAGTAGCTGCTTTTCACAATGAGCAAAGAAAATGCTTTCTTGAGATCGAATATACTTCTGGTGAAGATGCTCTGAACACTGTTGAAATGACAACAAAGGATTTAAAATATGACATAAACTCAATTGACAAAGCAGCAGTGGAGTTTTGGAGAACTGAATCCAAATTTGAAAGAAGCTCTACTAAGGGTTAAATGCAACCAAATAGCATCACATGTTCCAGAGAAATATTTTGTGAAAGGAAGACTCAATTTGTGAGGTAAATTTCATTGTTGTCTTACTTTAAGAAATTGCCACAGCCACTCCTACCTTCAGCAACCACCACCCTGATCAGTCAGCAGCCATCAATACTGAGGCAAGATCCTCCAGCAGCAAAAAGATTATGACTTGTAAAGACTTGGATGATCACTGGTATTATTTAGCAATAAAGTATTTTTAAATTAAGATACATGCATCTCTTTACAGACATAATGGCATTGCACACTCAATAGCTTAATAGACTACGGTATGGTATAAACATAACTTTTATATGCACAGAAAAACAAAGAATATGTGTGACTTGCTATATTGTGACATTCACTTTCTCACATGGTCTGGAATAAAACCTACATCAATGATGTATGCCTGTATATGTTCAATAGGGTTTTCTGTATAATCCTGTAGCCCATTTTGCAGCAGTGTCTTAGTTTCCTTAGATTTTTCCAAGTTTTACGTTGTTTCAAATTTTATTATTTTCCTTAATAGGATTATGAAGTTATATAAATAGAACTTTTTTTTTTTTTTTTTTTAGTATTCCTAGGCTTGATTTCCTTTTTCCTCCAAACTCCTCCTCCAGAAGCTACAAAGAGTTCCATACATTCATGGATCACCAGTGAAAGCTATTATTCAATTACCAAGCCAGCCGATTTCTGAAATAGATTCTTAGCTGATGTAGTCCATTAAGAAGCCTATCCAGCGGCCGGGTGCAGTGGCTCACGTTTGTAATCCCAGCACTTTGGGAGGCTGAGGCGGGCAGATCGCCTGAGGTCAGGAGTTCGAGACCAACCTGGCCAACATGGTGAAATCCAGTCTCTACTATAAATAAATAAATAAATAAATAAAAATTAGCCAGGCATGGTGGTGCGGATCTGTGTTCCCAGCCACTCGGGAGGCTGAGGCAGGGGAATTGCTTGAACCCAGGAGGCCGAGATTGCAGTGAGCTGAGATGGTACCACTGCACTCCAGCCTGGGTGACAGAGCGAGAATCCATATCAAAAAAAAAAAAAAAAAAAAAGGAAGCCTATCCAGATTTCCACAGCTAAGTTTTCTCTAAAATATACTCATCTAGGAAGTAAGAGGTGTTAGTCAGAAATAGACATAATGTGAAGAGACAGGATTTATTGTTTAGTTACCTCAAACTGCTCCGTAGATACCTGAGCCTTGAGTGTAAAAAAAAAAAATCAAGCAAAAACAAAAACCAGATTGTTAGGTTTTTATTAGCCTTTTCTTTTCCTTCTTTTCTTTTGTTTGCTGGTGAAACCCCTCCTGTCCCCTGTGCCAGCCACCGATCCTCCCTAATGATGTCAGGATGTCTTATTGCATGAGGACATGTAGGCCAAAGAAACAAAGATGGTATTTTTTCCCATCTTTTTCAGGCACGTGTTTCCCTTCCCCGTTTCTTGCCAAGACTAGAAAAAGAAAATTACTATTTTTCCCCTTGGCTAACACTAAATTTTAAAGTGAAAACGTTTATTTCTTTTGTCAAAATTATGCATTTGGTGGTTCCTCTTAGCCAAGGGAGGTCATGTATTCATTTAGGGTGTAGATATAGGAAGTCACTCTAGTCCAAATGTTTCTGGCAAATGCCGTTATAGTTAAGCCAGCAATGGTCAAATTACAGAATACTCTATAAACAGAAAAAGTCTCTAAAAAACAATTCCCAAGTCCTGGTTACAATCGAAAGCATAAACAATCATATTTTGTACATAATTAGAGTTGATTGTAATGTGATTTTATCTGTCAGAATAATACACCCTGACAGAGCCTTAGAAAAATGGAATGTTTTTGGTAATGGAGCAAGCTGAGGTTTACTTGCATTGCTAATAGGCTGGTGATTATGCACAAGGATCAGAGTTCACAATTCCTTGGAAGAAATGAATCTGCTTATATGTGTCCTTAAATTCATGTTTAAGTGTTCTTGGGTATATTTCATAGGCATTTTAAATTATTTTCCCCAATTCTCTGCAAGTGTTTTTAAATATCAGCAGTGTCACTATCTTCTAAAACATAAAGGGACAGGGAGACACATGGTTTGTCCAGGATCACCAAGCAAAACACAGGCAAAAGAGAGGGCAGAATCAGATGGCTCAGCACATTGCACAAGACCTTTCTGCTTTCTCTTGTCTACCCAAAAAAAAAAAAAAAAAAAGTATTTCCATAGAAGTCATCATGAAATTTGACCTAAAAGCACCAGTAATTATCCATGGGCAGGGAACAGCACATTTGCATAAAATTGGCCTATAACCAATTGTTTTCGCTTACCTCAATTTCTCTTTCTTTGCCTATTTAATGGAGGAAGGACTAATTAACTATAAAATTACAAAAGTACACAAGAGAAAGAAAACAACTCAAATGCATGCAAAGGATCATCTGCTGAATAATCAAAAGTTTGCTGTGACTGGAAGCAAAGCAATGGATCCTTTAGCAAGCAAATATTTAAAGGATAGACACACTAGATAAAATGTATATTTCAAAGCTATTTCCTTACTCATAGAAGCTGAATTTGAAAAAATTAATCTCTTTTAATTTATGTCATTATAAAAACCAGTTGGCATTCCACATCTGTGAGCATCAGACAGTCCTGTGAATTTGAACAACATGGCCCTACTGCAGGCTTTGTAGGCTGGTGGTTCCAAACAAGATTCAGTCTCTGCCTTGTTCTGAAAACTTCCTTTTTTTCACCAGCATTACTGCACTTGCCAACAATGACATAACCTTCAAATTATTTGTTACATTTTCCAATGAACAAATCCAGCTTGTTAAGGAAATGGGCAGCCTATATCATTAGCAAAGAGGACAATAGAGGACTCAGAATTCAGCTTTGACTGGTGGGCCCACAGTATTCCTTGTTTCTGGGAAATTTCTCTTATTTTACAAACAATTCAGTATTTTAACGGTGCTGGCAGGGCTGGTTTAGCTTCTAGATATTGCTAGGAGAGTGTGCCACCTTCTGCACCATAAGAAAGCTGATGCTCACATAGTCTTCAGTATATCTCATTCCACATGCCATTTGCACACTCAGGGTAATTGAATTTGCCATAGACCAATGGTTTTCCTTTGAATCAGGTTGGTTGGCAATGAAATAATATGTTGACAGCAACTGTTATTGACTTTTTCTGACTATAAAATTAATACACATTACTGATTATATTTTTTAAATTCTCTAAAGTACTAAGTAAAAAGCCACTATCTTGCCAGCCAAAGGTACATTAGTGAAGATATTCATAAAATTTTCCCGCTAGAAATAATGTGTGTGCTGTATATGTGGTTTTATTTGGAATAATAAAAGGAATATTTATAAAATAATATGATATCTGTTGGCCTCACGATATTGATAAATTTAAAAAGAAGAACCAATCTGGTATTCTCATTCTCTATTCTCTCTCTCTTTCTTTCTCTTTCTCTCTCTCTCTCTCATCTATCATTCTATCTATTGGAAAAATGTGATATCCGGCAGGAAAATACACGAGCAAATACTATAATGAAAAAGTTTGATTTGGAGAAAACCTGACTTATGGAATTAATCCACATCAAGTAGATGCTCTTGTTTTTCCTTTGAAATGTGCATTACACTGTTGCTTTTTTAGTTAATTAATTAATTAATTAATTTTAAGGGTCTTGCTCTGTGCCCAGGATGGAGTGCAATGGCATGATCATGGCTCACTGTGTCCTCTACTTCCTGGCCTCAAGTGATCCTCCCTCCTCAGCCTCTTGAGTAGCTGGGACTACAGGCATGTACCACCATGCCCAGTTTTTTGTTTGTTTGTTTGTTTGTCATTCTTCGCAGATGAGAATGTTATGTTACCCAGGCTGGACTTGAACTCCTAGCCTCAAGCAATCCTCCCACCTTGGCTTCCCTAATCACTGGGGTTACATGTGTGAGCCAACATGCCTAGCCTAATTTTATTTTTGAATAGGTAATATTTCATTTTTATGGAATATTTATTACCCAAAGACAACTATACAGAAGGGTTTGTTTTTGTTTGTTTGTTTGTTTTTGAGACGGGAGTTTTGCTCTTGTTGCCCAGGCTGGAGTGCAATGGTACAATCTCAGCTCACTGAACCCTCTGCCTCCCAGGTTCAAGCGATTCTCCTGCCTCAGCCTCCCGAGCAGCAGGGATTACAGGCGCCTGCCACCATGCCCAGCTAATTTTGTATTTTTAGTAGAGACGGGGCTTCTCCATGTTGGTCAGGCTGGTTTCAAACTCCCGACCTCAGGTGATCCGCCCGCCTCGGCCCCCCAAAGTGTAGAAGGGTGTCTTTTAAACTCCTGCTTTCATTCTTATATCTGTCTATCCCATTATACCTCTTGCCATATAAGAAATTTCCCTTGTTAGTTTTGTGTCCATATTTTCACTTTTTCTTTTTGCAGTTATAAGTACACACGAACATGTGTTCTTATTTTCTACCTGTTTTACATAAATGACAGCTTACCGTCTTGACTTAGGCACCTTGCAACTCCTATAGATCTTTCCCTGTAAGTATATGGAGAACTTCAGTTACCTCTATGACCACATGTATTTCTGTGTGTGGAAGGACTGTAGTTTATGTAGTCGTATAAAGAAAGACAATTCCTTTACAACATTTTGTACACCCAGTTCTTCCATGATGACCTCGTGCAAATGTTAATTTGTATATTTGAAATTATGCATTTATGATAAATTCCATGGGGTGGGATTGCTGGGTCAAAGAGTAAATCCATTAATAATTTTGAAAAATGTTATCCTCTATACTGATTTTAACATTTTGCAATACCACTGGAAATAAAAGCATGTTTTCCTTCTTCATACTGGTGTTCTGTTTTTTTGTGTGTGTGTTTGTTTGTTTAAGTTCTGGGACACGTGTACAGGTTGTGCAGGTTTGTTACATAGGTAAACATGTACCATTGTGGTTTGCTGCACTTATCAACCCATCGCCTGCCTATTAAGCCCAGCATGCATTAGTTATTTATCCCAATGCTCTCCCTCCCTAGTTTTCTGTTTTATCAAACATTTAAATTACTGACAGATGAACAACTATAGTGTTAGTTTTAAACTATTAGTTTTAGTTTTTAATCATAGTTTACTTTTTATAAGTTTAGCTAAACTTATAAAAAGAAGTTTGAGCATATTTTTTACATGTTTCAAATGTTGGCTCTTTTTCTGGAAAATTATTTATCCTGATCTCTGCTTATTTTTGCATAGGGTTCCTCCCTCTTCCAATTTTTTAGAGTTTGTTATACATTAGAGCTCGTTAGACGTTAGTCCTTTATGACATGAGTTTTGATTTTTTTAAAACATTTTGTTATGCCTCTTTTTATTGACTAGTAGTGTTTTTCTTTTGTTTCATGTGGAGTTTTTTTGGCAGTTTAATGTTTTGCATCTTGTTTTATCTTATTTTGTCTGTGCATTTATTTTAGATTTTTAGATGGTTAAATGGTTCAGTCTCTTTTCCCCATGGCCTAAATTTAATTTTTCTAGTGAAAATTCTGCATCCTAGGGTATTTTAAATACTTTTTCTTTCATAAATATCCTCTCAGAATAAGGCCCTTTTGATGAAAGATAGTGCTATCTCATTTTGAAAAGAAGCATGCAAATCTCTAATTTACTTAAAGTTTAATATCATATTTCCCCTTAAATGGAAACGTTAATATCATAAGCCCTTGGGATTTGACTATTTCAATATCTAATCCCACATATACTGTATGAAGCTTTTCATGATCATGAATATTTGATGAATCTATATGCTTTTGCAGATACAGATGTGAATATCAATTCCAAATGGTCTACAAGAGTTCCCTTAGAAGATTAATATAGCTTAGAATTTCTTATATCAAACTACGGGAAACCATCTGGGAATGTATATGGATATATAGCTCATGCGTTCATAGTAGAGAGGCTAAGAACTATAGGAATGGTATCATATAGGTTAGTTTAATCATTGCATCACTTTATATTCAATACGCAAGTTATAATAACTTGAAGTCAGTAATAATCAGGAACATTGCTGTCTGCTCTGGGCAGCTGGTACAGTAGTGTGTGCTGCACTTTGTGGTAAATCAAACAGTTTTCTCATTCCAAATCAGGTGCCTTGGGTTAAAATCTGAACATGTCTTAAACTCTGCATGTCAGGAGTGTTTAGGACAACTCTATCATTTATTTAGTTAGTACTGATACTGCTCCCCGGCGGGGGGATTCAGAGCTAAGCTCCAAGGCTCCAGCTCTAATTGGAGAAATTGCTGATAAATTCCCACAGCATTCCTTTCAGATGCGTATTGCAGTTCTATTGCGAGTATTCTCTGCCCTGCTCCCACACAGTGACAACCCTGCTGGTGTAACCCTGTCCTATGAGAGCTGCTACTGTGGGTGGTGTATCTTTAGACTGATTGGATAGAGTCAGAATTTTCTTATGTCTCAGAGAAGACATTCTCCTGTTTCAGTTTCTTATTTTGCAGGAATAATGGGCCAGGCAAAGAGATGATAAACATTTACAGTAAGCCTTCTTACATGAAGAGAAAGTGCGCATCCTACAAACATTGCTTTAATTTTTTATGTTAAATTACTTGGAGAAGGCATGTCTATCACAGATGCAGACCCTTGCTTTCCTTCACTGCCCATAAAAAGCTCTTCAATTGCTCCTTGAGGCATCCATTTTTTCCCTACCGTGAACTCTTTATTTCTTCATGTTAGTTAACAAATATAACTTCAACCTATGCTTTTCTATTTTTCTTTTACCATCTTGACAGATACCTTCCCTAATTCATAAGTTTATTTGTCAATTAAACCTCCATTTTGTATGGACTATATACCAGGAACTGGCTAGGCTTTGTTCAGTTTCTGTGACAACTTAGAGAATAAAACACAGCCCCTGTCTTTAAGGTGTTCACAACGAGTGTGGGAAACACCCACATAAAGAGTCAATAACGCAACCATATGGCAGTTCAGTGAGGTGGATGTTAGTGACGGAGCTGCCCTCTGTCACTGGGGCTGGAGTGCAGTGGCACCCTCTCGCCTCACTGCAACCTCCGCCTCCTGGGTTCAAGCGATTCTTCTGCCTCAGCCCCCCCGAGTAGCTGGGACTACAAGCATGAGCCACCACGCCCGGCTAATTTTTGTATTTTTAGTAGAGATGGGGTGTCACCACATTGGCCAGGTTGGTCTCAAACTCCTAGACCTCGTGATCTGCCCGCCTCGGCCTCCCAAAGTGCTGTGATTACAGGCATGAGCCACCGTAGCCGGCTGGGATCGGGTGTTCGTTTTTTTTTTTTTTTTTTTTTTTTTTTAGACGGAGTCTCGCTCTGTCGCCCGGGCTGGAGCCGGGTGTTAGTTTTTCAAAGTCATTGAGACTGGGCACAGTGGCTTTGGGAGGTACAGGTGGGAGGAGAGCTTGAGGCCATGAGACTAGCTTAGCCTAAGCAGTATAGCAAGACCTTGTCTCTACTAAAAATTTAAAAAATTAGCTCAACATGGCGGTGCATGCCTGTAATCCTACCCACTTAGGAGGCTGAGGCGGGAGGATCACTTGAGCCAAGGAAGTTGAGGCTGCAGTTAGCCATCATCACACCACTGCCTTCCAGCAGGGGCAAAAGTGGGACCCTGTTTCTAAAAGTAAGTAGATAGATGATAGATAGATAGATAGATAGATAGATAGATAGATAATAGATAGAAATATTGTATTATTGGGTTGAAGCAGTTTATTCTTGGATAGCTTGCCTGACTATTCTGAAATCACTGGAGACTCACCAACACGTAACATAAGCCAGTTGACAGGAATCTGGCCGAGGTCCTGGCTCCTGGATACTTTGCTCCTGGAGATTTTCATTATGCTGCTGGAGGCAGCTTGGGCAGCGATCTCACCCTTGGCATGCTGGGAATCCTCCCTAATATGCAGACTTGCACTTACTTCCCAGGCATATTTTTAAAGACGTCATCATATTCTTATTTCTGCTTGGGCATGCTTGACATTTCTTTTCCTGAAACTCCTGGGCCACTTGTTTTTGGTTGCACTTACTTTGTATTTAACAATTGCCTGCTACTTGTATTATTTTACAGTGCTATATATTCTTCTTGTCTCTTGGATGCAAGTATGTTTTAATAGAAGAACTGAGGTCTTAGGAGCTCAGGACATAGGTATTGAATTAATCATGATAAATGAATCACACTCCGATTTTTACTCTGATGCTGTCACTTACTAGCCACGTTAATGGGAGTAACATAAAACTGGTGGGTCTTTTCCTCCATTACTACTGATATTAATTGATTAATATTATAATATTAAATTGCATCTTTTGAGTAACAAGCTACTCTATTCAAGGCATTGTGAAGGGTGCTTTGCATAATTCTCTCATTTTCATGATACTACTACTCATGACAAAAATCATGTATTAGCTTCTATAATTGTGTGCTTACTAAATGCCTTGCTAAACTTTCTATATATATCTTTTCGTTTAATATTCACAACAATACTGTAAGTTCAATGTTATAGTTTACTTAATGTTATTGATGCAAAAATTGGAAGCATAGATAATTTAACTTATTTTCCCTAAGTCACATATCTAGCAAGAAAGCCCAATTAAAACCCAGAACAAGTCCAACTTCATTAAAAAAAGTTAATAAATGTATTAATAAAAGCAATATACATGTGTTACATATATTAGAAGAGTGAAAATGAAAATAAAATGCAAATTAAAAGCCTGAACTGTCAGTTTCCTTTCCTAGAAGTCAACACTGTCATACCAGAAACTCTATGTGCCTAGATAAGAATCCACCTACTCCATATGTATGCATACATATTACACAGGCCACCAATGAGCTCCTACCTTACTAAGTATGTTCAGCAGCTTGATTTTTTCCTACTTAATATATCTCTAAGGTATTTCTATGTCATAATATAGTATGTCCAGAGAGGCATAGACAAGAGGTTCAGGAAGGAGGTCACCTGGGTGGGTGTGGAGCAAGCGACAGCAAGTGCAGGAGTTGAGTCCAGAGAGGTGAAGGTCCTGGTGTGGCAGGGCCCCATAGGCCATGCAAGGACTTTGACTTGAGTTCTGAGTGAGAAAGGCAGTCATTGGAGGGCTGTAAGCCCATAAGTGAAATATCTGGTTAGCATATTGCTCAATTATTCCACTGCCAGGTTATATACAACATGGGACAAGGGAGGAAGCAGGAGCATTAGCTATGAGGTATTGCAATCATTCCAGACAGAGGTGATGCTGGCTCCTATCAGTGTGGAGTGGAGGCGTGGACGAGGATTGGTGAGGCCCTGGATATATCTCGTAGGTTGAGATGTCAGGATGTATTCACAAATAGGATAAGGGCCATGAAAGAAAAAGAAGTCAAAACGATACCAGAGTACTTATACCAAGCAACTAAAATTCAAAATTTTCCATAATAGATAAGGAAGACAGTGAGAAAGTCAGGTTTTGCAGGGGAGAAGATAAGGCATTTAGTTTGGTGCATGTTAAATCTCACATCTCTATTAAACATACAAGCGGAGATATTGTCAGGACACTGGAGATGAGGGAAGAGGTCTGGACTGGGGGATACAAATCCAGGCATCATTAGTACATGGATTTTCTCAGTGAAAACCTTGAAAATGAAATATAGCACATGAGAAATATATAGAAATAAAAAAGAAGTCAAAGGACTGAGCCCTGTAAATCAAACTATTTTTGCTTTCTGACTTTTTTACCATTATGTTTGTCCAGTTTTTTAACATTGCCTTTATATTTCAGCAAAGAAAGACTTTTTATTTCCATTTAAAAACAAATTACAAGCAGCAGTAAATCACTTCAGGCTCATAGGGGTAAAGTAACATCCCCAAAGCCTCATGGCTAACATGTTGTGAGGCTGAGATTGGCTTCTTTGCATTCCTTATTTTAAAACCCAAAGTCTTCATTCTGACCAACATGGGGCTCTTTTTTACTCTTCAGGAAGCAAATGTGTTAGCCAGAACATTTTCTATTGAAAAGAACAGATTTTCCTGAGCTAACTTACATTTGAGTCTCGCAATGGATTTTGGTTGTCATTTTAACGTAGTGTCCCCAAGCTTCAGATCAGGATCCACAAATATTGTAGGCTGAGTTCTGGGCACCAGGGTAGGCCCTTTCACATTCGTACGTTTAAACAAGTCTACAACAAGCCTCTGGGTAAGAATTTGTATCTCCCACTAAGCGGTAAACAGGGGAAGAGAGGGCAAGTCAAGGCCTCTAACAGCTGTACTTGCAGCTTTGTCAACTCCAAAACTTGTAGACTTTTCCTTCTGTGTTCTTGATCAGCCCTGACCATTAATCTAGTCAGGAAGCCCTAGTTCTCTTCTGTACGCCTTACAGATCTATATATTTATCTATATCTACACATGGAATCCATTAAGAACCTTTCCTGTCTTCTAGAACACCATTTTGTTCAACAAACAATACATCGGTCAAGGTTAACCAATGTGCCCAAGGTCATGCAATAAATTGGTGGTGCTGTGGCAGAGAAATGAACTCTGTTCACATCTCCCGGCTCTGGGCTGTAACTTTATTCCCTCAGCTCAACTATTTCTGTGATTCTCAGGATTTGAAATACACATTTCACATTTTGTAGAAAATACCACTAGTAGGTGAGAATGCTTGAATAGTCCCTAAAGGCCATACTGGGGTAGCTCTCATTATTACAGACATTACTTTCCAATAGGCATATTAAGGGAAACTCGCCATCTGTGCTGGGGAGTTAGGGCCTGGTTTGTGAACAGCTGTTTTGGCTAGAGTCCTGAGGAAGGTGAGCAGATCACTTCTGGGTAATGAACTAGATAATTGCTTTAAATCTGTTTTGTGATGAGGTCAGTGAGTTACTCAGGCAGGAGTCACTAAGGATGTGTTAACCCATTATGCAACTTCTTTGAGGCCTTGGGGGATTGCATATCATTAGAGGTGATTCTGAGTCCCCTGCAGGACTAACTTGCCAGACAAGAGAATTCTCTCAGTGGGCTAGCATTTACTGAACATCTACTAATTGTAAAAGAGCCTCATAGGTTCATAGGTTATCGTAAGCTTAAATACACTCAACCAGTAAAGGTATTTTCCTTAACCTACCTCGTTTAGCCTGAAGTGTCTGAAAATTTGGTAGCAGAGTGGGTATGCTTTAATACTCAATATATAATCTTAGCTTTGAAAATTGCCCAACCTGGCTTGGTGCGGTGGCTCACACCTGTAATCCCAGCAGATGACCACGTTTGGGAGACCAAGATGGGCAGATCACGAGGTCAAGAGATCAAGACCATCCTGGCTCATATAGTGAAACCCTGTCTCTACTAAAAATACAAAAAATTAGCCGGGTGTGGTGGTGGGCGCCTATAGTCCCAGCTACTTGGGAGACTGAGGCAGGAGAATGGTGTGAACCCAGGAGGCGGAACTTGCAGTGAGCGGAGATCGCACCACTGCACTCCAGCCTGGGTGACAGAGCGAGACTCTGTCTCAAAAAAAAAAAAAAAAAAAAATTACCTAACCTGTGTGAAGTTATTTTATTCCAGTGGATATTGTTTTAAATAAGTTTTTCTTCAGACTTGAATATTGACTGTTCGTGTCTCACTGTCCATTCTTAGACATTTCAACATGTCTGCATGTTTTCCAATTGCCTTGACAGCCCATCCAGCTGAAATCCATGTCTTTTGTTATCAGTAAAGAATTAGGGCTAGGCACAGTGGTTTATGCCTGTAATCCCAGGACTATGGGAAGCTGAGGCGGGAGGATTGCTTGAGGCCAGGAGGATTGCTTGAGACCAGCTTGGGCAACATAGAGAGACCTTTAACTCTGCAAAAAACTAAAACAATTAGCCGGGCATGGTGGTGCATGTCTGCAGTCCCAGACTCAGGAGGCTGAGGCCTGAAATTTGAGGCTGCAGTGAGCTATAATTACAACACTGCACTGCAGCCTGTGTGACAGAGAGAGTCCCCATCACTAAAAATAAAAAAAAAGAGAATTTAGTCAGTAATTTTCAAATTGAAAGAACTGTATCAATTTCAGGAATCACTATTTTTTGAATACAGTATGAATTCAGTTTGAGCTGATTTTCTCAAGAGTCAGGAGAGAGTTGTGGGGGTTAGATGGCTGTATTTGAGAGCATTATCTGAGTTCCTGAAATTAAAATCACAAGTCTAGGTAATCACTCTAAATGAATATTTTTTCCTTCAAAATAAGGTTTCCAGTAGGAAAAAGCAAGCAGTTTCACATTCATAGAATTTATACTGCAAAGGGTGGGGCGGGGTGACTCATGCCTGTAATCCTAGCACTTTGGGAGGTCAAGGCGGGCAGATCACTTGAGGTCAGGAGTTCAAAACCAGCCTGGCCAACATGGTGAAACCCCGTCTCTACTATTAACATATATATACATAGGCTGGGCAGGGTCTGCAATCCCAGCGCTTTGGGAGGCCAAGACTGGCAGATCACGAGGTCAGGAGATTGAGACCATCCTGGCTAACACGGTGAAACCCCGTCTTTACTAAAAACACAAAAAAATTAGCCAGGCGTGGTGGTGGGCACCTGTAGTCCCAGCTACTTGGGAGGCTGAGGCAGGAGAATAGTGTGAACCTGGGAGGCAGAGCTTGCAGTGAGCCGAGATTGTGCCACTGTACTCCAGCCTGGGTAACAGAGTGAGACTCCATCTCAAAAAAAAAAAAAAAAAAAAAAAATTATACTGGACATGATTGAAAAAGCCCTCATAAAAACAAAGAAAAAGGTTTAAAAGAAATATTATCTCTAGCTATGAGTAATTCAAAATAAAAATGGTACAAACTACTACTCTATTTGTTTTATTATAGAATCTTAGAAGCTGAATATAATTCATTACTTATCTATTTAATCTCTTCATTTTAGAGATGAGAAAAAAGATGGTGAAATAATATTAGCAATAATAATAGCTGCAACTAAAACTTATTGAGTACTTAATAAGTCACAGACACTGCTATGAGTGAATTGCATATATTGGCTTATTTCATGCTTTCAACGGTGCTATAAAGTCAATGCCATTATTATTACAGACAGAAAATTCTTGGAATTTTCTTCTCCTTCATACTTAGCAGAACCAGACAGGATACCTCCTCAATTACATATGCTGTGGGATGAGTTTTATCTTAAAAGGGTTGCTGTTTAATAAATCAATAAATCCCAGCATCACTTTCAGAACACTTTGGATTCCCAGGAACTTAAATACCTGTAGTCACCTACATAATTCTAAAAATGTCACTTCCACTCACAGCTGCTCTCCTATTACTTTTCCTTCACTCTCTACCCAAATCATCCCCATTCAAGATTGAGGAAGGATTCAAGGTGTTGCTGTCAATACAAAGTCATCTTTATAAAATGCAGAATAACACAATTATGAAAAACGGCTCCAGGCTGCTATTTTAAATAATTATTGCTTAAGAGCTATCTCTCTTCTTTTACTTTTCCGCCTCTTCCCCTATCCCACCTCTCTGTGGCAGACTCTTCTTTCTAAATCATGTGGGGTGTGTGTGTGTGTGTGTGTGAGATCTTTTTCTGTACCCCGTATTCAATAAATTGGTCTGCTAATCTCATGCTAAAGGGGTGGAATAAGGAGGTTATTTGATATGGAGATTCTTCTATCTCATGGTCCAAATTTGCTTCTATCTGTTGGTGCTATGCCTAGTGAAAAAGAACAAGGAGTTTTCCCTTTCCTGAGTCCAGGTGTGGTCCTAACATTTGCAAGTAAAGATGGAACCAGGCCTATAGTTGGCACTCCCTCATCTCTTTTTTTCTTCTATCTCTGCTCCCATTCTGCACCCCAACTTCCAATTGGAGTTCCAATACCTCCACTGCTTCCACTAAACAACAATATCTTCCCCAACCTCTTAGAACTCTATAATGGGAAAAATTTGACTCACAGGTCAATGTCTGTGACATGCCCTCCTGGGCATGTCAGTTTGTCCCATGGATCCCCTGTCCTGTAGGCAACCAGAAGATGGCCAGAGTGGTATTACTTAAATATAGTTAGATCTTTCTTTATGAGACCAACCTGTAGTTAACTTCAGTGGAAATGTGAGCATTTCTTTTACTGAAGGGTCAGAAAAGCACCCCGAAGCAGGACAGAGTAGAAGAAAAACGATCTGTAACTTTATGTGACTACCTGGTTGCTTAGGGGTGAGAGTGAGATGTGTTATTTAGATCATTGCAGGCGATGCTTCCTTCTCTGTTTATATTTTGCTGGCTTTGAAATGAGTTGGAATGAGGAAATGAGGTCACGAAAATCTGCCCCTGGCTTTACCCAAGTCATCACTCCTGGTCCCACTGATTTATTTTTTCTAAAGAAAACTGAATCCAGTCTTCCATGATGAACACACATTCTTTTATTCATAGAATTCATTGAATTCCTTGTTTGATGACAGCCCTAATACTATTGTGCTTATAGATATTTGGTTTCTTCTTAAACATGAAGGCCACCTGCAAGCCCAGGGACTTGGGCCAATAGTTTTAGGTTTTTCATGGAATAAAAAGGAGTACCTCAGTTAACCCTGCAAGGGACGTGTGTGCCCACACACCACAAACATACACATACCCACATTCACAAACACAGAAATATATATTTGCAAGAATATTTTCTAAAATAATCTTTTATTAATGCATAATAGATTTATATAGTTTGGGGGGACATGTAATATTTAATTTCATATAATTTCTAACTACTGGGATATTCATTATCTTAAATATTTATGCTTTCTTTATGTTAGAAATATTTGAATTATTCTCTTTTTAGCTATTTTTAAATGTACAATAGATTATTGTAAACTACACTCAGTTTACTGATCCATTGAACACTGTGTCTTCTTTCTTCCATCAAACCATATATTTGTATCCATTAATTAACTTCTCTTCATCACCTCTTCGCCTACCCTCCCTGGCCTCTAGTAATCACCATTCTACTCTCTGTCTTCATGGTACACACTTTTTAAGTTACCACATACGAATGAGAACATGTGATATTTGTCTTTCTGGGCTTGACTTATTTCACTTAACATAATGGCCTCCAGTTCCATCTATGTTGCTGGAAGTAACAGGCCTTCATTCTTTTGGTGACTCAATAATATTCCATTGTGTATATATGCTTCGTTTTCTTTATCCATTCATCCACTCGTGGCACTTCGGTTGATTTCATATTTTGGCTATGGAAATAGTGCACTTGGAAGAACTTTTACTTACTCATTCATTTTCCTAATTTTATATTCTGAGGGATGGGAGTTTACTTTCTCTGAGCAAGAACAACTTATGGAGAGAGATCAGAAACACATGAAATGGCAAGGTAAACTCAACCACAGGGGAAAAAAAAAAAAAAAAAAACAAAAAACACCACCTCTATCACAGGTACAGAGCATGGAGACCAGAAACATGGAAAAGAGACAATAGCTGATATGAAGTTGCATGCTTTTGGATATGAATAGGTTCTGGAAAATGTTGGAAACTTGGCTATAGACATTGCTTTTCAATAATCTTAAGGCAATATTTGTTTGTCTTATACTTTTAATTGTATAATTAAAAGAAATTGCACATTTTAGACAATGACATTAGATAACCTTGACTTGTTATTTATCATGTGATTCCCTAGGTGACACTGAGATTTATTCTGGACGGTTACCTGGCTGTGACCCCATACATCCTTACCCATAGAAATAGATACGCATTTATATTGTTAAATGAAGATCATTATACATATCTGTAGTTAAATGAATCCACAAGATCTTTTTTCCCATTTTCTTAGCAAAATAAGCAAACTTCCAATCCAATGGTAGTACGATCTCTTAAATCATAAGCAAGCTGGCCACAGGACTCCCCATTTACTGCCATCCCCTTTTCCAACAATCACTTTTCAGTCTCTGCTCTTGTAGCAGAAAATAATGTAGAACTCAAAAAAGGTACATTTAAAATGTGTTCATTCATTTATTTCTGCAATACTTAATGAACACCTATCAAGTGGCAAACATTGCTCTAGATACTGGAGTTGTAGGAGTAAACAAACAAAATAAAACAACAACACACCTGCTCTCACCAAGTTTCCATAATCAAAGAACTTTGTGTTATCTTGCCTCAAGTTCAAAGCCTTCTTACTCTGCTTCTTAATAATCTGAAACCCATTGTTCTTCAAAGGTGGGTTTTCTTGCTTTTGGGAGATGCACCTGTGAGTAAGAGAGGGTAGCAGGAAGGGTTAGGGAGCAGCTCACCTGTGATCTGAATGCCGCTGAATCCCAGTCCATCTCATACACTGGGCAAGGCAATTCCCAATGGCTAAGGGCAATTTCCTTGTGAGAGAAGCCGATGGTGGTTGCAGGAACTGGGGCGAGTTCCCTATTCCTGCAAAGAGGATCTGAGTGGAACACTGCAGGATTCACTGCCTCAGATTCAAGAGCAGGAGAAACCTCAAATATAGATCCTGCGTGCTAATACTCCAAGAGGTTCTATCATTGAGATCTACATACTCTTATACTTATTGTCTGCTCATATGGCATAAGAAGTAACCAATTCCTTAGGATTTGTAGGCTCTACATCAAATAGTTTGCTTATTCTTCAACACATTTTTTAAGCTTTAAGGAATAACATTAGATATGAATAAGGAATAATTCTAACTCAGTTCACCTTTCCACTCTATTTCCAAGCCTAGCTGTCTTCTTAGGTCATTATAGGTGTTTGACATTTGACACATTAATTCTCAACGAGTGAGACAAGAGACTATCTCTATTTTAAAAATTATACTACTGTGTATATACCAAATGCTGTACCTTAGTCTTGAGTTAATACGTTTAGTTCTTATCATACAAAGGGAAAAAGAAGGGCGATAATACTCCATCATATTTAACTTTAGTGAGAGCCCACTTAAAATACTTCTACCTTTTACGAATAAGGCATTGGTTTTGGCTGGGCACAGTGGCTCAGGCCTGTAATCCCAGCACTTTGGGAGACCAAGGAGGGCAGATCTCGATCAGGAGATCGAGACCATCCTGGCTAACACAGTGAAACTCTGTCTCTACTTAAAAAAAAAAAAAAAAAAAGGGCTGGGTGCGGTGGCGGGTGTCTGTAGTCCCAGCTACTGGGGAGGCTGAGTCAGGAGAATGGCGTGAACCCAGGAGGCGGAGCTTGCAGTGAGTGGAGATTGCACCACTGCACTCCAGCCTAGGCGACAGAGCAAGACTCCATCTCAGAAAAAAAAAGAAAAAAAAAAAAGAATAAGGCATTGGTTTTAATAGATTCATTTTTCTGTTTAATCTGAGTTCACAGAAAAATGGTTTTGCTGAATAAGGAAAATAAAACTCCAAGGTTATCTGCAAAATTCCAGCCACCCGAGGTGTTTCCCACAGTTTCCAGGCTAATGTGAAGTTCACAGGCTTGATTCTTTTTTAAGGGAGAATTAATAAAATGCAATGAAAAGTGTCATTTTGTAAATGTATCTTCATTTAAAAGAAAGATTCAAGATGTGTTTTTGTGATTTATTGACTTGTATTCTAGACATATTCTTTAATATAAAATGCACATGATTGGAAGTGTTTTAATTGTGATTTTGGGGTCTTGGTCTTGATTTCTTATGCCCCTTTCTGCAAGTAAGACTTTGGAAATTCAGTTGCTTCTCCTTCTCCGGGTGGCTCTTTCTACCCTCTGTGACTTGCCTGAGTTCATTCCCTTGGGACCTGCATCAGCCCATCTATTTGTTTACCAGCGGACAGGGCTACCTGACAGGTTCCCTGCAAAAAGTGAGCTTCTCTCTTCTCAGAAGGCTGTTTGATCCTATCACAAGCCTTGCCATCTGTTGAATAAATATAGGCGAGGGAAAGTTCAAAGTATCAGCACATGTGAAACAGCCAGGCTGCTCGGCTTGGAGCCCTGAAATTCAAATGGCCCTTGAATAATTTTATGCCATTTGCAAAAGTTTTATTGAGCATGAAGTCTAGCAAGCATTGAATTTTCAAGTTTGCTTTTCTGACTTTTTCCCAAAAAATGAACGGGGGTAATTTTCTTGGTGAAAGCTCCTGTCAGCCTTTTATGTTTCCTTATCTGTTCCATACTCCTTCTTGTATTAGTTAAAAAAGAAAAAAAGAAGAAGAAACTTTAAGGGCCTGGTCTTTAGGAGTGAAGGGAAAAAAACTAAACCAGATCCTTAGGTCCCATTTCATGAGTGGAAATTTGAAGACCTCTTCCAGGTTTCTTGGTTTGTCTTTCCCTATTATTTAAAAGTGACATGTTCTATGTGACTATAATAACAATATTTAGAGGCAGAATTAAATAGTGCATATGAACACTGCAGTGCAAGAGGCTCACTGCTTCATCAACACTTTTATTTCACTTTTTTATATTGGATACATTTAGGGTAAGTTTTATCCTGATGCATCAATTAACTGATTCTTTTACCATTTTCCTTGTGGAGCTGTCAATGCCAGCACACAAAAAATGAATAAAATGAGAAATGTAAGCCCAAATAATCACACTGAAGCAGGATGTTAGAGGGGTTAGCATCTACATCTGCTCCCAACCTTAATCTCTCTGCCTTAATTTTTTTTTTTTTTTTTTTTTTTTTTTTTTTTTTTTTTTTTTTGAGACAGAGTCTCGCTCTGTCACCCAGCCTGGAGTGCAGTGGCGCGATCTCAACTCACTACAACCTCCTCCTCCCAGGTTCAAGCAATTCTCCTGCCTCAGCCTCCCGAGCAGCTGGGACTACAGAGGCATGCCACCACGCCCAGTTAAATTTTTTTGTGTTTTTAGTAGAGACAGGGTTTCACTGTGTTGGCCAGGAAGGTCTAGATCTCCTGACCTCCTCATCTGCCCACCTCCCCGCCTCTGCCTCTCAAAGTGCTGGATTACAGGCGTGAGCCACTGCTCCTGGCCCTTTTTTTTTTTTTTTAGACAGAGTCTTGCTCTGTAGCCAAGGCTGGAGTGCAGTGGCACAATCTCAGCTTACTGCAACCTCCCTGTCCTGGGTTCAAGCGATTCTCCTGCCTCAGCCTCCCAAGTAGCTGGGACCACAGGCGCATGCCACCACTCCTGCTAATTTTTGTGTTTTGTTTTTAGTAGAGACAGGGTTTCACCGTGTTAGCCAGGATGGTCCTGATCTCCTGACCTCGTGACCCACACGCCTTGGCCTCCCAAAGTGCTGGGATTACAGGCGTGAGCCACCGCACCTGGCCCCCTTAATTTTTATTTTATTTATTTATTTATTCATTTATTTATTTTGAGATGGAGTCTTGCTCTGTCACCCAGGAGGGAGTGCAGTGACGCAATCTTGGCTCACTGCAAGCTCCACCTCCCAGGTTCACGCTATTCTCCTACCTCAGCCTCCAGAGTAGCTGGGACTACAGGTGCCCGCCATCATACCTGACTAATTTTTTGTATTTTTAGTAGAGACAGGATTTCACCGTATTAGTCACAATGATCTCAACTTCCTGGCTTAGTGATCCACCCGTCTCAGCCTCCCAAAGTGCTGGGATTACAGGTGTGAGCCACCACACCCGGCCAGCCCCCTTAATTTTTAAAGTACCTTTTTTTATATGACTTGTGGAGCAAGAGCAACAAATTTTCAGTCAAGTAATGCAGGGGTAATATCTGTTACCCCTTCTTATTTTTCAGAGACTTGGCCTTTCCACTGTTATTTCATCTTTGCTTTCATAGTTAAATATAAAACATTTTGTAGAAAAGGCTATTGGCTGCTCTACCATCTCTGGCAGTCAGATACAGTGTTTCATGTAAGGAAAACAGAGAACATTTTGTGAATACTTTACTATGCCAGACACTGTTTTAAGCACTTAATAGCTATTTAATCTAATTATCACAACAATTTATGAAGACATGTGTAGTAAACCAAGACACAGAGAGCTTAAGTCACTTGCCTTATGTTATATAGCTAATAAATGGCAGAGTGAGAATTAGAACATAAATAGTCCAGTATAGTAGATTTCTTCTCCCCCAACCCCACCCTCACCTCCAAGTATAATATTTTATTTGCTGTTGGTAAAGTCAATTGCATCTTTTCATTCTATCTTCCTTTCCTGCACACTTCATTTCATGTCAGGCAGCATTGAAATGATCCAGGACATTTTGAAAACCTGCTAAGAAAAAGTTGAACTGGAGATACATTTAAATAGGAGTTTAGTGTGTATTTACATGGTTTATACTTGACACTGTGACACAGAGGTGCAAAGTTAGAGGTCAGGATGCAATGCAACATGTCTATCCCATTACACTAGACACCATAGCATCCAATGATACACACTGCTAAAATACATCATAAGCAGAAGGAACAGGTATAATATGTATGTAAATGGAAGCATGTCCTCCAAACCTTACAGCTCATAAATTACATAAATTTGATACAATTTTTTGCAAAGTTGACAGCATCCTAAATAGTTATTTTACATTCCCATTAGTACATTGTGAAGGTGAAATAATTTTTCTTTTTTTTTCTTTTTTTTTTTTTTTTCAAGATGGAGTCCTGCTCTGTCGCCCAGGTGGGACTACAGTGGCACAATCTCGGCTCACTGCAAACTCCGCCTCCTGGGTTCACACCTTTCTCCTGCCTCAGCCTCCTGAGTAGCTGGGACTACAGGCACCCACCACCACTCCCGGCTAATTTTTTTGTATTTTTAGTAGAGACGAGGTTTCACTGTGTTAGCCAGTATGGTCTCAATCTCCTGACCTCATGATCTGCCCGCCTTGGCCTACAAAAGTGCTGAGATTACAGGCATCAGTCACTGCACCCAGCCAATAATTTTTCTAGTATTCAAAATAAGAAACATATTTTGATCAACTATGCCAAAAGAAAGACTAAATTATTTTTCTAGACTGCTGTGGTCTGAATGATTTGTCTCCCCAAATTTCATATTTGGAAACTTAATCCCCAATGTGATCATAATAAGAAGTGTGGATTTTGGGAGGTGATTAGGTCATGAAGACTCCAACTTCATGAATAGGATTGACGCCATTATGAAAGATCCCTGATGGGCTTCTCCACCATTCGAGGACACATAGAAGGCATCATCTATGAGGAGTGGGCTCTCCACAGACACTGAGTCTGTTGACATCTTGATGTTGGACTTTCCAGCTTCCAGAACTGTGAGCAGTAAATTTCTGTTGTTTATAAATTACCCAGTCTAAGACATGTTGCTACAGCAACTAGAACAAACTAAGAAATTGATTGAAAGAAGTGGGCTGCTTCTCTAAGAAGTACCTAAAAATGTGGAAGCAGCTTTGGAACTGTGTAATAAGCAGAGACAGAAACAGTTTGCAGGTGCATGCTAAAAGCAGCCTACATTACTGTGAGCAAAGCATTAAGAGTGGATTTGGTAATAGCTCAAAAGAAAAGGAGAGCTGTAGAGAAAGCCTCAGTCTTCTTAAAGTTTACCTAAGTGGTAGTGATGAGAATGTTGTAGAAATGTGAATGGTAAAGAACATTCTGATGAGGTCTTGGATGGAAATGAGGAACATATTATTGAAAACTGGAGGAATCGTGATGCTTTTTACAAAGTGCCAAATGATGTGGCTGAATTGTATTCATGTCCTTGTGTTTTGGGGAAGGCAGGGCTTGTGGGTGAAGAAATTGGGTATTTGGTGAAAGTAACATCTAAGCCAAGTGTTCAGGGTGTGGTATGGCCTCTATTGACTGCTTATTGTAAAATGCAGGAAGGAAGAAATAATTTAAATATGGAATTTATAATCAAAAGGAAAGCAGAATCTAAAAATTTGGAAAATTCTCATTTTGTAAAAAATGAGAAAATGTGTTCAGGAGAGAACAACTAGGGTGTGGCCAAGCGAAAGTCTGATTACAAGATTAGGATGGATAGAAGGAAGGCAGATGCTATTTATCAAGACAATGAAAGAATGGCCCTGAAAGCATTTTGGAGATCTTTGGGTCTGCCTTGCTCATCACAGGCCCAGAAGGCCAGGGCTGTGGGGGAAGAAAGATTCTAAGGATCCCCATCCTGAAATCCAGTGCAGTGTTTATTAGCCCAAGTGTGACTGGAGCTCCACCCCCAGAGGACATAGGTGGTAAACCGTGGTGACCATCACGTGGTGGTAATTATGCAGGTGCTCAGAATGCCTGAGCTGTGGAGGCATGGCTACCTCCACCTCCACTTCAAAGGATGCCATGGAGAGCCTTGGGGCTCAGACAGTGAACTGCTACAGGTCCAGGGTCACTGCAGAGAGCCCCGACTAGGGTAGCACTTAGTTGAATTGTGGGTGCAGGGTGACCCCCATGACCCCAAACTTGTAGAATCATGGGTATGAGATTCCAGGCTGGGGAGAGCTACAGGCACCAGAGTTCAACCTCTGAGAGCTGCCATATGGGCATTGCCCAGAAAAGACACCAGATCAGTGGCTGGATCCTTGGGGGCCCATCCCCTGCCTCAGTGATTCCAGAACGCAGGATATGGAGTCAAAGAAGACTTCTCAAGCCTTAATATTTCATGGATTTCTTTGTCCTGTTGGATTTTACACTTGATTGATTTTGTTAGGAAGTGGGGCATTTGGAAGGTGATTAGGTCATGAGGGCTCAGCCTTCATGAATGGGATTAGTGCCCTTATGAAAAATGCCCATGGCAGTTTATTCAGTTCTGCGTGTGAGGTTAAGAGCGAGAAGACAGCTGTCTATGAGGAAGTGGGTTCTTATCAGACACCAGATTTTCTGGTGCCTTGATCTTGGACTTTTCAGCCTCCAGAACTGTGAGAAATAAATTCCTGTGGTCTACAAATTACCCATTCTAAGATATTTGGTTATAGCTGCCAAAACAGACAAGACACACACCCTCGTAGAAAATGCTGTAGAAAAGACTAGGAAATGGCAACCAAATGTATGCAGTAAAAGAAAAAAAATAGGGAAAACAGCATGATGAAAGTGTGTTTCAGGTAAATGATCAAATCATGCTGCTTTTCTAGATTTTATATGTAAGCTTTTGTAAATTTGTAACTGTTCATTTCTTCTTACATTTGAAAGTAATATTTACTTTTGTAATTCCTATTCTATGTTCTTTCTTAGTTTTCAGGGCAGAAGTGAAAATTTATTAAAAAGCTTTAGAACAGTAAGGAAAGGGAAGGGCAGGGAACGTGGGAGGGAGGGAGGGAGGAAGCAAAGAAGGAAGACAGGCAGGCAGGCAGACAGGCAGGCAGGCAGGCAGGCAGGCAGGCAGGCAGGCAGGCTTGGAAGAGCGCCAGTGGGTGACTTGAGAAACCAAGCGCATTTTTTTCTTGCTTTTTGCAGAACTCGCAAATCTGTAGTAGCACAGGGTTAAACATAAGTTTGCTGAGAGGATCAACGTATACTTATGTACACATATTTTATAACATGTGGCATGGGATTAACATGTAGGATAATCATTAATTTTCAGATCTTTTTCTTGTTTTCTGTTAAAGTATTACTTAGAGAGACAATGGGGTTTCCTTAACTTACTTGTCCCAGGAAGAATCTGGAAGATCTCTCAATGTGAATCTTTTAGGCATACCAAAGAAAAAAAAAAAGGATTCCCTAATTCCGCAACAAAATCTGACAAACCTGTGTTATAATGTTTTGTGGTGAGATTTCTGGGATTTGGAGGTGTTTGAAATAATGGTACTGGAAATAAAGATGAAGAAGGTATTTCAAACATTTGCAGCTATGGACTACATAGCAAATACTCAATAGATGTAAACAGTTTAGAAAACATTTTGTTTTATCTTGTTATCTATTCTTTGTCTTGTCTACTGGAATAGGCTGGGTATGGGTCTGAACATTTTTGGAACAATCTAGAATACATGTATTATTCAAATAAATATGTGTTTATTATACATAGACATCATCCCAGGTGCTGGGAATACAGCAATGAACAATTAGACCAGGTATTTTCCTTCTTAGAGTTAATACTCAGGGAAGAAGATGGGCAATCAAGAAGGATTCCTTATGTGGTGATCGGGGCAGGGTTCAGGCTCAGTGGACTCAGATCCTTACATATAGCCTATTTGAAACTTTCTTATATGACCATCCACATAATAAGCCATGTCTAGAGAATGTTTAGATGAAGATGCACGCATTGTGTCATCAAAATCACAGTAGCAAACAAAAATCTTGCCTGAGCCAGTGAGGAATGACAGGAGGTGCAATGTATACCTTTGCTTCACACCTGACTTCCTCCTGGACTCTTTACACCTTTGTAGATCCATGGTGCTATATAAAACACATGTCGGATCTTATACAGAATTTTAGCTTTCTTCCTATATTCAAAAATAAGTGAGACTCAAGTCCTGCATCTCTCACCTTATCACTTTTCTCTGCATTATCTGAGAGGGAAATTGCAGTAGCACACCATTTATTGTAAGACTGAGATCAACTGCAAAGCCAAGCCTCCACTATCTGAAATACTGAGATGATAATATCGCATAGTGAGAGAATAGTCTGTCATCTTACAGCAAGCTCCAGACCTGCACACGGGATAGTAGAAATACTAGTTGATGGAGAATGTGCCCTCTACCATCGCTTTTCTAGGCAGACTCAGAAAGTGTAGGCAGTCATAAGGAAATTTCCTGACATCATTCTTTGTGAAGAAAGATGAGAGATATAGGACAAATCTAATTTGTTCATTCGAGTTTCTTATATTATCCTCCCTCTTGTAATGTACAATTCTACTGATGATATTATATTATAATAATAAAAGTGCATGTATGTCATTAGTGAATACAGGTGATGGAGAATATAATAATCTTTTCCAAAATTACAGTTATTAGTGAGGAAATAATTCTTAAAAGTAATACATATGGAAAGTAATAGGAAGGAAGGAAGGAACGAAGGAAGGAAGGAAGGAAGGAAGGAGAGAGGAAGGAAAAGGAAGGAAGGAAGGAAAGAAAGAATGAGAGACAGGAAGAGAGAAAGAGAGAGAGAAAGAAAGAAAGAAAGAAAGAAAGAAGAAGAAAGAAAGAAAGAAAGAAGAAAGAAGAAAGAAGAAAGAAAGAAAAGGAAGGAAGGAAGGAAGGAAGGAAGGAAGGAAGGAAGTGGAAGGAAGGAAAGAAGAGGCCGGGTGCAGTGGCTCATGCCTGTAATCCCAGCACTTTGGGAGGCCAAGGTGGGCAGATCACGAGGTCAGAAGATGGAGACCATCCTGGCTAATGCGGTGAAACCCCGTCTCTACAAAAAATACAAAAAATTAGCTGGGCGTGGTGGTGAGCGCCTGTAGTCACAGCTACTGGGGAGGCTGAGGCAGGAGAAAGGTGTGAACCTGGGAGGCGGAACTTGCAATGAGCTGAGATCGTGCCACTGCAATCCAGTCTGGGTGACAGAGTGAGACTCCATCTCAAAAAAAAAATAAAGAAAAAGAAAAAGAAACGAAAAGGAAGAACGAAAGAGAGAAAGAGAGAGAAGAGGAAAGAGAGAGCGAGAAAGAGAAAGAGAGAGGGAGGGAGGTAGGGAGGATGGGAGGTGAAACATAGAAGAAAGAAAACTTGTTTAATAGAAAATTGAGAGAATGCAATTTACACATCAATGAGCCATCATATTTTATCTTACAAACTGTTGAAGAATTTAAAACACACACAATGTTTTCCCTAGCTATGTGTAAAATGTGCCCCAAATTTAGTGGTGTAAAGGATGGATCATTTTATCATTATGCTCATGGATTCTGTGGGTCAGGTATTCAAAACAAGGCACAGCAGGGACAGCTTCTCTCTGCTCCACAGTGTCCAAGTGCTCAGCTGGGAAGACTCATTCACTAGCAGGTCTGTTTGTTGCCAGTGAATGCTTGTTTTCTGGAATCTCAGATTGGGCTGTCAACCGAACCCCTATATACGGCCTCTCCATGTGACTGTTCGGTTTTCTCACTACATGGTGGCTGTTTTCCAAAACCAAGTGTCCCAAGAAAAGTCAAATCGAAACTCTCTCTGTTTATGCTCTGGCCTTGGAAACCAGCCTGCATTGCTTTTGCTAGTCATGAGTTCTTCCAATATCATGAGGAGAGAAGATAGCCTTGATTTCTTTAGGAGAGGACTGTCAAAGTCACATGCTAAGAAGAATGTGGGGACATTTTGCAGCCATTTTGGAAAATACAATCAGCCACACATACTAATCATGAATTTTGATGAGGATTCAGGGAAATGAGAGGAATTACAAGTTAGTACTCTCTGTCTGGGAAATGAATGTATGTAGCAGAAGCCTTAAAATGGACATATCTTTTGACAAAATAATTCTAGATTTTGAAGTACTAAATCTGAAAGAAATGATCATGGTTGTTTTTATAAACTACACGTGTCATGACTCAGCAGTCTATGAATAGTTTACTCTTATTTGATCGTATGTGAATAATTGTAGAACAAACTTCTAAACCGTAGAATGATGTTACGGCTTGAACGTTTGTGTTCCTCCAAAATTCATGTTGAAACTTATTCTCCTATGCAATGGTATTAAGAAGTGGGGCCTTTAGCAAGTGATTGGGTAATAAGGGTTCCTCCCTCATGAATGGTATTGAGGCCCATGTGAAAGAGGCTTCACACAGGGGTCAGCCCTCTCATGTTCTTTTGCCTTCTGCCATGTGAGAGCACAAGTTTCCTCCTTCCGCCACAGGTGGATGTGGCAACAAGGTGCCATCTTGGAAGCAGAGAACAGCCCTCATCAGACACCGAACCTGCTGCCACTTTGATCCTAAATGTTCCAGCCTCCAGATCTGTGAGGAAATACATTTCTGTTTAAAATGACCCAGTCTCATGTTTTTGTTAGAGCAACACAAATAGATGAATACAGTTGGCCATAAGATTTAGCCCTGTTAAAATGTTGTTGTCCCCACTAAAGTTTTCTGGAGGGTCCTAAAGGTGTGTCCCACAGTGACCATAAGCGAATCTGTTAGCACAGTCCCCACCAGCTCCCCACCATGTTCCTGTTCTTAGGTGCATTCAGTGAGGCACGCTTTAAACACTTGGTAATGATGAAGGTGGTACAGTGAGTTGTTGCAATTATTTTCACTATGCCTTTCTGAACATTCTACATTTTCTATAGTGAATTCATTTGTAATCAGAAACATAGTTATTGAAAAGGAATGAGATTTTTGCTTCTGATCTTATCCTCATTTATCAACGGTAAAAGATGTTTTGACTTTGTACTTTATAATGCCCTTGCCAGAGGACATCATATATGGATAGATGAGATAGGTAGATGGATAGATAGACAGGTACAGATATTTACCTTATAAATAAATCTTTATAGGTTTCTCTACATCAACCTATGTAGACTTATTACCTAATCATATGTATGTGTATATTTGTGTATATGACACATATATCTTTCTAAATGATCCCCCTCACAACAGTCTTGTCCATTTCAACCTGTGTTTCAGACCATATCCAGCCAGAAAAAAGTGTTCTGAAAATGTAAGTTTAATCACATCATATCCCTGTTTAAAGTCGTTCGTTATCGCTGGGATGCAGAGCACCTTTCCTCCACAGCCTGCATTCTTTGCTAGAATCTGCTCCCGACTTGCCGCTTCCCTCCTACCTCTTCCCACCACCTGCACTGCTACAAACCACCCAATATACGTGTAGAATGGCTGTCTTTCGGAAATAATTTGTGCTTTAAAAATTCCTGCACTTTGTCAGCTTCTAGATGTACTTCACTTGGCCCATACTACATTTTAAAAATAATTGTCTTTGTTGCTAATGTTAATAAATTGGGACATATTACATTAAAAAATAACTATTTTTTAGATTTCCTTAGAATCTGATACATTGGCTTTGCATTGCCAGGGCCTCCTTGGGATGCGCATGGGATTTCCAGATTACAACAATTGTCATCACTCGTGATGGCCCCTTACCAACTTATGCCACTAACGCACACCACATTCCTAGCCCCATATACGTAGACGTTTGTGACCCTGCCAAAAATGAGAATTATTCTCCCTGAATTTTCACCTGAATGTTTGACGTTATTTAGAAGAAATGTAAATGTCACATTTTATTTTGGTTAAGAAAGAATTAAAATCAGTTTCTCGATCCTAAGAAACTGTGATGTTTATAAAATAAATTTAATGTTTTCTTTAGTCACTCTTTTCAGTACTTCTTATAGCCTTTTAAGCTCCATTTTCAATTGAGCACTTTGTTACATATTTTCTTGCATTGCTTACTAATTTTCTCATAGTGTTAGTTCTGATCCTCCTTCCAGACTCAAAACTCATTGACAGCAGGAGCCATGTAAGGATACTTATACTTAGAAAAGCTCTCAATAAATATTGGTTGATGAAGTGATAGAATGTATCATTCTAACACAGGAAGATAACCTGGGAGAATGGTAGCCTGGTCATTGACAAGACTCATTTAGGACAAGTCAGCCTTTCCTATACCACAGCTCTTCAGGAAAGGCCGTTATCTACTCCCATAAAGCAAGAGAGAGAAAAATAAGCTTTTATATGTTGGAACCGAAATCTTTCTTCCTGCATTCATTTTCAACATGGAAACTTCTCAAGATAAAAATAACACCATAGATTCTCTCCTTCCATGGAGAAAAAACCCAAGTTAAAAACTCTCCGTAGGTTCAGTGCTACCTCTCTCTGATGTCACCATGATTTGCATGCCAAAGGGAAGCCTACAGGCAGAGGGGCCCTCTCTGGGGATGGGTGCAATCCAGAACTGGAAACTGACAGGTCTTGGTGAGGATGCAGAGAAGGCTGGCTCTGCAACACCGCTGGCACTGTCTCCAGGCTCTGCAGAAGCTGGGGATCCCCAGGGCAGGCAAGGAACCTGAAGTCAGAGAGGTTGCCATTTGTAAAACCGAAGTCACGGCAGAGCTGAGTTCCTGCTTTAGGAAAATTAACTGGTTGAGGGGATCACAGTCAGAATAATTAAACACTTCTGCTTTGTGCCTTACTTCCCAGTTGACAGAAAGCACTGTAATTTTAGAATCATTTTCTTCTCTCAGATGAAATTATGTTTAAGAGCGAGGTGACAGTTTTCACATGGATGTACAGATTTCTAAAGACAACATCTTTACAGCTACCATTTGTGAAAAATGTATTTGTCAAATTACAGGTAATTAAATTAGTAAGGAGGCATCTGACCTCAGAAAAGAATGCAAATGAGTTTCCAGTGTGAAATCATTTTCATTGGGACAAGGATATCTTCCTTTTCTCTTTGGCTTGAATGAACATACTGGCCAATAGCAACAGATTTGTTACTCATGAGTGAAGTAAAGGCCTGCCAAGATTCAAAGCAAGCAAATGAGGAAAATGACAGGACAACGGACAAATATTTTAGTGATCTTTGGTCATAGGTGATAGGATTTGTATACATTCCATGAATAATCCAAATATTAAAAATAAACTCATTTCATGTGTGACTAAATGATGAAATAAACTAAATTTTCTCTTTCTAGAATAACTTCTCAAAACAGATACCTTCATAGACTGACATATATACGGGTATATCCTCTCCTTCTCACATAAAGCCTACATTAATACATTTATGTTTGTGTGGCTTTGTGAGAAAAATAAGTGTATCAAATGGCAGGTGGTAGCAAAGAGAGAAAAGTGAAGAAAGGGGCCAGGCACGGTGGCTCACGCCTGTAATCCTAACACTTTGGGAGACTGAGGTGGGCAGATCACAAAGTCAGGAGATCGAGACCATCCTGGCTAACACAGCGAAACCCCATCTCTACTAAAAATACAAAAATTAGCTGGGCGTGGTGGCGCACCCTACGTGTAGTCCCAACTACTCAGGAGGCTGAGGCAGGAGAATCACTTGAACCGGGGAAGCAGAGGTTGTGGTGAGCCAAGATCGCGCCACTGCACTCCAGGCTGGGCTACCGAGGGAGATTCCGTCTCAAAAATAAATAAATAAATAAATAAATAAAGTGAAGAATGGGCTTAGATCCGGTTTCTCAGTATTGACACTATTGATGTCCAAGCTTGGATCGTTATTTGATGTGGCAGACTGATTTGGTTTGGCTGTGTCCCCAATGAAATCTCATTTTGAATTATAGCTCCCATAATTCCCACATACTGTGGAAGGAACCCGGTGGGAGATAATTGAATCGTGAGGGCAGTTTCCCCCATACTGTTCTCGTGGTAGTAAGTCTCACTAGATTTGATGGTTTGATAAGGGGTTTCCAGTTTCCCTTGGCTCTCATTCTCTTTGGTCCCAGACCATTTAAGACACCCCTTGCTCTTCCGCCATGATTGTGAGGCCTCCCCAGCCATGTGGAACTATGACTCAATTAAACCTCTTTCCTATACAAATTACCCAGTCTTGGGTATGTCTTTATTAGTAGCATGAGAACAGACAAATACAGTGGCTGTCCCGTGCATTGTAGGATGTTTAGGAGAATTTCTGGTCTCTACTCACTAGATACCAGTAGCTTCCCCTGCCCTCATTTGTGACAATAAAAAATGTCTTTGAACATTGTCAAGTGGGGTCAAAATCACCCTCACTTGCGACTCACTGGCTTAGATGAGCCAGTCCTAGCCCAGTGTTTTTTCTTCTCCCCACAGAATGGTTTTTACTAAATTTCCAATGGAAGCTATTGGAATGTTGTTGTGGCCTGATCTCATTCTTCATGTGTAAGAAAACCCCTGGCCAGGCGCAGTGGCTCAGGCCTGTAATCCCAGCACTTTGGCAGGTGAGGCGGGTGGATCACGAGGTCAGGAGATGGAGACCATCCTGGCTAACACGGTGAAACCCCGTTTCTACTAAAAATACAAAAAAAATTAGCCGGGCATGGTGGTGGGCGCCTGTAGTCCCAGCCACTGGGGAGGCTGAGGCAGGAGAATGGCGTGAACCCGGCAGGTGGAGTTTGCAGTGAGCCGAGATTGCGCCACTGCACTCCAGCCTGGGCGATAGAGCGAGATCCCGTTTCAAAAAACAAAACAAAACAAAAAACCCCTGAGGCCAGGCGTGGTGGCTCACGCCTGTAATACAGCACTTTGGGAGGCCGAGGCGGGTGGATCACCAGGTCAGGAGATCGAGACCATCCTGGCTAACACGAGGCGGAACTTGCAGTGAGCCAAGATTGCCCTATTGCACTCCAGCCTGGGTGACAGAGTGAGACTGTCTCAAAAAAAAAAAAAAAAAAAAAAAGAAAAGAAGAGAAAAGAAAACCCCTGAGAGAATTATTTTATTTAGAATCAGGAATTGTGGTGCTTCCCCTCAGCAATTTATTTGCTTGTCTCATGCTGACACAGAAATGTGAGATCAGCTGTGTTTCTGACTTATCCTTAACATTAAACTTAATCTCTGTCCTTAGGTAGGTTATAGTCAAACAAAGCAAATGAAACATACATGCTAAATTGTACAATACTATTAAAAAATAGACGGGGCATGCTGGCTCACACCTGTAATCTGAACACTTTGGGAGGCTGAGGCAGGAGGATCACTTGAGGCTAGGAGTTTGGGACCACCCTGGGCAACATAGTGAGACCTCATCTCTAAAAAAAATAATAGCCAGGTGAGGTGGCATGCATCTATAGTCCCAGCTACTTAGGAGGCTGAGGTGGGAGGACTGCTTGAGCCCAGGAGATCAATCTTATAGTGAACTATGATCATGCCACTACACTTCAGCCTTGGCAACAAAGTGAGACCCTATCTCTAAAAAAATAAAATAAATACAGTGATGGCAATGACCACTATGGCAGATTTTAACTGGATGAATTTCTTGTGGAAAATCACTAAAAACGGGTAACATTTAGAAGACATACAAGTTTCCAAAAGACAGTATTAATGTTCTCTGTGCACATTAGGATATAAAGACCAATGGGCCCTGCAGGACGTTTAATAAACTATTCAATAAAAGGCCTTAAATGTCAAGCACAGGGATTTGCAAATAGAGAGCTATTAGTTTGTGAAGAAAACACTGCATTATAAAAACGTTGTAGGAATACATATACATATAAGTATACGTACCTATGCATACATATACATATTCCTACAATATCTTTTCCAGATAATAAAAGAGAATAGAATATGAGACATTATATAACATATGCATTATATATACATATATTATATATTTATGTATATGTGTAATGTCTCACATTCCATTCTTTTTCATCTGAATTTTATGTTTTAAATTTAAACATTTTATGTTTAAAATTTAAATTTATGTTTTAAATTTAGCGATCTTTAACTCACTAATCTTATATTTGAATGTTTCCAAAGAACTTTTAAACCCATCCCAATGGGTTCTTAATAAGTTTTTAAAATTTATTTTTAATTGATGCATAAGAATTGTGTATATTTATGGAGTACAATGTGATGTTTTGATGCTGGCTTTGTAAAATGAGTTTAGATGTACTTCTTCAATTTTTTGAGATAGTTTGAGAAGGGTTAGTATTAGTTCTATAAATCTTGGTAGAATTCTGCTATGAAGCCATCTGTTCTTTTCTTTGGTAGGAGATTTTGTTATCATTATTATTCATTCAAGTCTCCTTATTCCTTATTCATCTGTTCAAATTTTCCATTTTGTTTTATTCAGTCTTGGTAGGTTGTTTACATCTAAGAACTTATTGATTTTTCCTGGGTTATTCAACTTTGTGTGTAACTCTAATTATTCATAGTAGTCTCATTATATTTTGTATTTCTGTGGTAATATTCGCAATATCTTCTCTTTCATTTCTGATTTTATTTATTTGAGTCTTTTTTCTTTGCTCTTTAGTCTTGTGAAAAGTTTGTCAATTTTGTTTATCATTTCAAAGGACCATTTGTAGTTTAATATGTCTATTATATTGTCTTTCTTGTCTCTTTTTCATTTATATCTGCTCTGATATTTATCGTTTCCGTATTTGCACTGATTTTAGACTTAGTTTGTTCTTCTTTTTCTAGTTTTTTGAGGTGTACTATTATTTATTTTTGATCTTTCTTTTTTGATGTAGGCATTTAATCCTATAAACTTCAATTTTAGAACTACTTTTGCTGCATCCCATAAGTTTTGACATCTTGTGTTTCCATTTTCATTTGTCTTAAGTTTTTTTAATTTTACTTTTAATTTTTTTCTTTGACCCATTGATTGTGGTGAACATTTTGTGTAAGTTCCATGTATTTGCCAAGACTTTTCCTGTTACTGATTTCTACTTTTATTTCATTTGTGGACAGATTTCAAGCTTCTTCTTTTTTTTTTTGTTGATAGAGTCTCACTCTGTCGCTCTGTCATCCAGGCTGGAGTGCAGTGGTGCAATCGCAGCTCACTGCAAGCTCCACCTCCCGATTCACACCATCCTCCTGCCTCATGCTCCAGAGTAACTGGGACTACAGGTGCCTGCCACCACATCCGGTAATTTTTTTTTTTTTTTTTTTTTTGTAGTTTTAGTAGAGACGAGGTTTCACTGTGTTAGCCAGGATGGTCTCAATCTCCTGACATCACGATCTGCCCACCTCGGCCTCCCAAAGTGCTGGGAATACAGATGTGAGCCAACACGCCCAGCCGATTTCAAGCTTCTTAAATTTCTTAAAACTTGTTTGTGGCCTAACATGTGATCTTCCCTGAAGAACGTTTCATGTGCACTTTAGAAGAATGTGTATCCTAGTGCTGCTGGATGGAATTTTCTGCATTTATCTGTTCGGTATATTTGGCCTAAAGCGTTGTACAAATCCACTATTTCCCTACTGATTTTCTGTCTAAATAATTTATCCATTGTTGAAAGTAGGAGTCTTGAATTCATCTATTGTTGTATTCTTGTAGTGTATCTCATACTTCAGATCTATTAATTTTTGCTTTACATGTTTAGGTGCTCTGATATTGGGTGTACACATACTTAAAATTCTTATGTCCTCTTGATGAATTAACCTCTTTATCGTAATATCATGACCTTCTTTGTCTCTTCTTACAGTTTTTGATTTAACATTTATTTTGTCTGATATAAATATAGCCACCTCTATTTTCTTGTGGTTATCATTTTATTATTATTATTTCCTATCTCTCAGATTATATGTTCCCTTAAGGCTAAAGTGAATCTCTTGTAGGGAGCATATTATTCAATCTTGTCTTTTTATTCATTCAGCTACTCTAACTCTTTTGATTACAGAATTAAATCAATTTACATATAAAGTAGTTATTGACAGGTAAGTACTTACTATTGCCATCTTGCTAATTTTTTTTTCTAGTTTTGTAGTTCTTTTGTTCCACTCTTCCAATCTTGCCACATTTTTGTGTGATTTGTTGTATTTTTGTAGTGATACGCTGTGATTCCTTTTTCTTTTGTGTATGTACTAGAGTTTTTTTTTTCTTTGTGGTTACCATGAAGTTTGGATTAAAATGACTTATAGTTACAATGCCCTAATTTAAGCTAATAGTATCTTATCTTCTATTACATACAAAGAGTCTACACTTTTATTTCTCTCCTGAAATTTTATGCTATTGGTTCATTCTTTACATCTATTTATATTGTGTATCTGTTAACTAATTGTTTATAGTTACAGTTGTTTTCAATAGTTTTGTCTTTTAATTCTTACACTAAAACTAAGAGTGATTTACATACCACCTTTACAGTATTAGAGTATGCTGAATTTGACTATATATCTACCTTTTCCAGTGAATTTTATACATTAATATGTTTTCACAGTTACTTATTATCTATTTCTTTTTCTTTTATCTTTTTATACTAAATATTGCTCTCTCGCCCAGGCTGAAGTGCAGTGGTGCAACTTCCTCCTCCCAGGTCCCAGAAATTCTCCTGCCTCAGCCTCCCAAGTAGCTGGGACTACAGGCACATGCCACCACACCTAGTTAATTTTTGCATTTTTTAGTAGAAACGGGGTTTCACCATATTGACCAGGCTGGTCTCAAACTCCTGACCTCATGATCGACCCACTTTGGCCTCCCAAAGTGTTGGGATTACAGGCGTGAGCCAACACGCCCAGGCTATCTTTCTATTTCAATCCAAATAACGCTTTTAAGCAGTCTTGTAAGGCCAGTCTCCTGGTGATGAACTCTCTCAGCTTATTTGTCTTTGAATATCACTGTCTCTCCTACATTTATGGAGGATAGTTTTACTGGGCAAAATATTCTTGATTGGTTTTCTTTTAGAATTTTGTATGTGTCCCTTTACTGTCTTCTTGGTTGCAAGCTTTCTGTTGAGAAGTCTACTGATAGACTTATGGAATATTCTTTCAATGTGACAAGTTTCTTCTCTCTTCCTTTACTCAAGAGTCTCTTTTCTGTATTTCTTGATTTTTGACAATTTGATTATAATGTGTCTCAAAGTATTCTTTTTTTAAAATTGATCTTGCTAGGAAAGCTTTGAGCCTCCTGAAACTGTATATTCATATCACTCCCAAGATTTGGGAAGTTTTCAGGCAGTATTTATTTAAATAAACTTTCTACCTCTTTGTCTCTTTCTTCTCTTCATGGTATTCCAGTAGTTTGTATGCAGTTGATCTTTCATATTTGCTTGTTCTGCATCCATGGATTCAACCTACCATTGATGGAAAATATTTTTTAAAAACAATAAAAATAATACTAGAAAACAATATAGTCTAATAACTATTTACATAACTTTTACATTGTATTAAGTATTATAAGTAATGGAGAGATTATTTAAAGCATTTTGTGAGGATATGCATAGGTTATGTGCAAATACTATGCCATTTTATACATGGGACTTGAGTGTCAGCAGATTTTTATATTTATGAGGGATTCTAGAACCAATTTCCTGTGAGTACCAAGGGATGCCTATATTCATATGTTTGGTGGTGTTCCATAGGTTCTTATGCTTTCTTCACTCTTTTTCAGTTTTTTTATTGCTCTAATTGGTTACTTTCAAGTGACTTACTTTTGTGTTCACTAATTCTTTCTTCTGCATGATCAAGTCCACTGTTAGAACTGAGTTTTTCAGTTCTGTAATATTATTCACCTGTTCTAGGGCTTCTGTTGAGTTTTTTTATGGTTCCTATTTCCATATTAAACTTCTTTATTTGTTCATTTAATATTTGTATAATTTTATTTAGTTGTCTGTGTATTTTCTTGCATCTCATTGAGCTTCTTTGGGGTAATTCTTTTGAATTATTTTTCAGACAATCCATACATATCCATTTCTTTGGAGTCACTTATTGAAGTTTTATTAGTTTCCTTTGGTGGTATAACGTTTGTGTGATTATTTGTTATCTGTGTAGCTTTGCATTGATGTCTATACATTGAAAGGAGCAAATTCATCTTTCAGGCTTTACAGACTGGATTTGCCAAGTTAAGATCCTCTCCTACTGGGTCTTTGGATTAAGGAGATGGCATCTGGGATTGTAGTAGGCAGTAGAGTGGTATTGGATCCAGGTCATGTGGCTGATATTGGGTCTGCAGTAGACACCATAATCAACCAGGGCCTCTTTCCAGGGGTTCTCATGGACATGGGTTCTATCTGGTCCCTGGGTGAACTGGACCATCTCTAAGATCTCAGTATGTGGAGCTGGTGTTGATATGATGTACTGCTTCAGAATTTGCCTAGTATGCTGATGAGTGTGGCCTTTTCTGAGTCTCTGAGAGAGCTCCTGTTGGATCACTGGTTGGATGATCTGCCCTGGGCTGGTTGTACTGCCCTGGTCCATGATTTGAGATGGCTGGAATTAAGATACAAAGTTGTTTCAAGGCCCGCAGCTGAGACTGAGAAGTTCAGGTCAGTCTCCAGGATCGTAACTAGGCATATCTCCTGATGGGTTCCTGGGTTAGCAGTCTTATTTTTAGACTCTAGTTGAGAAAGACTGGAGCCAATTTTTAAGGGTTATTCAAAATCTATAATGGGACCAAAGTCAGGGCATTACCTATAGGGGCACTGCTGGACGTGTCTCCCTCTGGGTCCCCAGGCAAGCAGAATGGTTATCAATCTCTATACAAAAGGGGCATAAGATCCAGGGTCATTTGAGAATCCACTTTGGGACAAAGTTTGGCAAGCCTCCCATGGAAACTCAGATGGTCATGTCTCCCAGTAGAATCTTAGTTGGGCAGAACTGCTTCCAGACCACAGCTGGGAGGGACTAATTAACTCAAGCTTCAGGGCTAATTCACAATATGCTGTAAGACTGATGTTGACAAGCCTGACCTGGTGGCATGGGTGGGTGATATTCCCAGCCAGTTCCCTAATCAGGGAACTGCACTCTCAAAATGAAACTTGTAGGTTTTGAGCTACTCAAGGATTTCACAATGTCCTGCCTGAATCCCAAGGCTCCCACAAAGAGATTTTTGTCTGCAGATGGGTGCAGAATTCTTGTCATTGGGAAAAAGAGGGGGTGACCTCCTATTTTGCTATCTTACTCGTGTTCCCAAGGTCTTAATGAGTTCTTAATATCATATATTTTATATTTTTTATTTTATAGTATCCTTTCAATTACTTTTAGTAAGTTCTGGTTCTTTGTTGAAAATCCTCTAAATGTTTATATATTTTTACATTCTTTCTTCTGTTTTCTGAATGTACCCAACAGTTACTTTAAATTCATTGTCAATTAATACAGCAGTTGGATCACAAGTTGCTGTTGTGTTCTTCCCTGTTATTTACGGTTTATGCCATCTTATTCTTGATGTAGTGGATTTATTGCAGTCAAGACCCTGAGTTTTACCCCTCCCTCTGTCCTCACACTTCACCTTTTAACTTCCCAGTTTCCTTCCATTGGGCAGAGCGTTCTGCCACTTGAATCTAGGAGTAGCCACAGGGCTGACTTTGGCCATGTTAGCAAAATGGCACAAGCAGAGGCTTGAAAAAGTGCCTGTATGTTTCTTCTTGCCATTTTGCTCCTCTGCCCATGTCACAAGACTAGGGACACAGGAGCTTGCTGGGGAATGAGGCACAAGGAGCAAAGCCAAATCCACCAGTTTATTCCAGCCAAGTCAGACATCTCTCAGTCAACTGGCAGTCAGGGAAGACTCTGAAAACTGCCCATTTGAGGTTAGTCAAACTCTTTGACTCTAGAACTCATGATTTATGTAATTATTGTATGGCCTTAAAGCTGATTATTTATTTATTTATTTATTTTGTTGCATAGCATTATTGTGACAATACAAAACTGATACTTTTAATATATTCATTACATTTTAGTTGTTTGCTAGATATGGCTTATTTTTTAAAAATTAGAAGCGTCAGATGGTGATATCTACAACAGAGAATCAACACTTTGCTAATCAAAGACTAGGGGCTCGTTATCTTGTTTGTTATGGACTTAGCTGGATCAAGGCTGGGTTAAAGTTTCATTAAAATTTTGCCTAACTCTGGTTAGTTCCTGTCCCCAAGAACATGGATTCCAAGGGTTTATTTGAAATCACAATGTCTTTGGCTCCTCGCTACCCAGAAATCTGGAATTTTGGCTTTGCTTCTCAGCGAAATCAGACATCTCTTGGTCAACTACCAGTCAAGGGAGACTCTGAAAATGCCCATTTGAGGTTAGTCCAACTCGTTGACTCTAGAACTTATGACTTATGTAATTATTGTGTGACCTTAGAGCTGAGTAGTTCGTTTTTTGTTTTTCTTTTTTATTGTTTTTTGTTTTGTTTTGTTTTTTTGAGATCGATAGTCTTCCTCCATGAACAGCTTCAGAATGTGACAAATGCCTTAAAGGAGAGGCCTGCTGGGAATTTAAAGTCCCTCAAATCTCTAATTTTGTCAAGTCTAGCCAGCAATGGTTCTACTGTTTCTATCTTCCCAAAAAGGGTTCCTCTAGAGTTAGATCATCTAGCTGTGTCCGTATCAGCAGAAACTCCAGGATATAAACAATTGGAGATTTTCATTTTTTTAAGTTTTATTTTACTTTTAATTGACCAATAGTAATTGCATATATTTATGGTGAACAAATTGATATTTTGATAGATGCATGCATTGTAGAATGATCAAATCAGGGTAATTAGCATACCTCAATCTCAAATATTTGTGTTTTCTTTGCAGTGAGAACATTTAAAATGATCTAGTTTCACTATAAATGTACAATACATTCTTATCAAATATAGTCACCTTGTTCTGCAAGAGAACACCAGAATTTCTTCCTCCAACTAACTATAGCTTTGTGCCCATTGACCAACATCTCCCCTTCCTCCATCTACCTCCTATTTCCTGCATCTGGTAACCACTTGCTACTTGCTATTTCTGTGAATTCAACTCTTTTAGATTTCACATACAAGTGAGATCATGAGGTATCACTTTTCATTCAACACTTATTATTATTCTTAGAGCGTCCTCCTGGAAGACCTTTGTCTGCCAAGCATTTTGAAACTTCACATTATGGAGCTATTATAGCTTAGCTTTTTAGCCACCCCAGAAGGCCTTGGACCCAGACAGAGAGCTGTTGTAGGGGTGGAGCCACGGCAGAGAACCGGACTAGGGCAATTTTTTTTTTTTTTTTTTTTTTTTTTTGAGGCGGAGTCTCGCTCTGTTGCCCGGACTGGAGTGCAGTGGCCGGATCTCAGCTCACTGCAAGCTCCGCCTCCCGGGTTTACGCCATTCTCCTGCCTCAGCCTCCCGAGTAGCTGGGACTACAGGCGCCCGCCATCTCGCCCGGCTAGTTTTTGTATTTTTAGTAGAGACGGGGTTTCACCGTGTTAGCCAGGATGGTCTCAATCTCCTGACCTCGTGATCCGCCCGTCTCGGCCTCCCAAAGTGCTGGGATTACAGGCTTGAGCCACCGCGCCCGGCCAACTAGGGCAATTTACAGTGGTGCTTTGGGGACAGAACCACCTCAAAGAGCCCCAATTAGGACAATGTCTGGTGGAGCTATGGGCCCAGGGTCACCACCTTGATTTGTGGGGCTACTGGTGGGCACCTCATGGGCTGTGCCTAAATGCCATGAGAGAGTTTTGGGAGTCAAAACCCTGGGCCAATTCTCTCAGAACATGAGACATGGAGTCAAATAAGTTTATTCTCAAGACTTAATATTTAACGTTGTCCACCCAACAGGGTTTTGAACTTACTTGGGACTATTAATATTTACCCCTTTCTTCCTTCCTGTGTATCCCTTTTAGAATGGGAATGTCCATCCTGTGCCTATTCCACTGCTGTATTTTGGAAGCACATAACTTGTTTTATTTCATAAGCTCACAGCTTGAGATAAATTTGCCTCAGGATGAATCATTTCTTGAGTCTTATCTATATCTGATTTAGATGACATTTAGATGAGACTCTGGACTTCTTTAGACTTTTGAGCTGATACTGGTTATTGAGATGGAATGAATGCAGTTTGCATGTGAGAAGGACATAAATTTTGGAAAGCTAGGAGTGGAATGCTATGGTCTGAACATCGGTTTCATCTCCAAAACTCATGTATTGAAACTTAATAAGAGATGATTAAATCATGAGGGCCCCTCCCTTGTGACTGGGATTAGTGTCCTTATATATGAGACCTAAGGGAGTTTGTTCACTCCTTCTGCCAGTCTGGGACACACAGAAGGTGCCTCTGTGAAAAACTAAGCCCTCACCATGCACTGAATCTGCCAGCACCTTGATCTTGGACTTCCAAGACTCCAGAACTATCAACGAAAAATATCTACTGTTTGTAAATTACCCAGTCTCAAATATTTTGTTATAGAAACCCAAATGGACTTAAACACATGTATTTAGCTGATACAACAATAACAGTGTGTAGGAAAAACAGTTTAATAAGCAATAAATTGAAAAAGAAAGTATTTGGTTAATTCTTTTCATAAGTATGTTGTGCGTGAAAAACAAATGCACTGGCTCCCATTGTTCAGATCCAATTTCCTTTCCATGGGTTTTGTAAACTCTCTATAAAACATTGACAATTGATGGAAGTTAAGAAAGCAAAAAACTCATTTTTTGATTTAGAAGCAAAAATCTCATACTCTTTGAACAATATTATTCATTAAATTTCCTCCTTGCATCTTTAAATCACATCCTGCAGGCCATGACCATCCAATACCGAAGCTATGTCATGGTTTTGTTGATTGTTATTTTTCTCAGTCTTGGATTCTACTTTTGCAATCGACCCCTAGCTTAGATAACATCAGTCTGATATCACTGGGTTTTGTGGCTAAAACTATACTATATAATTTTTACTTTCTTTTTCTTTTCTTTTCTTTTTTTTTCTTTTTTGAGACGGAGGCTCACTCTGTCACCAGGCTGGAATGCAGTGGCGCGATCTCGGCTTACTGCAAGCTCTGCCTCCTGGGTTCATGCCATTCTCCTGCCTCAGCCTCCCAAGTAGCTGGGACTACAGGCTCCCACCAGCAAGTCCGGCTAATTTTTTGTATTTTTAGTAGAGACGGGGTTTCACTGTGTTAGCCAGGATGATCTCGATCTTCTGACCTCGTGATCCACACACCTCGGCCTCCCAAAGTGCTGGGATTACAGGCGTGAGCCATAGCGCCCAGCCATCTTTACTTTCAAATGCTGACATCTTTTCACAAAGAAACTAAAAGTTCAATTTCATTCTTAAGACATTAGGCAGGCCGGGAACGGTGGCTCACACCTGTTATCCCAGTACTTTGGAAGGACGAGGTGGGCGGATCATGAGGTCATGAGATCGAGACCATCCTGGCTAACACGGTGAAATCCCTTCTCTACTAAAAATACAAATAAAATTAGCCAGGCATGGTGGCGGGCGCCCATAGTCCCGGCTACTCGGGAGGCTGAGGCAGGAGAATGGTGTGACCCGGGAGGCGGAGCTTGCAGTGAGCCAAGATCGGGCCACTGCACTCCAGCCTGGGGGACAAAAGCCAGACTCTATCTCAAAAAAAAAAAAAGACATTAGGCAAAAACCTGGGCCAGTGAAATATGATAAGTGTTCAGAATCCCAAAGGAAAAAGTTTGTTTCGATTTTTAATGGTTTAGTTTGGAGTCTGAAGATCCATTTCTGAGTCTGGAGTCAGTAGGCCTGGACACATCTTGTAAAACCAGAGTTTCCTCAACTGGAAAGTGAAAGCTATGAAGTTGTGATGGGAAGATTTAAGTAAGATAACAGAAACAAAACCATGCTTTACAAATGTTTAAGTTATAAATTAAAATATTAAAAATTACCCAATTCCTCAGTGCAAAAAGAACTAATTGGTGAAACACTGTCCTTTATGTACAGTCATAGAAAATCCTGAGCTGAGGGCCCACCAGGATGTGGAGCTTCATTTGGAGGAGGAGGGAATGTTCACAATGTAGATGACAGTGTCAATGCACAATGAAATATTTAGAAACCATTCATCACCAAAAAGGGATTGTAATTTTAGGATTTTTCAGAACCATAATTTCTTCATATAACTTTGCAAGAAAATAAGCTTTAACAACAAAAGAATGTAAAATATCTGATCCAGTGCAGCAAAGGCAACCCTGTGGCTTGCTGACTCATAAGTACCCATGCTACTTTATGAAACACATGTGAGTTGCATAGATTTATTAAATACTAATACTTTGAATAAATATGGACATAACCCTGTGGAATTGTGGAATATGACATATTTTAAAATACAGTTTTCACCTGTGACTGTAAAACGTGCATATATTAGGTTGGAAACCTTGAGGTGGTGGTGAGTGTTTTGAAACGTTAGAGATTGCACATTTACAAATCCACCATCTAGAAATATGATTTTGAGTGTATATGTAGTTTAAATATATAATTATACTTATTTCCTTGCACATGCAACACCCAGTTCAACAGATATTTATTTTCTAGGACCTGGAGAGGTAAGATGAAAACTACCTTGATCATGACATGTAAGGGTTTAAAGTCCCAGTGGGATGTGAACTTCTAAATAGATAGTTCTAATTACTGTGATGGGAAATTGGGGTCCTGTATGATGAGCTTAGCCTACAGAGAAGAGGAGCATCTCTCCTGAATGGCCTAGAGAGAACATTCAGTAGACGTGAAGGTGTAACAATATGGGTCTCTGGTGAAAGGATTCTGGAGTTTGAGATATAAAAAGGGGTTTGGCCTGGCAAGGGGATACAGGGAGAAATTTTGAGTTACACAACTGCAGTTTATTAGAAATAGAAGGGTAAAAGATAATCATACACAGGCAGAAACCAAAACACAAATATTTATGTCTAAACATAAACTGTTTAGAAACTTGTGCATGAAAGTTGATATGTGCTTTATTCATAATAGCTGAAAACTGGACATAACCCAAATGTCCATCATCACGTGAATGAATAAACACATTGTGTTATGTCTGTGCAGTGGAATACTATTCACCCTGAAAAGGAATTATTTGTTGAAACATTCAATGACTTCAATGAGACTAAAAATACTTTTGTTAAGTTAAATGAGCTAAACACAAAAGATAGCATAGTACATGGCTCCATATACATAAGGTTGTAGACAAACAAGTCTCTAGGTTCAGAAAGTAGACCTGTGGTTGTCTCTGAACAGGCACATGAGAGGTGTGAGGTAGGGGAAAGGGAAGGACCCTACAGGACACAAGGAAATCTTTGGTGTTGACGGATGTGTTCATTATCTTCGTTGCAGTGATAGCTTCTTGGGTGTACCCTTATAGCAAAATTCATCAAACTGCAAGACTTAAATATGTTTCGTTTATTGTACATAAATTTTACTTCAAGACTGAAAAAAGTTTTAAGCAATAGAGATGATTAAAATGATTTAAGCAGTAAAGTCATATGGGAAGTTATAGATTTTGGAAGTTAATGATGTTTTTCTGGTTTTTGGCTTGGACAATGAAGACCGGGCAAATGGTAATTGTTATAAACCTATTCTCTTCTTGTCTATAGTTTATCCATAAATGAAGCTAATTCAATGCAGGGCTACCTGTTTTTATTAGAGAGTAATTTGCCAATTTAGTTATAAATAGGGCAACTGCAGACTAAGTGTTAGGATAGGCTTAATATTTCATAAAAATGAGATCTATTGGTTTATGTCTCCAGACGTTGCCTTGTTCTTCTCTGCCACTGTGAACATCATAACTTTCAGTGGCTCTAACAATTTACAACACTGTGTCAGGACTGTGGAGGAATGAGGGACTCCATCTAAGGCACCATCCAAGTCATTAGAGGCCATTGTCCAGTTAGCTCATAAATATTCCTTCCTGTCTTAAAAGGAGTGAAAAATAGTGAAATTCATTGAGTATTTACTGATGGCATTATAGCCCTTCATCTTCACCACCCTGTGAAGCACGTATCTTTATTATCCCTATGTTACACAAGAGGAAACAGACTTAAAGATGTTTAGCCACTGGTTCTAGTTCACGTCTAGATTATGTTGACCCGATTTGAGCCTGGCAATGTGATTCTCAAGACATGATTTCCCTAACTTTTCCTGCCCCGTATTTCTATATCCCAACAATTTTCTTCAAGAAATGGTCATTTGTGGGTATTGTAGTAAAAGAACGTAATGCCTTTATATATTTAGCTTCTATAAACAAAGCAAGTGGCACCGAGAAAGGAAAAGTGCCAAAATCATAGGTAAACTTCATTTATTTACTGGGCCTAGGATTTCAAAATCCTGCCATGTTTTATCCAAGTAATTTCTCTGTGCTTTGAAGCAAGAGCAGTGATGATGTCACGACCTGGTGCCTGCACAGAATCCTAGAATGTTCAGAATCCCTTAAGAGATGCTGCCAAGTATGTTTGCTTATTCACTTCATTTACAAACAAAAAGCTGTCAGGTCAGATACTATATGCAGGGCTTAAAATGAAAAAGGGAAAGAAAATAAGAGCGCTCAGGTATTTTTGATGATGCTCTTCAGTTTTCACAGGGAACAAATACAATCTTACACTGCTTTAAAATCAGATATATAGATTTGTACAGATATCATCTATTTGAATGTCTTTCTGCACATTTTTATGCACACGTACACCTCAAAATAAAAACCAATTTACAATCTTCCTATATTTTTCATTATAAAGTATATGTTCTGCTTACATGGTGTTCAATTGTAAAAATGGGTGAAGTGCTTTACCTTTGAGTATCTGCAAAGACGGAAGTCTGAATACCTGGGAATTATTTGCTACTCTTTGTTGAATGGTATGTTTAATTGTTATTGGCCAACATGGAACCTATTTGTCTTTTTTTTCTTTTTCCAACTAAGCTGGAAGGACATTTGGACTTTTCTAGGACTCTAAATGGCATTCTCACATCTAATAATATCACAATGATTTAGAGTAAGAATAATTCTAGTCTCACATAAATTTTTAAAAATTGTTTTCTGATAATCCTCCATGTTGAGAAAATCATTTTATGAACTTTTATGCATAAAATTGAAGATTTTATATATAACAAATTTTATAAATATATATATTATAAATGTTATATATAATATAAATTGTGTTACACATAAAACAAAATTTTAAACTTTTAAAATGTGATGCTTCCTATGAAATGGAGATTATTTTAATGTTTTCTTTCTGATTTTCTGAGTATTTTCTCCTTTGTATGATGTGGTACACAGATGCATCCTTTTCGGTTGGGAGAGCTGTCTGCATGCTTGCTGTGAGGGGCCAGGGCTGCCATGTGCTCTCTTCCCTGGGGCCTGCTGCTGCCCTTAGTGAAGTTTCCCACTCCCAGCTTGTTCTCTTCTCATTCTTGCAGAAACAGCGGTATAAGAAAATCCTCTGGGCTGTTTTTTTTTTTTTTTTTTTTTTTTCTGGAGGAGAAAAGAATGTATTCTCAGTAGTTGCATTTGGAAAACATTGCAGTAGCTGATTTTAAAAATACTGAGTTATGTGAAAGGAATCCCCATGCTGACAAGAGAAGGTTTCATAAGGTTAAATACCTCTTCTGAAATGTCGTGGATGTAGTGGAAACATGGGACTCACTTTTTTCCAGTTATCTCATCAGATCCTTATTTTACTATTGTTAATACCCACGGTAGCTCACGCCTGTAATCCCAGCACTTTGGGAGGCCGAGGTGGGTGGATCACCTGAGATTGGAAGTTTGAGACCAGCGTGGCCAACATGGTGAAACCCCGTCTCTACTGAAAATAAAACAAATTAGCCAGGCGTGGTGGCACATGCCTGTAATCCCAGCTACTCGGGAGGCTGAGGCAGGATAATCACTTGAACCTGAGAGGCAGAGGTTGAAATGAACGAAGATTGACCCTCTGCACTCCAGCCTGGTCAACAAGAGTGAAATTCAGTTTCAAAAAAAAAAAAAAATTGCCGACAAGGTTTCATAAATTATTATTATTGTTACTATTTAGCTTTAAATACTGCCAAGGTTTCATAAATTATTATTATTATTATTATTATTATTATTATTGCTATTTAGCTTTGCACACAGATGCCATGCTTGTCCACTCTTACAGGTAGCTCTGAAGGTTCTGGCTGGTGAGATTTTCACAACTAGTCTTGTGTTTAGCCCAAAATGCTGATTGTTTCTGTGTAAACTGCTGGTGAACATATTGAACTAACTTCTCCATAATATGAATTTGCAAATTTGTTCTTCCGGGAATAATTGGATACAATTCAACGTGATTTTCTCTCCTCTCTCTTTTTTCTAATTTTTGCTCGGAATAAAATGGCAAACTAATAACGCATTATTTTTTCGGAGCCATCTGCATGATTCATTTGACTCACCCAATAACCATATAAGAAGCATTGGAATAGTATTGATTTCCTTATTCCCAGGGTCTTCCATGAAGTCAAAGGATGCTGAATTAATTTCCTAAAGTCACAAATAAAACTAGGGAAGAGCCAAGGACTCCCAGCTCAGACATTTCTAACATTTATTTCCCTACATTTTTTCAGCTCTAGATATTGGACTAGAATCTGATCTGGATTGGCTGAAAAACGTAATTTCCATGCAACTATATGATTGCAGCAGCGGCATCTTGAGATGTTTCTGGTCAGAGGAAGACACCAAGGGGCTAATATTTGTTGAACCCTCTAAATACTGGCAGTTATTTTATATAATTCTTACAATAGCATGTGAGATTACTGTTATGATGTTCCTTTCATAGGTGAGAAAACCATGAAACAGGTTGACTTGCCAGACATCATGTAGCCTTTGAATAACAAGGATGGAATCAAACCCACACCATGCACTGTGTCATTTGCCTATGACATTTGGAAGGCAATAGTAGCAACTTTGTTGAGCATGTTGGGATTGTAGGTGGGCTTAGACCAAGTTATCTGCCACACCGTTTTATGCCATGTCAGGTCTTCAGTGCTACAAACTCAGCTTTGCATAATTTAATCTAAGCACTAGTGGAATTAAGAAAACTCATAAAGGGTTGGAGAGGTGCTCCTGCCAACCGTCATTCCATTTATGGGCCTTTCCAAACTGGACCTATTAAAATTCTGAAGAAATTTTATTGCCAGATCATTTCACTCAAAATGTCTGAATATCAAGGCCACAAAACACATTTTCTTTCTAGAATGTATGCCTCATTATGGTCTATCTGTGTCTTCTGCATAGTAAGTGCTCAGTAAATGTTGATGACTTAATGAACTTAATTTCCCTAAATTAGAAGGGAGGAAAATTAATGTAGTATACAGTTAATCTATGGTAACCTTAATTGCTAAAGTCAGGAACCTTGTCTACTACTACACAAAAAGCCATTGTCAGACCTGAGCACACACTTCTGATTTTCAGTTCCCTGGCTATGACCACTAATCCACAGTTCTTCCTTTTCTATTATTTCACAAAGTAACTCATATGTAATACATGGCAAATGTGGACAGCAACATGAATTAAGTAAATGTCAGCTGTAAGCCTCGCATGGTTCTCTTTGGAGAAAGGCAGATTCATATGCGAGATCATTCTGGGTCAGCTCTCACTAACACTCTGGCCATTCATGCATGTGTCACGGCCCCACAACCTGGACAGTTTCATTGTTGCATCGAGGGCATAATGAACAGGCTTCTGTTTCATGGGTAAGTTCCCAGGAGAAAATTGCATATTGTTCATAATGCTATGTTTATTCCAATAAAATTTATAAAAATACTTCTTTCTCCCATCCCACAGCTTTCTTGGATGCCTGTGAGTTATAGTAAGAATGTTTTATATGTCAGGTCAACATGTAAATCCATCTGCAACCACTTCTTGGATGAAAACCAAGATTTAAGTGCTATTAAAATAAATATTTAAGTTTATTTATGAATTATGTAGTTTAATCTCTGTAGGATACAAAAACCATTAAAATTATATTTTAATGCATGGCTAAAGATACATGAAACAAGTTTATAATAACTATAGATCAATAATTCTTTCTGATTATGCAAAATTATCTTTCCAACTTTTATAAGTAAGTAGCAAATTTATTTATACACTGGTTAAATTTATACTTATTTTTAATTGAGAAATTAAACTTTACAACAATATTTAGCACTTCCAATAACTAATTATTTTGTTCTAATTTATTATATTATCTTAGCAGGCTCACATTTTATTAATTCACTTAGAAACCAATTTATTTATGGCCTACTATATACAAAATTGAATACTGGGCACGTGGGCACAAAGTTGATGCTGATCAAGTCTGAAGGAAAAATATATCTCTCATTATTTACTTAATATCTTTATTTTATAATTTGAAATCTAAGAATATAAAAAAATTCCTGACTGTTATTTTTAAAAATTATGTGTATCTGTGTTGTGAGTGAATATCTGTGGATGTCAGAATCCTTTCATATAACCTCTTGATATATATATTAGTCAAAAACAATGACAACAAAAACATAAGAGAAAAACAAAACAAATAAAATAAAGTTCTTTTTACCTTTCTTATAATTTGGGGTAGAATTTTCACTTTGTTACTCTGAAATCTTAGAGAATATTCAAGTATCCAGATTTGTAATACAACTTTTTAAGCAGGAACACAGCAACCTCTCAGATATATGAGACTATCTGATTACAGAATTCTTCTCTTTTTGAGTTTGTATATCTAAGGCTAAAGCCAAGGTACACTCTGCATTGTTAAAAATATGTTTCTCTAGCTGGATGTGCTGCTGCATACCTGTGCTCCCAACTGCTCAGGAGGTGGAGGCAGGAGGATCACTTGAGCTCAGCCAGAGCAACATAGCAAGACTCAGTCTCGAAAATAAATATATACATTTTTCTGTGGAGAGTAATACACTTAGGTATGCATTTTAGAAAGACTGATTGTTTCAGAACACAGAATGAAGCTAACCCAGATGGAAAGCAAAGATAATGATGAAAAGATTCATGTGGTAATCTAGGCCAGAAAGGACATTGGCTTGGACAAAAGAAGTGCCCATTTGGTTGGCAATGAGAAGACAAATTTTAAAAGTATTTGGGACTGATACTATGCACAAAATTAACTCAAAGTGGATCATAGGCCACAGTGTAAGAACTAAAACATATACAGCTCCAAAAAACAAAAATGTAGTGAAACTTCATAACCTTGGGTTAGGCAAAGTCATCTTTGATAGGATAATGAAAACACAGGAAACAAAAGAAAAAATAAATACATGAGATCATCATTTGTTAAAAATTTGTGTTTCAAAGGCTACCATCAAGTAAAAAGACAACCACAGAATGAGGGACAATGTTTTCTAAGCATATACATGAGACTCGTAGGTAGAATATGTAAAGAACTCTTACAAATCAACAATAAAAATTCAAAGGACACAACTTAAAAATGGTCAAAGGATCTGAATAGACATTTCTCCAAAGAAAATATACAACAACCAACATGTACTTGAAAACATGCAGGACATAGTTAACCATCAGAAAAATGCACACCAAAACTGCAATGAGATACTATTTCATACCTACTAAGCTGGCCATAATAAAATCAGACAACCACCAGTGTTTGTGAAGAGTGGGGAAATTGGAACTCTCATAGACTGCTGACAAATGTGTAAAAGGGTGCAATTACTTTGGAAAACAGTCTGGCAATCTCTCAAAAGGTTAAAAATAGAGTGGTAATGGTAATATGACCCAGCATTTCCACTTTTAGGTATGTACCCAAGATGAATGTAAACATACTTGTGCAAGAATATTTACAATGGCATTATTGTTTATAATGGCTATTTATAATAGCCAAAACATGAAAACAGTTCAAATTTCTATCAGCTGATGAGTGGATAAATATCCATACAATATAATTCCTTTTTTTTATCTTTTTTGAGACAGAGTTTTGCTCTTGTCTCCCAGGCTAGAGTGCAATGGCGTGATCTCAGCTCACTGCAACCTCCGCCTCCCAGGTTCAAGTGATTCTCCTGCCTCAGCCTCCTGAGTAGCTGGGATTACAGGCATCTGCCACCACGACTAGCTGATTTTTGTATTTTTAGTAGAGATGGGGTTTCACCATGTTGGCCAGACTGGTCTCGAACTGCTGACCTCAATTGATCCTCCTAACTCGGCCTCCCAAAGTGCTGGGATTACAGGCATGAGCCACCACATCCGGCCCATACAATAGATTATTATTCAACAATAAAAAGTATTGAAGTACTGATACTCGCTAAAACGTAGATGAACTTTAAAAATATTATGCTAAGTGAAAGCAATCAGTTACAAAAGACCACATATTGTATTATTCCATTTATATAAAATTTTTGGAATAGAAACATTTAGAGACAGAAAGTAGAATAGTAGTTGCCTGGTGCTGGAGACTTCAGGGAGAAATGGAGAAGCACTGCTATCATGTACGGTGCTTTTTTTTTTTTTTTTTGGAGTGATGAAAATGTTCTAAAGTTGATCGTGGTGATAGTTGCTCATCTTTGTGAATATATTTTAAGAAATGACTTGCATACTTTAAATGGGTGAATTGTATAGTGTGTGAATTATATCTCAATAAAGCTATTATGTTACAAAAAAGAATTTAGGGAGTAAATGGATGAATCTTGATTATCGTTTAGATGTGAAATAAGAATATTGGGTGGGAAGAAAACAAAGCTTTTTGATTAGTCTGTGGGATAATGGGTGATAAGGAATACACAAAAACAAGAAGGTTCACAGAAGATGATGAGCTCAGTTTGGGACATAGCAAATTGAAGAGCTGGAGATGAATCCATATTGCTACAACTCAAGAGCAATGTCTAGGTTGGAGATGACACATTCTGGAAGCAGGACCATAAAGGTGGTCATTACTGATGTGGGTGAGAAAAGGCCTGGGCAGAAGTCTCTGGAGCCCCAGCACTGAGGGGCATTCTTGGGAGAAGAACCAGCTAAGGAGACACAAGATTTCTTGAAACAGAACATTTGTATAAACGAACACATGTCACATTCGTCTATAAGAAGCAGAACTTAAGGAAGTTTTGTGCCATTAATATGCTTGGATGAACCAAAGTCTAATAATGGAAACAGAAGCCTGATAATAGGAAACAATACCTTTTTTTCCTTTCTTCAAGTGATGTCAATTTTTTGGAACTGTTGTTTTTGAATAAAAAGAGTTTTAGGCTGGGTGTGGTGGCTCACGCCTGTAATTCCAGCACTTTGGGAGGCCAAGGCCGGTGGATCAACTGAGGTCGGGAGTTTGAGACCAGCCTGACCAACATGGTGAAAACCTCTCTCCACTAAAATTACAAAAAATTAGTCAGGCGTGGTGGCAAGGACTTGTAATCCCAGTTATTCAGGAGGCTAGGGCAGAAGAATCGCTTGAACCTGGGTGGGAGGTGGAGGTTGCAGTGAGCTGAGATCGTGCCATTGCACTCCAGCCTGGGTGATAAGAGCCAGAGTCTATCTCAAAAAAAAAAAAAAAAAAAAAAAAGAGTTTTAACAAGTAAAATTAACATAATTTCCTCATCTAGTTTTCTTAATATTTAAAATCGACTCCTAACTAAACTTGTCATCACATACAAGTATATACATATTATATATGCCACTAAATTACATATTCTGTCACTTTGCCATAAGCTGTTTGACTGAAAGACATTTTAGCTTGCTCCCCACAGCCTTGGTATGCTGTAGCCTTAAGAAGTAATCTATGAATATAATTTTTACGCTATTAAAGCTGTGATTTTCTACACACAGGTTAATTTTCAAAGGGAGTTGTTATTGTAACATCTACTGGGTAATTTAGATTGTTTCTACTATTACAGCTTTTTGTTCAGAGTAACTTCATTAATGTTTATAATATGCCATTTGGAATGCCCTGTTTTTCAAGATGAACTCACTGGAACTATTGACTTGGCAGCCAGCTGCTTTTTAAAAGCAGTGCACCAATCAGATAAGAATAATCAACTTAAATATTTACTTAAAACCTTTCCAAAATAATTACTTACAAGTCTCAAACCAAAATAACAAAATTTGAAGCGCACTTACAGAAACACTTTTCTCTCACATGCTTGTTGAAGACAAAGAACAGAAAACACTAATATACTGATGTTGATTACTGAAAGGGTATTGTTTAGAATGTTTTAGAATCTATGTCATAGGCATTGGTGTGTATTTCTATTAACTTGTTTTCCAGAAGTCTTATTTTTGTTTCCAGATATTTTCTGATTTCTTCGGAGCTCCAAATGTTATCAACAAGTGCTTTTCTACAATGAGAATGAGGCATGCCGGTGTGATGGTGCCTAATCAATATTTGCCAGTGTATCATTATGTGAAAAATATTATCAGGAGTTTACCTATAAGAGTACCTAAGAACGGGGCTTATTAGTTAGAAATTGTAATTCAAATATCCCTTTCCCCCTTTTCTAAAGAATGCTTGGCCGGGCGTGGTGGCTAATGCCTGTAATCCCAGCACTTTGGGAGACTGAAGTGGGTGGATCACCTGAGTTCAGGAGTTCGAGATCAGCCTGGCCAACATGGGAAAACCCCATCTCTACTAAGAGTACAAAAATTAGCCGAGTGTGGAGGCAGGCGCCTGTAATCCCAGCTACTCGGAAGGCTGACGCAGGAGAATTGCTTGAACCTGGGAGGCGGAGGTTGCAGTGAGCCGAGATCATGCCAATGCACTATCCTCTTTTTCAACATTAAAGAAGGTCTTGGGAAGTATCAAAGACATACAATGTAGAGGAGTCATGAAGAGTGACTGTTAACATGAAAATATTGGCAACAGATTGGAACAATAGCTACTTCTTTTTGAGATGGGGTCTTGCTCTGTTGCCCAGGCTAGAGTGCAGTGGCCTGATCAAGACTCACTGCAGCCGTGACTTCCCCGACTCAAGCCATCCTCCCACCTCAGCCTCCAGAGTAGCTGGACCAACAGGCACTTGCCACCATGCCCAACTAATCTTTTTTGGTTTTAGTCATGAAAAGGTCTCCCTATGTTGCCTGAGCTGGTCTCTAACTCCTGTCTTCAAGCGATCCTGCCTCCTTAGCCTCTCAAAGTGTTGGGTTTACAAGAGTGAGCCACCATGCCTGGCCTCCCATTTTCTAACTAAAGTAATAGCATGTTTTCGTGGCACCTGAGCCCCTTATTTCCAGGGGAAACATCATCAAGATCTGCTGAGCGGGAATTTGTTGAGAGAAGTAAAAATATGCAAATAGTCCTTGTCCTCCTATTTACGGCAGAGTGCCCACGAGGGTGTTTGCCCAGAAGAGGTAGTCGGGGAGCTACGTACGCTTGGAGTATTCAGGGCTCCAGTGACTTTGGAAAGCTATGGGATCAAAGCAGATTTCAGGGGAAGGAATGAAGAGCAGTAGTTTTCATTTGACCATTGGCTTCAGGAGGCAGGGATTAAAGGGATATTTGATGCTTTCTTGTTGTCTAGTCATAATCAGCAGACAAGAAGCAGACAGATTACAGGTCAGAGGCCCCTGTGCATCTGGCAGGGGAACCTCAGTCAGGAGGCTACAGCGGCCATAGCGGTTGCAGGCCAGCGTTGAACAAATGCTGTCCTGCTTTAGCAATGATTTGGGAATAAATTTTAGTCAAATGATCCTAGAAACTATGGAAACTGATTTCAGGCACAGAATGTCAAGAGATCATGCCACTGCACTCCAGCCTGAGTGACAGAACGAAACTCTGTCTCAAAGATTATTGAATTTAAATTTGAATTCTCTGAACTCACTCCACATCAGTTTGGAAACATTCTCCAACAATAGAAATTCTTGGACATTTGTATAGCTAAAATATGATAGAAACAGGGAAGTTATTCTCACCACAATTTTAGTCATTTTTTCAAATTCAGAAAACTACAACACTTTCCAAACTAGTTAACATGCTCCTGACTCAGGACAGAAAGCTTCTTAGAGATGTGATGACATTTCCGTGGATTCAGAAATGAAGTGCCTACTATGTGCTGGGCTCTGAGAACACCACAGGTTATCTGTCCTTAGGAAGTTTACAGAAAGAAAAAAGCAAAATACTCAGAGTGACTTATTGTTGGGTTTTTTGTTGTTGTTGTTGTTTTGTTTTGTTTTGAGACAGAGTTTTGCTGTGTCACTCAGGCTGGAGTGCAGTGGCGCAATCTCAGTTCACTGCAACCTCCACCTTCCAAGTTCAAGTGATTCTCCTGTCTCAGCCTCCCGAGTAGCTGGAATTACGGGCATGCCACCACACCTGGCTAATTTTTGTATTTTTAGTAGAGACGGGGTTTTGTCATGTTGGTCAGACTGGTATCAAATTCCTGACCTCTGATGATCCACCTGCCTCGGCCTCCCAAAGTGCTGGGATCACAGGCATAAGCCACCACACCCAGCTTATTGTTGAGGTTTTATAATAGAAATACCTTTAAGAGCCGGAGCAGAAAAGGCTCTAACTGGACATAAAATTGGAATCAGGATACATTTCACAGGGGAGGTCATGGATGAACTCTGAAGACAAGAATGGGATTTGCTGATTGAACAGCAAAGTCAGTAGTATGACTTCAGCAGAGATTGTGCATAGGGAAGTCTGGGTTAACAAAGGAATTAACGATGAGTTTAAGTAAAAGAAGCAGAGTCTGCACATCATTAAAATAGCCTTGGGATTTATCTGTAACCATCAGGAAACTGACGAAGGGTGTTAAATAGGAGAGTAGCGTGAGCATTGTGGCTGTGGTCTATTGGGTAGATATGTAGATGTTTGAGAGACTCATGACAGGGAGACTAGTTACCAGAGCTGGACCAAAATGGAAAGATCTAAACTAAAGCAATATCATTGAGAGTGAGTAAGACAGGGAGGGAAATTATTAGGGTGGTCCTATGGCATGCTTTTAGACCAGGATTGTCCACAGCAGGTACAGGAATGGAGTAGTCAAGTAAGAGTCTATTCTCTTTCATTAACCACACACTATGGAGATCAACCTAGTTGCCATGGTTAAGCTAAGAACTTAATACTATAGCTACACAATAAAATATGTTTATGGTTTCTGTTTGTTTGTCTTTTAAAAATACAATCAGGTGTCTATGAAATAAGTGCAACTTGTCTGTGAAAGTCATTAATTATCATCATTACTGTTTTAGACAATGATTGAATGCACCAGGACTTTACCTTAGAGTTTCCTAAAGAGGACCTTGCCAGAGCATTGACTATAGATTTATCATGCCATTGAAATTTTATGTATTATACTAACTGATAAAGAGTTTATCCAACATTACCTTTAAAAGCCTATGATCATTTATTATTTTTTTAAAAAAGCATAATTTCAGACTAAGGCTACAATTCAAAGTCATGTTTCTCCCTAGTGAAAAAAAATGTATTTGCTTTAAGTGATATTCTCATATATTAGGAGATTTATGTAGGAGTCAGTAAATGACTTTCAGCAATGCCCTGCTGTGATGAGCAGCCTCTGAGATGGCCCCAAATAATCCTCGCTTCCTGGTACTCATGGCCTTGTGTAATTCCTCTTCTTAAATGTGTGGTGGACCTCGTGAATACGGCAAGAATGCTAGGGTGTCACTTTGGAGATTAGATTATGAACACATTGTGATATCTGTCTGTCTTTCCCTCTCTTGCTTTCTCACTGGCTTATGAGAAAAGCCAGTTTCCATGTTTTGAGCCACCTTGTGGAGAGCAGAGTGACAAGGACCCCATGTGACAAGGACCAGAGCTCTCTAGCCAACAGTCAGTGAGGACCCGAGGCCATCAGTAGTCACATGAGGAAGCTAGAAGTGAAGCATCCCCCAGTCCAGCCTTAAGATGATGAGCGACCTGGTTGACAATGTTGGTTGCAGGCTCATGAGATTCAGAGGCACCTGGCTAACCTACACCTGGGCACCTGACCCACTAAACTGTAACATGAAGACTATTGTTGTGGGATAATTTTTTAGGGAACAGTACCTATCTAGTAAACCTGTTATTGTCAGTAACTCATATTTTATTGTTACATCCAATAATGGGGTGTATAAATAGTGGATGCTGTAATCTTTGATCTTTAACTAACAAAATATTATATTTTCATGATTATATTATTTTCTAACAGCTATTCTTTTCCAAGGAATGATAGAATGTTCTAATAGCTATCAATTACATCCATCACTTACCTTAAATGCCAAACCAAACAAACAAACAAACAAACATACAACAAACCAGTAATTCCTATCTTTGGGCAACATGTAAAATATTATTACATAAAAAACTTTTAATCATACAGCATTTTAAAAATTAATTTCCTGTTTTGATACAATGTTCAACTATCTTTCCCACTTTACCACTTGCCATTTTACAATGTTACTGTAATAAAAAATCAGGAAATTATCAGCAAGTACTGTACTACACATTTGAATGGTATCTCTTCATTAGCAAATCAACACCCCAAGTATGGATATCTTTTTATTTTCAGGGATTCATTGGGCCCCGTAACTTTTATGTAAACAATAATAATTCTTTTTCAAGTGGATATTTCTCTGCAAAACTTGATTTATGCATATTGCAGAATTTTGCCAATAGTCGTGCACTACATAATGACATTTGATATTTAGTCAGAGATGTACTGCATGTACTATGGCAGTCTTATAGGATTATAATGGATTTTTTTTCTTTCTTTCTTTCTTTCTTTTTTTTTTTTTTTTGAGACAGAATCTCACTCTGTCGCCCAAGGAGTAGCTGGGATTATAGGCGCATGCCACTACACCTGCCTCATTTTTGTATTTGTAGTAGAGATAGGGTTTCAATATGTTGGCCAGGCTGGTCTCAAACTCCTGACCTCAAGTGATCCGCCTGCCTCAGCCTCCCAAAGTGCTAGGATTATAGGCGTGAGCCACTGCACCCAGCCAGAGCTTTTATAATGTATTTTGACTGTACCTTTCTTATGTTTGGATACAGAAACACTTACTATTGTGTCCCAATTGTATATTCAGTACAGTAATATGCTGTACAGGTTTGTACCCTAGGAGCTATAGGCTACACCATATAGCCTAGGTGTGTAGGAGGCTATACCACCTAGGTTTGTGTTAAGTGCATTCTAGGGTATTTGCACAAGAACAAAAGCTCCTAGCAATGCATTTCTCAGAAGGTGTCTGTTGTTAAGTGATGCATGGACTGTAGTTAGTTTAAACTGACTACTATTAAACATGCGGTGCTGTGCTCATAAACCAAGGCGATGGCATGGCTGGATCCTGCACATGTGCAGCATTCACAGCAGTCATATTTGCTGCAGGATTAGAGTATGGCAAGTGTGTTAACAAACTCAGAGCAGTCATTAACTTGGAAATGGTTGCAAAAGGCTGCAAGGTCAGAGAAATAGTGTAAATTGCCTTTTAAAATTGAGCATTCTGAAAAAAGGCAGTTTTGAAAACCAGGAATAACATATTTAGTATTGGGAAGAAATCCTTGGATAGTAGTCTTAACAAAATAAATAAAGGAAAATAAGCTGAAAAGCAGGGGAAAAACACTTTTATTTATATTTGAGGGGTTATGCTCTGTAATCAGTAATACAAGCAGTGAAGTAGTGAACTATGAACTATTAGGTTTACAGAATATGCTAAAACTGGGAACATGGAGATCCAAGGGATGTAATTAATGGCAAGGCGATTCTTTTAGCTGAATGGCCTTACTGACCCATTAATGGTGGGAAATCAAATGTACTGTTTTTCAGTGTTTGTTATGGAACTATTTTGAGCTATAAATTATAAATACTATTTCTCCAATTCTTGTGCCTTAAAACACACATATATCTTAGATGAATCACTTGGGGCAGATGCATTTCTTATGGAACCATATTCTATATTATATCAAATTTTCTTTTTTTTTTTTTTTTTTTTGAGACGGAGTCTTGCTCTGTCGCCGGGGCTGGAGTGCAAAAAAAGTGTATAACTAATTAGTTTATGAACATTAAGGTCAGTGAAGTATACTAGGCTTAGTACTGTGTTGACAGAAACCTAATAGTTCATTACTTCCAATACTCACTTCTACTTTTACCAATGAAGAGTCTATCATCAACTTTTACCTTACTTAGCACCATATACAAATTAGCTGAGATAAATGGATACAAATGGATACAAGTGGATAATTAGTACCTTCGTGTGTGTGTGTGTGTGTGTGTGTGTGTGTGTGTTCGGTTGAATTTCTTGGAAACACAAAGTTGTCTTTATAGGTTTTCAAGGAAGGGCTCTTTGGAGAAGTGAAGATGGCAGGATGGGGCAGAGGAAAAAAGTGACCAACAACTTGGTTATAACCGAGGCCTCAGCTCACCCAGAGGAAGCTTCAATGGGTCTTTGAAGTGAGCCCACATTGAAGCACAGGGAACTTCGCTAGTGCCTCTCAGCTCTCCCCACCCCACCTTATGTGGGACAGCATGGTTAGAGTTGGCTAAGGTTAGTTATTTCCTCTCAGAGATACTGGAATTGAGTATTTCCCTTCTCCCGTGTGGAAGTCTAAAGGAGTGGAAGTTAACTATTTACTTTCTGTCATGTGGAAGCTCAAACAGGCTGGAATTGCGTATTTACCTTCCCCAAGTTGATTAGGCGCTGATAAAATCCCAATAATTTAGACTTTGGTAAAATAGTTTACTTAAGAGCAGGTCTTGATAATAACAAAATAAACCATGATTTATTTCATACTGATTTTTTTTCTCCTTTCCCTGGCAAAAGCATGAGGAAATTTTTTGCTGATATTCACTGTGAGGCCCTGATGGTGCTCCCGCAAATAAAACTCGCAAAAGTGTGAGGGTCTTTCTTAGACTGGACCATTTTGGGATTTTCAACTCTCAAGCTTACCCACTCTGAGCCTCAGGCAATTTGCCAATTACAGCTTAGGGATTCCTGTCCCAGTATGAATTCCTGCAGTGGCTCTTGCTCATGGATTTCTGTTCCAGTAGATTATGATTCTCTGTGCTCACTTATCTGTTTCTTCAATTTGAGAAGCAGAGATTAGTCCTGTGACCTCACTTCTCTGAAAAATCTAAAGAGAGTTGATTTTTCATTGTGTTCAGGTTTTTTTTTCTTTTCTTTTCTTTCTTTCTTTCTTTCTTTCTTTTTTTTTTTTGAGACAGAGCCTTGCTCTGTCACCCAGGTTGGAGTGCAGTGGCACTGTCTCGGCTTGCTGCAAGCTCTGCCTCCTGGGTTCGCACCATTCTCCTGCCTCAGCCTCCAGAGTAGCTGGGACTACAGACGCCTGCCACCACGCCTGGCTAATTTTTTGTATTTTTAGTAGAGACGGGGTTGCATCATATTAGCCAGGATGATCTCTATCTCCTGACCTCATGATCTGCCCACCTCAGCCTCCCAAAGTGCTGGGATTACAGGCGTGAGCCACCGCATCCAGCCTCGGTTTTTCAATTGTTGTTAGGATGGGATGTCAACTTCCAAGCTTACGTACCAGATGAGAACAATAATATCTTTTTTGAATGCCCATTATCTTGCCCCTAACGACTGTGAGTTCACTTAGTTATCTCCATAGTTTTCTTAGGCCTGGGTTCCTCTGGCTGTAGCCCCAAACTTACCATCTGCTATAGTTTGGATGTGCTCCCCAAAGTTTCTGTGTTGGAAACTTAATCCCCAAGGCAGCAGTGTTGGAAGGTAGGGCCTCATGGGAGGTGACTGGGTCACGGGTGCACTGCCCTCATAAATGGATTGATTCTGTTATCATCAGAGTGGGCTTGTTATTTTGGGAGTGGTTTCCTTACCAGAAGCTGAGTTTGACCCCTTCTTGCTCCTTATCTCTCAGGCTCTCTTTTGCACTTCCACCTTCTGCCATGGGAGGATGCAGCAGGAAGACCCTCCACAAATGCCAGCTCCTCAATCGTGGACTTCCCAGACTCCAGAACCATAAGCCAAAAAATCATGAGCCAATAAATTTATGTTTATTATAAATTACTTAGTCTGTTGTACTGTGTTATAGCAGGACAAAACAGACTAAGACACCATCTATTACCATTGATTTTGCCAAACTTTTTTCTGACAGTTAAGCACTACCTCCTGGCATCTGTTATTTCATCTCCTTTGCTCTCAAGGCACACAACTCTTGATAATATTGCCTCCCAGCAACCCTGGCCTTCAGTAGACAACGACGACTGAGCATCTCAGTGACACTTGTGTTTCTTTCACTGTCGTATTTCTTGTTGTTTTGGAGAATGGAGTTTCCTCTGGCCTTTCCTACGAAAACAGTTAACTGATGGAATTTCCTGATTTGTTCTATTCTGACATACCCATTTTTTTCTACCTTTTTATTGTTTTATTCACCATGTGCCATGGCACTTCTGATATTTCTACTTCACCTCATGTGGGCTGTCACTCTCTCCAATATTCCACAGTCCATCACACCAGTGTGTTGATAATGTCTCCTAGGTTCTTCCTGGGGCAATAAATCCTGTAAAATTGGAGCATGCTCTATATACATGAACTCTACCTTCTCCAATTTTATATTCTGTAGCATGTAATCCAGCATTCTCAGAATCCAAGGCTTTTAAGGTAGATTTTGAGATGGGGGCAGGAATTGTCATAAAGACGCCTGCCTCATTTGAGACTTCTGCATGATCGATATGTAAGACATGCTATGTTTGGTTTCATTTTTGTTTTCTTTCCAGGGGGGTATGCTTTGATAAGGGGAGGTAGACAACTTTGTCAGACCCAATAGGTTTAAGGGAATGTGGGAGTTCACGATTTTGAGCTGTATATATGCAGGTATTTCAATCTCAAGTCTCAATATCTCAGCATTTCCCTAATTGTGCACTCACATTGGCATATGAGACCTAGCCAGGCTAAACACTTTCTCTGAAGCTTTATTACTTTTAAAATTAAATCCTAAGCCTGCTTTTCTGCCCTATTTGCCTGTTAGCTAGACAAAACTCACATCAAGAACATCCTCTGACTTTCATATTTTGTCTAAATTAATAATTAATCTTCCCAATCTGACATTATCTCTTTTGGTAGATCATTGGTACTTAGTAACAGCTACCAACCTCCCAAGTCCTTACGTGTATCATTTCCTTTACTGTGGAGATATTTCAACAGACAGCACATCTCCTTTCACTAGGATTCTCCCTCAGAGAAGGTTTACATTAGTGAAAGTCTAAAGAGTTTGACTTCTGCACAATAGTTGTTATGCGTGCACCATCTGTTAAAAGTAAGGGTCTTGATTGTCCAGCAGCCAGGTCCAAAATTACATTTTAGAATTTGCTTCTTAGGACCACTTCTGGAATCAGGAATCTGAATCTGAGACAGAGAATTAAGTGTTATAATAAACACTGTGTGGCCAAGTGTGGTGGCTCACGCCTGTAATCCCCGCACTTTGGGAGGCCGAGACGGGCAGATCATGAGGTCAGGAGATCGAGACCATCTTGGCTAACATGGTGAAACCCTGTCTCTACCAAAAATACAAAAATTTAGCAGGGTGTGGTGGCAGGTGCCTGTAGTCCCAGCTGCTCAGGAGGCTGAGGCAGGAGAATGGCATGAACCCAGTGATGGGGGAGCTCGCAGTGAGCCGAGATTACGCCACTGCACTCCAGCCCGGGAGACAGCGAGACTCTGTCTCAAAAAAAAAAAAAAAAAAAAAGAAAAGAAAAGAAAAAAGAACACTGTGTGCTACCTGGATCCTCCCTTCCAGACCAAGGCTCTCATTGCCCTAGTTGCCAAGAGTGTTGTCTGCTGGTGGCTCAAGGGGAAGTCTTTTCCCAAGATTTTTCTTCTGCTGAAAAGAGCTGCCTCACCCAAATCTATGGGCCTTTGTCAGGGGCAGCCTACATTCCATGAGTGCTCTAGGTGAAGGTACAAGGGCCTAGATCTCTTGCTTTGATTCAGTAAGACTATAAAAGGCCATCCCAGCTCTGAACTCCCTGGAATTAGATAAAGCTTTAATTGCAATTGCATCACAGTTCAACTTTTTCCTCTACTCTTATTTCCCTAAAGGTATTGTTACTGAGAACACTCACCAATAAAGACTTTTGCATACAAATCTCTGCTTCCCAGGATTACATGCTTAAAACAAGTGCAATAAATTTGTTAGAAAGTGCTCTGGAGAAATATAAGGAGTTGAGGAAGGCAGGATTGGGCAAAGGAAAAGGTTGAACTCTGGGGCAGCTTCAAATCTAACGATAGGGATTCCTATGGGGAACTTTGTAGCTATAGCTGGAACTATCCCTGGGAATTTTGTTAAATTGTGGTCAAGGGGCCATTGACAGTGATTGGCCATTGTTGTCAGGAAGGATCATGCTTGAGTGAAGCAGTTCTGAAGTTGAGAACACTTTCCAACGACAGATACAACTATGAGCATCAGGAACAAACATACCTTCCTTCCCTTCCCTCCCTCCCTCCCTCCCTCCCTCCCTCTTTCTTTCTTTCTTTCTTCTTTCTTTCTTTCTTTCTTTCTTTCTTTCTTTCTTTCTTTCTTTCTTTCCTTCCTTCCTTCCTCCCTCCCTCCCTCCCTCCCTCCCTCCTTTCTTTCTTTCTTTCTTTCTTTCTTTCCTCCCTCCCTCCTCCCTCCCTCCCTCCCTCCCTCCCTTCTTTCTTTCTTTCTTTCTTTCTTTCTTTCTTTCTTTCTCCCTCCCTCCTTTCTTTCTTTCTTTCTTTCTTTCTTTCTTTCTTTCTTTCTTTCTTTCTCTCTTCTTTCTTTCTTCCTCCCTCCCTCCCTCCTTTCTTTCTTTCTTTCTTTCTTTCTTCTTTCTTTCTTCTTTCTTTCTTTCTTTCTTTCTTTCTTTCCTTTCTTTTTTCTTCCCTCCCTCCCTCCCTCCCTCCCTCCCTTTTCTTTCTTTCTTTCTTTCTTTCCTTTCTTTCTTTCCTTCCTTCCTTCCTTCCTTCCTTCCTTCCTTCCTTCCTTCCTCTTTCTTTCTTTTTTTTCTTTCTTTCTTTCTTTCTTTCTTTCTTTCTTTCCTCTCTTTCTCTCTTTCTCTCTTTCTCTCTTTCTTTTCTTTCGACAGAGCCTTGCTCTGTCTCCCAGGCTGGAGTGCAGTGGTGTGATCTCGGCTTACTGCAAGCTCTGCCTTCTGGGTTCACGCCATTCTCCTGCCTCAGCTTCCCGAATAGCTGGGGCTACAGGCACCCGCCACCCAGCTAAGTTTTGTATTTTTAGTAGAGACGAGGTTTCAGTATGTTGGCCAGGCTGGTCTCAAACTCCTGACCTCAAGTGATCTGTCCCCCTGGGCCTCCCAAAGTGCTGGGATTACAGGCATGAGCCACCATGCCTACAAACTGAGGAATGAGTTCACTGGCCTCAGAAGCAATTTTGGAGGAGTACCAGATATTCACTATAGTGTATTAATAATACACTTTACATTTAATATTTCAATATTTGCTAACTCAATATTAAAATGTATATAGATTACAAATAATCATAAGCAAAACTCATTGTGAGTCTTTCTCCCCTTAAGATCTTTATGCATTATATTCTAGCTAGCAGTCTATCAATCTTATTTTTTCTTCAAAATACAAATCTCTGGTTTTGTCCATCTTTTGTATGGTTTCTTGTGTCTCAATTTTATTCTGTTCAGCTCTAATTTGGTTATTTCTTTTCTTCTGCTAGCTTTGGTGTTAGTTTGCTCTTGTTTTTCTAGTTCCTCTAAATGTGATGTTAGGGGGGCATGTGGCCAGGCACTACCATGAGCACACCATCTTCTGCTCCTTCTGAAAAATAAAAATTAAAAATTAAATGTAATGCTAACTTGTTAACTTGAGATCTTTCTAACCTTTTGATGTGCAAGTATAGTACTATAAAGTTTCCTTTTAAGATGACTTTAACTGTGTCTCATGTATTCTGGTATGTTGTATCTTTGTTTTCATTAGTTTCAAGGAATTTCTTGGTTTCTGTCTTAATTTCATTCACTCTTTACACAGAAGTCATTCAGAAGCAGGTTGTTTAATTTCCACATAATTTTATGGTTTTGAGCAATCTTCTTAGTATTGATTTTTATTTTTATGTGCTGTGATCTCAGAGTGTAACTGGTATGATTTGACTTTCTTCAATTTGCTGAGAATTGTTTTATGGCCAATTGTGTAGTCAGTTCTAGAGTATGTGCCATATGCAGAAGAGAAGAGTATATATTTTGTTGTTTTGGGGCAAAGAGTTTTGCAGATGTCTGCTAGGTCTATTTGACCAAGTGTTGACTCCAGGTCCCAAATATCTTTGTTTACTGCCTTGATGCTCTGTCCAATACTTGGCACTTTTGTCTAACACAGTGACATGTTGCAGTCTCCCACTATTATTGTGTGGATATCTAAGTCTCTTCATAGTCTCTAAGAACTTGTTTTATGAATCTGCATGCTCCTGTGTTGGGTGCATATATATTTATTTTCTTATATATATGTTTTATTTTAAAATCTTGTGAGTACATAGTAGGCATATGTATTTATGGGATACATGAGTTATTTTGGTACAGGCTTGCAATGATAATAATCACATCATGGAAAATTGTGTATCTAACCCCTCAAGCATCTATCCTTTGTATTACAAACAATCCAATTATACCTCTTAGCTATTTTTAAATGTATGATTAGATTATTAAAATTATTATTGACTATAGTCTCCCTGTTATACTCTTAAGTATTAGGTCTTATTCATTCTTTCTATTTTTTGTAGCCATTAGCCATCCCCACGTTTCTGTCACCCTGTTCCCCACCTTTCCCAGCCTCTGGTAACTATCTTTCTACTCTCTATCTCCATGAATTCAATTGTTTTAATTTTTAGCTCCCATGAATAAGTGAGAACATGTGAAGTGTGTCTTTCTGCGTCTGGCTTATTTCACTTAACACAATTACCTCCAGTTTCATCCATCCATATTGTTGCAAATGACAGAATCTCATTTTTTATGGCTAAATAGTACTCCATTGTATATACATACCACATTTTCTTTATCCATTCATCTGTTCATGGACACTTGGGTTGCTTCCAAATTTTGACTATTGTGAGTAGTGCCACAATAAACATGGGAGTGCTGATATCATTTTGATACACTGATTTCTTTTGTTTTGGGTATATAAGTAGGAGTGCAATGGCTGAATCATAAAGTACCTCTATTTTTAGATTTTTTTGATGAACCTCCAAACTGTTCTACATAGTGTTTGTACTAATTTACATCCCCCCAACCATGTAAAAGAGTTCTCTTTTCTCCACATCCTTGCCAGCATTTACTATTTCCAGACTTTTGGATAAAAGACATTTTAACTGTGATGAGGTGATATCTCAGTGTAGTTTTCATTTGCATTTCTCTGATGACCAGTGATGGTGAGCACTTTTTCATAGGCCTGTTTGTCATTTGTATATCTTCTTTTGAGAAATGTCTGTTCAAACTTTTTTCCAATTTTTAAATCAGATTATTAGATATTTTCCATTAGTTTCTTCCTGTGGTCTAATTGCTCTAGCTAGACATTTAGTACTATGTTAAATAACAGTGGTGAAAGTAGTTTTGTGTTCCAGATCTAAGAGGAAAAGCTTTTAGTCTTTCCCCACTCAGTATCATGTTATCTGTGGGTCTGTCATATGGTGCTTTTACTATGCTAAAATATGTTCCTCCTATACCAGTTTTAGGGATCGTTAAGTATTCTTATTGAGTTGAACCCTTTACCATATGTAATATTGTTCTTGATCTTTTTTTATTGTTGTTGGTTTAAAGTCTGTTTTGTATGAAATCAGAATAGCAACTCCTGCTTTTTTTGTTGTTGTTTTCCATTTGCTTGGTGGATTTTTCTTCATCCTTTACTTTGAGCCTATAAGTGTAATTGCAGGTGAGATGGGTATCTTGAAGACAGCATACATTTTGTTCTTCTTCTTTATCCAGCTTGCCATTCTGTGCCTTTTAATTGGAGCATTTAGCTTATTTACATTCAAGGTTCATATTGATATGTGTGGATTTGATACTGTCATCATGTTGTTAGCTGGTTATTATGCAGACTTTATTGTGTAGCTGCTTTACAGTGTCAATGGTCTACGTAGTTAAGTGTGTTTTTGTGGTGGCCACTAACAGTCTTTTGTTTTCATATTGAGCACTTCCTTAAGGATCTCTTCTTGTTCTACCATAAAGATGCCTGCACTTGTATGTTCATCACAGCACTATTCACAACAGCAAAGATATGGAATAAACCTAAATACCCATCAATGGTATGCTAGATTAAGAAAAAGTGGTCACATACACCATGAAATACTATGTACCCATAAAAAAAGTATGAGAACATGTTTTTTGTGGCAGCATGCATGGAGCTGGAGGCCATTATCCCAAATCAACAGAAAACCAAATAATACATGTTTTCACTTACAAGTGGAAGCTAAACACTGAGTACACATGAACACAAAGAAAGGAATAATAGGTACTGGGGCCTACTTGAAAGTAAAAGGTGGGAGGAGAGAAAGGATCTAAAAACTATCAGGTACTGTGCATATTACTTGAGTGACAAAATAATCAGTATATGAAACCCCCGTGACATGAAATTTACCTAGATTACAAACCTGAACTTGTACCCCTGAAACTAAAATCAGTTAAAAAACAAAAATCCATAAGCATTAGCAAGTATCCATTGTAACACTTTAGAAAAATCTAATAATTCATTAGGGAGGCAGAGTATCTTCTCTACTCTGACCTGATTATGAGCAATTGCACCACATCAAATGTGATGGTTAATTTTATGTGTCAACTTGGCTAGACTATAGTACCGATGTATTTGGCCAGACACCACCAGTCTAGATATTGGTGTGAAGATATTTTTAGATACAATAGACAGTTAAATCAGCAGACATGGAGTAAAGCAGATACCTTCCATAACGTGGTAGGCATCATCCAATCAGCTGAAGGCTGTAAAAGAAAAAGACTGAGGTCCCCAGAGGAAGAGGAAATTCTGCCTCCAGACTCAAGTTGCAACATCAGCTCTTTCCTAGGTCTTTAGCCTGCTGACTTGCCCTGAAGATCTCAGACTTAGACTTGCTAACCGTTTGCACTGAGTCACAACACATGACCAATTCATTAAAGTAAATATTAAAGTAAATCTGTCTCTCTCTCTCTCTATGTGTATATATATGTGTGTGTGTGTGTATGTGTAGATAGATAGATAGATAGAGAGATAGATGAGCTTTGTTTAGTGTTCATGTTGCTTAAAGATCTTTGTGCTTCTTAAATCTGTGACAATGTGTTTCACCAGGTTCAAAAAATTATCTCTTCACATACTTCCTTTAGCTATAAAACATCTGTTAAAGAGCTAAAACAAATTAAATTTTAAACACACTCACATCCCAAACATACACAGAAATACTAGTAACAAACTGTAGAAATGATCCCTGAAAGTATAATCTTGAAATACTAAGAGTTCTTCAGAGATATATGCCTAGGTTGGGGGAAGGGAATGCATGAAGGATGAAGGAATAAATTAAGGGTGAATATATGGGAAAATCTAAATAAATATTGTCTGTATAAGAAAATTATGTCCCATATTACTTTAAAAACAGAGAGAATACAAATGTATAACAACAGCACAAGATTTCTGAAAGGGCAAATACAATTAAGGAGTTATTAGGTTATTTTTTACTGTTTGGGATGTACTTAAATGTTGACTTATTGCAAGTCTCATTAGTCAAGAATATAAATTGTAATGCCTAAGGAAACCACTGACATGATAGTAAGAGAATGCATAAGGACCATGCTAGCAGAGGAAAAATTTAGAAAACTTGTAAGTACTAAATCTGAAAGAAGGTCACGAAAGAGAGGAAAAGGAACACAGAAAAGGTAGTCAATAGAAAATCATAGCGAAGACTTCATTTAAATCCATTGCAGAAAACAAAATGATGGCCAAAGATGTATCAGGCAGAAGCTAACTTAAAAGAAAGCTGGTATGGCTATACTAATATGGTACAAAGTATACCTGAAAGAATAAACATTAGTATTGACAAAAAGGGCTTTCATGAGGCTAAACTAATCAACTAAAAGAAGATGTATAATTCTACATTTGCATGGTCCTAATACTATATTCTCAAAATATGTAAATGCAAAATTTTCAGAAATAAAAACAGAGGCAGTTGCAGTTAGAGATTTTCACACACTTCACTTGGAAATTGATAAAATATTTTGGTGTGGATAGGACTTGCATATGCTATTGGCTAGAGACTAAATTGGACCAAACACTCACTTTAAAAGACTCTGACATTGTTCCTTGAAGTTGAATATACACATAGCCTATGGCCAGATAATTTTACTCCCAGGGTATAGCCTATAGAATATCAAGAAATATGTACAAATGTTTACAGAAGCTGTAGTTGTTAAAGGCAGACTATAAATAACTGAAATGATCATCTATAGTAGATCTAGGAAATTGATTTGTATTTCATAATGATGATGATGGATTACCATCTGCAGGAAGAATTAATGGACGAATATTATGTGCAATAACCTAAATGAATCTTACAAACATAATGATAGGTGAAATAAATCAATTACAAACAATTCAAATCACATCATTCTATGAATAGAAAATTTTTTAACAAAGCAGCAGTCTTGTTTTTTTTTTTGAGAGAGAGTCTCACTCTGTCCCCCAGGCTGGAGTGTAATGGCATGATCTCAGCTCACTGCAACCTCTGCCTCCTGGGTTCAAGCGATTCCGCTGCTTCAGCCTCCCGAGTAGCTGGGACTACAGGCGCGCACACCACACCTGGCTAATTTTTTGTATTTTAGTAGAGACGGGGTTTCACCATGTGGTCAGGCTGATCTCAAACTCCTGACCTCGTGATCCGCCCACGTTAGCCTTCCAAAGTGCTGGGATTAAAGGTGTGAACCACTGTGCCTGGCCAACAATAGTAGTATAAGTCAGAGTGTCAGCTATATTTGGAAAGAGGCCATAGTCACTGGAAAAGAACACAAGGAAAGTTCTTGAGATTTAAGTAAAGTTCTATTATCCTGAGACATGGATCGTGGCTTAATGGATAATTTATCTTTGTGTTAATTCATTAAGCTGGACACTTAAGAGCTGCACACTTTATTTCATCCAAAATCTATTTTCAAGTTAAAGCATGTAAAGGCATTGCGCAAAAAACAATTTTCCTGGTGAATTTAATCCTGTTCTATTAAATCATCACTTTCAAGTTCTACTCCTTAAGACAGGCTTGGTGTGCCCTCTCAGGGCATTCAGCAATATTCTCTAGTGAAGTCAAACTGAAGACACACTGATAAAGCATCTTAGAAATCACATGGATTCCTTCCTGAACTGCCATAACATCAGTTTTGCTTACACTTGTATTTTATACAGCATGTGTTAGCACGTATGATGTTGTTTGAGCAAATATTTGGGTGTCCAAAAAGGATTATCTGGTACCTTTGCAGGATTTCAACCTTTTGTCTACATGTCATGACCTAAAGTCAACAATGAGGAAATATTTCTTTCCTGCTTTTATAAATAAAACTTATTCTAAATCCTCTAAAAAAAATGTGAGCATTTTTTGGTTTCCCCTGCCACTGACTACCAGTAGCTAAGAAATCTGTTTTTCTTTCCTTCTGGATGTGTTTTTTAGTATTAGATTTTCCTGCAGTTCCATCTTATTAGATGCCTAGACATGCATACTTCTTTTCTTTCCTCTCCTGCATCCATAATGCAAGGTGTGCACATGCATGGAGGAACACAGGATCGTGTGCTGTGGAAAGGGCAGAATCTCTCCTACAGTGCACATTCAAGTATCTGGGAGATTCTTTTTGCCTCTTGCCTATTTTCTTTTCTTTTTTTCTTTTTCTTTTTCTTTTTTCTTTTTTTTTTTTTTTTTGAGATGGAGTCTTGCTCTGTCACCCAGGCTGGAGTGCAGTGGTGCGATCTTGGCTCACTGCAACCTCTGCCTCCCAGGTTCAAGCAATTCTCTTGCCTCAGCCTTCCAAGTCAGCCTACCAAAGTACTAGTATTACAGGCATGAGCCATGGCACCCAGTCGCCTATTTTCTTACCATAATACAAATAACCAGTTTCTGCTTTTTAAAATTTTTTTAATTTTTATTTATTTATTTTTTGAGACAGAGTCTTGCTCTGTCACCCAAGTTGGAGTGCAGTGGCACAATTTCGGCTCACTGCAAGCCCCGCCTCCCGGATTCACATCATTCTCCTGCCTCAGTCTCCTGAGTAGCTGGGACTACAGGTGTACGCCACCACATCTGGCTAATTTTTTTGTATTTTTAGTAGAGACAGGTTTTCATGGTGTTAGCCAGGATTGTCTGGATCTCCTGACCTTGTGATCAGCCCACCTCAGCCTCCCAAAGTGCTGGGATTACAGACGTGAGCCACCACCCCCGGCCCAATTTCTGCTTTTATGGAAGGAACCATTCTTATTTAAAACTACAATTTTGTATTTGGTTTTTGGGGGGTGTTTTTTTGTTGTTGTTATTTTGTTTTTTGTTTTTTGGGTTTTTTTTGGGTGAAGTCTTGCTGTGTCGCCCAGGCTGGAGTGCAGTGGTGTAGTCTCAGCTCATTGCCAGCTCTGCCAGGAGAGTGGGTTCACACCATTCTCCTGCCTCAGCCTCCCGAGTAGCTGGGATTACAGGTGTCCACCACCATGCCCAGCTAATTTTTTGTATTTTTAGTAGAGACAGGGTTTCACCATGTTAGCCAGGATGGTCTCGATCCCCTGAACTCATGATTTGCCCACCTCGGCCTCCCAAAGCGCTGGGATTACAGGCGTGAGCCACTGCACTCAGCCCAATTTTTGTATTTGTGTTAGGTTTTTGACTGGTTTGTGTTGAACAAAAAGATTGTCCCAGGTGTGTGTTTTGTGGTTTCACAGACTTTATTCATCCTAGTGGACAAAGGCAGGTAAAACACATTTTTTATTTTATTTTTTCTCTGCAAAACTGTACTTTCAATAAATGACTGATTCTTAAATAGATGATGATAGTTTTTCTAGTGCAGAAATAAAATCCATGCAATTTTTATAAAACTTGGACCATACCTTTCAAAGTTCTCCTCAAATTATGCATAGAAATGAATATATGATCCAAAATTAGTTGCTTTCTAGAGCAAAGTGAAGGGAAGAGAGAAAGAGCAAGAGAGAAAGTTCTGGGAATGACCATGTTTTCAGTCCCTTCCCAGGGAGGTAAATATATTTAAGACACATATTTTAAGGAATTGCTTGTATAATCTGTCCTTATAATTTAGTGTATTCCTTTGAGTTAATTATTTTTATTTGAGAAATGCAATGCATGCACACTTTAGGTAAATGAAGAAAAGACTTTTAATGAGGTCATACAGATTGTGATGTCCCTACTTAGACATGCAAATCAACATAAGGGGATTCACTCACAGGCACAAGTTCCCCAGCAGGGGAGCCAAGAGTGTTTTGGAAACAATGTGTGACACAGAAGAAGAGGAGCCAAAGCTGTCTTATTCACAGGGAGTAGCCCTTTTGTTTTGGACTCCGTTTCTGTTAGTCCTTAAAATCCCTTCCAGGTTAAAGATGGCTTTTCCAAGTGAGTATGTCTCAACACAAACTTAGGATATTGAAGTCCCACTTATAAACAGCAAACTCTTCAACATAGAAAGAAAACAAAAAGAGGTAACAGCAGACTACCATCCTCAGTGAATTCCTGGGCATTTTGTTCCCAAAGCAATCAGATCTGCATTTATATTTAAAGAGAGCTCATGAGAGTGCCCTATTTTGAATACCTGAATTGAACTCCTGACCCTGTTCCCAGGATTTGATCTGTGAGACCTGCATCTTTATAACATGTATCACGTAAACTTTTGCTGTAATAAAATGTGCCCCGGGGTCATTTTTCTGACCTTTCTCCCCCTTTTTCTTCTCATTCTTACTTTCCCTTCAGTGCCTTAGCAAGGGCTACACAAAATTGATAGTGTGTGCTTGGCCTGCTTGGGAATTTATAGACAAAGCTGAGCCATGGAAAAAGCGTCAGAAGCAGGACTTAAAATTAAGTGAGAAAACAAAGTCCTTGTTCTCTCCCTCCTCTTCCTTGCTGAAAACAAAGGACCAAGTCTACTAGAAAACATCAGTGCAATTCAAAAGCAGGTGTATTTCCACTTGCAGAGCAGCTTGTGGGCTAGAAGCAGATGCCAGCGGTTACATAGCAGCAAGGGTTTTAGACTACACCCTAAGGGAAATGTCCCAGCCCATCAAGGTCACCTCTTGCGCGCGCGCACACACACACACACACACACACACACACGGTAGAAGCTAACATTTGGTACTCTATTTCTTTGTTTATGGCATCACATACCCCAAGGTGTTCCAGATACTCATGCTGCTACCAGGTCACCAGGCCACCCCACTGCCATCTCTCTTTTAGCTCCACCCTAACTTAACAGTGCTTTTGTGTTCCAGAATTTCCCTTACCTCCTTCCACTCCTGCACCTTCAGATTCATTTCTTTCTGTTCCGTTACTTTCTGATAAAACTTATAGAACTGAGGTTATGTTAGTTAATGTAGATTACATAGCTGGAAAATAGAGAATCTGAGATTAAAATTCAGGGCTTCTTTCTCTTAACCCATCAGGCTTCTTTTTGATCATTTCAATAAGATGCTTCACTGTAGCCCAATTTTTTGTCACACTCTCTGCTTGAATATAGAAACGCACTTATTCATGTATTTGATGTGTACACTGTATCAGACCATAATTTTCTTAGGCAATAAGAAAAATATGATTTTACTCTATAAATGTTCTACTTCATCTTTTATGGGGTCAACCATTTTATGTTTTAGTTGGAGAAAAATTGTCAAAATTTGTTTATCTACATCTCATATAATACGATCTAGACAATTGTTACCTTTACCAAAAACATCAGGCCGGGCATGGTGGCACACGCCTGTAATCCCAACACTTTGGGAGGCTGACACGGACAGATCACGAGGTCAGGAGATCAAGACCAACTTGGCTAACACGGTGAAACCCCATCTCTACTGAAAATACAAAAAATTAGCCGGGCGTGGTGGCGGGTGTCTGTAGTCCCAGCTACTCTGGAGGCTAAGGCAGGAGAATGGTGTGAACCTGGGAGGCGGAGCTTGCAGTGAGCCGAGATTGCACCACTGCACTCCAGCCTGGGTGACAGAGTGAGACTCTGTCTCAAAAATAAATAAATAAAATCAACAACAGGAGCAGAGGACTTGGATTTGAGAAACTGACATAGGTGTTCTGAAAAACTTGGAAGAAGAAAATATAATTGAGAACAAAACTTTTCTTGAACTCAACTCTAGAATTCATTCACCATTTTTCTTATATATCTTATAGTGTCTTGGGTAACTAGGTTATCATGGCCAGGCCAGAAGGAGAGTTTGTTGAATGAGCTCATGTATAAACAACAGCTTCGTAAGGCTGTGAACATTTATGAGGCTCATTATGTTTCAGTTCTTGTTTAACAGCAAGTCCCTCCCTACTTGGGCAGTGGAATCCCGCTGATTTACTACTTATCAGGAATAAATTACAGTTTAGAACTTAGATTTTTTTTCATGGTTTTCTTTGTGTCAGCATAAATAAACTTAGCTAATAGGGCTATTTCCCATTGCCCATTAAACAGGCTGTGAGTAAAAGACTTCCTGGCTTGTGAGAGAAGGAAGATGAGAGGACTGAGTCGTTTTACCTGAAGGTGTTTACAATGTTAAGGGCTTTGGGAAATAGATGTCAAATACTGCAAGTTACAGCATTTCCTAACACTTATTTGAGTTTTTACGTTTTGTTTTCCATCGGCTACAGAATCTTATTATTGTAGAAGCCATTAGCCCTGGGGAGTGAGAAGTCATTCTTGGTGAATTCTGTAGGCAAAGATAACTACATCCCAACACACTGCCAGGGTCATCATCATCTCTACGTACCCTTCTCTTAATAAAATCTAGAGTGATGGCTTCACCCGCTTTGTTGAAAAGTTCGGAATTCTGTAATTACTGAAAGAGAGAGTGGAATGTCATTTCTAGGTCTTCATCCAGAGTAATTTCTTGGCTCCAATGCCCCCATTTCATTTGCAGAAACAGCTTTTTGGTATTAGTTAATATTCAAGGAATAGTTTCAAGTTTTACAACTGCAAAAGGGTCATTATTTTTATCAGTGTGCTGGAGGTTATTTTGAGTCTGAATACGGAGGGCCCAATTCAATAAAATCTCAGCCTGACTTTCCCAGCAGGATGCTCAAACCATGGAAATTAAACAGGGGAGCACGCATGGGCTTCTACGATACTGAACCAGGGCTGAATTTCCATTTAATCATTCTTGAGAAATCCAAAGACACTTTGGGACTAAATGGCAAACCTTTTAAGTAGGAATTCCTCAGCCAAAATGGCCAATTAGCATTTAAACTGCAGAACTGCATTATGTAAGAGGAAATGAGTAACTGAAAAAAGAAATTATCTTCCGTATTAGTTAAAAAGGTAAACCAGAAACATGGAGTTATCACAAAACAAGCATTCTCTTCTAGAACAGGAGAGGTACACAGGACTTTTGTTCCAAAAAGAATTCAAAGGACCAATGTTTTTGACCTGTTCTCATGCTTTTAGCTTTAATTGGCAAAATTAGCTCAAGTGAATAATATTAGAAGCCACCCTCTAATTATATATTTTGTTGCATCACACAAGTGACTCAAAAGCTCCATATTTATGACTTTAAATTGATTTTTTAAATAAATTACTTTATGTATTGGAAAGTAATAAATTATATTTAGAAATAGCCTAGATTCAATTTTTTATATTCATAAAATCTTGGCTTATTTAAAGCTCCTTCCCCATCTTCAAGTGTGCACCTCAGGGACTTAGAGACCAAACAGAATAAGAGTTGGCTTAGGAAGAAAACCACATTTCTGGTATGACTGCTCATAAAAGAAATCTTAAAACCTTCCAGAAATGTAGCTGAAAATGGCTCTTAAGCAATTGTTTATTATCTTTCTTCATGTATCATCAAATTTTAGACTCAGCTTTCACCAAGCTCAATACTTACGTAAATTTCAAATGTTGGTTCTCACCAATATTTAGTAATGTTATTGTTGTGCATGTTTGTACACATACTAAAAAAATGTAAAGGCAAGCAAATTCAGTGGTTATTATTGCTGCTGTGGCACTTTGCAATGTTTTTCTTCTCTTTTTCAGTTCCTCATCATGGTATCCCAGAGGGATTCATGACATGGACTTTTGTAATATGTCACATGTGGTGAAGATCAGCAGTTGAACACCAGAAGGAATCTGACCAGTGCTCACTGCAGCAGAAGGGCTAGAGATTTGCTTAGGGAATAAAGAACATGTGTGCACTCTCCATAAGACATGGCTTTTTGGATCAATAGTCTGGATGATTACCTAAAAGCATGACAGTAAACAACCGATGCATTTTCTCACCCACCTCACTCATTGCCAAACCGGCCAAGATCTTTCATCTGTTGAGTGACTTGAGATTTTGCTGTAATAGTAATCATTTTTGTTTACCGGGATGGTAATACTGAAACTGACCCAATTGCCCCATAGAATGTTATTTTTGATAAACATAGAAATTGACCCTTCTGATCTTAAGAAGCTTGAAACTCATATTTGTTTCATCTGAGTTCCTTCCTCAGGAAACCACCTTCAGGTCTCTCACAAAAAGTATTAAAGAACTGAAACCAGATCATGGCACTGATGTAGGACCCCTCATTTACCATGATGGCTTCCTTATCCCTCCCAAGTTCTTGTTTCCTTACACATTGTTACATTTCTTGCCTGCAATATAAACCTCTGATTCTAGTCAGTCAGGGGAGATGGATGTGGGACTGAGCTTCCATCTCCTTGGCTATGGCACCCGATTAAAGCCTTCTTCCTTGGCAACACTTGGTGTCTCAGTCATTGGCTTTCTGTGCAGTGAGTGGCAGGGCCTAGACCAAACCCCTGGTGTTTTGGTAACAATGCTACTAAAACAGACAAGATTGTTTTCTGTTTGCTTTCTGTAAAAAACAACAAAAGCAGAGATATATAGATGTATACCCATTTAAACATTATTTTCTGTTGAAAAGTTAATTCAGACTTCTCATTGACTAATTAAATGATGGCAATCATTTAAAATATGGCTTATCATATAATCATTCATGGAAAAACATTATTAACAGGTTGGCCTATCTTTTTCAACACTTTTATAAATACTTGTGTATGCATGTACTATATACATATTTAATAAATCTTGAATTATTCTGTATATGCCATTTTGCAATTTGTACTTACCTATGCATTATCTTTAAACATTTTCTCAGATTGTTCTTATGGGTTTTAGTGTCCAATCATGTTATATTTTCATCATATATTTGAACAACTTCTATTGTTGAACATTTCGGAGTATTTTACATTTTCTCTTGTTTTAAATAATGCTGTAGCAATTACATTTCTGTGAAAATCTTTGTACACTATTTGATTATTTTTGTACTAGAAGAACAATTGTATGCCAGAGAATGAGTATATTTTAAAGTTCAATTATTATCATTTTTAATACAGCAGTAATGTAGAGACTTTCTAAAATAACAATTATTAAGATTACACACAACTATTACACTCCTCACTGTATTTCTAGGCACTGTGCTATTATTTCAGACTTAATCTTCAATAAAATACTGCTGAATAGTTCTTTATATTATCTCAATTTTATTGATGAGGACATTTGGGACTTAGTTTGAATAGCTTGCCCAAAGCCAAACAATTTTTCAAAGGCAGAGCTGCCGTACTCTAGAATTGTGTTTCAAAAGAAGTGATGCAGTTAGAAAATTATAGGACAGTTTTGATTTTCACAGAGTGGGAGAGGATGCATTTTGAGAATAGAGGCCAAGGATGTTAAATCTTCAATGAATGACATAGCCCTACACAACTTTACAGTCTTTCTGGATATTCATGTAAGCAATTACCTAATTTTCTAAGCCTAAAACCTAAATCTGTTTTATATATAAATACAAATAACATTTGCAGGGTTTTAATATGTAATAAATTACTAATGATGCAAAGCTTACCTAAGTGAAGATAGACTTGAATACAGATTTGTTTTGATCAGAACTTTACTGAGAGTTGTTCAACATTTTGGGAAATCAGGTCACTGTTGACATCACAGCTGCAATATGTGAGCCTCCAACACAACACCCCTACTACAGTCATCTAAATTTGGAGTGGTCAATTTCATGGTGACTGTATGCATAGGTGTGAATGGGATCACTTTATAACATCTTCTGGTGTGGGTGGGTGCAGTAGCTCACACCTGTAATCCCAGCACTAGGGATGCAGAGGTGGGAGGATTACTTGATCCCAGGAGTTCCAGATCTGCCTGGGCAACATAGCAAGACCCTGTTCTCCATAAAACGGAAAAAAAAAAACAGAAAAAAATTGGAACATCTCTTCATGTAGTTGTGCCTGGGCATGAAATAATATTTTTATCACAAATTATTTATCTTTATTCATCTTTGATTTTATATTAGTATCATAATTGCTTAAAACTGTGTGAGTACTGTGTGTTATATTAGCAATTGACTTTTTCCAGGAGAGTAAAGGAGTGATTCAACCTATTAGTTATAAAAAAGGTATTATATATGATAGGACTGAGGATAGCAAAATGTATATATCTGGGGTACACAGTATGGGGTACTTTTTACATGTTAACTATCGACACGCATAGAAGCACTCACAACCTGCACACACAGCCTGAACTAGGACACAACATGTCTGTGCTTTTCAAGTTGTCATTCTCAATCTTTCAGTGAGCCATGATATTAATGCATAGGTTGAGACCAGAAGTTTTTAATGAAATAAAGTAGAATAAATTAGAATGAAATGAAATGGAGTGGAGTGGAGTAGAGTACAGTGGAATTGATGGAATAAGAGGAGATGAAATGAAATAGAATAGAATCGAGTAGAATTCAGTATCAGTTTTGTTTCTGTTTTACATACCTGTGCTTATAAGGACATACTATAAAATGCATCTTTTACTTTGGGCCAAAAAGGTGAAAGCCATTGAGCTACACTACTGTACTTTATACAGAAAGCAAGTAACATTTTCAGGGGTTAATCATTTTTCTGTACCTTAGTGTCAAATTTGGTTTTGATAGTGATTGATGGGAGAGGAAGAAACCTGAAGATATCAGTGATTACTACACATCTTGAGTCCCCTCTTTCACAGTTTGCCTGAATGGAAGTGATGGTGCTGGCACAAAGCCAATTCCTTGTCTGAATCTTTGTGTTCCCCCAAAATTGTATGTTAAAACCTAATCACTAAGGTGATGATATTAGAAGGTGGGGACTTTGGGGTTGATTAGGCCATGAGGACACCATCCTGTGAATGGGATTAATGCCCTTGTGAAGTAGGCCCCAGAGAGCTGCCTTGCATCTTCCACCATGTGAGGACACATGGAATGCACCATCTATGAGGGAAGGGTCCTCACCAGACACCAAATCTGCTGATGCCTTGATCTTGAATTTCCCAGCCTCCAGAACTGTTCTAATGTTTATAAATTACCCAGTCTAAGGTATTTTGTTACCACAGCCTGAACAAAGACAATTCCTCGTCCTCTTTCATTGACTGACACTGAATGTGCTTGCCTATGCTACAGCTACTGGAGATTTTACTGTTTGCTTTGTGACACTATTAGGTCTTACAGTTATGAAATGGGTAGAAATTATTCTCCCACATCCTTGCATCCCTCTGCTTTTTTCCTTTCCCTTCCGTTTGTTGCATTTGGTTCAGAGAACCTGTGTCCTCATGACACCACATCATCCTGGCTTCCCAGACTCCTCATTTCAGGGGTCTATAAGGCAATTCTTTATTTTTCCTGTTTCTTTGAAACTTATCTGATCTCCATCTCATGACTCTGTGGCCTTACAGATGACCACCAAGCTATTTTTCAAGACAGTGATTCAGAATAAAATAGTAATGGATGTGTATGCAACACTTTCTAGGAGATATTTTTATTTCTAATGGAAGCAGAGTATTAATGAAAAGGAATGAAAGTAACATAGGAGGCATATTTGACTGGGGTGGAAGCAGGTTGTGGAAATTTAGACAGTTTCTTTCTTATAAGGAAATCAGGAGAACCTCTGCCTAAACATACAACTGGTCTTCATTAAACTCCAGACACTCTTTTAGTCTGTTTCAAGCATGACACAAATTAAACTATTACTATATTTAAAAAATATTATTTAAACAATTTGTTACTGAAGGCAAATTCAGAAATAGACCCAAGAAATTTTATTTATGTTGTCAACACTCTACAATTATAACTTGAAAACTTACATCATTATTTAGCCCTACTCTTTCTTTGCTGTTTTGGTCCACATGTGCTGAGTTTTTCTGATTTACACTCAGAATGTTTTATTGTTCCTTGATTTGATCCCTCCTTTCTTTTCCTACGGCAACTGTATTCATTTTATCTAGATGGAATATTTTAAGAGCCTCACAATTTCTTCTCTTTCTCTTACTCATTCACATTGTCATTTGTATTATACCTTCAAAACCATAGTTCTGATCATTTCACTCACTTGTGCAGATCATTTGTGTCCCTCCATTACCTATAGAATAAAATCCAATCTTCTTCCCTTTGAATTCCTCAACCATCTGGCTTTATCATTCTTTTTACTCATCAGCTAAAAGAAATTAATTGCTGTTCATTGAATATCCCACATACTTCTGCAATTATACCTTTGCTTACTGTTATGCATACATCTATTTATTTATTTATTTATTTATTTATTTATTTGACACAGAGTTTCGCTCTGTCAACCAGGCTGGAGTGCAGTGGCACTGTCTCGGCTTGCTGCAAGCTCCGCCTCCTGGGTTCACACCGTTCTCCTGCCTCAGCCTCCGGAGTAGCTGGGACTATAGGCGCCAGCCACCATGCCCAGCTAATTTTTTTTTTTTGTATTTTTAGTAGAGACGGGGTTTCACCATATTTGCCAGGTTGGTCTCGATCTCCTGACCTCGTGATCTGTCTGCCTTGGCCTCCCAAAGCGCTGGGATTACAGGCGTGAGCCACCGCGCCCGGCCTCTTATGCATACATCTTACTGGAATTTCTTTCCCACAATGTCTGTGGTCCAGAATCCCTTATAATTTTTAAGGGCCAGAAGGAATATCACCTTTTCTAAGATATCCACAATATCTGCTTCACAGAATGACCATAATCTTTTTTTCCCCTCATAACTATCACTTGATCTTAGCCAAAAGGCCGAGAAGCGATCCCCTCATAACTATCCTAACACATTGTATGTTAAATTCTTGACCACTTTTTTCCCTTTTTAATGTTTTTACTTAAGAGCAACTTTATGTGTAGTAAAATGCACAGTTCTCAATAATGTACTTTAATGTGTGCTAAGAAATGCATACACCTGAAATAGAGATACAGAGTATGTGCATTATCCCAGAAAATTCCCTATGGCCCTTGGACAGTCAATCCTCACTACCACTCCTTGCCAAATGCAAATACTGCTCTGATGTCTTTGACTACAGATTATTTTTGCTATTTCTACAACTTCATATAAAAAGAATCATTCAGTATTATAGTGTCTTCTTTAATACTGTAGTTTCTTTCACTTAAACTATATTTGAGAGTAAACCATGTTTTATCACTTATCAATCATTTATTATTTTTAATGCTTAGTTGTATTCCATTGGATGAGTACAACATAATTTTGTTCACTCATGGATGACAATTTATTATTGTCAGCTTTTTGGCTATTAGAAGAAAGCTACTATGAACAATCTTTTTATGAACGTACATTTTCATTTCTCATGGATAAATACTGCCATATTTGCAGAAGTGTTTAAAACCTTTTATACTCCAATGAATAATGTATGAGAGATCCAGTTGCCTACCTCTTCAATCATTGGTGTCAGTCTTTTTTTTTTTTTTGAGATGGAGTTTCATTCTTGTTGCCCAGGCTGGAGTGCAATGGTGCGATCTCGGCTCACCGAAACCTCTGCCACCCAGGTTCAAGCGATTCTCCTGCCTCAGACTCCTGAATAGCTGTGATTACAGGCATGTGCCACCACGCCTGGCTAATTTTGTATTTTTAGTAGAGATGGGGTTTCTCCATGTTGTTCAAGCTCGTCTCAAACTCGCTATCTCAGGTGATCCGCTCACCTTGGTCTCCCAAAGTGCTGGGATTACAGGCATAAGCCACCATGCCCAGCCTGGTGTCAGTCCTTTTAACTTTAGCTGTCTGGTGGGAAGGTAAGTTACCACAATTATAATTCTCATTTCCCTGATGACAAAAGAAGTTGAGCTCTTTTCACGCACAAATTGATAATTCATATTCTTTAGTAAAGTGTCTGTTTAAAACTTTGACCTAATTTTTAAAATTGTTATTTGCCCTTGTATTATTGAATTATGGGAATTCTTTATGTATTCCAGGTACAAATTCTATGTCATATGTATTTATTGTAAATGCTTTCTTCCAATTTGAGGGCTGGTTATACCTTTTTAAAGTAATGTTTTCTGATAAGTGCAAGTTTCAATCTTGATTATGATCAATTTATCAAGACCACATTTGTGAATCTCATTATCTAAAATAATGTGCAGGTGAGTTTCCACAAACACAGCTTCTCCAATCAGAAGATCTATGAGCTAAAGATATTACCTACTTCTTAGGCACCCAATGTACGAGGGTAAGATCAGCAGAGCATAACCACTGTAGATGTCCTATTTGAAGAGTAGAGAAACAAGAGGCACTTCAAACTCATTGGGCCATAGCAATTCTGAAATGCATGCAGGCACATGCTGCCAGTTCCTTGGCTAGAGCTTAGTTAGAAAAAGTCACTATTGTTCTCGGATCCACCCTCTGGATTCTTGGTTCCTTCCTGTATGTCATCCAGCTGGTGTTTATAGCTAAGTAGTTTCTTCAGGATTCCATAAACATCTTTTTTTTTTTTTTTTTTTTTTTTGAGACAGAGTCTCACTCTATCACTCTGTCACCCAGGCGAAAGTGCAGTGGTGCGATCTCAGCTCACAGCAACCTCCAGCTCCCAGGTTTAAGCGATTCTCCTTCCTCAGCCTCCCGAGTAGCTGGGGTTATAGATGTGCACCACCATGCCCAGCTAATTTTTGTATTTTTAGTAGAGATGGGGTTTCACCATACTGGTCAGGCTGGTCTTGAAGTCCTGACCTTGTGATCCACCCTCCTCGGCCTCCCAAATTGCAAGGATTACTAGTATGAGCCACCGCGCCCAGCCACCTTTTTAATTTTATCCTGGCTTTTTCCTCAAAAACTGGTAGCAGCTTTGCCAGTACTACTCTCTTAAAAATCTTGTGGGATTCCTGTAAATCTCTTTGTACTTGATTTTTTTATATAAAAGCCCTACCCATCTGTCTCAATATTAACCACTTTTTATATAGGGCTTCCTATAAAACAGCTATGGGACAATGTCATTGAGATTATTAGATGTCCTAATGTGTAATAAAGAATATATTTGAGACATATGCATCAGAACCTTACAGGAACTTTCTTTTCTCTTTGAGGTAGCTACTTGATTCTTTTTGAAGTCTTAACAAAATATTTCACAATAATGCCCTTGGCTTTATCTTTAGATGATGTTTTCCTAACAGCATGCTGGATTGGATTATTGCTGTGATGGCATTTCTGTCTTTTTTTTTTTTTTTTTTTTTTTTTGAGATGTAGTCTCACTCTGTCACCCAGGCTGGAATGCAGTGGCACAATCTTAGCTCACTGCAAGCTCTGCCTCCTGGGTTCACACCTCTCTCCTGTCTCAGCCTCCCAAGTACTGGGACTACAGGTGCCCACCACCACGCCTGGCTAATTTTTTGTATTTTTTAGTAGGGATGGGGTTTCACCATATTAGGTGGGATGGTCTCAATCTCCTGACCTCATGATTTGCCCTCATGACAGCGCCCAGCTGCTGTGATGGCATTTCTTAATTTGACAATCTTGAAGAGTGTGAGAATGAATCTCACACATTTTGATAGGCTGTATTTTCATTGTCATTTGGTTTAAATACATTTCTTTTTTTTTTTTTTTTTTTTTTTGAGACGGAGTCTTGCTCTGCCGCCCAGGCTGGAGTGCAGTGGCCGGATCTCAGGTCACTGCAAGCTCCGCCTCCCGGGTTCACGCCATTCTCCTATCTCAGCCTCCCGAGTAGCTGGGACTACAGGCGCCCGCCTCGTCGCCCGGCTAGTTTTTGTATTTTTTTTTTTAGTAGAGACGGGGTTTCACCGTATTAGCCAGGATGGTCTCGATCTCCTGACCTCGTGATCCGCCCATCTCGGCCTCCCAAAGTGCTGGGATTACAGGCTTGAGCCACCGCGCCCAGCCGGTTTAAATAAATTTCTAAGCCAGGAGCGGTGGCTCACGCCTGTAATCCCAGCACTTTGGGAGGCCAAGGCTGGCAGATTACAAGGTCAGGAGATGGAGACCATCCTGGCTAACATGGTGAAACCCCGTCTCTACTAAAAATACAAAAAAAATTAGCCAGGAGTGGTGGCAGGCGCCTGTAGTCCCAGCTACTCGGGAGGCTGAGGCAGGAAAAGGGCATGAGCATGAACTTGGGAGGTGGAGTTCGCAGTGAGCCGAGATTGCACCACTGCACTCCAGCCTGGGCGACAGAGTGAGACTCCATCTCAAAATAAAATAAATTAATAAATAAATAAATTAATTAATTTCTAACTTCCCATGTGATTTCCTCTTTGATCCCTGGGTTGCTTAAAAATGTGATTTTTGGGCCAGGCATGGTGGCTCACTCCTGTAATCCCAGCACTTTGGGAGGCCAAGGCAGGTGGATCACGAGGTCAGGAGATTGAGACCAACCTGGCTAACACAGTGAAATCCTGTCTCTCACAAAAAAATACAAAACATTAGCCAGGGGTGGTGGCAGGCACCTGTAGTCCCAGCAACTCGAGAGGTTGAGGCAGGAGAATGGTGTGAATCTGGGAGGTGGAGCTTGCAGTGAGCAGAGATCACGCCACTGCATTGCAGCCTGGGCAACAAAGTGAGACTCCATCTCAAAAAAAAAAAAAAAAAAACATTGATTTTTGATTTTCAAAAGTCAAAAATATTTGGGATTCTACAAATATCTTTCTGCTTTTAATTTCTACTTTACTTCTCTTATGTTTGGAAAATACACTCTGTGTCATGTCAGTAGTCTTAAATTAATGAGACATGTCTCATCATATGGTGCACTTTTTTAAGTATTCCATGTGTACCTGAAGAGCATGTGTATTCTGCGGCTGGTTGATGAACTGCTATATTAGGTCAAGTGTACTGAGGGTGTTGATCAGATCTTCTATATCCTTACCATTTTTTATTTTACTTTTGGTTTACTGTTTCTATTAATAATTGAAACAGAAGTGTTAATATCTCCAGTTATAATTGCAGATTTGTCTATTTCTCCTTAATTATCTCAGTTTTTGTTTTACATATCTTGAGTTTCTTTTATAAAGTGGGCATATATGTCTCCTTGAAAAATTGAACTTTTATTTTTTTTTGAGATGGAGTCTCACTCTGTCTCCCAGGTTGGAGTGCAGTGGCACGATCTCGGCTCACTGCAAGCCATCTCCTGGGTTCATGCCCTTCTCCTGCCTCAGCCTCCCAAGTAGCTGGGACTACAGGCACCTGCCACCATGGCCGGCTAATTTTTTTGTATTTTTAGTAGAGACGGGGTTTCACCATGTTAGCCAAGATGGTTTCGATCTCCTGACCTTGTGATCCGTCCACCTTGGCTTCCCAAACTACTGGGATTACAGGTGTGAGCTACCATGCCCAGCCAAAGAATTGAACTTTTTATCATTATGAAATGTTCTTCATTATCTCAGTTAATACTCCATGCCTTGAAGCATACACTTTCTACCCACTCCAGCTGTTTTATGATTAAAGTTTGCATGGTATATCTTTTCCCATCATTGTACTTTTAACCTAGTTGTGTTCTTATATGTAAAATAAATCTCCTGTTAAAAGCATATAGTGAATCTTGTATGGATGTTTTCTAGACAGACAATTTGTACTTTAAATTAGAGTGTTTCATCCATTTGCATTTAAATTAATTATTGATGTAATTGGGTTTACATCCTGTCATTTCTCCCACTATTTGGTCCATCTATTATTTGTTTCCCTTTGCTTCTTTTCCTTGCTTCTTTAGGATTAATAAGTGGTGTGTGCGTGTGTATTCTGTCTTATCTTGATTATTGTCATTCACAATACACTTTTGTTTTAGTTTTAGAGGTGGGTCTATGGTTTGCAGCATGCAAACAGAGACCATATCACAGTCTCTGTCAAAATGGCAATATTACATACCACTTCACATATTAGATGAGAGATCTACAACAACATACTTTCTCTGCTCCCTCATCCTTTATTCCACTGTTGTTGTATATTTTATTTCATTTTGTATATACCTTACGGTGGGTTGTACGGTGAATTGTGATTGGGTAAAATCCTAGTATATTAGAGAAGTTGAATATTTGTAATGGATATTTTATTTTAAGAGTATTAGTTATAAAACTAAGTTCCATTGCCAGTAAGAGTCCTAGGATGGCTATGCTTAGGGCTGTAAGTTTTAGATGAAGTGGTATTGTTGTTTGGGGAGATGAAGTAGGGATAATGCTATTGGTGACTAGAAATCCAGCGAATATACTGCCGATTATAAGGCATTATAATTGGATTTATTAGGGAAAGGTTATTTTCATTAATGTTGATTAGGGTTGGGAAGCAGGGTTGTCCTATTAGGGCAAAGGAAATAATTTGGATACTGTAGAAACTTGTTAGAGAAGTGGCAATGAGAGTAATAATGAGGGCTCAGGCGTTGGTATATGACATGTTTGTGCTTTTGATGATGAGATCTTTAGAGCAAAAGCCTGTGAGGAAGGGCATAAGTGCTAGGCTGCCAATAATAAGGGAGGCTGAACTAAGGGGTAAAGTCTTAAATAGTCCTCCTGTTTTTCAGATGTCTTGTTCCTCGCTGAGGTTGCGGATGGTGGATCCTGAACATATCAATAATATAGTTTTGAAAAAGGCATGGGTGCAGATGTGTAGGAATGCTAGATGTAGCTGATCAATGCTGATTGTGACTATTATAAGGCTAGTTGACTTGAGGTGGATAGTGCTACAATTTTTTTTATGTCATTTTGTGTTAAAGCACAGATTGCTATAAATAAGGTGGTGATAGCTCCTAAACATAGTGTAAGGTTTTGGATTAACATGTTATTCTCTATTAATGGATGGAAGTGGATAAGCAGGAAAACTTTGGCTACAACTATAGTGCTAGAGTGGAGTAGGGCTGAGAATGGGGTTAGGCCTTCCATGGTGGAAGGAAGTCAGGGGTGGAGACCAAGTTGAGCTGATTTTCCTGTTGCTGCTAAGGGAAGGCCAATTAATGGAAGAAAATATGGGATAGGATTTAGGATAAATATTTTTTTGAGGTTCTCATGTATTAGAGGATGAGAAGAATCATGCTATGGCTAAAATGACACCAATATCACCAATGCAATTATGTAGGATTGCTTGGAGGACTGTTGTATTAGCATCTTCTCGACCATGTCATCAGCCGAGTAGTAAAAAAGACATAATTCATACACCTTCTCATCTGATACAAAGTTGAAGAAGGTTGTTGGCAGTAAGTAGAATTAATATTGTGGTGAGGAAGATAAGTAATATTTGAAAAACTGGCTAATGTTAGGATCTGACTTTATATATCATATTGAGAATTCTATAACAGATCAGGTGACGAATAGTGCTACTCGAATAAACATCATGGAGAAGTAGTCTAGTTTGAAGCTTAATGAGAGTTTAAGCGTTTGAATTGTTATTCAATGTCAGTTTGAGGTGATGGCTTCTTGGTTGGTATACATAAACACTGTTGTGGGAATGAGGCTAATGGTGAACGTGCACACAATAGCTATTTTTACATAATATGGGTACGAGTTTTTCTTGTGAGGGTTGATGAAGGTAATAATGATTGGTAAGGTTAAGGAGATTAAGGTTATTACAGTAATGGAAAAATGCATGATTATTACTTTTATTTGGAGTTGCACCAATATTTTTGGTTCCTAAGACCAACAGATAGCTCTTATCCTTTAAAAGTTGAGAAAGCCATGTTGTTAGGCATGGGGGCATGAGTTAGCAGTTCTTGCATACTTTCTCGGTAAATAAGAAGTTACAGACTTCTATTATCAGACCCACAATCTAATATTTTGACTAAACTATATTTACTGGGTATAAAGCTTATAGTAATTTTAGGGTTTAGAGATAATAGAAGAATAGGTGAAAGTTGTATAAATATTTTCTTCTCGTGTAAAGGAGGATTTAATACTGTTAATATAGTATGTACATGTTCCTCGTTGTGTTGTGACAAGTATGTAAAGGGAATAAAGGGCTGTGATTAATATATTAAGTCCTATAAACATAATGGTAATGTTTGATCAGGAGAATGAAGCTATTATTACAAGGAGTTCTCCTATTAGATTAATGGTGGGGGGTAAGGCAAGGTTGGTAAGATTTGCTGTAAGTCATCAAAAGACTATCATGGAAGTAATGGTTGAAGGCGTCAAGAGAATAGTATAATTCGGCTGTTGACTCACTCATAATTTGAATTTGCTAGGCAGAATAGTAAGGACAGAAGAAGTCTGTGGGCAATTATGAGGATAATTGCACCGGTAAAGCTTTAGGAGGTTTGAATAAGGATAGCCATGATAATAAGGTTCAAATTTTTGTTTTGTTTTTTTTTTTTTGAGACAGAGTATTGCTCTGTCGCCCAGGTTGGAGTGCAATGGTGCTATCTTGGCTCACTGCAACCTCCACCTCCTGAGTTCAAATGATTCTCCTGCCTCAACCTCCCTAGCAGCTGGGATTACAGGTGTGTGTCACCATGCCCAGCTAATTTTTTGCACTTTTAGTAGAGACAGGGTTTCGCCATGCTGGCCAGGCTCATCTCGAACTCCTGACCTCGTGATCCTCCCACCTTGGCCTCCAAAGTGCTGGAATTACAGGCATGAGCCACGGTGCCTGGCCAATTTAAGGTTCAATTTTTAAAAACAAGTTTTAAAAACAGAAAATGTCTTTATTTTTACCAATGTAATTCCTACTTCCATGGCTTTTATTTCAAAGTGTAATCAAAATTTCCATCTGACATTTTTCTCCTTTAGTCCGAAGAACCTTTTTTGACATTTCTTTCAGTGCAAGTTTGTGGTGTTGAATTCTTCTAACTTTTGTTTATTTTAAAATGTCTTAATTTCAACATCATTTTTAAAAAATGTGCACTGTTATAGAATTCTAGATTGACATGTTATCTTTTCTTTCAGTATTTTTAAGATAGAATTTCAATGTCTTCTGGCTTGCATTGTTGTCTTTTTTGTAAGAAATACAATACGTTTTATTTATGTTTTCCTTCTATTTGTGGTGTATTATACTTAGTGTTTTGTTGCTTTTTAAGGTTTTCTCAGACCCAGAGTAGTGGTTCATGTCTGTAATGCCAGCACTCTGGGAGGCCAAGGCGGACAGATCACTTGAAGCCAGGAGTTTGAGACCAGCCTGGCCAACATGGTGAAACCTCATCTCTACTAAAAATACGTACATACACACACACACACACACACACACACACAATTAACAGGGCATGGTGGCTCATGCCTGTAATCCTATCTACTTGGGAGGCTGAGGCATAAAAATTGCTTGAACTCAGGAGGTGGAGGTTGCAGTGACCCGAGATTGTCCCACTGCACTCAGGCTGGGTGACAGAGTGAGGCTGTCTTGAAAAAAAAAAAAAAAGAAAAACAAGTTTGCTTTTTATCATTTTTTTTTTCAGAGATGGCAGTTATACAAGTTCTTTATTGTTGTGTATATGTTCAATCTGCTTGTAATTTATTGAATGCTTAGGATCTAAGAGTTTATATTTTCAGCAAATTTGGAACATTTGGGGCTATTTCTTCAAAAACATTTTCTATCTCAATTTATTTCTCCTTTCTTCCTAGGAGTCCAATTACATGTATGTGAGAACATTGGATATTTCCCCACTGTCTTTAAGACTGTCATTATTTAATATTTCAGCATTTTTATTCTATGTGCTTCATTTTTGTTATTTCTTAATGTGATTTCCCCAGCTTTTCTGATATTGTTTCCACAGTATCCAATTTACTAATTAGTTAAGTGGTTAACTAACTAGTTAATTTTAGATATTTTAGGTTTTAAGGTCTGGAATTTCCATGTAAACATTTTCTACAATTACCATTTCTCTACTGAGATTCCCCATCTGTTCAGTCATTAAGCTCATTAGTTTCTTTACATTTGTCTGCTAATTCCAACTCCTTTGTCATTTCTGGGTCTATAATTAATGACTTTCAAAAAATTCATTAGTTATTGGTCACTTTTTACATCTAGTAATTAAGATGAAAATTATGGTGGATATCACTTTATCAAAAGCCAATTTTTTTTTAGAGTGATGGTTTGGTTTTTTTTGGTAGACCGTTTACTAACAGTTGGGCTTCATTTTCCAATGGTCTATAAAAGCTTTGTAAAGGTGGATATAAACTCAGTCTTGGCTAGGCGTGGTGGCTCATTCCTGTAATCCCAGAACTTTGGGAGGCCAAGGTGGGTGGATTACGAGGTCAAGAGATTGGATACAAAAATTAGCTGGGCATGGTGTTGCCCACCTGTAGTCCCAGCTACTCGGAAGGCTGAAGCAGGAGAATCACTTGAACCCAGGAGGCAGAGGTTGCAGTGAGCAAAGATTGCACCATTGCACTCAAGCCTGGGCAACAAGAGCGAGACTCCGTCTAAAAACAAAAACAAAAACAAAAGAGAAAAAAAGTCAGTCTTATGGGTCTGGAGTAGATAGACGCACTTCTACTGCACTCCGAGGTCTCAGATAAATGCCTGGTTTTTCAGTGAGGTCTCTGTGTGCTGCTTGGTATTCTTCTAAGAACTTAAGGAGAAAGCTATGTACGTTTCCATGGCTGCTTCTCAGCACCACTTCTTCCGGTACTGTACATACAGCCTGCCTGGCAGCCTTGAACTCTGATTTCTAACTACCCATCTCAGTGAGATCGCTCTTCTCTGCGTGGACAGCACATCTCTGCATTATTTCTAGAAAGTGCCTCCAGGCAAAAGGCTAGAGCCATCAGAGAGCTCACTTTATGTGTTTTCATTCTTTCAAGTATGACAGCCCTATAGTGCCTGTGTTTCATTTTTATGGTTGTTTATGGCGGAAATGTCATTCTGATGATAACAGTTACTCTGTAAGAGAAATGCAAGTTGTTCTCGACAATATTTTACTTTGCATTGTAGTTATTTTTGTATATGTCTTATCTTTCTTATGAGACCAGAAGCACCCTGAGGGCAGAGTCCATGCATTCTTTATATTTGTTTTTTCTCCAGAGCATTCTACGCAGCCTATGTGTTATTTATATAATTATTTAATTTGATTAAATATTTAATAAGTAAATCTTTAGAATAAATAAATGAAATGAATGAAACAAAAACACTTTATGAGTTTTTGAAATAATTTCAAAGGCCACAAAATCTGTTACACAGACTAGTTTTCTTCAACTCGTTAGTTCCTTTATTTTCTGCAACAATCATGGAAATAACTAAGTTCTTCATACTACATTCTTCCCCTGCTGATTCACAAATTTATTATAATCAGAAAGCATGTGAAAAACTGAGAAACAGGAGAAAACAATCACTGAACACCATTTGGTAATAGGAGTAATTATTAGGAGTCAATTCAAACATTCCTTTTTATCTTTTGAGTAGCTTTGCTGGTTGTCATTCTCTATAGCTACTAAAAAGTCCAGCTAGAATTTGTTTTCTTGGTCACACAGGCAAAGATGATGTTTGAAGTTTAGTGGTCAAGAAAACCCCGGTGACTGCACTTATGTTTGTTTTTGTTTAACTTGTGGACAAAGACTGACAGATGGATGTGAAAAATAAATCCTCTTTTGCGAACTGGAAGTCATTGTTAAGTATGAGTTTTGATACATGTAAGAAGGGATATTATGATACCTGAGACAGTTAACTGATGAGAGTATTGATAACCATAGAGGTTGGTTCCAGGTCAAGCTCAGTGGCTCATGCTGGCAATCCCCATACCTTAGGAGACTGAGATGGAATAATTGCTTGAAGTAAAGAGTTCAAGATCAGCTTGGGCAAGAAAGTAACATCTTATCTCCACAAAAATTTAAAAGTTAGCTGGGTATAGGGACATGTGCCTGTAGTCACAGCTACTCAGGAAGGGGAGGCTGAGGCAGGAGGATTGAGTCCGGGAGTTGGAGGCTGCACTGAGCTTTGATGGCACCACTGTACTCCAGCCTGGGCAGCAAAGACAGAACCTGATTCTTAATTTAAAAAGGTTGATTCTAAGACTGTAGAATAGATAGTTAAAAAGTATGGGATATGAGGGAATCATCAGCTGTATTGATTTTGTATTCCAAAATTAATGTTGACTTGATAGATAACATGGCATTTTGTTTAAAAAGCTTTCATCTTGGGAACATGATGTCTGTAGTTAAAGGCATATTCCACACGTCTGTACTATTCTTGAGTGTGATTGCTTAGGGTTTCAAATTGAGAATCAGGCAGGTCAACCTGTACTATAAATGACCCTAAAGTACATTGGTTGAAGAAATTAGACCCCAAAGATTCTTGATTTTTCCATAGGTGAGTTGTGAAGTCTTCATCAGTATATCCATGTGAAAAGGAGATGACAGAAACCAAAATAAAATAATTATGGGGTGACAGGACAACTGGATTAAAATAAGCATCAGTTTCATTAAAAAGGGCCAATATGAAGATAAATATTTTGAAGATAAATTTTGACACCAGTTCTTTAGGGGATCTAAAGTGACCTTGATGGGCAGTGAAAGAAATCATAATATGGAATTCCTCGAATAAAAGTTTATTGACTTTAAATAATTTTGCCTAATGTTACATATATACAATGTACAAAAAAGCACCTCTTTACACTGTTAAAGAAAAGAAAGAAAGAGAACCCTGATGAAGCCACACCTGTTTATGGCACGTGTGTTTAGAACACACGTGTTCCATGTACTAAGGGTCAAAGCAAGAGTCTGCCTCACATGAACACAGATATTTTCCTTTAAGCTAGAAGATAAACTTTATTTTCACTTTTTAAGATTCTCAAGGTTATTTATAGATGAGAAGCTAGAAGTAAAGGTTGTTGCATCATATGACATCATTTCTAGAAAATGAGCTTGTCAGCAAGGAATTACCCTAGTCATTTTTAAATGGTTCCAGTTAATAGAGTTCTTCAGACATTTCTTCTCTGTGATTTTCTCTCTCATCTACTTGAGCATTTTGCTATTTCTCATACTTGAATAATTCCTCATGTCTCTCATCTCTTCTCCTGTTCCTAGAAATGTCATGTAAACTTGGAGATCACGCTAACTCCACATGTTCCCCAGCTTACCCGATCCTCCATTCTGCTTCTTAGTCAAGCCTTGTCGACTTCCCTGTAAATCTCACACAGAAATTGTCCTTTATACCTGATGACCTCCTGAATACAAAAGCTACATTTTCCACTGCTTGCCAAAATCTTTCACTGGATATCTGGAGAACATTTTCCTTTATGTGTCCATTGTGAACCAAATGAGAACAAACACTATATTGTCTTCTCTTTTGCCCTTTTTACCCATTCTGCAAACTACCCTATGTGACAACTTTGTAGAATTGAAACTCAAAAATTGTTCTGACCCTTTTTCATTTCATCCTCTTTGCCCTCACAGCCTAGTCACTTTTCTAAAGATTCTCTGCTACATGTCCTGGATATCCATCCTGGACATCTGATGGATCCTGTGTCTCTTCCTGTCACTAATCTTGCATGTGACTTCCATTTTGTAGGATTGATACTTTTTAACTTGGGTAACAATGATGTCATTTTCTGTTTTTAAAATTCCAATAAAAACTTCAGTGCATTTCTGTCATTAAATACTTGCACCTTAGTCCAACATTTAATGGTTTTCAGTGTTCTGCCTTAAAACAGGGCTATCCCTTTTTCTTTTTTCTCCACTGTTTCTCCGACGTTTCTTGTGCTATAACCAAAGTGAACTCTAAGCAGGTTCCTAAATATCTGTTCAACTTTCCCAGCCCTGTGCCATAGTTACTGCTGTTCTGTGTACCAGACATGCTCTCCCTTTCCTCCTTCCTTTTATATCAACCTGCTAACATCTCACCCAGTCTTTAAAACTGCCTATTTTTTCTAAAGTCTTTAGTGACAAGTATAGCTAGATACACTTTTTCACCCTTCTTTGAAATTCTGTGTTCCATTACTAGTACTTCTACAAGGATTCTTGTTCATTTAGACAAATATTTACTGATACTTTATATCAATTGCTGTGCTTTTATTATTTGTGTACTTTTATTGTGATTTTCTGAGCTTAGTTGATGATACCTTTATGAAGAAATGTATTAGGTTTTACTCATGTTTTAATGTCTGACTTATAGCTGCTATCACAGTAGATGTGGCACTGTAGTTATTGCAAGTCTTGTCTCTCAAGGATAAAACCTTATCTTGGGATCCTTCAAAATGGCAAGATGTTAATTCTCACCACATTCAATTGCATTGTCCACTGTGCCCTGCCATCATGTTCACATTTCACTCAATACCCATGGTCTGCATCAATCTGGAATCATGCATTCTGCCATCTGTCCCTTTCCTTGAAAGTCCTGCTGGCTGCAAAACAGCTGAGATTTACTAATGGGTTAATATGTTACTTCTCCCCTAATTAAAAATATTGGTATTTAACAGGAACTTGGCCTAGATAAGGGGTGACTCAACTCTAGAGAATTTCTGACTGGCTGGTGAACTGATAGGGGTGATATTTTGGGGCTGGAACAGTTTTCAGTGCCTGGTAAGTGGCTGACAAGTTTATCTGTGTCTGAGAGATAACACAGGAGATTCCCGTAAACATGTGCCCGTGCACTCACTCACAAATGTACCAGGGCCCTGCAATCCTGTGAACGCCAGGTTCCTAAGAACAGTAGTAAGGCTCACCTACCTTTGTTCTTCAGGGAGCCAATGAGGGTCCAGCCATTGTGTGAGTCTGGATTCGTAGGAGATCACGTTTTATTCCAAATCACATCCTCACTTTTGTCTTGGTCTGAATGGAAACGTTAGGGGAAACAGAGGAAAATCAGAAAGGAATTTCCAGCAACTAGTGGGAATATTAATATTTTAAGATCCCATCTCTACCTTTAATGGTAAGTTTACCTGTTTTTAGATTTTATGCCCACTTCCCCTTGACCCATAACAACGGAATATCTTTATAACAATAGAATATTTACCCATGAGTTGGGGGAATAATTGAACCTTCAATATTGTGCTATGAAAGACTGAGTACATTCCTGCTCTAAAACCTGATGAAATCTACTCTTCCAAGAAAAACCAAAGGCAGGTTCTAATAAAACATCTTTTCATTAGTGCTTCTCTTTTTATAGATGTGGAGTGGTGCTGATGGTGGTGGTGTCTCGTCCATTCTTTCAGACACGTATTTCACATAAATGCACTAAATAATGCAGTTTTCTCTCTCTCTCTCTCTCTCCACATACAAATACACATGCAGACACTCATGATTTGGCAATTAAAAATACATTATTTTAGATAATTTGGTGACAGAGGTCAGCAAGTTAACTCAGAAAATATAGAAAACTTTTCTTTTAGACCTGTTAAATAGCATTTTCTGTGAAAATAACATTGCAGTAAATTGATATGCTAGGCAGGAAATTGATTTGCTTTAATGCGACCCCCAGAGCAAATGCCAGAGAAAAGGCAAGTAGGCAAGGCAAAAAAAAACTTTATTTACAAGCCAATGTGAAGGAGGGAGCGAGGTTCACCAATCTCCTGCGGTGGAGGCCGAGGAAGTCGCTCCAGCGTTCTGGGGCGAGGTTCCTAGGTCCACACAGGAGCAGGGGCCAAGGAAGTTCGCACCGGCGTTCTTGGAGGAGGTTCCTGGGTCCCGCGTAGGAGGAGGGGCCAAGGAAGTTCCCACCGGCGTTCTCGGACGAGGTTCGTGGGTCCCGCATACGAGGAGGGGTCAAGGAAGTTCGCACGGCGTTCTGGGGCGAGGTTCCTGGGTCCCACGCAGGAGGAGGGGCGGAGGAAGTTCGCACCGCGCCCCGCCGGGGGCGGCTTTTGTCCTGGGCCTGGGAGTGGGCGGGCAGTGGGCGGGACATAGGCGGGTTGGGGGCGGGGCGGTAGGCGTGGCTAGGTGGGTTCCGGTTTTTCTCCGTTGGAGGTCGGGTTGCACCTGCGCAGTCTACCCCTGTCTTTCTCGGGCACAGGAAAGTTGATGGTGAAGAACCCGGAACTGCGCTATCTTGCCTCCGTTTGTCCAAACAGAAATGACAAGCATTCCTTATGTCTGATAGATATATCTGATGGGCTCACCTGGTTTTACCATAGTCCTCAATCTTGGGCCAGTTTTTGAGAAGCTAAAAATTGTAAGGCTGTTGAGTGATAGATAAAAAATTGTATGCCAATAATCACTTGAATGAATGATTTTTTTAAAATCTTTTTTTAAATAAATATTTCACAAAGTTACTATGGAGTCTACAATTATAACTAAATGTTTCACTGAGAACCAAGTACACAAAAATATACCACATGAAAATGAATTAAGCTAACATTTTAATTGAATAACATAAATAAATACCAAGATTTACAAAGAATACAGGCATCCATACACATCTAGTTTTCATGTTAGCATAGCTTTGAAAATATTAGGAAAAGGTTTAGCAAAGTTACCAGTCTTATCAATATAAAGACAGTTTGGATTTTTGTTGAAAACAAAATCAAATGGAACAGAATTTAAATTATAAAAGAATGCAAACACACACGTGCATGAGTGAAAGGATTTCATTAGATACTTATAATTCCATGAGTATTTAGATTTCAATAGTTTTGTACATCTTGTAAACACAGGTTCTTCATTTCCTCTCTTTCCACAAAAGATAACTTATAAACTAAAATGGGGGTAAAGTATGAAAAATAAAAAGGACATAGACTGGGCGAGGTGGTTCATGCCTGTAATCCCAGCATTTTGGGAGGTCAAGGCAGGCGGATCATAAGGTTAAGAGATTGAGACTATCTTGGTTAACACAGTGAAACCCCATCTCTACTAAAAATACAAAAAATTAGCCGGACATGGTGGCAGGCGCCTGTAATCCTAGCTACTCGGGAGGCTGAGGCAGGAGAATGAAGTGAACCCGGGAGATGGAGCTGGCAGTGAGCTGAGACCGTGCCACTGCACTCCAGCCTGGGTGACAGAGCGAGACTCTGAAAAAAAAAAAAAGAAGGAGATAAAGTAGAATCAAACAGATTTTTTTTTTTCATTCATTCATTCAACAGCTGTTTACTAAGTATCCACTATTTACTTGGAATTTCATGTTATTTTTATATTACCTATCCATACATTCCAATAATAAAGGCTTCTCAATTATTATTTCTTTTTTATTGAAGAAATGGTGATATTTTAGATAATTTGGTGACAGAGGCCAGCAAGTTAACTCAGAAAATATAGAAGTCCAGGCTGAGGAGGTCTCAGATCAAAATGAGGAACTGGGAACTAGGGGAAAGGTCACATATTATGTCTTAGCAAAGAGCTTAGCTGCATTGTGTTCGTTCCCTAAGGACCTATGGAAGTTTGAACTCAAGAGTGATTATTTAGAGTATCTGCTGGAAGAAATTTCTAAGCATCAAAGTGTTCAAAATGTGGCATGGCTACTTCTAACAACCTATGCTCTGATATAAGAGCAAAGAAATAAGTTAGAACTTATATTTAAAAGGGAATTAGAGTGTAAAGGTTTAAAAACTTTACAGCCTAGCCATGTGGCAGAGAATTAGATCTGTGTTCCCACCATATTAAATCGTAATCCTCAGTGTTGGAGGTGGGGCCTGGTGGGAAGTGACTGGATCATAAGGGTGAATTTCTCACAAACAGTTTTTGCAATGGTGAGTGCTGTCCTTGCAATAGTGCTGTCTTTGGTGCTGTCTTTGCAATAGTGAGTGCTCGAGAGATCTGGCATCGAAAATGTATGGCACCTCCCCTCTCACTCTTACTCCTGCTCTCACCGTGTAAGATGACTGCTCCTCCTTTGCCTTCTGCCATGATTGGAACCTTCCTGCAGGTTCCCCACAAGCAGATTCTGTCATGCTTCCTGTACAGCCTGCAAAATTGTATGCCAAGGAAACCTCTTTTCTTTTAAATTGCCCAGTCTCAGGTATTTCTTTATAGCAGTGCAAGAATGGCCTAACACAGAAAATTGGTACTGAGAATTGGGGCCTTTCTATAAAGATACCTGAAAATATGGAAGCAGTTTTGGAACTGGATAACAGGAAGAGATTGGAAGAGTTTCGAGGGCTCAGAAGAAGACAAGAAGATGAGGGAAAGTTCAGAACTTCTTAGAGACTTTAAATATTGATTAAATGGTTGTGACCAAAATGCTGATAATGATATGGACAGTGAAGTCCAGGCTGAGGAGGTCTCAGATCAAAATGAGGAACTGGGAACTAGGGGAAAGGTCACATATTATGTCTTAGCAAAGAGCTTAGCTGCATTGTGTTTGTTCCCTAAGGACCTATGGAAGTTTGAACTCAAGAGTGATTATTTAGAGTATCTGCTGGAAGAAATTTCTAAGCATCAAAGTGTTCAAAATGTGGCATGGCTACTTCTAACAACCTATGCTCGGATATAAGAGCAAAGAAATAAGTTAGAACTTATATTTAAAAGGGAATTAGAGTGTAAAGGTTTAAAAACTTTACAGCCTAGCCATGTGGCAGAGAAATAAAAAGCCTTTTTGGGAGAGGAATTCAAACAGGCTCTTCATAGAGCAATTACTTGTTAGAGATATTTGCATTACTAAGAGGAGTCCAAGTGCTAATAACAAAGACAATGGAAAAAAGGCCATAAAGGCAGTTTGGATTATCTTCATGGCAGCCCCTCCTGTCACAGCCCTGGAGATCTAGGAGGGAAGAATGATTGTGGGAGCCAGGCCCAGGGCCTGGCTGCCCCACACAGCCTCAGGATACTGCTTTCTACATCCTGGCCACTGCAGCTCCAGATGTGGCTCAAAGAGGCCCAGGTGTATCTTGTGCCACTGCTTCAGATGGTGCAAATTATAAGCCATGGTGCTTTCCATGTGATGCTAAGCCCGTGAGCGCACAGAATGCAAAAGTTTACTCATGGGAGTCTCTGTCTAGATTTCAGAGGATATATGGAAAAGCCTGGGTGTTCAGGGAGAATCCTGCTGCAGGGACAAAGCCCTTACAGAGAACCTCTACTAAGGGAGTGTGGAGGGGAAATGTAGGATTGAAGCCTCCACACAGAGTCCCCACTGGAGCATGGCTTAGTGGAGCTGTAAGAAGAGGACCACCAACCTCCAGAACTCAGATGGGTAGGTCCACCAACAGCTTGTACCATGCACCTGGAAAAGCCTCAGGCACTCAACATCGGCCCACGAGAGCAGCTGTTGTGACTGAAACCTGCAAAGCCACAAGGGCAGAGCTGTCCAAGGCCTAGGGAGCCCACTCCTCATACCAGTGTGCCCTGGATGTGGGACATGGAGTCAAAAGAAATTATTTTGGAGATTTAAGATTTAATAGCTGCCCTGATGGATTTTGGACGTGTGTGGGGCCTGTAGTCCTTTCTTTTGACTGATTTCTCCCTTTTGGAATGGGAATGATTTACCTAATGCCTTTAACCCCATTGTATCTTGTAAGTAACTTGTTTTTTATTTTACAGGTTCATAGGTAAAAGGGACTTGATTTGTCTCAGATGAGACTTTTTGGACTTTTGAGTTCATGCAGGAAAGAGTTAAGATTTTGAGGGATTATTGGGAAGGCATGATTATATTTTGCAGTTTAAGAAGGAAATGAGATTTGAGAGGAGCCAGGGCAGAATAATATGGTTTGGATCAGTGTTCCCACCAAATCTCATGTTGAATGGTAATCCTCAGTATTGCAGGTGGGGCCTGGTGGAAGGTAATTAGATCATGGAGGCAGATTTCTCATGAACAGTTTAGCACCATCCCCTTGGTGATGTCCTCACAATAGTGAGTTCTTGCAAAATCTGGTTAAGGGTGTGGTACTTCCCCCACTTACTCTTGCTCCTGCTCTTGCCATGTGAGATGCCTGCACCCTCTTCATTTTCTGCCATAATTTGAAGCTTCCTTAGGCCTCCCTAGAAGCAGATGCCACCATGCTTCCTGTACAGCTTGCGGAATCATAAGGCAATTAAACCTCTGTTTTTTAAAATTGCCCAGCTCAGGCATTTTTTATAGCAATGCAAGAGCAGCCTCATACAAATGACATTTTTGTGCAATTCATATACTTACATGATTGTAAATTCCATGAAGAAAGAAAATATATTTTATATAATTCAAAATGTTGCTACTCTAGATAATATACATACATAAGGCAATGAAAATCTAGAAAATGTTTTTTTTAATCTAACTTGCATGTTTTTATGACACTGATCTTTCTTAAATAAGGAATATGATTTTTTTTTTTCAAGAAGGATAAAATCAAATTGGACAGGTAGGATAAACACAAATTCATAAAAAGAGGAAGGAAAGAAAGGAAAGGAGAGATAAGAAAGGAAGGAAAGGAGGGAGGAGGGGAAGGAAAGACGACGTCCTAAGAAAACAAATTTAAGTATTAAGATTTGTAGTATGGATTCTACACTGTGCACCTGAAGTTACTAGAGTGGTGGAAGGCAGCTTTAAAAAATAAGTTGTGATGAGAGTTGAGGCTTGACAATGTACTGCTGAGTGAATGCCATTCAGAAGTGGGAAAAAAAGCATAAGTAATAATATGGAGAGCAAAACAGCATTATGCATTTGGAATACACTGAAAAGCGGTCTTTCTAGGAAATAGAGGGATACGTTTAGAAAGAAAATGATGTGTTGGCCTTGGACAGCAGTCTAAAGAATTTTGGTTTGTTCAACAGCAGTAACAAATTAAATCTATTTTTAAAAGATCAGTGTTACAAAAACATGCAAGTTAGGTTTAAGAAGGAGCATGTTCTAGTTTTACATTGCCTTACAGATTATTTCAGAACATATGTCCTCAATGGCATGATAATAACCTGTTTGGTAAGAAGTAAAAAGTTGGAAAATACTGGGTTAGACAAAGTTGGACAGTTTTTTTTTTAACTGCAGAACATTCTAGAATCTTAAGTTTTCAAATACACATTTTCACTTCTCCAATAAGGGTAAGTGTATGCACTGTTTTTATACTTGTTTGATCATAGGACACAGGAACACAGTTTGTGAAATGCTATTCTAGGTTTTCTTTCTTTTTAATTTTTTTTAATTTTCTCACTTCTTTATTTTTTTTATTTTTATTTTTTATTATACCTTAAGTTCTAGGGTACATGTGCACAACGTGCAGGTTTGTTACACATGTATACATGTGCCATGTTGGTGTGCTGCACCCATTAACTCGTCATTTACATTAGATATATCTCCTAATGCTAACCCTCTGCCCTACCCCCTCCCCACAATAGGCCACAGTGTGTGATATTCCCCTTCCTGTGTCCAAGTGATCTCATTGTTCAGTTCCCACCTATGAGTGAGAACATGCAGTGTTTGGTTTTCTGTTCTTGTGATAATTTGCTGAGAATGATGGTTTCCAGCTACATCCATGTCCCTACAAAGGACACAAACTCATCCTTTTTTATGGCTGCATAGTATTCCATGGTGTATATGTGCCACATTTTCTTAATCCAGTCTGTCACTGATGGACATTAGGGTTGATTCCAAGTCTTTGCTATTGTGAATAGCATACGTGTGCATGTGTCTTTATAGCAGCATGATTGATAATCCTTTGGATATATCCCTAGTAATGGGATGGCTGGGTTAAATGGTATTTCTAGTTCTAGATCCTTGAGGAATTGTCACACTGTCTTCTACAATGATTGAACTAGTTTACAGTCCCACCAACAGTGTAAAAGTGTTCCTATTTCTCCACATCCTCTCCAGCACCTGTTGTTTCCTGACTTTTTAATGATTGCCATTCTAACGGGTGTGAGATGGTATCTCATTGTGGTTTTGATTTGCATTTCTCTGATGGTTAGTGATGATGAGCATTTCTTCATGTGTCTGTTGGCTGTATGAATGTCTTCTTTTGAGTAGTGTCTGTTCATATCCTTCGCCCACTTTTTGATGAGGTGGTTTTATTTTTCTTGTAAATTTGTTTGAGTTCTTTGTAGATTCTGGATATTAGCCTTTTGTGAGATGAGTAGATTGCAAAGATTTCCTCCCATTCTGTAGGTTGCCTGTTCACTCTGATGGTAGTCTCTTTTGCTGTGCAGAACTCTTCAGTTTAATTAGATCCCATTTGTCAATTTTGGCTTTTGCTGCCATTGCTTTTGGTGTTTTAGACATGAAGTCCTTGCCCATGCCTATGTCCTGAATGGTATTACCTAGGTTTTCTTCTAGGGTTTTTATGGTTTTAGGCCTAACATTTAAGTCGCTAATCCATCTTGAATTAATTTTTGTATAAGGGGTAAGGAAAAGATCCAGTTTCAGCTTTCTACTTATGGCTAGCCAATTTTCCCAACACCATTTATTAAATAGGGAATCCTTTCCCCATTTCTTGCTTTTGTCAGGTTTGTCAAAGATCAGATGGCTGTAGATGTGTGGTATTATTTCTGAGGACTCTGTTCTGTTCCATTGATCTATATCTCTGTTTTGGTACTTGTACCATGCTGTTTTGCTTACTGTAGCCTTGTAGTATAGTTTGAAGTCAGGTAGCGTGATTTCTCCAGCTTTGTACTTTTGGCTTAGGATTGTCTTGGCAATGCGGGGTCTTTTTTGGTTCCATATGAACTTTAAAGCAGTTTTTTCCAATTCTGTGAAGAAAGTCATTGGTAGCTTAATGGGGATGGCATTGAATCTATGAATTACCTTGGGCAGTATGGCCATTTTCACGATATTGATTCTTCCTATCCATGAGCATGGTATGTTCTTCCATTTGTTTGTGTCCTCTTTGATTTCACTGAGCAGTGGTTTGTAGTTCTCCTTGAAGAGGTCCTTTACATCCCTTGTAAGTTGGATTCCTAGGTATTTTATTCTCTTTGAAGCAATTGTGAATGGGAGTTCAGTCATGATTTGGCTCTCTGTCTGTTTTTGGTGTATAACAATGCTTGTGATTTTTGCACATTGATTTTGTATCCTGAGACTTTGCTGAAGTTGCTTATCAGCTTAAGGAGATTTTGGGCTGAGACGATGGGGTTTTCTAAATATACAATCATGTCATCTGCAAACAGGGACAATTTGACTTGTTTCCTAATTGAATACCTTTTATTTCTTTCTCTTGCCTGATTACCCTAGCCAGAACTCCCACCACTATGTTGAATAGGAGTGGTGAGAGAGGTCATCCCTGTCTTGTACCAGTTTTCAAAGGGAATGCTTCCAGTTTTTGCCCATTCAGTATGATATTGGCTGTGGGTTTGTCATAAATAGCTCTTATTATTTTGAGATACGTTCCATCACTACCGAATTTATTGAGAGTTTTTAGCATGAAGGGCTGTTGAATTTTGTCAAAGGCCTTTTCTCCATCTGTTGAGATAATCATGTGGTTTTTGTCTTTGGTTCTGCTTATATGCTGGATTACGTTTATTGATTTGCAAATGTTGAACCAGCCTTGCATCCCAGGGATGAAGCCCACTTGATCATGGTGGATAAACTTTTTGATGTGCTGCTGGATCCGGTTTGCCAGTATTTTATTGAGGATTTTTGCATCGATGTTCATCAGGGATATTGGTCTAAAATTCTCTTTTTTTGTTGTGTCTCTGCCAGGCTTTGGTATCAGGATGATGTTGACCTCATAAAATGAGTTAGGGAGGATTCCCTCTTTTCTGTTGATTGGAATAGTTTCAGAAGGAATGGTACCAGCTCCTCCTTGCACTTCTGGTAGAATTCGGCTGTGAATCCGTTCTGGTCCTGGACTTTTTTTGGTGGGTAGGCTATTAATTATTGCCTCAATTTCAGAGCCTGCTATTTGTCTATTCAGGGATTCAACTTCTTCCAAGTTTAGTCTTGGGAGAGTGTAGGTGTCCAGGAGTTTATCCATTTCTTCTAGGTTTTCTAGTTTATTTGCATAGAGGTGTTTATAGTATTCTCTGATGGTAGTTTGTATTTCTGTGGCGTGGGTGGTGATATCCCCTTTATCATTTTTTATTGCATCTATTTGATTCTTCTCTCTTTTCTTCTTTATTTGTCTTGCTAGCAGTCTATAGATTTCATTGTGACCGGTTACCATAAAAAATCTGGATAAGTGTTTTGTCATGTGGTGAGCACAGTTTCCAAAAAGATTTTGTAAACAAGGGGTTTAAATATATGTATAGAGAGTGATCGATCGATAGATTTCATTTTAATAATAACAGAGTGAAGAGAAAACAAAGGATATCTGGCAATTGCTTATTTTGAAATAGTCATCTAAGTAAAAATATTTAACAGCAATTTTTGTTTGTCATGTTTATATAATTCATGGTATATAATTTTATATATTAAATATCACTATACTAAATATAATATATTGGTGGAGATAAAACATAATTTTATTTTTAGAGGATGAGAAAAATCTAAAATAGAGTTAATCCATTTGTGTGAATGCATTAAATACTAGAGCAAATTAAAGGGTAAAATAATATAACATTGAATGTTTTAAAAATGTTATTAAAAGGGTGCCAGTGCAGAAATGTGCTACTAATGATTTTGTTTTTTTGGATCTGAGCTATGTTCACTTATTATCAATTTATTATCAAATACCACTGCTTTTTTGAAAAAATGGAAGCCTTTTATATGCAGCATAAAAGCAGAAATAAGTCAATTACTATGATGGAAATAGTTGGAAATGCAATGTTCAATTTCATATTAAATCAAATTCAGAGTGTTTCTTGGCCTAGTTTTCTAATGCTTTCTGCAACCATAAAATTTGGCTGAAACAAGGTAATAGAATACTGGTGAGAAAATACTGGGTACCACTTTTTTAAAAGCAGAAAGGAAGAAGTCAAAGGAGTAAAAACCAATGCGTGGAAAGCAGCACATGTCCTCTAACAACTGAAGAAGCATAGCCATTTTGGATTAGAACCACAGTGCATGGAAAGGAGTTTGTCATTTGTGTTCACATCCTCAGGGGCTGAAAGGTATCACCTGGCAAGTGTCCCCCCCAGGCGGGCAGAGGCGATGCTGCCTCTTTCCTGGCTGTGTGCCCACATCCACAGCCTGTTCCTGCTTCCCCTCCATGTTAGAGGGGATGGTTCCAGGAGGCCACATGGCACATGTTAAAGCAAAACAAAACGAATGCCTGCTCTTCTTCATGCAGCTCCCATATTCACTATGACAACCCAGAATTCCTCACCCTAATGATGGTGCAGGAGACTCGGGTTCTGGCCGGTCGTCTCTCCCCAGCAGCTCCTCCCTTCTCTGGCCTCTCTCTTGGCTGATGGAGTGATGGTTTCCTTCCATGAGAGACTCTGAGAAGAACGTGACTTTAAAATATTAGGTTTGTTTTTCCTCCTGTTCTCCTTAGATTTCTTTTCTTTCCTTTTTTTTTTTTTTTTTTTTTTGAGACGGAGTCTCCCTCTGTAGCCCTGCCTGGAGTGCAATGGCGTGATCTCGACTCACTGCAACCTCCCCCTCCCGGGTCCTGGTTCAAGCACATTCTCCTGCCTCAGCCTCCCAAGTAGCTGGGATTACAGGCACGTGCCACCATGCCCAGCTAATTTTTGTATTTTGGGTAGAGATGGTGTTTAGAACTTCTGACATAGTGATCCGCCCACCTGGGCGCCCCAAAGTGGTGGGATTACAGGTGTGAGCCACCACACCTGGCCAGGATTTCTTTTCTAAGAAAATAGAGAACCTTGGCCGGGCGCGGTGGCTCAAGCCTATAATCCCAGCACTTTGGGAGGCCGAGACGGGCGGATCACGAGATCAGGAGATCGAGACCATCCTGGCTAACATGGTGAAACCCCGTCTCTACTAAAAAAATACAAAAAAAACTAGGCGGGTGACGTGGCGGGCGCCTGTAGTCCCAGCTACTCGGGAGGCTGAGGCAGGAGAATGGCGTGAACCCGGGAGGCGGAGCTTGCAGTGAGCTGAGATCCGGCCACTGCACTCCAGCCTGGACGGCAGAGCGAGACTCCGTCTCAAAAAAAAAAAAAAAAAAAAGAAAATAGAGAACCAAATATATATATATATATATATAGAGAGAGAGAGAGAGAGAGAGAGTGTGTGTGTATACACACACTATGTATCTATATACACACACACACACACTTTTATGCTGACTATAAAAATTTCCGGCCAGACGTGGTGGCTCACACCTTTGATCCCACCACTTTGGGAGGCTGAGGGGGGCGGATCACCTGAGGTCAGGAGACCAGCAACACGGCTGAACAGGATCTCTACTAAGAATACAAAAATTAGCCAAGTGTGGTGGCATGCACCTGTGATCCCAGCTATTTGGGAGGCTGAGACAGGAGAATCACTTGAACCCAGGAGGCGGAGGTTGCAGTGAGCCAAGATCGTGCCACTGCACTCCACCCTAGGTGGCAGAGCAAAAAAAAAAAAAAAAAAAAAAAAAAAAATTCAATTTTTTTTCAGAAAAGCAGTATTATTTGATTTTCAATTAACATAGCTCACATCCAAATAAACAAACTTATTAATAGTGCATTCCTTCATTGGCACTCTTCTAGTAACCTTTTAAAACGATTCAATGTTATATTATTTTACTGTTTAAGTTTGCTCTAGAATTTATTGCATTCACACAAATAAATGTTCTCTTTTTCAGATTTCTCTCCTCCCTATAGAAATAAAACCATGTTTTTTTCTGCACCAATATGTTAGATATATTTATTCCAAATCGTATAATATGTAGTTATATATACATAAATATATTTTTTTCTTGGTACAAATATATTTTTTTCTTGGTGCAAAGTCATTGTTTCTTTGAACCTAAAAGCCATAAAATTTGGCCGGGTGCGGTGGCTCACACCTGTAATCCCAGCACTTTGGAAGACTGAGGCGGGCAGATCACGAGGTCAAGAGATCGAGACCATCCTGGCTAACATGGTGAGGCCTTATATCTACTAAAAATGCAAAAAATCTGCCGGGCGCCAGTAGTGCCAGATACTCGGGAGGCTGAGGCAGGAGAACAGCGTGAACCCAGGAGGCAGAGCTTGCAGTGAGCGGAGATTGGGCCACTGCACTCTAGCCTGGGCGACAGAGTGAGACTCCATCTCAAAAAAAAAAAAAAACAAAGCCATAAAGGTACACATGGCACAAACACACACAGTGATAGTCTGGAGGTTTGGAGATGAGCTACCAACTCGATTTTTCAAAACATTTTCTTATATGGAGGTGTACTTCAATACCATTCATCTTCCCACAATCTCCCCCTTTAATCATTTGGGGGAAAATATGAGCCTTTGAGAATGTAAAACCCCTATTTCATGGGCAATTTTCTTTGTGTGCTTTGCCTTCTGACCATATTCTCTGTTTATAACTCTGTCAGCTGATAGCAATCAGTATTTAGGATACATTAACAGCATGGCAGAACCAATAATTTTTTTGTTTTGTTTTGCAGTTGAATCGGAAATTCATGCTTTTGTGTTTTCAGAGAAAACTTGAGGTTTTGTGTTTTGGGGGTTTTGGTTGTTCCTTAAAAGAAGAGGGTGGATCTTTTAGAGCAAGAGTTACTTTTGTTTTCACAAAAGACACAAATCTTATTTCAGTGCTTTGTTTTGCCCCCAGGAGTTAGGTTAAAGGTTATCTCCCTAAAAACTTCAGGCTGGTCATTTGGCTCTGTGCTAAGTAAATAACTTTGTTCTGAGGTCTTAACTTAGTTTAGGTAAACCCAGTAGCAGTTAGGGCTGTGGTGTTTTCATGTGCATAAACTGCACCTCAGAGGAAGTTAATGCGTAGTATTGCTAGAATCTGTGGAAAATTTGACTTTTTACTTCTCTATATGTACAACGTGCTTGTTGGGCCATTTGGCTGAAAACACATCAGCAATGTTCAAAACAGAAATATGTATATCTAATTATGTGCATAAACAATAAGCCAAGATTGCAACATCTGGTACTTTTGTGCAATCATGAATACCTGGCTTTAGGCTTCCCAGCATGGGGGATTGTTTTGGTCAAGGGCACAGTGACACTCCCAGGGTTCAGATAACAGGGGTGTGAAAGGAGATGCAAACAATCCTGTTCATTCCAGTCACTGGGGACTCCTGAGGCTGATTTTCTAGTTCATGGTTTATTTCTTGTTGTTGTTGTTGTTTTCCTATCTTTAGTACAATGAACTTCTGTATTTTTTCATTGCTTGTCTTTCTAAACCAACTTGGTATTGAGCGGGTGGTGTAGTGACCCTTTCATATTATAATTCTTTGTTTTCTGGAGTTATTTATGTTTCTTGTCAATGTTTACCTCCTGCCTCTAATTATTCCTTTGCGGGATCATGCATTTATAAGGCTGGACAGGAGTTTGAGGGTCTACCTTGGGAAAAAGAACTGAACATGTGCGGAGCAGCTACCATGAGTTGGGCTCTTTCACCTGCTCTCTGGGCGAACTCCCAGCCCTCAAGTATTTGAACTTGGAGAATCTGTAGCTAGGAAGAAACACAACCACAGTCCAACACATTCTTCGGTTATATTCAAG